>NW_026526821.1:67435258-68104758 GCF_024362965.1 Panthera pardus | reverse complement strand
GTAGAATTTGATATCTTAAAGGCAAGCCGTTTCATTTCCAGAGAGCTTGAGTATAATGTGATTTATCATATCAGTACCATGTAGAGCAAAGATTTTACTAAATTCAGGGAGATAAGGGAGAAAACAATAACTACAATAACCACTGAAACATAGCCTCAAATAATATTGGTGAACTATTAATGCCAGGGAAAGAAATGCAGTGGACAGATCAGTTTCTATAAGGAGTAATCTTGGTTTTTGGTTTGTTTTTTTTGTTTGTTTGTGTGGTGTCTTTTTTTTTTTTTTTGACATTGTATCTGTTTCACATCAAAAGGGAGAAGGGCTCCTCTTCATCACCAGCTTCCAGTGCTGTTCTAAATTTAAACAAAAAGATGCTAAATGTGTGCAAGAAAGAATGGTAAACATTTTAGTCACATAAACACAGACATCATAATTACTGCCATTAGCATTATACTAGTCACTGAATAAATTCATTTCTGATAATATAGGCCCAAGTAAAAGTTTGTATATCTCTTACATAGTAATCCAAAAAATAAATGGCCTAGGGCTTATATGGTGGTTTCATTGTAGCAAAGACCAAGAACCTTTATTTAGGTCATTATATATCTGCCAATATTACATAACTTCTCTTCAGCTCTTGCTAAGCCATTTACATTCAGCCAACCAGAAGGAAAAGGTAATGGAAAAGGGAAAGGGGCAGGCATGATGCTTCTTTTAAAAGAAGTTCTGATTACCTCAACTTGTAATCCATTGGTGAGGACACAGGCACATTTGATGCAGGGGAGACTAGAAATTGTCTTTATAGCTGTGCGGCCATATGCCTCACTCAAGTTCTATAGAAGAAGGGTAGAATGGGTATGTGATGATCTGCTCTCAATCTTGTCTCTCCCCTAAACACACACACACACACACACACACACACACACACACACACACACACACCAACAGCAACAACAAAACCCCCACAAAAAACCAAGTTGCCCACCACTTGTCTCTCCCCTATAGGTTCAATTCCTTTCTTCCTACACATCAAACCACAACACAAGGAGCCACATCAAGACCTGATGGAGAGGGCCAAATATTACCTACCCAGAGATGGACTTTGACCTGGATGCAACTTTGGAATTGTTTCCCTTTTAGGGGGAGTGAATATCCCAAAGGAGACCATTCTTCTTGATGTGGCTCATCATGCTTAGGATATTAAAACATAGAGGAAATGTCTTTTTCTCTCCTCTATGCCAATATAAAATGGTGAAACAAGAATTTAAAACTGATTAAAACTGTTTTTTTTTTAAAGAAAGCATGGGAAATTCATAGCAGTTACTGAATGATCACAACCATCAAATCTCACTGGGCAAAAGTGGAGAAAAATCTGTCTTGTACTGAATTAAGTTCCTTGGATAACCCAAGTAGCTCATTATAATGCCCTCTGGATATTTGTGATTATGGTCCTTGGTTTAGTCCTTTATGACACTTTCCTTGTCCTTACCCTTCATAATGAAAATATTGAAAAGTATTTTTTTAGAAGCTAGTTTAGTCCACATCATGATTGCAGGTTCGAGATAGGGTTTTGCTTTAAGGTTAGGAAAATAATAAGCTTCTGTAGGTGGTTTGTTTCTTTGGAGATACAATTTTTAGTAGGCTTCTAGTCAATTCTGTCTGCAGGTAATCATAAGTAAAAATGTCATAAAAAGATATTTTTTATACTTAAACATACTGGTCTTTAATTTACTGGCTTTTTTTTCTCTCAAACTTGAATGGACTCAGCGCTCCACATCTGAATCTCAGTTTTGCCCCTGAGCTCGTTTTCATTGTCTGGCTGAAAACTCTTGGTAGGAACTGCTTGGCAAAACGTGAGGCTACAGTCTTATCTGCTACAAACTCTACCTTTTCAGAGAAACCTGTTCTAACTAGCCTACGTTGTACTGTCACTGGTAGAACTTTAAAAAAATCAACAAAAAGAAACTAACAGACCTATATTCTGAGGTTTTCACGTCAATTCTACAGTTATAAGCTCTATAACTTGCAGGTCTATAATTTTTCAAGTCTGCTTTTCAAAGTATCTTAAGCAGCAGTGTAATGAAACATTTGTCTGTATAACAAAGGTCTGCTACCCTGCAGCTTGCCTCCCCTTGCTGATTTCCAACAATCACAAAAAGACAGCCACACATTTTGGATTGCTTGGTATTTTTTTTTCTTTTAGCATTGCTCTTCTGGGTACCATCTGTATTACACAAATTTGTAAATGTTAGCAATAGAATAGTTAAAAATAGAGGTATTTATATCTTTCCCAATAACTGTTCAGACATCCAAAATAAATACAGAGAAAGTAGAACAAAGGAAATAATAAAAACAATAAGAGACATATATTAAATACATAAGTCAAAATTGTTTCTTATAAATGACTTATAATAATGACAAACCTCTGGTAAAATTGAATTAAAACACAGAAGACAAGACCAAAAATCAGAAGTTAATATTTAGACAACAGATGTTGCACATATGAAGCAGTAATAAGAGCATGTTATGAAAAATGTCATTCCAGTAAATTTCAAACTCAAATGCAATGGACCAAATTCTTATAAAAATTAACATCACTGATAGTAATTCAAAAAATAGAAAGCTTCATAGACCTATAGATATTAGAAAAATTGAATTAGTCAAAAATATTTGTGCACAGAAAAGTTAAGCCAGAGGTAAATTCCCCAGAGTTCTGTCAAAATATTTAAAGAAAAAAAAATCTATGCAATCTCTCCTGGAAGAAAAGAGGAAATTACTCTATTCATATAATGAAGCTGGTATTACCTTGGTACCAAACCTAAGAAGAACATTTTGTGAACAACAACAACAAAAAAATGACATACCAATTTCACTTGTGAACATAGAAGAAAATAGTTCTAAGATATGAGAAGTCTAATAATGTATGACCAAGTTGAGTTTATTCTAGTAATGAAAACTGGTTTAACACTAGAAAATTAACAAATGTAATCCTGCATGATTCATATAAACAAAAAATATAACTCTGGTGGAAAGAGAACAGTTTTGTTCTATAGTTTTGCTTTCATAGCCTCTCATCCAATTTTCAAACCTGAGCCAATTTGTATACCTGGAATGTTGTACCCAAAGAGGCAGCCTGATCTTGTTTCCATAGGTATAGCCAGTAATTTTCTTTCTATTCTTCTGCTAATTATTCATCTGCAATTATTCATCACACTGACTATATCCCAGAAAGAGGGAAACAGACTTTTCCAGGATAGATGGTAATTTCGAACTGAGATAAACCTTGGAAAAGTGAAATATTTTCTGGCCTACCCACAGAGAGGACATTTATGGAAGTGAGATAAGCAAAATTTTGGCCTAAAACCATTATACAGTGGACCCAGTGAGTGTGCAAAAGCACCTAAGGGTCATTTCCTCAATTTCTGGATACATCCAAAACATACTCATCCATGAGGAGGATCCTTACATTATCTCACTCACCCAAAGAATAAAGTCTACTATCCTAGAAGGGGCAAGTAAAATACTCTGGAAGTAATACACCTCTCTTTTTCTTTAAACTGAGATCCATGTTCTTTTATTTACACATTACAAAATAATACATGAACAGATACATGATTATTTTTGCATATTTAAGAAAACATCATTATATAGAGAGTAAAAATAAAAATACCTTTCACTATAGTCTTGATTCCCCCCTCATATCACACCATGCAGCTCCCCACAGGTAACCAGTGACAATATTCAGCAGAACTGGGAACTGTGAGATCCACTTAAAAAAAAATTGTGGTAAAAAACACGTAACATGAATTCTCTTCTCAACAAAATTTTAAGTGCACATTATAGCATTGCTAACTGTATGCACATTGTTATAAAGCAAAACTCCAGAACATTTTTTTTAAGTAGGCTCCACACTCACGGGGCTTGAGATCAAGACCTGAGCCAAGATCAAGAGTCAGATGCTTAAGCAACTAAGACACCCAGTCCCCCTACCCCCTAGAACTTTTTCATTTTGCATGACTAACACTCTATATCCACTGAAGAGCAATTCTGTTTCCCCTCCACCTCCAGTCCCTGGCAACCACCATTCTACTTTCTGCTCCTATGAGTTTGATTATTTTAGATATTTGTATAAGTACAATTATGCATAGTATGTCCTCCTGTGACTGACTTCACTTAGTATAATGTCCTCATGGTTTCCCCATGTTGTAGCTTATGACAGGATTTCCTTCTTTTTTTTTTTTTTTTTTTTTAATTTTTTTTTTTCAACATTTTTTATTTATTTTTGGGACAGAGAGAGACAGAGCATGAACGGGGGAGGGGCAGAGAGAGAGGGAGACACAGAATCGGAAACAGGCTCCAGGCTCCGAGCCATCAGCCCAGAGCCTGACGCGGGGCTCGAACTCACGGACCGCGAGATCGTGACCTGGCTGAAGTCGGACGCTTAACCGACTGCGCCACCCAGGCGCCCCCAGGATTTCCTTCTTTTACAAGACACAATAATAACCCATTTGTGTGTGTGTGTGTGTGTGTGTGTGTGTGTGTGTGTGTGTGTGTGTGTAATCTGTTTATTCTTTTATTTTGATGGACATTTAGGTGTTTCCACCCCTTTGCTATTGTGAATAATGCTGCAATTAATATGGGAGTGCAAATATCTCTTCAAGATCTTGATTTCAGTTTGTTTGGACAAATGCCAACAAATGCAATTGCTGGATCATATAGTACCTCTCTGTTTTGAATTATTGGAGGAATTTCCAGACTATTTTCCATAGTGGCTACACCATTATAAATTCCTACCAACAGTACTCAAGAGTTCTGATTTCTCCACATCCTTACTAATGTTTGTTATTTTCTGTTTTTTTAATAATATCTCATTGAGATAATATCTCTTTGTAGTTTCGATTTGCACTTCCCTGATGATTAGTGATATTCAGCATCTTTTTATATAGCTGTTGTTCTTTTTTGTTTGTTTTCTTTAGAGAAATGTCTATTCAAGTCCTTTGCCTATTTTTAAGTAAAGAAAACTATTGTTTTGCTATTGACTTGTGGGAGTTCCTTAGATATTTTGAATATTAACCCATTATCAGATATATGTATTGTGGATATTTTCTCCCATTCCACAGGTTGCCATTCACTCTTTTGATTATTTCCTTTGCTGTACAAAAGCTTTTTTGGTTCGATGTAGTCCCATTTGTCTATTTTTATTTTTGTTACCTGTGCTTTTGGTGTCCTATTGAAGAAATCTTGCCAAACCAATATTATGAAGCTTTTTTTCTATGTTTTCTCATAGTAGTTTTATAGTTTCAGGTCTTATGTTAACTCTTTAATTTATATTGAGTTGAATTTTATGTATGTTGTAAGGTTAGGCCCCAATTTTGTGCTCTTGCATGTAGATACTTAATTTTTCCAGCACCATTTATTGAAGATACTATTATTTCCCCAGTGTTCTGTCCTGTTAAACAGCATTTGACTATATATGAGTGGGGTTGTTTTGGGGATCACTATTCTTTTCCATCAGTTTATGTGTCCATTTTATATCAGTACAATATGGTTTTGATTATTGTAACTCTGTAATATGTTTTTCAGTCAAGAAGCATGAGGCTTCCAGCTTTTTTTCTTTTCCAGTATTGTTTTGGATATTCAAGGTGTTTTGTGTTTCTATATGAACTTTAGGATCATTTTTTCTATTTCTTCAAAAATGCCATTGGGATTTGATAGAGCTTACATTGAACCTATATATCAGTCTGAGTACTATGGATATTTTTAGCAATATTTAGTCTTCGAATCCATGAACACAGGATGTATTTCTATTTATTTGTGTCTTCTTCAATTTGAGCAACATTTTATAGTTTTCAGTGTATAAGTCTCTCATCTCCTTCATAAGTTCACTCCTAGGTATTTTATTATTTTTGATGCTATTGTAATGGGATTACCTTGTCAATTACCTTTTTAGAATATGCCTTGTTGGTGTTTTCAAGTTTGTTGATTTAGGAACATTTGAGCAGCATCAATTCTCCCAGATTTCTTTCTCAGTGGCTCCCAGGCATCTAGAGTATGTAGGGTCCCCTTAGTGCTCTGAAACAGTCATGACAGAAACCAGTCCCTTGGCAAGCTCCTTGTAAAGATAGAATGTTGGACTCATGTTTCAAGCCCTTCATTTCCCAGGAAGAAGCAGGAGTTTTCTTCTTTTCATTCTACGCTAAGATTATGGCTAGTAAATGAGTGCTAATCCAAACCATCAACTTTATTCTTAGTAGCCCCCACATGACTTTCTGTCCTGTCAGTGCTTAGATTCAGGCAATACAGAAGCCAGTACTTTGGGTAGCCCCCTGCCTCCACACAGGTCAAAATATTTGGTACATGTTTTAGTCTTCTCTTTCCATCTTCAGGGTAGAACCAGGTACTGGGAATTTTCTTGCAGATCACCATGCTTTGATGTCTCCGGTTTCATGCTCACCTGGGTTACAGGAGCTTCTTAACATGTTTTCTCCATTTCTCCAGGGAATTAGTCCATGTATTGTTAAGTCTGTATTTCTGTGGGTGGAAGGAGGGTCTGGGGCTTTCTTCATCACCATCTTGCTGACATCATCCTCTGGAAGTAATCCATCACAATAATCTCTTTTTACATCAGAACTATTTATATCCCAGGAAGAATTTTCATCAAATACGATGCAGATGGCAGTGATTCCTCAAACAGCTTCATTGAATATGCCCATTTGACTAGTATAGAAGAGTCACAATAGGTTATCATAAACTTAATTTAAAAGTGTCACCAATTGAAGCTGCCTTTTTCATCTGTCAAATGCACATATCCTCTATACCAATTAGAAAAAAAACCTACCTGAAACAGTCTTTTAACTGGCATAAACAGCAATTTATCTTTATTTATTTATTTTTTTACCTCAGAACTATGCCAACTCTCCCACTCTATGTTATGGTCAATTTCAACAGGATCTTTGTTAATATCCAGAAGGACATTTTTCTCACCACCATATTGGTGATATGCTGATTAGATTTGGTGGCAGTGGGTAATAAACACCTTCAATGCTTTTGTAAGACACGTATATGACAGAGTGACATCTAAAAGTTAGAAAACTCAGGATCTGCTACTTCACTAACATTTCTATTTATCCAGTGGTATAGGGGAGGGGTCAGCAAGCATTTTCTGTGAAGAAATAGTAAATATTTTAATTCTTTTTAATGTTTATTTCTGAGAGAGCAAAACAGAGCATGAGCCGAAGAGGGAGGGAGGAAGGGAGAGAGAGACAGAGACAGAGAGACAGAGAGAGAGAAACTGAAGCGGGCTCCAGGATCTGAGCTGTCAGCACGGAGCCTGAAGCAGGGCTCCAACTCATGAGCCGTGAGGTCATAACCTGAGCTGAAGTCCGCGCTTAACCGACTGAGCCACCCAGGTGCCCCTAGATAGTAAATATTTTAGGCTTTGTGGTCCATATGGTCTGTATCACAACTACTCAGCTCTGCTAGTGTATTATACATGCAGCCATAGATAACAGTTAAATGAATAAGTGAACCTCTGTTTTAATAAAACCTTATTTATAAAAATAGGTGTCAAACCCGATTTGGACTTATTTTTCTGACTCCTAGTCTACAGCATATCATGATAATGCAGCAAGGTAAAGCTTCTCATTATACCTTGTACTTATCTTTTTCTTATTTATCTTTGGCATAATTGATCTCTCAAAGACTGAGGTGACCCACAACAGTACATTTCTCAAGTTTTCTTTCACTATTGAAAGATTAAATTTTTCCTTATTGATTTAAGTTTCTCTAATAAAGAAATTTCTTTGTAATATACACAATACAGAGTTTTAAGTCTCCTTTGGTGCTTTTGGCTTTCCTGCATTATTTTCTTAATTCTGAAAACATCTTAATGTAAGATTTTGTGTATTATTTACTAGACTGAATTTTTTCCTAAATTTCATTAAGAATGCAAAGCATATATAAAATTGTCTTTGGTTTCTTGTAGATCATGTTCTCCAGTATGCTTATCCTATACAACTTCCTTCATTTTTTTATTATAAAATATTTTACATTTTCCATGTTGCTGTTTTCCTTTTTCTCTTTATTCCTTATGAAGAACAAAAATATATGTATGCAGTGTTTATTTGAAATTTCAGGGTGAATGTATTCTGTCTCATTTTTTTAATTCTTTTTTTAACGTTTATTTATTTTTGAGAAGAGAGAGACAGAGCACGAGTGGGGAAGGAGAGAGAAAGAGGGAGACACAGAATCTGAAACAGGCTGCAGGCTCTGAGATGTCAGCACAGAGCCCGACACGGGGCTCGAACTCATGGACCATGAGATCATGACCTGAGCTGAAGTCGGATGCTTAACCGACTGAGCCACCCACGCGCCCCTATTCTGTCTCATTTTTATAGCTAGTCCTACCTAAGTATATCATTTACCCCTTTTCAGATCCTAAATTTAAGGACAAGTTCATGTGCACAGGGTCTTCTCACAATGGTGTTGTACAGAAAGCATTTACCTTGTGGAACTTTGCTGAGATGTGATGAGATGTTCACTTGTTTCCATTCCCTGTTTCTCAGAGTATCATAAGGGAAATTTATTCCTGGATAGTTTGAAATAGTCTGAATTTCTTACTTTTCAAAAGTAGCTTATAAACCCTATAAGTTTTACAATACAGTTCTCCATATACTCTTTATGAATCGACCACAAAATCCCAGCAGGCAATAGTCAGATGCCACTTGTAGAAGGTGATGATTTCAGAATAGATATAAAAGTAATATCTTGAGGAGACAGAGATGGGGCCTGGCAGGTGAGCTCTGGTTGTGTCAGAAGGCAGCTTGTGTGAAATCCTGGATTATTGTTAGATTTTCTTTTCATCCTCACAGGCTCCAAGGCTCTGATGCAGTAATTAACCATATTTATGTGTGGAAACCATCTATTATGTTCCTTCATTGTGGCAGTGTTTCTATTTCATAAGCATGAGTCTCTTAAGGAGCCCTTTCCAATTTAGTTTATCTGCAATGTAATTAGAGGGTCATTTCTATATGAACAATGTTGTACATATAGTAATACTCAAGAAATGATAACTGCTTGCTATTGGCATATGATTTTTGACATTCTCAGTTGACAACTCTATTTGAATTTTCCAATTATTTTCTGGATGTTTTTGATCTTTCCATGGCACATCCCCCAACTTAGATGCGTGAGTCCCAAATTTATACATATGAAGCAGATTAATTTCAGCTTCCTGGTCTCCCCCTTTAGAATGCCTGATTTAGTAGAAATCAGATGGAACCTAGGAACCAGTATTTACAGCAAGTCTACAAAATGATCCTGACATGGGAAGATGGGGGAAAACTTTGTTAACTTCATAGTATTTTGAAGATTTTGAGTGTTTCAGATCAGATAGAAAAACATCTGCCTTATTGAATATAGTTTCCAGGTTGCTTCCAGACCTTGGGTTGTCATGTAGAACAGCTTGAGTATAGACTGGTATGAGAACCTCCTACCTTGCAGCCAAAAAGTGAGTTCTGCCAGTCATTTTAGCTGCAGGCTGGGCTGTCAAAAGATTAGAAGTGGTAATTATTATCCCCTGGTCTGAAACGGTCTTTATCTGCAGCTGAGTAGCTCTTAGGAAGAGGTAGAATTGTCACCCTTTCTTTGAAAATAACAAAAAGGAAATGTTGCCTATTTGATTTTTAATGCTGAACTTCCCTGGATCCTTAGAATCAAAGAGCAGGTGTATTAGCACTGGGTGGTATTTTCCTTCACAAAGTGTGGTTTGAGATACAAAGAAAGGGGAGATAATGATAAGCAGTGATCCCTGAGCGAAATCTCATTCTTTTGCCATATGCTGGTACAGTATTCTGCTCTAGTATATTAGGTCAAGTCCCTTTTTATATTTATTAATATTTTCATTTCATAGCTAGTCAGGGTATCAAGTTTTACAAATTTGTTACTTCCTGTGTTAAATGGCATTTTATTCATTTTTTCTGCTAAACTACTTTATATGGGGTGAGATTCAGAGTTAATACTCTGGAAATTAGTATAATTCCTGGGTTAAGTAATATTCAATAAATATTGCTTAGATTCTAAACAGAGCATCTGTCTACTATTTTCCAGAATTTTAGAGCATCAAGACTACTTCCTGGGGATTCTATTTATTAAAATGGGACTTGCAAGATAAATTTGTCTCTGAAGGATGAGAATAAGTCTCATATTTTCAAGTCTCATCCCACAGTCTTGTGTATTGCTTTGGAAACAAATGCTTAACTAGGAATGGTTACCTAATTCCTAATTATACTACTTCACATAGTCACTGTAACTTGATACACTATTAACTTAGCAAACTGTCATAGCTCTTATCACGTGTACCTCATTCTACCTTGTATCACTGTTATTTGTAACTCCAGCTTTTTCTTCCCTACTAAACATTGAGGTCATGTATTGATATTTTTACATTTTTCCTGCATTTGTGCAGTCTTTTGGCTATGGCAGATGCTCAAGATCTATTAAGTGATTTGACTGTGTTTATTTCTGTATTGATCTTATTGTTATAATTATAATTAGTATTTTAAAGATGTTTCCATTATCATCATTATAAATTCTCTCTAAAAGGAAGATTGAGGGATGCCTTGGTGGCTCAGTTGGTTGGGTGTCTGACTTTGGCTGAGGTCATGATCTCACGGTTTGTGGGTCTAGCCCCGCATCAGGCTCTGTCCTAAGGGCTCAGAGGCTGGAGCCTGCTTCGGATTCTGCGTGTGTCTCTCTCTCTGTCCCTCCCCCACTCATGCTCTGTCTCCCTGTCTTTCAAGAATGAATGAACGCTAAAAAAATAAATAAAAGGAAGATTGACTAATATTTTGATTAACCAGAATTCATTTTATAGTGGGAGCAATATTTAATTACAAATAATTATCTAAAGAACTAAGTCCTTGTAACTAGATTTCCAATTATAGCCAAAATATACCTGACATATATGAGAATATTTATGAGAAGTGAGTTCATATTATTTCAGTTTATTGGTAAATAAAATTCTAATTGATGAAATAATCAAGAATTGGAAGGTTGTAATATATTTCTTAAATCTGTTTCACAGTTTACATTTCACATGGCATATCTATTCAGTATGCCATTGTTCATATGAAAATAACACTATAAAGTTTATTATATATTTATATGGGGGTTATAAAACAGATAAGTATATCATCATGCATAAACATTTATTAGCAGCCTGATATACACACAACAATGCACAATGCATTGATACAAGGAGGTATCCATCTACCACCTAGGGTCTTGTAGCAATGATCAAGAAAAGAATGATCTCAAAATAGCATGTGCATGTCAAGGCTGCCTTTGTTTAGCCTGGTAGATCTCATTTTGGGCTTTTTCTTAGTGCCTTTCAGACCTTCCCTAGGTAAGCCAGCTTGCTGTCATTGCTCTTTGTATGCACAGTCGTTCTGCCCTGTTTGTAATTGTGCTGTGGCAGGCACTTAATAAAGCATCCTTCCTGCTGCCTTTGAGCCTGTCAGCCAGCAGTTGTTTAGGTATTCTGTTATCATCCATCTCCCCATCTGCCCTACCCAGAAGAGTTATGCTTCAGTAAGTATTGCTTCAAAGTGGATAGACTGGCTGTCCTCTAGGATTTCATTGTTGGTGATCCTGCCTCACCATTTAATTAAATAGAACTTCCCAATGAAGCTTCTCTGGAAGCCATTTGTAGAGTCCTGAGCCACATGAGATCTTGCCATTCTGTACACTGTGACACATATGTAGACTTTCAGTTTCATTCAGAGTTCAGGATGAACTAAGCTAGCCACTTCTCTTCCAGCTGAAGACACCATGATCTATCTGGTTCCTTTGCTTGAAGAATTCTTATACATTTATCAAATAATAGTTGGTGTCAGACACAGTCTGTATGTTTGGGATGTTCATTAAATATCATTAAACTCTGTGTCCCAAGGACCACATCATCTTGTAATTAGGGTAAAATGTGTTAAATGCTATAATAGAGGTTTATGAAATATGTTTTGGAAGTACAGAGGAAGAAGGAACTCTGACTAACACATAGAGTAGGAGGAGTGAAGCAAAGATGAAACCAGCATTTAGGAGTCAGACATTGTAAACTGTGTTGGCAAAAGGCCCACTCATACCAAAAGTATAAAGGCAACTCTAAGAAAGGATATATGTACCCAGTGAAAGTTCAGTATAGAAGCATGTGTTAGCTCTCCCAGACCATGATTTATCTCAATCTATCCATAACTGAAGACCCCAATCTTATAAATTTACCTATGAATAAAAATGTGCAGAGTATAAGTGATTTCCCTAGTGCACACAATTAGTTAGTAACATCTTTAGGTCTAAAATACAGATTTCCTGACTGAAATGTGGTTATAAAAAAAGAGGGGGATATCTTAAGGTTAGAATGATTTGAACTGTAATAAACCCCTCTTTCAGTCTCTCTAGGAAGGCATTTTTTTGATACATAATACATAGGAACTGGGATTTGGAATTAAGTGATTTCTCACATACCAACACTGGGAACTCTAAGGTATGGCTAGGTGTCTAGATTATAGTGAGTTGAGAAAAGTAATGACATTAATTCCTTTTTAGTCATAAACACCATTATACATATCAGATAAAAGCCAATCTCAAAATTTGAATAATGCTTACTATTTTTTTATACAAACCAATAAATGGTTAAAATATTATGTCACTGGAGAATAGTTTTAGCCTTTACTCATTTAACTTTTCTGTGATCTCTGACACTGTTGGCTACACATCTTCCATTTTCAAAACTGCTATTTATATTTACATTTTGGATCCTAATTTACTATGTCCTGGTTTTCTCTGTTTTTGCCTTCTCACCACACTCTGTTCTCTTTCCTTAAATCTTGGTGTTCATTAGGTCTACATCCTTAGCTCTCCTTCCCTTTTTTGTTTTTTCCTCTCCACTGTTGGGTAGGGGGTGGTCTTACCTAAATGCATAGCTTCTCAATGAGTTATTTTTAATTGGACCACTTGACTAAACCTAGAAAGTATCCAACTGCTTTTTCTGCTTGAATGCCCAGATGGATCTTAATCCAAACATTTTTTTTAACTTCCAGTGTAGTTAACATACAGTGTTAGTTGCAGGTTTATAATATAGTGATTCAACAGTTCTATATATCACTCAGTGCTCATCAAGATAAATGTACACTTAATACGAACATGTTTAAAGCCTGATGTTATCTTTTTCCTCAGACCTGTTCCTCCTCCTTTGTTCCCTGTCTTTGGAAATAAGAACACCAATTGACCCCATTGTCCACATCTGAAACCTGAGAGTCATCTTGGACACCTCCCATTTGCTCACCCCCTAGTGACCACATGCTCTAAATTTCACCTTTTCCCTACTTTCTACACCCTTTACCATTTTTTTTTACTCATGCTTTTAGTGTCTTTACTAAATAACTGTAGCTGCCATATAACTTGTCTTCTCTATGCCTACTCCTCTCCTCTCCACCTCCCCCCGCCCAACTCAGGATCTGCAGAGACCTTTATAATACATAAATGTGATTGCAGTTCTTTAGTTTTCTCTGGTTTCTGCAAGCTTCAAATTCAAATACCTAATCTTAGTCACAGGGCTTTCAGAGTTTACCTCTGCACTAATCTCCTTGCACCATCTCATATGCATCCTCATCCCATGTATATCAACTGGTTTAAGATCTGCAAACAGGGGCGCCTGGGTGGCTCGGTCAGTTAAGTGTCCGACTTCAGCTCAGGTCATGAACTCACAGACCGTGAGTTTGAGCCCCGCGTCGGGCTCTGGGCTGATGGCTCAGAGCCTGGAGCCTGCTTCTGATTCTGTGTCTCCCTCTCTGTCTGCCCCTCCCCCGTTCATGCTCTGTCTCTCTCTGTCTCAAAAATAAACGTAAAAAATAAAAATAAAAATAAAAAAAGATCTGCAAACATATTGAGCTACCTCTGGCCACCACCCCTTCCCTTGGAGCCCCTTCCCAGCTGTTTTTCTTTTCTCCTGTGATGCCATTCACCTCCTTCCTCAGCTAGTACCTTCCATTTATCCTTCAAATCCTGGCTTAAGCACCATCTTCTTGAAAAAACCTTCCTTGATTTAGGATTTCTGTCCCTCTTCTCCAGTGGCATCTGGTGCTTAACTCCCTCCATGTAATTCATTATCAAACTATAAGCTCCCTGAGGTCAGGAATTTATCTTACTTGATTTTGTATGCTGAGCTCACAAGATAGAACCTAGCATATAGACAAATGAAGATCTCATTTACAAGAGCATGGTGAAAGAAGCAGAAAAAGAATTATAAAAATGGATCTTTTTAAAGACACCTCTCAGCCGGGTAGAAATACAAATGTGAGATTGACACTAAGTGGAAAAAGCTGGCAGGTAATACAGGTTGGAACCCTTGTTGATTACAGAGAGGGGGTGTGTGAAGAGAGGTAATGCAGAAATCTAGCCCTACAGATATACTGTGACTCCATAATTAGTCCCTTGAGGGATATTTATTTTAATTTACATGAGCAGGAATTTCTGTTTATAGCTGCTCAGTAACATTTTTAGTGTCCTCTGTATACAAGCCCTTTGCTTTTCCCCAGGACACAAAGATGAGTAAGAAGGATGCTTACAGCTAGTGGAAAGCAAGACACTTGTACAGTGCAGGGCAAAGGGGGTTGGGTGGCTGTTAGGATAGTGGTATATCAAGTGACATAGAAACAGAACACTGAGACAGTGCTTGTTTTCAGGGGAATGAAGACAATTGGAAAATTATTATTAAGGAAAACCTCATAGAGGAGAGGACACCTCCAATGACTACTGAAATATAATGAGAGATTTACCATTTAAAGAAGGGGAAAAAAGGAACCACAAGAGGGAAGCCACTAAAGCATATAGCTGTAGGGTGTGCATAGAAAATAACTACTTCAGTAATATTAGAGCATAACTTCTTCTAATGGGAAAGTATACACCTTCCTTTGCACAGCTTCTAGAAGGTTAGTTGTGGCCATGCACTGGACAGTTGGTGTGCCATGATGAGAAGTTTGAACTTAACATATAATAATCAGGTAACTATGAGAGGGTTTTACTGAGGGAAGTGGTAAAGTCATATTTGCAACTTAGAATGGACCACTCTGGGTAGAATGAAATGGATGTACTGGAGATGGGGAAGAAGCAGAATACTGCAGAGAAACAGAGACCCATTAAAAGACTTGAGACTAAACGAATAAAATGAGTGGAAAGGCCACATCCCAAAAACATTTAGTAAGTAAAACCAGCAAAAATCAGCAACTGGAATTTCTAATTTGTATTTATTTAAACATCACATCTTTGGCTAACAGATTTCCTTATCGCTTGGAGAAATTTTAACTTTGTAAATTAAACAGCAAAAGGATGCTAAACATTCACTAGTAAGCATGAGTGCTGTTCTGCTCTTGAATAAAATTTAGGCCCCAAGAAAAATACACTGTGTGAGTCATTATGAAGTGTTCACATCACATTGCAGCCATACAGCGAGTTCATTCAGAACTGACACTCCTTGGGGAGCCTGAATGGCTCCTTTGGGTAAGTACCCAACTTCAACTCAGGTCATGATCTTACAGTTTGTGAGTTCGAGGCCCGCATCAGGCTCTGTGCTGACAGCTCAGAGCCTGGAGCCTGCTTCAGATTCTGTATCTCCCTCTCTCTCTCTGTCCCTCCCCCACTCTCACTCTGTCTCTTTCTCTCAAAAATAAATAAACATTAAAAAAATTAAAGAAAAAAAAAGTTGATACTCCTCTGGGCCCTTGATTAGATGTACCTGACATGGTTTATTTTTCACATGAGGAAATGTGCTTTCCGTTAAAGCTTCCTGGTAAGTAGTGCAGGAAGGCATTCTGATACCATGTCAAGTACAATGTACATTTTGCTAATTCTGTCTGGAGATTTTAAGTCCAGACTGATTTAATGAGAAATGCAAATTACTAAAGTTGAATACATAATATATTAAATGTATTTTTCATTATTGACCAAACAGGGAAACAGTAGCAAAGTTTTTTATGTCTGAGAACATTTTAAATATGTTTAATCAAAAGATAAGAAATTTTTATAATTATATTTCTTTTCATGCCTATATGTGCTATGTACAATTTGTAATAAAGTTAAGAATATTTTTAGGTATACAAAGATAGCACAGAGAGTTCCCATGTATCCATCATCCAGTTTCCCTAATGTTCATTTTTATATTTTATATTTGTAAAAAGTAAGAAATTAACATTGGCATGTTGCTATTAACTTGACTACAGACTTTACTAAACTAAACTCACTAGTTTTTCCACAAATGTCTGTTTTCTGTTCTTGGGTACAATTCAAGATACCACTGTATTTAATCATCATGCCTTCCCTACTCTGACAGTTGCTCAGTCATTCTCAGTTTGCATGATCTTGAGCATTTGAGGAGTATTGTTCAGGTATTCTATACAATGTTCTTCAGCTTGGGTTTGTCTGTTTTTCTCATGATCACTTTGGGGTTATGGGTTTGGGAGAAATAAAGACCATAGAAGTGAAGTGGAATTGTGGTATCCTATCAGGGAATTTGTGATAGCAACATGACCTCTCACTGATGATGTTAACCATAATCACTTTTAAGGTAGTATCTTCCATGATTTTCCACTGTAAAGTGATTATTCTTCCTTTCCATACTCTGTTCTTTGGAAGAAGTTGCTAAGTATAGCTCACATCCAACGTAAGGAACATGCCTCACCTCCTGGAGTAGGAGATATCTGTGTACACTATTTGGAATTCTTCTCTAAGGAGGATTTGTTTCTCTGCCCCCATTTATTTATTTATTCAAACATTTATATCCATATGGACTCATGGATATCTATCTTATACTTCAGGTTTTAATCTAATACCGTCTTATTTTGTTCATCAAATTGTTTCATGTTTGGCCGTTCGGGATTCTTTCAGTGGGCTCCTGTTCCCTTTAGCATGCCCAAATCATTTTGCTTTTTTAACACTTTCATTACTGTATGACCCTACAGGATGTTCCAAGCTCAGCTTGTATAATCTCTTCCCCTGCCCTACAATTAGTCATTTCTCCAAGGAGTTCTGGTTCCTTGTGTTGGAGAATGATATTTAACAATCAAGATCTTGATGACCCTGCTTTTTGAAAACAGTTTTCCATTGCTTATCTTGTATTCTAAGAACAAACCAGAAAGGTCATCCTCCTATCATCCTTGTCCAAAGAGAAGTTATGACTTAGAGAATTTTTAAAGTATATGAACTTCCATTCTCCACTATTGGGAGTTGACTCATAACTGACTCACTGACCTGGTGGTGCTGGTGTTGGCATTGTTTTCTACTTATGCAGTTTGGTTATGAAAAGTAATTCAGGGATTACTTTATGTATCATTAACTCCATTCATTTTATAGAGGAACCAAATGTAGCCCTGAGTATGAAGCATATGCCCAAAGACACACAGCAAAGGAAACTAGTTCTTTACATTTAGTGAGTCAAATATTTTCCATGTTTACATTCAGTGTGTGTTTACTCATACCTTTTAAATCAGCGAGACTCAACCCTGGCTCCTTCTTGGGCATATTTAAAAATCCCTATGCCCAGATCCTACTGTTGGAAATTCTGATTTTAAAATGGTCTGGAGTAGTACCTAGCAACTAGGTTTTTCTTAAAGCCTTACAGCCAGGGTTGAAAATTATTGCTTTAAATGAGCAAACTTAATCCTGCCAGGGCTCAGATATAGCAGATTATGTTTTCTTTACTGTGACGTTTCTGAGTGATGTTGGATTTATATTGTACAACTTGACACCTCAAGTCCATCAATTTAATTTGACAAACTTGTGTATCATTTACTTTGTGCTTAGCACAGGGATGGATTCCCTGGGGAGGAAAAGATTAAGAATATGAATCAGTTATAGTCTCTTCCATCTAAGAGCTTAAATTAACAAGGGTATTGATATGGATACAAATAAGTAGGATAAGAAGAGAGACAGGTGAATGCTAAAAGAAGCATGAAGCTCCAGGGAGGGAAATGGGGGTTCAAAGGAATAAGGAATGTTGATGTAAGTGGATAAAGGAAGGGGCCCCTTCCTTCTGAGACTTTATTATCCTCTATGGATAGCCTTTACCAAAACTGTAGCTATCCATGGAAGCCAGAATTCTTACTATTTTGTATGAAAAGTCTATTAGTATCATGCATTAGTTAACATGGTTACTGCCCTGGTCTTGATTAAGCACCCTCAAGCAGGATGCTAAGCATACCATGTTAACAATGAATCCAGCTCCAAGAAAACGTATGTTATTTTTAGGCATCTTGACTGAAAATTGCTTTGTCCCATCACCGGGCAATGCTTTTATTACTGTTTTTACTGCTGGTAAATTAGATTGCATGTTGTAGAAATTATGCATAACTGCACAGTTTTTAATATTTGCTACTGTAATCATTTCTGTAATTATGATATGGAAGCTAGTGCTGCAAGCTGTTCCTGTAGATGGCTATTTCACTGAGCTCTAATGATGATATCTACTGAAAATTCTCTCTGCAAAGGCCCTGCTAGCAAGTGCCTCCCTGGTGATGTGAGGCAGATAAGCTTTATCAGTTGCTGTTAATGAGCTTGATTTATGATGTTGGTGGTTTAATCTGACAAGTTATTTTGGGTTTTAGACATTTACATTCCAGCCTTTGGTATTTCCTTCCCCATCCCTTAGGGGAGAGAAAGAAACCTGTTAGAATCTAAAACCAACGGGGTAATATTATTCACATACCACATTTTCTTGTAAAAACTCTCTCCTAGGTGCAATGTCAAGTTGTAATACATACTAAGAACAAGACACATGAAACTGTTAATTGAATAAAGACAAATTATTAATTGTGGAATGGCTTTATGTTTGCTCTGGGAGTTGCCTAAAATACCACAATTAATAGGTCCATTACCAATTTTCACAAAGTGAGGTGATGTCTCAGCAGCTGTTGCTTCCCTGGTTGAGCTTGTGGTTTATCATTAGGTTATTCTGCCTGATTCATACTGTTGCCAGAAAATGCATATGTACACAGAGTGTACATCCCAAGGGAAATGAAAACCCTAAACTGGCCTTACACATAAATAAGGAGGGCAGTAACCCATAGTTGTGTGATTTGTGGGGTCTGCAGGAGCATTTGCTCTCCCCCAAACCCATCCTCCCAACACCAGCCCAAATACCATGATGTCTGGAGTTCTGCCACATGAGGTTTGGAAATAGTTTTGCTCTCTTTATGCTCCTGCTAAAAAATTTTAGCAGTAGGGGAGACTAACAGATGAAGTTTTCACAGGCTTATGTAATATTTTGCCCTCAATGAATTATGTCAACTTGGCCAAAATGGAATGGACTGCCTCCAGCTGTAGTGAATTCTTCTACATTGAGGTGTCAAAACAAGAGTCTAGAGGATGTTGGCAAGCATTCAGGAATTGAATTGGTATGAGTCCACTAAATACTATACACTTTTCTTCCAACTCTGAGTTTCTGTCATTGCATCAGTCAATGAAACTCTCTGAACCTTTGCCTTACCTATAAAATAGACTACTAGGATTTCTTCATTCTCTTCAAGCTTAATTCAAGTCTTACAGTATGAGAGAATAGGGTAGGCAAATATGTAGAAGACATGATAAGAGGAAAAGAGAAAAAAGGATTTTCAAGAATTGGCTTTACTACCTTTATAAAGGAGATGTTGGTTTCATTTTTCTTTGATGGGTAATAATTCACCTGGAGTCATTAGAGCATGGATGCCTATAGAATCCTCTGAACTCAAAGGATACTTTCCCTGTCATCTGTTAGGTAATATTGGAGAGTGGCATGCTTTATGTCTTTGCCAACATCTGAAAGTCTTTTAAATAAGAAGGAGATAGTATCAGCCCAGGGAAGTCACCTCTTAACAAGTCCAACTGAAGTTGGACAAACTTTTCAAACTCTTATCCACCCTTCTTGCTACCTTTTTCCCCCCTAATTCCTCTTTTATCATAATCTGAATAGTGACCGACAACTCAGTTTCTGATCTTTTTTACTATCTTCTCCACCTAATTTCCTGTTTCCAATTCCTCCTTTATATCTTTCTCTGCATTTCTTTGTACACAGGTCTCTGGTTAAGGAGTAGATTATGGCACTAAAATGAAAGCACACAGCATTTTTTCCCCTTGCCAATGATCAAGCCTGAGATTCAACTAAAAAGAGTTAAGGAAATACATTTTTTCAATGGATGCCATTTCCACAATTCTTCCCCTAGAACACCTTGCTTTCTTTTTATCTTTCTCTACACACAAACTCTCCTTTTTCATTCAGCTTTGTAAAATGCTGATGAGGGCATTGACCCAACTAAAAGCAGAGATAATTGGAGAAATTCATTTGAGCGTTCACCTTCTAATTTTCATTTGTGAGCGCCCTGTTTATTAAGAAGAGCAGCATTCTTCTGACCCTCTTGATTTTGTATCATTGGTAATGTTCCCCCTTGTGTAACTATACTAAAACTAAAAAATGTTTTATGAGTTAGATCACTAACAATGACATCATTGGAACACTGTCACCTAGGTAATAGAATAATTACCATAGCAACAGAGCCTTTATCTTTTAGTAGCTATAAAAATTTGACAGATGGGAGAGATTGATTGAAGATTTAAAGCAGGACATAAATGTAACATTTCTTAGTGGCCAAAGTCATAGTCATATCTTAAAAATTAATATCTTTTAATAAAGATAAAATGAATGTGAGGTATATATATCTCTATTTACTTCCACTTTTGAGTAAAAAGAACATTTTATTCTTAGAAAAATTGAGATTAGATTATCAAATACAGGGACACTAATAGAATGTTTAAAAATTATGAAATTTTAAGACAATAGTAGCAAAACTATAGAATGATTGTTCTTACTAAATTGAGTAAACATCTGTACTTCCTGTAAATATAATCTCCATCTTATGAAAAATTCTGTTAAAATATATTTTTGACTTTACAAGTTTCAGTTGACTTAAATCCTCGGTGTGTGTGTGTGTCTGCACATCTGTGCATTTGTGTGTGTGTCTGTGTTTTCCTTTCCTTCATAGTTAAACAACGTGAACTTGATGTGCATTTTTTAGGTGATGCGTCACAACCTAGACGATTTGATTTTGTTACCTAAATAAAGAGGAGGTAGGTCAAAAGGCCATTTGGATATTTCTTATTTCTCCACCAAAAACTAAAACCAAATGTGGGTAGTCAACTTAGTTTCTCATTTTTAATTCACTCATCTCTGAGAAAATTATTAGTTAGGGGTGCCTGGGTGGCTCAGTTGGTTAAGCCTCCACCTTTGGCTCAGGTCATGGTCTTGTGGTTCCTGGGTTCGTGCCCTGCATGGGGCTCTGTGCCAACAGCTTGGAGCCTGTAGCCTGCTTGGGATTTTGTGTCTCCCTCTCTCTCTATTCCCCTCCCCTGCTCACACTGTGTCTCTCTCTGTCTCTCAAAAAGAAACATTAAAAAACTTAAATAAAATTATTATTTAGTAGGAGAAGTGGGCCCAGTTAATTGTCTTATTGAACTTGTTGAAGGACCAGCAATTTCATTGCCAAAGAAGTATAGGGCATTAGGGGAGAGATTTGAATGAAAAGAGAATGCTTATTTAGTAATGTGTTTCTTGGCCTTTCCAGAAACTGAGGAGTAAGTTCACTAATACAATCATTTATGCTTTAAAAATAATTATTCTTGCTAATAAACATATATGTATATTTTAATATATTTACTTATCAATGAAAGCCTTGGGAAAATAAGCATTAGTATATATTAATCTAACAATACTTATAGACAGCACTAATACTTTTAGGATTTTTCTTTTTTGGCTCCTACCTAACTCACTGAAATTTTTATAATAACTTGAAGATTGATTATTGATATTTTTCATGATGTAACATAAGACAAGAAGAGAACATAAGTCTAACCTACCATGTCTAATCTACAACAGCCAGAATCTACCATGTGGCTTTGTTTCTGCCCTTAGAACAGAAAGAAGATCCCATTCAAATCCACTATAATAAATCGCTTTGTGGGATAAGTTGGTGTGTGTGTGGGGGGGGGGGGGGTGTATTTGTCAGAGATTTTTCTTGAGTTCTCTTGTAGTCTTTACAAACTGAATTATAACTTTTCCATTTGCTCAGGCAAGGAAATTAAGGTTCATTTCATTCATAGGGTACAGAGTTCTCCCATAAGAAGTCATGAGCAGATTGTAAAATTAGTCAGACCTCAAGAGGTTACTCAGGAAATTAAAGTCTTTTACTTCAAGCTGACCTTGATGCAAGGCTATGAAAAGGATAAAACATGGGCTTTAAAGTAATAGAAACATATTGTAATATTTGGACCACAACTTGCTATCTGTAAGACCCTGTTCCTTATGCCCATAGTTTCTAGTTAGAAAAATTAGAGAATTAGAGTAATCCTACTTTTAGAGAGAGAGAGAGTGAGCATGCACATGTATGTGGGGGAGGGGTAAAGGGAGGGGTGATGAGAGGGAAAGAGAAAGAATCTTAAGCAGGCTCC
Source organism: Panthera pardus (assembly GCF_024362965.1). Classification (NCBI taxonomy): domain Eukaryota; kingdom Metazoa; phylum Chordata; class Mammalia; order Carnivora; family Felidae; genus Panthera; species Panthera pardus. The sequence continues at coordinate 68,082,237 of NW_026526821.1, read as the reverse complement.
ACGCTCAGTATGGAGTCCAATGAGAGGCTTGATTCCATGACCCTGGATCATAACCTAAGGCAAAATCAAGAGTCAGATGTTCAACTGAGTGAGTGACCCAGGTGCCCCTAAAATAATACCTACTTAGTAGGATTGTTTGATAATATAATCATTTATAGTGGATGTAAAGTACCTAGTAGAGTGGGTCATAGTGGATATTCACTAAATATTGACTCTCTTCACTTTGTTTTTATAATTTCACAATATGATGGTTCTAATTGTGATTAATATTAGAACTGGAGTGAGTTGAAGAAGGAAATGATCAATTTAAACCCAGTCTGTAATACACATGTCCTGGGCAGAGGGAAGCAATGGATGGCTAATGAGCTGATATATAGTGGCAGAGCCCCTAAGTAAGATATGCAAATGAAATTCCCCCTAAGCTTATTTCATAGATCAATAGGCAATATTGGAATTAGTTTCCTCTTTGTTTCAAGAACATTTCCTTAGAGAAATTATGGAAGATAAAATAAAATTTTCCTAATTGAAGTTGTGACTATGCCTTTGGCAGAGCTATTGCAAGTCAAGGAAGAGAAAGTACAGGTCCTAAGAACCAGGGTCCCTGATGCAGAGGATTGGGGAGCGGAATTCTCCAGATGAAGGGAAAGAGAAGACCCACCCAGGATACCACTTGTGCATCAGACCTAAAAAGCAACCAGACAAGAAGGAACACAAGGTTGGAAGACTCTAGAGATATGATCCAAAAGAAAAAAGAGAGAGAGAGAGAAGTAGCAGAATATGGAGATAACTTGATGTTTGGCCATATTAACAAGAGTTTCATAAATTTTACCTCTCCAAAATTGATACAATTTTTTGAGAAGACCAGAAAAGTGATATGAGTAAATGGTACTGGGGAGTTTGCATAGATTAACTATAAATGTTGAAAATTGATGACTAAAGAAGTATCGATATAAGTTTATTATTTATTTTTTTTCAAAGAGATAGCTCTCTGGTTCTTCAAAAAGACATTTTTGGGTTGCAGAGAATTTACAGCTCAAAGGGGTAGGGAAAGAATTTACAGTTGTACCTTTCTAAAGCAATTGCTTTAGAAAAAGGAAGGACAGGGGCCAATACTGAAGAATAAACCTGTGTAAAGTGTAGTCACACTGAGGCTGACTCAGGCTGAGAATAGAAAGAAGGAGAATTTAATTTTATATGAGGCTAATATGACATTGAAACCAAAACAGAAAAGAACTTACTAAAAAGGAAAATTTAGGTCAATATCACTCATGAATATTGAAGCAAAACTCCTAAACAAAATATTAGCTCCTATATCCAGGAATACATTTTAAAACTATGTTTGTTTTATCCTGGGAATGAAGAGTTGAATTTAGCTTTAAGGATCTTTTAATGTAATTTACCATATAAACAGATTAAAAGAAAATACACATGATCATCTCAATATTTGCTAAAAAAAAAAAGCATTCTATAGAATTTAACACCAATTCATGAGTAGAAAAGAAAAAATTAAAGAAGCTACCAAGAGAAATTTTCTTTTCCTAGTAAAGTGTATTTACAAACCCTACAGCAAATCATAATAATCTAAACATTAGAAGCATATCTATCATTGTTAGCAGCACCAAATATAAAAGAATTATAACAATAAGTATAAATAAAGATGCTCATGATTTTTATGGAGAAAATCATAAAACTTTATTGAAAGACATTAAAGATGACCTACATAAAAAAGAAATATCATGTCCATTAATAGTTTCAATATCATAGAAATAGCAATTCTCATTAAAGTAATCTATATGTTCAATAAAAATCCAAAGAAATCCTGACAGGGATTTTAATGAAATTGAACAAGCTGATTCTAGAATTAATCTGAAAAAAATTCAAGAATAACAAGACATTCCTGAAGAAGAACAGAGTAGGAGGACTTGTTTTTTAATAAATCTTATTATAAACCCATTTTAATGAAGAGGGGGGTCATTGATAGAAGAGTAGATTAATAAACAAATAGAATAGAAAGCCCAAAAACATAAGTCTCACATATATGAAAAATTGACCTATGAAATAAGTGGTATCGCAGTTAATTGGAGAAAGGATTTTGAAAATTGTTGTAGAATAATATAAGACATACAGGTAAAATAGAATTTGTTCATATAATAACAAGAATCAGTTTAAAGTGATTGTATAACCTAAATGTGAATGTTAGAATATAACTTAAGGAAATACCTTTGTGAGAAGAATTTCTTCACCAAGACACAGAAAAGATAAAACATAATTAAAAAGTGGTGAGTGTAAGTAGATTAATTATTTTAGCCCACCCAAATACACCATTTAACAAGTTAAAAAAAAAAAAAAAAGGTAACCAGTTAGAAGAAGCTATTTGCAAAACCTAATTATCAAATGACTGGAATACAGAATATATGAAGTGCTCTTCCAAATAAATGAGAAAAGGGCTAAAAAAATTGAAAGATGGTGAAATATATATTTATACTTCCTTATAAAGTTAAACATATGCTTGTCATATTACCATATAATTCCTTGGTATTTACTCAACACTGAAAACGTAAGATCACATTCCAAAAACCTGCAAGTAAATGTTCTTAGAAGCTTTATTTGAAATAGTCCCAAAGCAGAAACAGCATGAATGCCCTCCAATGGGTGAATGGATAAACAAAATGTGGCATATCCATCCCATGGAATACTACTCAACAATTAAGAGGAAAGAACGGTTGATATATGCAACTACTTAGATGGATCTCATTGGCATTAAAGGAATGAAAGAAAAATCAAATTTCAAAAGGTTACATACTATGTAATTCAATTTATGTAACATTTTCAAAATGGCAACATTACAGTGATGGAGAAAATATCAATGGTTTCCAGAGGTCAGGGTTGTTGGAAGGATACTAGAACTGCAAAAGAATAGCCCAAGGGAGTTTCTTTAAGCTGATCAGACAGTTCTGGATCCATATTGCGGTAGTGATTAAACAAATCTATATTTCATAGAATCCTTCACCCTCGCACACATACACATAAATGCGTGGGAAAACAAGTAAAATCTGAAGAAGGGGTGCAGTATATTTAGTATGCCATTACCACTATTATGATTTTGATAACTGTATTATGGTTATGGAATATGTTATCCTTGAAGGAAGCTGAGTGAAGGCTCTAGTGCACGAACTCTCTATATTATATTTTGAGCTTCTGTGTGAATCTGAAATTCTTTCTAAATAAAAAGATAAAGAAAAGAGAATGTAGAAGCCAGCTTGAAATATCTCCTACTGGCCAAATCTGGGATTATTCAAACACCAGAATAAATAATGACAGTAAAAGAATATGTCTTCTGAGAAACAGTAATACAGAATTAAAAGTGCAATAGTTTATTAGGGGAAGTACCTAGGAAGGTTAAAGAAGAGACAGAGCAGAAGTAGGCAGGGAGAACCCCACATGCAGTGAAAAACTGACTCCTGTGAAGGGGAGATGGAAGGGAGGTGGATGGAAAGTCTCATACTGCAGTGCAGTTCTGAGAAAGTCTTGTCCAGGCTCATGTCCAGCCCAGAAGAAGACTGCATACTTACGAGAATTTAGTATTGGGCATAAACGCCCCAACTATAGTACCTATGCCCAGCACTGACCAGGAGCAGCCCTATGGAAGGAAGGCTTTGGCAGAACATACAGTGGGCAGGTCTTCAGGGGCAGCAACTGGAAGCTGTCAGACACCCACATCCTCAGAACAGATTCTTGTTAAAGATCTGAATGGTACATTTCTGTGATCACACAAAATAGAACTTACCTAACTAAAATGAGTCCATGAATCCAAACTGAAAAAATTTTATAGGGGCACCTGGGTGGCTCAGTCAGTTAAGCATGCAACTCTTGATTTTGGCTGAGGTCATGATCTCACAGCTCATGTGTTCGAGTTCCACATCAGGATCTGTGCTGACAGCCCAGAGCCTGCTTGGGACTCTCTATCTCTCCCTCTTTCTCTGTCTCTCCCCTGTTTGTGTGCTTGCTCACGCTTTCTCTCTCTCTCTCTCTCTCTCTCTCTCTCTCTCTCTCCCTCCCTCCCTCCCTCCCTCCCTCCCTCCCTCAAAATAAATATTTAAAAAGAACTGATTCTTTAAAAAAATTATACATAGATAAATGAAAAAACTCTTTTTTAAATAAAATGTCAATTGATAAATAGAGAAGAAATGCACCACTTGGCCACCATCATAGTAAATACTGATGATTCAAATAGTAAAAACTGATGATTCAGGCAACAATCATCAATGGATGCTAAAATTAATAACTAGAGGTTTGAGGAGGAAAGAGCATATTTATATAGTACTGTTGGTGGGAATGTAAGTTGGTACAGCCACTATGGAAAACGGTATGGTGGTTCCTCAAGATATTAAAAACAGAATTACTGTATGATCCATCAATCCCACTTCTGGGTATATATTCAAAGGAAATGAAAACAGATTCTTCAAGGGATAACTGAACTCCCATATGTAAATGGAATATTATTGAGCTATGAGAAAGGACATCCTGCTGTGACAATATGGATGGATCCTAAAGTTATTATGTTAAGTGAAATAAGTCACACAGAGAAAGGCAAATATGCATAATGTCACTTATATGTGGAATCTAAAAAAGCAAAACTCAGAGGAACAGAGACAAGTAGTCACCAGGAGCTGTCAGATGAGGGGGAAAAAGGACACATAGGTCAAAGAGTATGCATTTCAAAAAAAAAAAAAAAAAAATTAAGGGGCACCTGGGTGGCTCAGTCAGTTGAGCAGCCAACTTCAGCTCAGGTCATGATCTCACAGCTCGTGAGTTCAAGCCCCGCATTGGGCTCTGTGCGGACAGCTTGGAGCCTGGATCCTGCTTCAGATCTGTTTGGGTTTTTTTAAATATGAAATTTATTGTCAAATTGGTTTCCATACAACACCCAGTGTTCATTCCCACAGGTGCCCTCCTCAGTACCCCTCACCCACGCTCGCGTCCCTCCCACCCCCCCATCAACCCGCAGTTTGTTCTCAGTTTTTAAGAGTCTCTTATGTTTTGGCTCCCTCCCTCTCTAACCTTTTTTTTTTTTCCTTCCCCTCCCCATGGTCTTCTGTTAAGTTTCTCAGGATCCACATAAGAGTGAAAACATATGGTATCTGTCTTTCTCTCTATGACTTATTTCACTTAGCATTAACACTGTCCAGTTCCATCCACGTTGCTACGAAAGGCCATATTTCATTCTTTCTCATTGCCACATAGTATTCCATTGTGTATATAAACCACAATTTCTTTATCCATTCGTCATTTGATGGACATTAGGCTCTTTCCATTATTTGGCTATTGTTGAAAGTGCTGCTATAAACATTGGGGTACAAGTGCCCGTGTGCCTCACCTGCTTCAGATCTGTGTCTACCTCTCTCTCTGCCCCTAACCCACTCGCATTCTGTCTCTGTCTCAAAAGTAAATAAACATTTAAAAAAAAGTATACATTTACAGTTGAGTAAGTTCTGGGGATCTAATGTACAGCATGGTGATTACAGTTAGTAATACTGTATTATATACTTGAAAGTTGCTAAGTGGATTTTAAATGTTCTCACTGCAAAAAAAAAGAAATGGTAATTATGTCACATGATGCAGGTGTTAGCTAATACCATGGTGGTAATTATTTTGCAATAAATAAGTAAATCAACTATTGGAAACCTTAACTTACACAATGTTATATGTCAATTATATCTCTGTAGTGCTAGAAGAAAAGAAAAAAATAAATTTTGTGTATTGGGTGATATTTTTTATAATGTACAAAATAATGATAGTACACTTTTGTTTAACATGATCATGATGGGGCGCCTGGGTGGCTCAACTGGTTAAACCTCAACTCTTGATTTTGGCCCAGGTCATGATCTCACAGTTCATGGGTTTGAGCCTTGTGTGGGGCTCTGCACTAACAGCATGGAGCCTGTTTGGGTTTCTCTCTCTCCCTCTCTCTCTCTGCCCCCACTGCTCGCACTCTCTCTTTTCTCAAAATAGATAAATAAACTTTAAAAAAAATGATCATAATGGGTGAACTACAGGTATTCTACCACTCAGCAATACACATACATTTAAAAAATTATAGTGTTTTATTGCATATCAAGACAGTTCTCTCTTCTGCGCAGATGGTAGTCTATTTAAATAATAATTTGGACTCCTTATTGTCAGTTTCCCAGTACATGTTGAACAAATTAAAATGACTAATAAGAAAAAGGGCAGTTTGGACATCTAATATTAGAGCTATTATAAGGTTAATTACTTTGCATGTATTAAAAAATTTGAAATGGAAAAGTACAGGCTATCTCATAATAGAGGCATACAGTTTAATGCAACACAGAAGTAACAAAAGAAAAAAAGTTCAGCAACTAGATAATGAATTTCATATCCTCAGAATCTTTTCATTTCCATATTGGAGATTCCCTCATCCCTATGCATTTCTTTTTTAGAATAACGTATCTAGCAAGCCGATGTTTTCTTTTCCAGTTACTTTCACAATTATAATCACATTTCATGCTCACTAAAGTGCTGTTAGTGTCTTAAGGCAAATTTAAGATTTATGATGAAATGAGAGAACTAGAATGTTGTAGTGGAAAGGAACTTTTGGCACTATTACTTAACTATTTTTTTAGGTTATTTTTATGCAGTTATCACAATGAATAAAATGGTTGTAGGCAATATATCAGAAATGAAACCTTGAAATTAACTTAATCAAGCAGGCTATTTTACATTGCTTGAGCTCCTTGGGATCAGGTGCAGTGAACTTAAACAGAATGGCTCCTAGGAAGGAGAAAATAAAGTTTGAATGATGATACTGACCAATTCTCTATAGCTCTAAGTGCCTAGATGTAGAGGTTTATTGTCATGTGCTCCCTGCCTAACTATTAGGACAGAAATAAATTACTGCATTTTTTTTTTCCAGAAAGCATGATTGACCCTTCACCAGTAAGAAGTAATCCTCTTCTTTGAACTCCCATTGCCCCCTTCTCTGTACTTTTCTTAGAAAATCTATCACACTCTGATACAATTAGGATCTGATTTTATGTTAGACTTTAAGGTTTTGATGGCAAGTACAGTATCTTTGTCTAGTACCTAACACAAGGTCTTGTGAAAAAAGGCAGATAAAAACAATTACTGGGTAAAACTCTTTACAGGCCATGATAAACTGGCCCCCAAATTATCTCTCAGGCCATTCTGCCATACAGGCTGTATGAATGGAGGAGGACACTCCTAGCCTTCGTCTCCAGTGTTTGTTCCCAGAGGGAAGCACTTGAGTAGTCCACTGCCAGGTCTATGGAAACATCTCATGGATATTCATATACCCTGCCAGGGACTGAAAATAAATCCAGACAACAAAACTGGAGATAATAATAGGGTGATGCTTGCTGTGAGACATATCATAACCCAAGTAGAAAAAAAAGGTGGGGATGGGAAGAGGCTAATAAAGGGATAATTTCAGTGTGTTAACAAATAAGTGAAAAAAATCCTCCCAGGTTCTATGATAATATGGACTGTGAGCTCACCCATGAGACTTCAGAATAGAGGCCTGGGAGTTCAATGGTCTACTAGACAGATTTCACTTTTTCATGGCCTTTTTAAGGAAAAGACAAAAAACTGTGAGTATAATTCCTTGGAATAGTGCATAATTTATTGAGGGGTAAAACAGTGAGATATCAAGGAAGAAGTGGGGTGGACAGCAGGCATATTTCCTTTGGAAGAGTACAGGATGGTACAATGTGTTATTTATAAAATGTCGTGTTGTCACATGAACAGATACCACATATGAAGAAAAATGGCATATAGTCATGATAACTCATTCTCTAAAAATGTAAATTGTAGAATTGCCATTGGGAACTTCTGGTTGCAAAATAAGCACTTGTGTTATTTCCTGTTAGTCTTCAATGTTCCACTAAAGGTCAGACATTCTTCATGGACATTAAAGGCATAACAGAAATGAGGGCCACTATTTCCTTACATAAACACTTTTTTTTCCTAGTGGACTGATCTACTCATGCATGTCTACACGTGTCTCTTTTTCCTACTACTGTCTTTGGCCACACTAGTCCCCACAACTGGAATGTTCTCTTCTTCCTTGCCTTTAGTTAAAACCATAGTCATTTTTCATAATTGCCAATATCTTAATTTTTTCAGATATATATTTTTTATCTTTAAACATTTTTTACTTGAATACATTCTTTATGTCATGCTTTGGTATTTATCAGTGAAATGTATTTTAAGTTGTAATTCATTGTATTGTATTTCATTGTCATTTTATAAGGATCTCAAGTGTTTTGAAGGAAATGGATTAGGCCTTCTACTCATATGTACATCAAGTTTACACCCCCCTTAACTGTCCCGCTAAAGAATTGAAAAACAGGTTATTTCCAACATTTCTTTGCTGAGAGTATTCTCATGAGACCTGGTTGTCAGGAAGTCACTGCCTAACCATAATTTTTCACATACATAGTACTCAGCTAGTATCTGATGGCTGCTTAATAGGGAAATTATAGACCTTTGGATGTGGTGATGTTAGGGGCCAGTTACTGCTATCAACAGTTGACAGTAGATTCACCAGGCACATAGGTAAGTGGGTAGCACAGTGTCTGCTTCTCTCCAGCATTGTCTGAGTGTTCACAGCATGCACACACTTAAAACCTTGAGAAAAAGCAAAAATGATAGTATGCTCTTAAGATACTCTTATCTAAATGGGAAATGTAGTTATTTTATACATATGTATTTTTTCACGTAGAAAAAAAAGCTGCTGAGGAAAACCTAAGGAAGTTCCAAAAAATTTGGTGAATAGGTCTTTAGGGTTAGTGTAGGTTTTACTGAATCTTGGTTATTATCTAATTAATCTATTCTCTATTAAGTTGAATTCCCACTGTGTGCCATGTATTGAACTAAATATAAATGCAATTAAAGTTTGGAGGTAAGCTGGCAAAATTAAATGATGTTTGTATAATATGTAAACAACATGGATATTTGGCAAGTTTCTTCTCTCTGTTTCCTGGTAAAATGAAATATGCCAGTAATCAGCTCATATGATTAATTTGAGCATGCAACAAACTAATCTAAATACTGTTTTTAATAATGTGTGTGGTGTTTATAAGTACTTAATAACACATTTATTTTTATTATTACTATTGTTCTTACCATTGACTTATACTTTGTTACTACTATTATTGTGATTATCATTAACTTGGACTTTCTATAGATCTATGAAATCCTCTAAATATCAAATACTAGTGGGGCCATATTACGAAAATGAAGTGATGAAATGAGTTGATTATTGGCCTTTCAGCAGTTTTAGCTACAGTCTTAGAATCTATGTTAGATATGCACAAATTCAATTACATTAGCTATAATGGATATTGTTCTGGCTATGTGGAAATAAATAAAAACTAAACAAATGAGAAAAGCCAAAGTTGTTAATTCAGAGTTTGCCATAGCAAGGGAGTCAGCCACCATCACTTATGTTTTGGCAGAGACTCAAAGGCAGGCAGAGAGATGGCAAAGTTTTATGGTGATAAAATAGGAAGGCTTCATGTATGCCTTGATTGGAGGTTGTTGCAATTGGAGATGCTGTGAGTGTACTAACTAGAAACAGGGCATTCTATGTGATTGGTTATGTACATGCTTGGCCTTCTCTGGATGGTTCTCAGCTTGCAGTTGGAATAAATATTTGGAAAGCTGTCAAATCATAGCCTTTTGGGGTCAATTGTTGCAGAGGTTATTATTTGGCTTCCTGGATTGCTACTCAAGATAGTACTGTGACTTCCTATAGATGTCCTTTATAGCAAGCTAGCTTCCTAGTCTGGTTATTGTAGATAATAGGTTGGCTTCCTGGACAGCTTGCTACAAGTTGTGGGTCAGAGTTCTATTTTTATATATGGTCTCATTGTCTATTTGCAGATTTCGTCTCTCAGTTAGAAGCATAGTGTCCAGAGCTAGAGTACAAACCTTACTATTATGTGACCTTAGGCAAACTGGTAAACCTCTGTGCCTCAGTTCTCTAGCTTGTCAAATGGAATTAGAAGAGTTGTTAATATATGAGGTTATTTTAGTAATTAAATGAGATAAAGCCCTTAAAACTGCCTAGCACCGTGTTAGATTTTATTCCATTATATAGTCGATAGAAGAACATCTACTGGATGTGATTCATAGGATATTACATTTCTTCAACTGTCTCTTAAATTACAATAATATCATGTTGCATCAATACAAGCTCTACTTTCACTTAAGGTACAGTATTATCTCAAGTAAATTCCCAGTAAAGAGAAAATATGTTTCCTTGGAAGCTATGTAGATTGTCAATTCACTATTTCCCCCCGGGACCTAGCAGTGCCCTCTAATGCATGGAGCATATTTCAGTACCCCTGCCATACTGGCAATACAACTTCTTTTGCTAAAGAAATACTTGTGGACATGATGTGTGCAGAGGCCTTAAATGTATTTGCACAATTTTGACTTCATATCTTGTGGTCCTCTGATTGTCATGAGAAGTGCATGTCCCTGAAAGCTATAGTCCCAGAGTAAGTTAGGTGAAGCAGATCTAAACCCTCCCAGAATGCAGAGCCAAGTCCAGTCTACCCTGAAGCAAAACACCTCAGCTGATCCTCAGATTTGTAAGAAAAATGAATGCTCACTATTATAAGCCAATGAGTTCAGGGAGTAATTTGTTATATAGCATTACTGGAACAGTAACAGCCTAACAGAGAGGAATAAGAGGTTAAATCTTTCACAATTTTATCATTACTGGATAAAATGAGCCCTCTATTTCTTTAATGAAGGGGAATCTTAAGGAATTGAGACAGAAAACAGTAATGTTTTGATAAGGCACAAGTGATTGGAAAAGTTGGGGCTCATGAGGCACTGCCAGAATGCACTATTGCTAGTTGAAGCTAGTAGAGTATGGAGTAGTTTGAGGGCATTAGGTGCACATAGGGAGGATTTGAGCAGAGAATACAGGGGAGCAAGTGAGTGTATATTTTATTTACTTCATTGTTCTGTATAGGTAAAATGAAAGAGTTAATTTATCTCCCCAAAATGAGTATTTCCTAACAGCAGGAAGAAACCTATACTGAGGGGAAAAAATGAGTAATAATTAGTCAGAAAAACATAAACTTTCGAAAAAATTCTCCAATAATTTAATGGAAGAAAGTCAAGCAATTGATTCCTGCTGGTCATCAGTGTTTCACATTTGTGTACGCAAAAGCATAGTCTTTAGAAATAGTGTACATATTTGAACTACTTTTGTAGTTCCAGCATCAGAATACATTTTAATTCCATGCAACTCCTGATGAGTTTATTTAGAATAACAACTCTTATAGGAGATTCTGTCAGGTTTGTGCATCTAACTCCTTCTTATGTTTCTGTGTCACATGTAGGTAAAGCTTCTGAGTGAAACATCAGAATTTATGCAGGCAGAAACAGTATTTTCTTGGCAATGCACGACCACTGCCATATGCTCCAAACTAGGCAAGGTGTGCAGAATTACTCATAATTATCTTTATTCATCAGAATTCTCTGGATTTCAGGTGGTGGTCACATTTACCCAGTGGGTGGGCCTGGCTGTACTCCCACCAATCCGAATGCAGTATATTTCTCTCCATCATTTTTATTTGGCAAAGCATTAGGCTCAATGAGTTCACTGTCAGCACACTGCAGGGCTTAACCTAAAATTTGCATAGTTCTCCTACTTCAGACAAAGGAACGTCAATAAAAGTGAGAAAATGAAAAGGTATATGCAATAAGGATTAGTCATAATTACAATAAAGTGAATTCATTTGTCAGAAAGAAATCAAATGCTTTCTGTAATAATGGATGGAAACAGAAATACCATCACCAAAAGCGCACCAAAAAATCTTACATGCCTATATTAACCTCCCCTTAGCTTACCATTTCTTTTCATAGATCTTCAGTGATTCTTTGGAAAAGAAATGATAAACAAATCTATTTCATAGTCCTAATGACAGATAACAGCTGGATTGAATGTTCTTAGGTGAAACATTGGGGCAGAACAGACTTTCCTAGCTTATTTTCAGTTAGTTCAAGAGGTGGCTGCCCACACTTACTGTCATCCCTGAGTACTATCCATAAGTATAATCTTTTATGATTTTCTTATAAGCCATTGGCAAGAGTACATAAAATCTGAACCTCAGATTTAGGTATTTTAAGCAAGGCTACCTGATAATATTGAGCAAACTTTCTCCCATCACCTCCCAACACTGTATGTATGTGTATATATATATATATACACATACATACACACACACACACACACACACACACACACACACACACACATGGATCAGGTAAGCCAGAAGTACAGGTGCATATATTGTATAGTCAGGGATACACTGGTCATCGGTTCCTGTCACTACTACCTTGCATGATTAACCTGTAATTGATACTCTTCTTCTGTATGTTCTATACTTTCAAAAGACTGTAATCCTGGTAGTGGGATTCTATGCTAGTTTTATTTTCTTTTTCATTGTTTTTTTTTTTCTCTGTTGCCTGGTTTATTTTTATAAGGATATATTTACAAACAAACAAAACAATAAATCTATTTCTATATTTATAACACTAACTTTTTAAAGACTTAACAACAGTAAAAAAAGATGTGATAATGGCCTATAAATTCTACACACCAATAATATCTGTTGATATTTACTTATTTATTTTTATTTTTTCCAAGTTTTTATTTAAATTCCCATTAGTTAAGGGTAATATTAATTTCAGGTGTAGAATTTTGTGATTCATCACTTACATACAACACCCAGTGCTCATCACAAGTGCGGTGCTTAATCCCTATCCCCTCATCCACCTCCCTTCTGTCTGGTGACATATTTTTAAATCAAACTAGTTCTTTAAAAGTTTAAACAGGAGCACCTGGGTGGCTCAGTCAGTTAAGCGTCTGAGTTCGGCACAGATCATGATCTTGTGGTTTGTGAGTTCGAGCCCCGCATCGGGTTCTGTGCTGACAGCTCAGAGCCTGAAGCCTGCTTCAGATTCTGTCTCCCCTTCTCTCTGCCCCTCCCATGCTAATGCTCTTTCTCTGTCTCTCAATAATAAACAGTAAAAAAATTTTAAATCAAGTTTAAGCAACAGAAATATACAAATAACATGTAAAAATGTTGTACCATCACCTGTCTCCAAAGGTAACCCCTGGTGTCACAACTTCTCATATATATAAAGCCAGCAAATAATTTTATGTATATTCCATTATATATGTCTATGTTTGTGTATGGATTGTTTTTTCACTTCATTGTATCCTAGAAATCTTTAAATACATGTGCATAGGGAGGTAATGGGTATTTTTTAAATGCACACTTTGTTATTGTATGGTATATCCCTATTGATGGTCATTTAGGTTGTTTCTAATTTTTACCCATTATGGACATTTAGGTAGTCCTGGTTTTTTATATCTATAAACTGTGCTAACATAAACATTATGTTTATTTGTTTTGGGATCACTTGCCAACCACATTGCACAGTCACCTTACTAGCTATGGAGCCCTGAGTTAAATATATATCTGTTAAAATATTTGATAGATATTGCCAAGATACTTCTAAAATGGTTACAGCAATTTATATTGCCTTCAATAGTGCACACATACCTGTGTCCTGCCTAATACTGGCCTTATAAAATTTTTATATTTTTGATAACTTTAAAGGTAGAAACTTTCCCAATTTGTTTTGAATTTGTTTAAAATAGTAGTTGAGCATATTTTCATGTTTATTAGCATTCTGTGTTTATTTTCAGTGAACTCCGTGGCCATTTGTTTTCATTTATGATGTGTGTCTTTTTTTTTCTTATTGACTTCTAAAGGTAATTTTCATTTTGGGGAAAAATGATACGGTGGAAAGGAAAGGAAAGGAAGAAGGAAGGAGAGAAGGAAGGGAAAGGAAGGGAAGGGAAGGGAAGGGAAGGGAAGGAAGGAAGGAAGGAAGGAAGGAAGGAAGGAAGGAAGGAAGGAAAAAATTAACTCACCAAGAATATACTTTTCAAACACAGTATCTTACCACAAGCTAATAGGTAAAGTCACTCCAGTTTAGACACAGGTTTTCAGTACATACTATGTGGAAAACACAGTGTTAGGTGTTACAGGGTAGGTAGGAAGAAAAGTCAGGGAACTATAGAAATCGCCAAGAAGATGGGAATTTGTTTCTTGTCTTAAAAGGGCTGTGTCTCAGGAACAATACACCTGAGAATTTTATGTGTCTCTTGAGTAATTTGTTTTATCTCTTTAGAAAAGTAACAATGACTTTCTCTTTATGCTAGACTGTATTCTTGTTCAAATTATTCACTGCCTCTCACTGGGATACTTCCACTTCTTATTGTCAGCAGGCTTGACCCTGTGACCTATGCAGACCCACCCTGAAATGTTTAGGACAGTTCTAGAAACCTTGGTTTCAGAAGAAAGATATGGTGGAATATAGACACAGCTGCTCCATGATAAGGTATTGAGGTTTAGGGGGCAGCATACTTTAACCTAACCTAAGAGTTAAGTTCAGGTTATATGGAACAATGAATACATCTGCTTCTTCTTTGGGGAGATTCTGAGAGATAACATTTTATAGGCATGGTAATATCCAATTTTTAGAGCCTTTAAAGTTGGTTTAAATAATTTTAAATAATTTGTAATTTATGCTGTACACAATGGAAAGTCTGAGGATTTAGAAAGACAGTGTATCTGTCATTTGGAGCTAGTTTGAAGAGTTGATTAGAGATGATAGTGTGAATGGTTGAGAGAATATTTATCACAATATTACAAATGGAACATGAGAAGGTTGATTTAGGGTGGTGCCAGCTAGAAAGAAGCAAGATCAGGTGGAAAAATGAAAACAGAATACTATTCATTCTTACTTGTTTTTATGCATTGGATAGAAGTTTTAGCTTAATAAAAATTCTGAAATTTCCCAAACTGGATCTTTCAGACACACTGTCTACCATCTGGGGCATTTCTTTGAAAACCTCTGGATAGTGATTAAGTATTATGGTTTCCAAGTAAACATCTAGCATCATATATATGCAACCTTAGAGTAGAATTACAATCAATTTCAAAAGACAATTAAATTAACAATTCCCAGACAACAATTTCTTAGGTTTATGAAATTAAATAACTATAAATCTCATATTTTTTTACTTTAACCCAGATGTGGTGTTATGAATGTATACATAATAATAAGCAATAATCATGTGCTTTGAGAAAGTTTCTTCCTTGGATTGTTTTTTTTTTCTTAAGATTACATAGTCATGGTTTTTGTTGCTGTTTTTGGTTTCTTGATTGTGTGTGTGTGCGCGTGTGTGTACGCGCGTGCTTTATTTTGTGAGGAATTTGATTCATTGCTTTGAGTTGGGTACAAAGTTATATCCTGCTTGTGATCCCTAACTTATTTCCTCTCTTCCTGCTTGCTTGCTCGCTTGCTTCCTTCCACAGTTAGTTGACAACCCACCATGTGCCATGTACTACACCAGGTGTCAAAGATACAGCAGCGAACAGAACAAAGTCTCTGCCTTCTTGGAGCGTCCACTGTTGTGGGAAAGAAAAACAATATATATACTGTCATGTAGCATGATGACAGAGAGGAAGTCCAAAAAAGAAAACTAAAGGTAAAGAGTGGGAGTGAAGTAGCATTTTAGTTGGGGTATTGAGGGAATTCCTCTCTGTATGTCATTTCAATAGAGACTTGAATGAGGTAAGGAAGTGAGCCAAGCAAATTTATGAGGGCAAATGTTTCAGACAAAAGTAACAGCAATACAAAGGTCCGGAGGTCAGAGTATGCTTCACATGTTGGTAGAATCAAGGAAACCAGTGTAGCTTGCACGAGAGTGATTGAGAGATTGGAGGAGGTACAGTCGGAAACAAGGCTTAAGATCATAACACATAAAGCTTATTTTGTTGAGATCATAAAGCTTGTAGGACATGGCAAGAGCCTGGATTTTCTAAGCATGATGAGAAACTGGTAAAAGGTTCTGAGCAGGAATAATACCTGACTTGTTTTAAAATGCTAGGTGTGTGGCACTAAAGCCAGGTGTCTCTGTATGAATTCATAAACCTACATTTGTCAGGTTACTTAACTGCTGGATCTGTTTCTTCATGTGTAGAATGGGGTTAATTATAATTCTATAGGGATGTAAAGATTTTACAAAAGACAATTTGTGTAAAGCTCCTAACACAATGCATTATACATAGCGAATGCTCAATAAATATTCTTTATAGTTTTTGTTATTACTATTGTCGCATCATCATCATTATTAAGGGAGCGTACTAAAAGCCTCAAGAGGGAAAAAAGACAATTTTGTAAGAGGATGCAGTAATTTAAAGTATGTGAAGGTTGAGAAAATGTTGGACTATATGATAGGAAGTATCTCTAATTGTTGAAATAATAATTTCAAAAAAGGGTGAAGGCATTGGTCAAATTAAAAATTTGCTTTTCTGCATCTGATTTTACTCTTACTACATTTGCTTATCTTTAAAAAACATTTCAGTAGTGCAAAAACTAAATGGAACATGTGATCTTTGACATAACTTTCATAACACATTTAGTAGTATTGTCTAATTGGCTGCAGAAGTGTTAAAAACAGGAATACGTGTGAAGTAATTAACCAAAAATATGTGATTACTTGCCCCCACATGGTCCTGAACTTAGTGTACTGAATGCTATTTTAGTTAGACATGTTTCTCTCACTTTATTTGTTAAACTTTTGATCAAAATAAATTTGATATATAGTCAATGTTAGTGAATTATGAAAATGGAATTTTCTTTATAGCCACAGTTGATAAAGACAGTTTTATTTACTGCTTTTTGAATTCAGATTCTAACATTTATTTTATGTTTAAAACTATAGATCAGCCAAGAGTAATAAATTTAGAGAATGCATACTATCATCACTGAATAATATAGTGGGTTGAAAGCCTTACCTCATTTTCCTATGAAGGCCAATTAGAAAAAAAATGGAATTCCTTTTTAGCTATATTGTACATTATTATGATACTGTCAGGAGCCAAGTTGGGCTGTTAGGTTGTCCATAAAAGTTTTATACAAAATTAAAATGTAAGTAGTTTCAAGTAGTATCATAATCTTTTTAACTATTTGGCTTTGATGACGAATTCAGGGTGCGAGGTGTGCAGGAGGGTGGAAAGAGAAGGCAGCCTAGAAGGGCAGATTGATATGAAAGCCCATTAGTTAAAATTAGCTTGTAATAGGCTAAAAGAGGTTGCATACCAAGAGTCACCTGGCCAGCCCAACACACAGCCATTTTAGATGACCATTTGTAATGTCAGAGGAACATGATCTCAGCCAGAGAAGACTCTTACTGACTTCCAGGGGCACCAGTTCCCAATGGAAGCCACATGGAGAAATGAACAGTGTCGAACACCCAGACAGAGTATGTCACCATGTTGATCGAAGAAGATGTCTTTCATTACTGTGTTACTATAATTATTTTTTAATATTTACATTACCAAGCATACCAAGGGAGAGTCATATTTATTATTTCCCTTACTTTTTGAGATTTACACATTAGGGAAATAGAAAGTTTAAGTCTAACTACAAACACGCGCACACACGTGCGCGCGCGC
Source organism: Panthera pardus (assembly GCF_024362965.1). NCBI lineage: Eukaryota > Metazoa > Chordata > Mammalia > Carnivora > Felidae > Panthera > Panthera pardus. The sequence goes on along the minus strand of NW_026526821.1, from coordinate 68,064,637 downwards.
ACACACACACACACACACACACACACACCTAGACTAAGTCATTGTATGAATATGCATGCTTTTGCCAAGGCTGCTTTTCAAGTGGAACGTAGGTGAAAGAACTCACAGTAGTAGTAGAGTTCAATACTCATTCCAAATCTGAAATATATCTCCTGTTGAAATCAGCTTAAATTTTAAGGGAAAGTACAAAAGACAATGAATTGAAAGGTAATATTTACTACACTAATAAGATATATACAGAATTATACATACGTATCCACACACACATATATTTTATGTTTTTGTGGGAGAAAGAAAATCTTATGTTTATATGTATTTTTAAAAACCAAATATAATTTTTAATTTTCCCAGGTTGATTGAGGTGTTTTTTTAAGTTCCAGTATAGTTAACATACAATGTTATATTATTTTCAAGTGCACAATATACTGATTCAGTGCTTACATACATTACTCAGTGCTCCTCATGATAAATGTACTCTTAATCTCCTTCACCTATTTCACCCATCTCCCATCCACCTCCCCTCTGGTAACCATCAGTTTGTTCTCTATAGTTAAGAGTCTGTTTTGTGGTTTGTCTTTTTTTTTCCCTTGTTCATTTCTTTTGTTTCTTAAAGTCCACAAACAAGTGAAATCACATGGTATGTCTTTCTCTAACAGATTTATTTTGCTTAGCATTATTCTCTGTGGCTCCTCCCATGTTGTTGCAAATGATAAGATTTCATTCTTTTTTATGGCTGAGTAATATTGTATATCTTTACCACTTCTTCTTTATCCATTCATCTATTGATGGTCACCTGGGCTGCTTTCATAATGTAGCTATTGTAAATAATATTTCGATAAACATACAGTATTTATATCTTTTTTAGTTAGTGTTTTTGTATTCTTTAGGTACATACCTAATAATGGAATTAGTAGATCATATGGTAATTCTACTTTTACTTTTTTGAAGAACATCTACACTGTTTTCCACAGTGGCTACACCAGTTTACAGCAATACACAAAAGTTGATTTTTGTCCACATCTTCTCCAACAGTTGTTTCTTGTGTTTTTCATTTTAGCCATTCTGACAGGTGTGAGGTGCTACTTCATTTTAGTCTTGGTTTGCATTTCCCTCATGATGAGTGATATTGAACATCTTTTCATGTGTCGGTTGGCTTTCTGGAGGTCTTAGGAGAAATGTCTGTTCATGTCTTCTGCCCATTTTTTAATTGGATTATTTCCTTTTTTGGTGGTGAGTTGTATAAATGCTTCATATATTTTGGATATTAACTCTTTATTGGCTAAGTCATTTACTATTACAGTAGGCTGTCTTTTAGTTTTGTGGATTGTTTTCTTTGGTATGAAAAGATTTTTATTTTGATGTAGTCCCAATAGTTTATTTATGCTTTTGTTTCCCTTTCTTCAGGAAACATATCTAGAAAAATATTGCTATACCCATGTCAGAGAAATTGACTCTTTGTGCTCTCTTCAGAGGTTTTTATTATTTCAGGTCTCACATTTAAGTCCTTAATCCATTTTGAGTTTATTTTTGTGTACTGTGTAAGAATATGGTCCATTTTCTTTTTTCTTTTCTTCTTCTTCTTCTCCTTCCCCTCCTCCTCCTCCTCCTTCATCTTCTTCTTCTTCTTTTTTTTTTTTTTTTTTTTTTTTTTTGCATGTAGCTGTCCAGTTTTCCCAGCACCATTTGTTGAAGAGATTGCCTTTCTCCCATTGCATACTCTGGCCTCCTTTGTCAAAGATTAACTCACCATATAAATTATGGGTTTATTTCTGGGCTCTCTATTCTGTTCCATTAATGTATGTGTTTTAATGTCAGTGCCATACTGTTTTGATTACTAAAACTTTGTAGCATATCTTGAAATCTGGGATTGTGATGTCTTCTGATTTGTTCTTCTTTGGTTATTTTGAGTCTTTTTTGGTTCTATACCAATTTTAGGATTATTCTAGTTTTATGGAAAAATGCTGTTGATATTTTAATAGGCATTGCATTAAAGCTGTAGACTGCTTTGGGTAGGATGAACATTTTAACAATATTTGTTCTTCCACTCATAATTATGATATGTCTTTCCATTTGTGTCATATTCAGTTTATTTCATCAATGTATTATGGTTTTTAGAGTATAGGTCTTTCACCTCTTTGGTTAAATTTATTCCTAAGTGTTTTATTATTTTTGGTGCAGTTGTAAATGGGATTGTTTTCTTAATATCTCTTTCCACTATTTCATTATTAATGTACAGAAATGCAATGATTTCTGTATGTATCCTGTGAACTTACTGAATTCACTGAATTCATATATCAGTTCTAGTATTTTCTTGAATTCATGAGTATTTTCTGTATATAGTCTCATGTCATTTGCAAATAGTAAGTTTTTCTTCTTCCTTACCAATTTACATGATTTTTTATTCTTTTTTCTTGTCTGATTGCTGTGGCTAGGAATTTCAGTACTATGTTGAATAAAAGTGGTGAGAGTGGACATCCTTGTCTTCTTCTTGACCTTAGGGAGAAAACTCAGTTTTTCCCATTGAGTATGATGTTCACTTTGGGTTTTTCATCTTTGGTCTTCATTATGTTGAGGTATGTTCCCTCTAAACCTTTTTTGTTTGTTGAGGGTTTTTTATCACAAATGGACATTGCACTGTGTAAAATGCTTTTTCTGCATCTATTGAAATGATTCTATGGTTTTTATCCTTTCTCTCATTGATGTGATCACATTGATTGATCTGTGAATATTGAACCACCTTTGCATTCCAGCAGTAAATTCCATTTGGTCATGGTGAATGATTTTTTAATGTATTAATGGATTCAGTTTTCTAATATTTTGTTAGGAATTTTTATATCTGTGTACCTCAGAGATAGTGACCTGTATGTAGTTCTCTTTTTCTGTAGTATCTTTACCTGATTTTGTTATCAGGGTAATACTAGCCTCATAGAATGAATTTGGAAGCATTCCTTCCTCTTCTATTTATTGGAATAGTTTGAGAATAGGCATTAACTCTTCTTTAAATGTTTCATAGAGTTCACTTCTGAAGCTATTGGTCCTAGACTTTCTGTTGGGAATTTTTTGTTTGTTGATTCAATTTCCTTGCCAGGATTTGGTCTGTTCAAATTTTCTATTTCTTCCTGATTTGGTTTTGGGAAGTTATGTGTTTCTAGCAATTTATCCATTTCTTCTTGTAATCCTTTGTATTTCTGTTGGTGTCGCTTGTTATTTTTCCTCTTTTATTACTGATTTTGTTTGAGTCCTCTCTCTCTCTCTCTCTCTCTCTCTCTCTCTCTCTCTCTCTCTCTCCCTTTATGGGGGAGGGAGTGAGTCTGGATAAAGGTTTATCAATTTTGTTGGTGTATTTAAAGAATGAGCTCCTGGTTTCACTGGTCATTTCTGTTGTGTTTGTTTTGTTTTGTTTTTGTTGTTGTTTCTACTTTGTTTCTGCTCTAATCTTTGTTATTTCATTCCTTTCACTGTTTTTTTTTTCTTCTTCTTTTTCCAACTCCTTTAGGTGTAAGGTTAGATGTTTTATTTGAGATTTTTCTTATTCCTTAAGGCAGGCCTGTATTGCTACAAATTTCCATCTTAGAACCACTTTTCCTGGATCCCAAAGATTTTGGACTGTTGTGTTTTAATTTTCATTTATTTCCATGTATTTTTTTTATTTTCTCTTTGATTTCTTTGTTGACCATTCATTGCTTAATACCATGTTATTTAACCTCCATGTATTTGTGTTATTTTCTTGTGATTGATTTCTAGTTTCATAGTGTGTTAGAAATGATTCACAATATGACTTCAATCTTTTTGAATTTGTTGATACTTATTTTGTGGCCTAATATGTGATTTATTCTGGAGACTCTTCTGTGTGCACTTGAAAAAAAAATGCGTATTGTACTATTTTAGGATGGAATGTTCTGAATATATCTGATGGATCCTTCTGGTCCAATGTGTCATTTAAAGCTACTGTTACCTTGTTGATTTTTGTTTTGATGATGTATCTATTGAGATAAGTGTCCCCTACTATTTTTGTTATTACTATTGATTACTTCCTTTATGTTTGTTAATAGATGCTTTATGTATTTGTGAGCTCTAATATTGGGTGCCTAGTTAAAATTGTTAGATTTTCTTGCTGGATTGTTACCTTTATGATTATATAGTGTCCTTCTTTGTCTCTTGTTACAGTCTTTGTTTTAAAGTCTATTTTGTCTGATAAAAGTATTGCCACCTCAGTTTTCTTTTCACTTTCCATTTTTGTGATAAATGCTTTTCTATCCTTTTGCTTTCAATCTACATGTGTCTTTAGGTCTGAAATGACTTTCTTGTAGGCAGCATATAAATGGGTCTTGCTTTTTTATTCATTTGGTCACCTTGGGGTCTTTTAATTGTGGAATTTAGTCCATTTACAGTCAAAGTAATTATTGATAGGTATGTTCCTATTGCCATTTTGTTACTTGTTTATAGTTGCTTCTGTAGTTCTCTGTTCCTCTATTCTCTTGCTCTCGTGTCCCACGATTTGCTAATTTTGTTTAATGATATCCTTGAATTCCTTCCTCCTTATTTTTTGTATATCTGTTACTGGTTTTTTATTTGTGGTTACTATTAGGTTTCTATATAGCATCTTGTACATGTAGCAGTCTATATTAAGTTGATGATTGCTTAAGTTTGAACCCATTCTTTGCTCCTTCCTTTCCCTGCCCCCATGTTTTAGGTAGATGATGTCATAAGTTACAACCTTTTATTCTGTGAATCTTTTTGACTGATTTTTATAGACATACTTAATATTACTGTTTTTATGCTTCCTCCTATTTTTACTTCATCTTATGTTATTTCTTTCCACTCAAAGATCCCCTTTGACATTTCCTGTAGGGCTGGTTTTGTGATCATGAATTCCTTTAATTTTTGTTTGCCTGAGAAACTCTTTATCTCTCCTTCTATTGTGAATAATAGCTTTACTGGATAGAGTATTTGTGTCTGCAGGTTTTTTTTTTTTCTTTCAGCACTTTGAATATATCATGCCACTCCCTTTTGGTGGCAAAGTTCCTGCTGAAAAATGAGCTGATAGCCTTAGGGGAATCTGTATGTAACTGTTGTCTTATATCCCACTGATTTAATTTTTTTTCTTTATCACTACTTTCTGCTATTTTAATTGCTATGTGTCTTGGTGTGGATCTCCTTGGCTTGATTTTCTTGGGGGCTCTCTGTGCCTCCTGGATCTAGATTACTGTTTCTAGGAGGTTTCTAGATGTTGTTTCTTCAGACAAATTTTCTGTCCCTTTTTCTCTCTCTTCTCCTTCTGGGATCCATATAATATCAATGTTTTTACACTTGGTGTTGTTGTTGAGTTCCCTAAGTCTATTTTCATTTACTATTACTTTTTTCTGTTGTTAAGCTTGACTGCTTTCCATTACTTTGTCCTCTAGATCACTAATACATTCTTCTGCTTCCTCTACTATAGTCTACTATTTTTTCCATTTAGTGTATTTTTAATTTTAATTATTGTGTCTTCATCTCTAATTCTTTTTAATATTTTCTATCTCTTTGTTAAGGGTCTCACTCATGTCCTTCACTCTTTTTTCAGGTCTGGGTATATCTTTGTAATCACTACTTTAAATTCTCTATCAGGTATATTACTTACCTCTGTTTTTACTTAGGTCTCTTGCTGTGATTTTGTCCTGTTCTTTAATTTGGGACATATTCCTCTGTCTCCTTAATTTTGTCTAACCCTCTGGGTATGTTTCTATGTGTTAGGAAAGTCAGCTATGTCTTCTGGTATTGAAAATAGTGGCCTTTTGAAGAAGAGGTCCTGTGGTGCCCTGAAATTAAATGTCCCATATTCACCAGAACCTAGTTCTTCAAGGGTATATCCTATGTATGTTGCACATGCTCTACTGTTATGGCTGAGCCATGTTTGCCTTCATTCCAGTTGTCTGCAATGGTTCCCTTTTCCTGTTGTGGCCAGAGTTTAGTCTCTGTGTTGTTAGTGGGCCAGTCTGGGGCCATGTTGGGCTCGAAGTGAATCAGACCAGGCATTTGCCAGAGATGTGGTAGCAACAAACCATTGAACACTTGCCCTGTGTTGTCCTGAGAAGCTTTGGTGGTTGAGCCCTGCAGTCATACCCTATGTCTGCCACCACCACACTGCTGGGGCTGCAGTAGGACTGGTACATGTGGTTATCTAACACTCTCCCTGGGGCAAGAGTCATTTGGGAGTGGTGCTGGTTCCTATTGCACCTGCTTGTGCCCTGCCTGGTTATGGTACCACTTTGGATAGGCTCTATCCAAGAGTATATTGAAAGGGTTAGATCCCCAGGAGAACCTGGGGAGATGCTGGCAGTGTTAGCAAGGTTTGTACGGGTCTGTTGTTGGAGGGGACCTAGAGCCAAAGTCTGGCTTGGGGGGGGGGGGGGGTCATGTCCACAGGAAAACACAGGGGCAGGGCATGGTATTAACAATTTAGGTAGCAAATGTTGGAGCTGTGCTGGCTCCCACAGGTGTCCATGTATCTAGGCTCAGGGGCAGGGAAGAGAAATGGCCCTGCCAGCTCTTTCATTCTTGGAGAAGTCTCCCAAGGACCCCTGCCCCTCCAGCACAAGATCTAGATTAGTAAACAAACCTTCCTGTATAGCCCAGGTATTTTTCAAACTGCTACTTTTATGGTGTATGTCAGTGAGACCGTTGTACTCTCTCTTTAAGGGCAGAGACTCATTTTCCTGACTTTCTCTGGCTCTTCCAGAGCCAGGTCTGCTAATTTTTAAAGTTATAGGTGTCATAGACTCTAAGTCTAAAGTTCTTTCTTGTCTAGCAAGAAAGCGGATGCACAATTAAAATGTGCGAGATGGCTAATGTCTGGGAAAAGACAAGAGTTCCAAATAAGTGTCCTTGCCCCATTTTTATTAGCATCAGAAGGCTTACAAACATGGTGGTGGATGTGCACAAAGAGACAATAAATCTGTGAACATTAACTCACGGACATGAGGGAAAGGGGGTCTTGAAGATATTTGGGGTTAGGGGTTTGGGTTAATAAAAAACAAAATCCTGGACGCAGGCAGCAGGTTGGGGGTGGGGGGGGATGTTGTTTATGGTAGACATGAGGCCACCACATCTGTTTATCTTAGCTAGCCTAAGTGATGAGACAGATAGGACACATGACCTCAGGGTTAACAGGGCACCTTTCTTTTGTTAATCATCTCCACTCTGGGCAGCTTCACCCACAGCACAGTGGTCTTATAGCCCTATTTACCTGTTTACCTAACTTGGTCCTTCCTTCCATAAAAGCAGTATTCTGCTATAGTACTAAATTGGGGGATGCTTCCACCCTGAATACCTAATCTTGTTTATTTCATATCCCTATGTTCTATATTGGGGCCTTTGCCCCACTCTCTCTATACTGGGCCTTCTGCCCCATCTTCTCTATACTTATTTGCCTAATCTTGTTTACCCAAACTTGGGTGTGGGCATCCTATGGCTTTGTAATTTTTTATGCCTTGTTAACCCATTGGTGTAAGCCCAGGGAATTTCTAAGCTTATTCCCCACATATAGGTATTAAGCCACACTGATTGTTGGGTCCTTCTGGTTTTTAAAGCCAAATGTTATGGAGATTTATCTTCCGGTGCAGGTCTGTTTCTTTCCTCTCTCGCCACTATGAAGTTCCTACCTCCTACAGATAGTCCTGCTGGTCCATCTAGCTACTGACCAAGTCTCTGCCCTTCCTACCCACTTTGACGTGGCCTCTGCTTTACAATTTGCTGTGGAGAGTCTGTTCTACCGGTCTTTGGATGGTTTTCTGAGTTATTTACACTGGTGTGGGCATTATCCAGTTATATCTGTGGGAAGAGATAGTGTCCTCCTCCATCATCTTCCCCAAAAGTCTGGAATTAGTGAGGTATTAATAACATTGTAAGGTATTTAAAGTGTATATCAAGATATTTGATATTTGTATACACTGTGAAAGGATTCCTCTCACCAAGAAATTTCTATTTTCATAACAGAAGTGGCTTCCTTCAGGAATGTTGTTGAAGAATATTGATGAGGCCTTTGAGATGTTTGATAAGTAGGCAAAATGAATAGGCATTGAAGCCTGGGGTGGAGGGGAAGGAAGGGAGTCATTCCATTTTCAGGGGAGGCCGTTTTCCTCTTTTCTGAGGAAATTTTTAGCTTAAATTCCCCAGAAATCAAAGAACCATACATGTATCATTTCAAGGTACCATGAATATCCTTGTACTCTTTATTCACCATTAAAAGATTTGTTGCTAATGGAAGTCTACAGATGAAAACTAGAAATAGAACTCCTTTTTCTTATTTTCATGAGAGTATGAAAATTGTTCCTCTCTGTCAGGATGTAGTGATGTTCCAGAAACTTACATTGAAGAGAACTGTGAATTGTCAGACTGAAGAAACCGTTTTACAATAAGCAAGAGCAGCATCTAGCAAGTTTTTAAAAATCTTTTTAATAACTAGTCTTTATTGCGGCACCTGGATGGCTCAGTCAGTTAACCATCTGACTCCTGATTTTGGCTGACGTCATGATCTCACAGTTTTGTGGGATTGAACCTCGCATCAGACTCTGTGCTGACAGTGTGGAGCCTGCTTGGGATTCTCTTTTTTCCTCTCTCTCTCTCTGCCTCACCCCCTCGCTCACTCTCTGTGTATTTCTCAAGATAAAATATTAAAAAAAGTAAGTAGTCTTTATTGAGTCCACTTGGCACTGTATAGAGGCACTGGAAGCTCAGTGTAATGAGTATTGGTTATCATAGCTGGACATCCTTAAATATTCTTTGAGAATCCTTCCTGAGCAATGATAAGATAAATTTCTTTGTTACTTTTGTTGAATAAAACTTGCTAGTTTTGCATTTGATGCTTGCCATTGAATTGCAGGTACATTTGTGAGATAATTTACAATGATCGATTTCACAAGATTGACATCCAACAACAAATATATTAAACCTGTAAATGCCTTTGCATGCAGCAAAACATATTATCTCATAGTTAACATTAGGTTCATTTGGAAATTCGCTCACTATTTTATCACCAATATATGGTTTATCTTAGACCACAGGCTTTTTATATTAAAGCACTAAAACTTTTACTGACAATTCTGTGTAAAATGTTGAAAGCAAGCCTATATAGTCATAGCAAAGATAAAATAAAAACAACAAAATTCATTTGATCCTGAGTGTCTTAATTTTATTACATGTTAATTTGCTTCTCCATCTTCTCCCTCAACTGAATTCCTCTAAGCCATTAACTTCATCTTTTACAATAATGTTCTTCTCAGTTGTTGATGCCAACCAACCCAATGAGTTTTTTTTTTTTTTAATGTATAGCTATTCTTTCTATATTAAGGCTGCTAAATATACCTGCTAAATCCTTTCATTCAAAGGAATACATGTTTGGGGTGCCTGGGTGGCTCAGTCAGTTAAGCGTCCGACTTCAGCTCAGGTCATGATCTCCGAGTCCATGGGTTCAAGCCCTGCGTCAGGCTCTGTGCTGACAGCTCAGAGGCTGGAGCCTGCTTTGGATTCTGTGTCTCCCTCTCTTTCTGCCCCTCCCCTGCTCATGCTCTGTCTCTCTCTGTCTCAAAAGTAAATAAAAACATTTTAAAAATTTAAAAAAAAAACAAAGGAATACATGTTCAACTACTGTACTCTTTGTGGACTGAATGTTAAGAATATTTGAGTTAAGTAGAAAACATTAGTTATCAATATGATTTTATAGTTAACTTATTGAGACTTAGGCCAAGTAATCCATTGCTTGAATGCCTTCTGTGAATAGGACTAGAATTTGAGAAATTTATACTCAGTGTGAATTTGTCATCTTTAAAAGGTTACAATCAATAATATGAAATGGATAAAAGATTAAATATAATAAAAATATACCTTATGAGATCCTTACTTAAAAATGTTTTTCATGCTGTAAAAAATACCTAATTTCTTGCTTCTTGATTTTCTACCTTTTTCCTAACTATGCTTCCATGTTAAAAATCCCATACTGGTATTTTGAAGAAATTGATAGTGTTATCATATCAGTTAATATTTTTGTATGTCAGCTTTGGTTAGAAAACCAACTTCTGGAACATTGCCTTCTGAGATTTAATAACTATTTTCAGTGCTGTGACAACTCTTATGTCCTAAGCTTTTTATGTGAGTATAGAAATGTACAGTCTTAAGTAGCCCACAGTTGCAAAATTGAGGAAATGTCCAATTAATTATTAGTGGAGGTGGAAACAACTTAAGAAAATCTATTTTATGCAAAGATAAACTTATCTTAAATGTGTGAGAAAGGTTAGACATTTATAGGATGATAGGATTTTTAACTTTGTAAAATTTATACACCCTAGAATTTCATTAAAATATGATGGTTTCTTAAATGTGCTCAAAGGTTATACAACACGCAAAAATTTCAAAAACAATGAAGTACAATACCTACTCACTCATTTTTATAAACACATCTACAAACATATGATTTTCAAAATAGGGAGTTTAGTACTTAGGTGGTTGATCAGGAAGTACTAAAAGTACAAAACACCTCCACCCCAGCCATCATGTGACTATTTAGGCAGTGGCATACTTTTTCTGAGTATCTAAGTTCCATATTTTATTACACAAAGTATGTATTCTGAATACACAAACCAATAAACTTATGTAATGTTTGGAATTTAATAGAAAAAATTGTAAAAAGCCATTTGACTTTAACATGGTTTTATTTTCTTCAATAATGTATTACTATGTACCTAACTCATGTGTGTTTTGCCTTTTTGTTCTTTTTGGTCAATGAATTTAGGTTGTTTGGTATCATTATCTGTGATCACATTATTTCACAAACTCACATTTCTTTTCTAATCATTTGATGCTGTCTTTCCTTTCAAAGTAAAATCCACTTGACACTTGCCTTATGGCTCTGGCCACACTGACCTTTTCCTATAACTGCATAAATTCCTATTTGGAGCTTCACTTTATGCATTTCTTTATTCACACATTTTTTCCTCCTGGGAATACACTCACCAGGTCTCTTTAAGTTGTCCATCTATTCTTCATTAGTCCAGACTCAGTTTGTACATCTTAAATGCTCAGATCTCTATGCTCCCCATCAAATTACTAGCTTCTCTGGTGTAGACACCACAAAATACTTATCTATGTATTTCCTAGGCTGATAACAGTCCCTGAGACAGTGTAGACACCCAATAAGTGTTTTTTTTTAAGTTGTTATAGCTTTAAATTCATGATTCTTTTCTTGAAGGTAATACTGGGATAACATTCAGTTTTTCTATGTTGGTACATTAATTACTAATCAGAAAGGCAGAAAGTTTTTCAAAAATAAAACTTAAAATTTTTTTTACCTCTATCATGTGATTCTTTGGGTAGTCCATTTTTTTGCATATTTATTTGTCCATATTAGTATTTAATGTATAAGATGAACCAATTTGCTTGAAATTCTGACAGTCTCTGTCTTGTGAGAAATTTTGAACACAGACTTCCATGTATATGCTTACTAAATGAGATCTACATTTTTGCTTTCACTTCACCTGGAACAAAGAATGGCACAGTAACTGAGCCCAAAATATGAGCATCACTATTTTCCAGATCTTTCATTAATTTATCTAACCATACCCAATCAATGGCAACATTTTAAAAATGAATTAGTTGCATTGATTTTTAATGTTTTTGCAACTTAAATTGCTATGAAATCTTAAAAACAAACACAAAGATAGATTAGTACAACTAATTCCTATGTATCCATCACTCAGATTCAACAATTATCAAGATTTTCCCATATTTGCTTCATTTGTCTTTTTTCTTTCATTCTTTGCTGGAGTATTTAAAAGTACAGACTTCATGACATTTCTCCCATAAATTCTTCAGTATGCATCCATGAGGACATTTTCTTTCATAATCACAATGCCATTGTTGAACATAAAAAAAGTCTTAATTTCTTAATATTAACGTGTAATTCATGCTCATATTTCTATAATTTTTTTTAAATAGGAAATTTTGTTGGTTCCAATCAAGATGAAAATAGTGTTCACGTGTCATAATCAAAAGCTGGTTCCTGCCTCTTCCCTTCCCCCACTAGCCATGTTACTGTCTCTTCACAGAAGCTGAATCAGTTTCCCTATTTGAGTGTCTGCTATTTAGATTTGTCCATTAACTTCATTGTGGTTTAATTTGCTTCTGTTCTTTAAATTTCCTACACATAGCAGTTAATGATAGAATCAAGATTAGATCCGCTTCCTTTTTTTTTTTTTTTTGTCAATAATGTTTCAAAACTGATGTTATGAATTCATGTTGTCTCCTATAAAGAGAAAAGCAATATCTGTTGTCCCCACTTTGCGTAATGCCAAGATTGGATTCAGGTGGCAGTACACTGATCCCAATATTATGAGGTTCACTATCAATTTTTCATATTTTTTCATCTGTTGATAATGATCATTTGAATCAGTTATTTCATGAGTAGTTGAAAACTAGTATTTTCTAATTTTTCTTTTAATTCTTTCCACATTACCCTACCACCCCCCCCCCACCCCAACATACACAGAGTCCCTCATTGGCTTGGGCTTTTTGGCTCCTAAGAAATACAGTTGGTAATGAAAAGGCAGAATAAATATTTAAACTTTTACTTTTGTCAATTTTCTGATAAAGGGGCTGATCACCTACTTGCTTCCAGCTGTGTCCTTGCTGGTTTTGTTTTCAATTTTGTCTTCCCTGCCCCCTGAAGTAACATTAGGAACACATGAATTTTTATATATTCAATCTGTTACAATTAATTGCATTCATCATTCTTTTTATGTGCAAATTGTCTCAAACTTGGCCAAGACATTCCCTCTATGTTTGTTCCTGCATGCCTTTGACAGAATCCATTTTTCTTTGATAGTTTTCTTGTTTTCTGTTACAATTAGATATTTCAAGCTCACCTTGTGCATTTTTCAACCAGATGTGGAAACATTCCAAGAATTATTCCAAGGGTCTCTGGCTTCTCATGGTAATTAAAGACCACAGTCCGGGCACTATATGTGCTCATTGCTATTGCAATAGCTAGCTGTCCTAAGTATTCTTGAGAAATAAAAAATATCAAGAGTTCATACTTAATATTTCCAATTCAAATTTAATATCGTCATACTTTTGTTCAACATTTGGATTTTACAATTGTATCACTTTTCTTCTAAGCTGAATTTTGTTTCTCAACAACAAAAATTATTTGCATTAATCTATATGTATATAAAGAAGTTTCAAAATTATAATATCAATATTGCTACTCTGCATTAGACTACTGACTAAAGTCCAAGATTTCTTTGTAGTTCTATTTGTCCTTTAAACATTTTCCACTAAGTCTATACAGTCAAAATAATGTATTCTAAAATTATTATTTTTTAATTCTTATCCCTGTGTGGTTTATTACAATTAAGACCTTCGGTTTGGTTTTTAATTTTTAGATCCTAAATTCCTAATTTTTAGTATTTTAGGTGTTTTAAAACACTTAGGAATGCAAAACTATGTAACAAGTTTGTTGTTGTTCAATCTTACTTTTTTACTTATTCCTTCTACTATGTTTCCTCCTATTCTCTATAGGTTAACATCCATACTAACTTTTGGTTCATGCTCTTAGTGCTCATTTTTGTAAAAATATGCTTATATGTATTTATATATAACTTCTTTCTTTCACCAAAGGTAGCATATTTCATATGCTATTCTATGCTTTGCTCTTTTCAATTAACAGTATATAATGGAGATCACCTTGTGCATGGAGATCTTCATTTCTGTATATTTCATTCCTGTTGCATAGTGTTTCACTGTATTAATGTACATTAATTTGTTCATTGTCCATTTCACGCACATTTGAGTTGTTTCCAATCTTCCACTCTTATGAATAATAGCAAAATAAAATACTTGAGCATGAGTCTTTTCATAGATTTTCCAGCATATTTTGGTATAAATACTTAGATGTGGGATTGCTAAATCAAAATGTAAGGACAGAAATGATTGTTTTAATTATCACCAAACTCCCCTCAATAGAAGCTGAGGTTCTGTACTCTCAAGAACAATGTTTCGAGAGTATAATGCACACTGCATGATATAAAATGACTTGAGTGTCATGAAGGGCCTTACTTATGGTTCTTTTGTGGAACTTTTTATTATAGTGTAGTAGTATTAAAATTATACCATTTTCAGATGGTCCGGGCTTTCTGATTTCTTGCTTGTTTGGATTCACAGATTTTAATTCTGAAGCAATTTTCCAGAGACATGGTTTAAGTGGCATTTGGTTACTTAAAAAGTTGATGTGCAAGCATTAGTCTTATTTATTTAGTGATTGGTTCAAGTTTCTCTTTATTTTTCAGCTCCCATTCAGATGACTACCTGAGCAGATGCTCTTCTTATTACTTTAAAAGTTTTATTACGGGTTATACGTGATAGATGGTTTTGTCCTCTCTGTTGTTTTTAAGGCATTCAACATAAGTTGATATTGAATTCCTATTCTGTGAAACAAAACTGTTTTTTTATAATTCTGCTAAGAAGCAAAGATTTTATGAATGATCCTAAAGGAAAAATATTAATTTCCCTCCTTCCTTCCTTTTAATTCCGACTTTCAATTTTTCCAACATCTCTCACTGCAAAAAATACATTGAGTCTAACATAAGTAGGAGATAGATTTTTAGGGGTATGCATTTCTTGATAAGTTTGGAAGGGAAAATACTTTTATAGAAAACAAGTGGGAGACACCCTAGTCAGTTGAACTTGATCTTACTCTGCATTGGAGGACTTTCTTTTTGCCTTGTTTTCAAATATCTCTTTCCCTTGTACCTGTTACAAAGACGGGAGGTAGGAAGCAATTAATGATTTTATTTCTTACATTGTAAAACTGTTATCTTGTGGCAAGCATGTTTCTTGAGGAGAAAAAAGAAAATCACTGTTTATTTTCAGAGCTAAGGAAACAAAAAGCCTTAAGTCTGTTTAGTGCACAATAACTTTATTACTGATAGGCAATAGACCTGAACAGCAAGGAACACACAGGAAGATGTTGATAAACAAAATTTCCAGAATACAGGATGAGTTTTGACCTCATCTGTATTCAAAGACAAAATAAATGAGTTCACCATGTATTTCAAAATTATCTCTTTCATAAGTTTTTCATTAAGGATTAATCCTAGAAAGAAGAGACTGATAATTAAAGCATGAAAAATAATAATATGTATCTCTCTTCACTAATTAAATAAACACAGTATGTGAGAAGACTAAAGCTCATTTAATTCTTATCCACATGTGGTTTTATTTTGTATAATATTTCTTTAAAATGAATTGACCATGTGCCCCTTTGAAGAGCCACTGAGAGCAGAGTATGTTTCATTAATTGCGGTATAAATCTGGACAGTATCTATCAAGAAAAAGAGCTATCACTGATTAATGTCAAATAGGAAATTATTTAATAATAAGATATCATGTGTGAAAAGGCAATTTTATATAGCACGAAAACTACTTGAATATTAGAAGAAATTACTTTAAAAAATGTATTGGTAACTTATAGGGATGTACCCTTTTTGAGCCCAATTTGGTTATTTTAAATTTTGCCTATAACCTCTGTTTATGTATTCCTTGTACATATTAATATTTTTGAAAATTTATTAATAATGTATTTCACCACTTAAATTGATGAAGTCATTAAACATGCCTCCAGAAACACTAAAAGCTTCAAGCAGTTACGGAACATCTGCCATTTCTCTTTTTGATCATTGAAAAATTGCACATGTATCAAAACTGACTTCACCAAAAGCAACTTTCTAAGGTGTTGGGTGTTACCCATTCCCCCCACCCCAATGCTATTCATCAGTTGACCTTGGCATCAGCACTTGACAGGTAAAGAAATATCCATTGGTAGTGTGTTAGGTTAAAGACCCTTGCAATACAAAGAGACCTGACCCAGAACTAAGCTATTTAGTAGTTTTCACCACTTCTTGAATAATCAGTACCCCTCTGGTTGAAAACTTGCTCTTTAGGATAAGGTTTGAGAAAAGTCTAAGTCCTAAATACATCCTGTGCTTTATTCACAAAGGGAAATCCTTTTAACTCAGTTTCTGTAAATATTTGTCAGTTTCCAAGACTGCCATCCCTAAACCGAGTTTTACAAACAAGAGAGCTAAGGTATGTCTCTAATATGTGAGGATTATCAGATGCCTGAAAAATTATATACATATTCTCCTCTGTTTCTCCTAGAGCTTCAAAAACTCCATTTTAATATAATCTTTAAGCCATTAGGAATTTATTGTAAAGTATGAGGTGAGATGAGATTTTTGTACCTATTTTGTGTTACCTAGTCTCAAACCAGTTTTGAATAATTCGTTCTTTTCTGTTTAAAAAATGTCACTCTTAATTTATTTCTACAAGTATTTTTAGGTCTCTTTCAAGATACACAAGTTTGATGCATTAATGAGTTTGTATATTCTAACATTATTTATATGGAGTATTTTTTATTATAGAATTAATATATACTTTAAGAATTTTAGTCAGTACCCTGTTGTTGTTTTGTAAAATTTCCCAACTAAACCTTTACATTTATTCTGTTTCATGAATTTTGGATAGCTTAGTCATTTTACTCTATTGATCAACCATGATTGGATATTTACTAGCTTTGCAAAAATAAGTTCTTGAGTTTTCATTTTTTTCCCTATTCATTTGAACTATTGATTAAAATTTGGAGTTCTTTTGTAGGTTTGAATGAAGTTGTCTACAAAATAATCTGAGATTATGATGTTAAGGAAATGGAAGGGATAAGAACATAGGCTTTTCTGGTTTTTTAAAAAAATTTTATAATGTTTGCAGTATCTTCCAAGGTTGTTACTTTTGTATTTCTACCCTTTCTTGGGTTAATTTTGGAAATTTGTATTTTTGTAGAAATTAATTTTATCCACATTTTAAATAAATACAGAACTGTAAAAATATATAATTAAAAGATTTTTCATATATCAGCTATTATATCTTCCTCTATTTTTCAAATTCTCTTTTCTGTTTTTTTAAGAGACTAAGTGGTAGATTATCTTTTTTATTAATTTTTGCAATGTATTTTCAGTTGAATTTTTTCATTTTATTTTATTTTTATCATAAGTGTACTCGTTAATTCCCCCCCTCCCCACCCCCCGTACCCCTCATCCCTCCCCCCAGTTCCTTTCTGGTAACCATCAGTTTGTTTTCTATAGTTAACACTGTTTCTTGGTTTGTCTCTTTTTTTCCTTTGTTTTGTTTCTTAAATTCCACATGAGTGAAATCATATGGTATTTGTCTTTCTCTGACTGACTTATGTCACTTTGTATTAGACTCTCTAGCTCTCTCCATGTTGATGCAAATGGCAAGACTTCATTCTTTTTTATGGGTGAAAAATATCCCATTATATAGGTTTATCACATCTTTGTCCATTCATCTATTAATAGCCACTTGAGCTGCTTCCATAGTTTGGCTATTGTCAATAATGCTGCTATTAACATAGGAGTGCATGTGTCCCTTGAGTTGAATTTCTAAATCCTATTTTTTTTTTTTTTTGTTTTTGAGGGCATTTTTTACTCCTTTATTTGCATTAGAATGTGTGATTTTATACTTTTACTCATTACTGGATTTGAGGGTTTTTTCTTTTTTGCTTTTTTTCCTTTTTTTTTCCAAAAGATCTTTTTTTTTCCTGCTCCCTTCTTTATATTATCCTTGCTTTTAATATACTTTCTCATGCCATGAATAAGTAAATGGTACTAGACCCATCTTCCCATCATAAACAACTATGAAATTGGAAAAGCAAATGAAACCTCTGTTTTTGGACATTGGACAGAAGTACTTAGTGCTGGGAGAAAAAGGAAGCACAGGAGGCCAGTCCCAAGATAGCCCAGCTTACTGCCTAGAGGGACTTTCTAGATCCTAATGCAGAGATGGAGAAGCCAAGCAGAGCATGACTAGCTGAGTTGAGCAGAGAGAGATCACAGCTTGGGCAAACTGAGGCAGCTGAAATCTGAAGGGCAGAGATAAAGGAACTACACAGAAAAAGAATTCCACAGTGATCCCTTTGAGTCAGTAAGTAGATCACTCATTACTTTAATAATTTTCCTCAGAGAATAGCTCTTGGATTTATCAGTGCAACTAATTTTTGTTTTCTTTTTCTTATTTAAATATAGAATGAATGAATGGATGGATGAATGAATGAATGTTTTTAGAGAGAGAGAGCATGCAAGCAGGGGAGAGAGGCAGGGGGAGAGGGACAGAGAGAGAGATGGAGAATCCTAAGCAAGCTCCACACTCAGCATGGAGCCCGACACAGAGCTCAATCCCATGATCTTGGGATCATGACCTGAGCCAAATCAAGAGCCAGACATTTAACCAACTGAGCCACCCAGGAACCCCTAATATTTATTTCTTATTCACAAATATTAGAAATTTTCAACATTAGTTTTCTTTTCTCACTTTCCTTAAACTTAATACATTATTCTATTTCTATTAACTTGAAAATAATAATAGTTCATTTATTTTCTCTTCATTTATTTTCTGAGCTAATACTAATAATTGGATTGTCATATCTGATGTACCCAGATCAAAAATCTTGCTCAGGATTAAGCTTTACTAGCAATTTTAAGGATATAGGACTCCAAAGGACTCAGACAATGGTCTGAGATTTTTTTTTTAACTTTTTTAATGTTTATTTATTTTTGAGAGAGACAGAGACAGAGCATGAGTGGAGGAGGGGCAGAGAGAGAGGGAGACACAGAATCAGAAGCAGGTTCCAGGCTCCGAGGTGTCAGCACAGAGCCTGACTGGGAGCTCGAACTCATGAGCCGTGAGATCATGACCTGAGCCAAAGTCGGACGCTCAACCAACTGAGCCACCCAGGCACCCCAAGGTCTGAGATATTAAGGACAATTTCTCACACACTTTCTTCTCATGTCAAACATACACTTTCTGGTCCTAAAAATAGGTGATATCTTTCAACAGAGTTCACAAATTACTTCAAATAGCAGGGGGAGCATTTAAATTAGGCAAAATCTGTTTTATACCCAGAGAATTATATTAGTTTATAAGCCATTTTTCCAGTGAGCCATGCACATATCTCCATAGATTTTGTCTTTATTTACTCTGAGTAACACTTTAGCTGGTGGCATTCTCCTAAGGGGAATTCTATAGATAAGGTTCTCCTTGCAAATATTAGTCTGTTTACTCAGAGGTCTAGTTTAAGAGATTAACCAGATAAATTGCCTTTTTCCCCCCTCTGGGTGCGTCTCTCCACTAAATGGAGTGAATAAATCACGAGCCAGATGCTTTCTTTCCTCTCCATTCTCTATCTTATTTAGTAATGAAATAACTTAGTATTATTTTTTCTCTGTTAGAGATATATGTTAGCCATATATTCTATATGTGCTCATAATAATTATAATCATTAATCAATATTATATGATTAATAATTATAATTTATCTCTTTTCTAAACATTGTATTAAATAATACTTTCAATTTTTGCTTTGAGTCGAGTTGTTGAAACATATTTTTTATTTTATTTCCAATGTTATATATGTTAAAATTATTTAACAATATACACTACACCTTTTTTACATCATAGATTTTACTAAAGATTCTTTGTGGTTTTATGAGCAATTTTTATAAATAATTTGTGGGTATTCTTTTAAAAAGTTATCCTCTACAGGATACAGAATTTTATAGTTACGATATTAACCTTATTAAAATAATATTCAGATTTTCTACATTATCAGCTCTCAATCCTGGATGCACACTGCAATCTCCTGGGAGGTTTTATATAGACCAACACTGTCTGGAACCTACCTCAAACCAATTGCAAAAAAATCTATGGAGGTGTGGCCAACATCTATACATTCAGAGCTCCCTAAGTGATGCTGATACTGATACTGATGCTGATACTCTGAGGATTTACAACCCGATTCACATTCTTTTTTGTATTGGTCTGTTTATTTTTTGTTAAAATAGGAAAGCATGTTAAAATCTCCCACTTATTTATGTTACAATTTTTTCTTGTCCGTTATACAGTTTTCCTTAAATATTTCAGCACAGTTATGTGATTTGACAGTTAATCATTCATGCAGATTTTTAATTGCTTTAATGCTTTATTTTTAATCATATATTTTACTTTAAGAAAATATTAATTTTTTAATGTTTATTTATTTTTGAGAGAGAGAGACAGAATGTGAGCAGGGGAGGGGCAGAGAGAGGGAGAGACTCAGAATCCAAACCAGGCTCCAGGCCCTGCACTGACAGCACAGAACCTGACTCAGGGTTTGATCTCACTAGCCATAAGATCATGAGCTGAGCTGAAGGTGGATGCTTAACCAACTGAGCCACCCAGGTGCCCCAAAAATATTTTTTAAAAAGGAAAAATATTTCAAATTCTCCTGTCTTTTATTTATTTATTTTTAAAATATTTATTTATTTTTGAGAGACCAAGCACAAGCCGGGGAGGGGCAGCGGGAGAGGAAGACACAGAATCCAAAGCAGGCTCCAGGCTCTGAGCTGTCAGCACAGAGCCTGACATGGGGCTTGAGCTCATGAACCACGAGATCATGACCTGAGCTGAAGTCAGATGCTTAGCTGACTGAGCCACCCAGTCACCCCTCAAATTCTTCTGTCTTCTAATTACATGTGTGTGTTTTATATTTTTTTCATTTTTTTCATATAAACTTCGTGAATTGTACTTCACGTATACTTCCTATAAGTATTTAGATGGACTTAGGTTTTTAATCGGCTCACCTTTACTCTTCTTAGCTTTGCAGTTTATATTATTCATTCTAACAGCCTTTTATTTTGCTACCTCAACTGCTTTGTTTTATGTTGTATTCGTATGTTGCTGTATTCCTCTAGTTTCATATCTCTTGGTGATTGTATGTTATATTTACTTCACACTCTATTAACTTGGAAAAGATAAATTTTAATAATAAAGAGGATAATTATTAAGTTTTCAAATGTACATAGCATTTCTGGGAGCAGTAGACTATGTAATTTAGACCAAATTGCCTATAGAAAACACCTAGAAAAGCTGGGCCAAATTTTAGAAAATAAAACGAAGAATTGGGATAACTAACCAAGGGGGTGAAAGTTTGCAGCATTTGAGACCACTTTTACCCTCTGGGAACCTACTGATCTAGAAGATGTGGCTGAAAGGCTGAGAAAAAGAGAATTTCAACAGAATTAAGATTCCTGGGAGGGAAAAATTAGAGTGCAGTTCTCACCAGAAAGAGGGGGTGCTGACAAGCTGTTCGTCAGGTATAAAAGTAAAGAAAAAATTGACTCAGGAACTAAGGACCAGCTTTATTTCAATAACAGTAATGGCTTATGGATTTTTAATTCTCTCTACATTTTAAATTTTCAAAAACAGGATTATTGTTATTTTACATATTTAATATTCTTTTATGATAATTTAAATTTACCCTCTATTGCTTTGCATTCATTCTTACACCTTCAAGTTTCCACCGGGGATCATGCTGGTGGTTTATTCTCAAATTTTTTAGTGTTTGAAAAACAGGTCTCTTCACCATCATTTTTATAGAGTGTATTTGCTGAGCACAGACTTATAGGTTGGGAGCTATTTTCTATCAGCTACTTTGAGGATACAATCCGCCTTCCCCCATTCCTTTTGGACCTCATCTAATAGGCTTATTATCTCTTTTTTTATGTATCTTGTTTTTCCGTCCTCCTCATGAAGTTCTCTTCCACTTGGCTTTTGGCATATTAACTATGCTCAGCCTAAGGGTTCTTTTCGTGGTATTTATCTTGTTTGGTATTTGTAATGCTTCTTGATTCCGTGACTTGATGTCTTTTGCAAGCTAAGCAAATTAAACAGCTGTTATTTATTCAACTATTGGTCTTAACACTCTTCCTGTGCCCTCTTTCTGGGATTCTAGTTACATATGTGTTAGATTTTTTCATTATGACCTCTATTACAGTCTTCTTGGAAATGTTTGTGTGTGTAAATGTGTTTTCATGCTTCATCCTGGCTATTCCTCATTTTGTGCTTAATATTTCATATAAACTAGAGATAAATTGTGGCTTCATTCTGTGATTATTTTGTAGTTTTCTTCAGGCAGACAGCTAAGAGTTCTAGAAATAAGATCAGCCTCATGGAACCAGGAACTGAAATGAATCAACATTTCAACCAGGAGATAATGGTTTCAAACCCTTGCTTTTAATATTCACACCATGCTATCTATCTTCCCTCTAAGGGTTTCTTTGAAAATGCAGATTTCATTGTTGGGTACTTTCTGAACCCTTGAATATCTGAGATTATTTTTTGTTTTCTTGAATCACTATTTTTGTTTGTTCAACCCTATGTAGATATTCACATATATTCACCAAACGTTAAGAAAGGGAAGTCCTAGGACAGCCCAATTTCTTTGTCTCTGTAAGTCAACCTAAAAGCCTGATTGAACTTTTTTTAATCTCTCTTTTTTTTTAAATTTCACATCTCTGTTCTGTATCATTCGAAGTATTGCTTTTTATAAAATTTGTTTCTCATTATGAGACAGCCATTTTTTTCTTTGGACTCACAGTTCTATCAGGCATGGACATTTTTCTTCTTTTAAAACAAATCCTATTTCATTTATATTATTTCTTTCTATTCACTTAGTCACACAAATTACTGACAGCTGATGTTCCTGTTTTCCAGCCTCCATTTTGACCATTATTGTTTCACTACTTTTTTTAAAAAAATTTTTAATGTTTGTTTATTTTTGAGAGAGGAAGACACAGAATCTGAAGCACATCAGCACAGAGGCTGATGCAGGGCTCGAACTTGTCAACCCCGAGATCACGCCTGGAGCTGAAGTCAGAGGATTAACTCACTGAGCCACCCAGGTGCCCCTGTTTCACTACTTTTTATAGTTTAAATTGGCACCCTGGGAGATAATCCCGTTTTATATGGTGAGATGCATTACTTGAAGTGATAATCCTGCCATCTAATACTAATATTGTAAATATTAATAGCATTTTATCAATGTATACCATAACATTATTAAATAAACCCATTACTACAGAATGGCTTACCAAAAAAAAAAAAAAAAGTAACCCTTATCTGCCTGCCCTACACTCCTCATTCTTAATCCTGCTTCCCCAATGAGCATACATTTTAATATTTTTTGCCTCAATTTTTTATGACTCTTTTTTGTGTGTTTAAATAATACACTAAAATCTTTATATCAAGGTAGTATCTCTTGATTTCATTCTTTGTAGGATAAGGATATTAATATACCTGTTTTCCTTTGCCAGTCTTCCACTTATTCACCTTCTAAATTCTGCTATATATGCTTTTCTATAGTCAATGCTGCTAATATATATAGTCTCCTGCATAACCATAATTAAATCTCCTGTGCTTAATCCATGCATAGATGCTAGAACTTAAAAATCATTAAACAACATCAAATCACTATGAGTTTGGGAGGCTTACTGCAGAACAAATGTAAGTTCTGTAATCATATTTTCTTTCTCACAGAGCTCTTAGTTTTCCTAAGTCCCTTTCCCAATTTTTTCCATATAGTCCTTTATTATATCTTTAAATTATTTCAATATCTCAAGCATTTTATTGGAACTGTTCATAGAATACATATTTTTGTTTTAGCCCTCTCCCTAAGACCTTGGTGATCCTTTCCTTTCCTGCATTGGTTGCTAGCATTCCAGCTGCTTGCCATTTGGTGAAGTCTCCACTGTATGCTCTCAAAGTAATGCACTATTTTCTATATCTTTTTTTGGTTTATTTTGGTTTATTTTAATTTAATTTATTTTACTGGGGGAAATATTCAAGAATTTCCTTCATATAAACTGTATGGGAAGTTAACTTTCTGTCTCTTTCTGTCAAGAATGCCTCAATTCTTTCTTCATGCCTGATTGAGAGTTTGGAGTTCTATTAAGTTGCAGTATACACACACAGAGATAAGAATTATTTCAGTTGACATTAGAACACAGTATTTATACTATATATTCTTATTTCATTTTTACATTATTAGTAGTATATTAAATTTCATTATGCAATATAATTGTAATGATATTGCAATTTTATGTTTTTTTAAATTTTTTTCATGTTTATTCATTTTGAGACAGAAAGTGTGAGTGGGGGAGGGGCGGAGAGAGAGACAGAATCTGAAGCAGGCTCCAGGCTCTGAGCAGTCAGCACAGAGCCCAACATGGGGCTCAAACCCACAAACTGCAAGATCATGATCTGAGCCAAAGTTGGATGCTTAACCAACTGAGCCACCCAGGTGCCCCTGATAATGTAATTTTAAAATCTATTCTTTTTTTTTTTAATTTTTTAACTGTTTATTTTTGAGAGAAACAGAGTGTAAGCTGGGGAAGGGGCAGAGAGAGAGAGACACAGAATCCAGAGCAGGCTCCAGGCTCTGAGCTGTCAGCACAGAACCCAACATGGGGCTCGAGCTCACGAGCTATAAGATCATGACCTGAGTGAAGTTGGACGCTTAACTGACTGAGCCACCCAGGTGCCCCAAAATATATTTTATGTAGAATGTAGAAAAGTGCAAGTTAGAAATTGTATTCTGCTATGAGGAGCCAAACGCTTAAGTATTAAATAGATATAAGGATACAAATCAAAGAAATCAAGTAAAAATACTGTAATGTTACATATGAATTGGAAATATCAGTATGGGAAGTCAGTTATTTTGTGTTGTTTGAAAACTGTATTTTCAAGCTTTGTCCACTGAAAAAAGCTGGAATCAATGACAACCCATTAGCAATGAGTAACTGTGTACCAAGGGTTCATTGGAGGAATACTTGATTCCAGGTCTAGAGCTGGAAATACATACAGGATTATGTTGATATATCTTGAGCCAGAAGGAAGAAAGTTTCAAGAAGAATGGGCAAAGGCAAGCAAACAAACCAAAAACAGGAGATTAACCAAAGGGAGGCTTTAGTTTAAGAAAGAGCAATTTGAGCACCAATAATCTGAAGATTAAAACACATTGAGTATATAAAAATCTGGAGTTCAAAAGAGAAAGGGAAAAATGTGTCTCATTGGACATCCTTGTAAGTAACTAAGGCAACAACTCTGAAAACTGACCATTAAAAATGGACACTAATTATCTCGCCTTTCCTGTGTTCAGCATATTTTAAGATAACCAAATCTCTCTAATTGAAGGGGGAAAGTTGTCCTGGGCTGCAGAATTCCAGCTAGAGATGTAGAAGGAATGACAAAATAAGAAATCTTTGTTTTATAAGTCCTAATGAAATAAATAATGGATTTAGTTAATTATCATGAATTAATGAAAACAGTAGATGAAAGGTTATGAGATAGTTCATCCTGAGGATCAAATTGCCAGAACCTGCATCCACTGATTAGTCTTAGCATCGCTAATGACAAAACAAGCAGTCATTATGGTTGTGAAATGTGATTCAACATGACACACATTACCTATAAAGTGCTTTTTCACAGCAAAGAAACAAAATAAAAACCTTAACCCTAAATCTAATTAAGATCCACAGCTAACTTCATTTGTAGGAGATAAATAGCAATTAGTTAAATGACACTGAAAAGGAGTAAATAAATCCAGAATGTGAAATATTCTTTAGGACCGCTAATCCTGTTTTTGCAAAACTTTACTAGCATGACAGGCTACAGAGAGAATAAAAGAGATTCAAGAGATTTAAAGAACAAATGAAATGAAGAGAACTTGTTTTTCCCTTGATTCAAACAAACCAACTCTAATAAGGCATTTTTGAGACCACAATCATGGAAATTTGATTATAGACTGGATATTAGGTGACATTAAAAAAGAATTGTTTATTTTGTTAGGTATGATAATGACAATATAGTTTTCTAAGAACATGAGTCTATTTTAAAAAATACATACTGGAGGGGCACCTGGGTGGCTCAGTCAGTTAAGCATCCAACTTCCACTAGGGTCATGATCTCACAGTCCGTGGGTTCGAGCCCCGCATCAGGCTCTGTGCTGACAGCTCAGAGCCTGGAGCCTGCTTCAGATTCTGTGTCTCCTCCTGTCTCTGCCCCTCCATGCTTATGCTCTGTCTCTGTCTCAATAAATAAATGTTAAAAGAAAATTAAAAAATACATTCTGATATACTTAAAAGTGAAATGACCCACATTCACTGATTTGCTTTAAGATGCTTCAGCAAAGGAAAAAAAAAAGTAAAAAAGAGATAGATGAAACAAATGTTACACGATCTTGATAACTGTATCTGGGTGATGGGTATGTGAATGTTCAGTGTGCTCCCTTTAAAAAGCTTCGCTAAAAAAACTTTCATAATAAGTATTCTAAAAGTAGACATTCTCAGTACTGAAGTTAAATATTCAATTTACCTTGTACTATGTCGAAGCTTTAATGTTTAATTTTTAACTCCAACCCATTTGGTTTGTGTGTCTGTGTGGAAGAGGGTGAGTAATGTTATAGGAAGATCGAAATTCATCAACTTGATTCAATTCAACCAATATTTATTAAGCATCTAATTGTTCCCAGGTATTTGGGATATGAAGATGGATATGATACCAGAGAAATAATATCAGTTTGAACCAAGTAAATAGAAGTAAATGATTAATTTCTGTCATAAGGAATGAGAAATAGCTTCATATAGAATTTATAATTTGAGCTGGAGCTTTAAGAATGAGTAAGAGCTTGTCAGGAGAGGAGTGGAAAATTCTTCACAGAAGAAATGCAAGGATAAAGGCACAGGTTCCTATAGCTAAACCTGAAGATTTAGCCAATTGCTATCGATTCTGCTGTAAGGTAAATGCAAGAGGGGAAAGAGGTAAAATAGTGATGTGGGTGGGCAGTGGCCCTGCTTCTCATCTTCAGAAGCTGGGCTACACCTTGTAGGAAAGGAACTGGAAGGACTAAAAGACAGGAGTGATCATCCTGGTAACTGGGGGAAAGCAGGGAGAAAAAGTGAGAAGCATTGAAATAACCTAGGCAAGAGCTCACCTGGGTTTGAACTGTCAGAGTCAGTGAGAATGAAGATAATACAAATCTGAGATCTTTAGCACTGGATTAGAGGGAAAGGTGAGATACTGACTTTACAGCCACACTTTTGGCATTATCTTTAGACCATATTCTCCGGACGCACACTAAATTTTATCTTTGCCTGGAAGTTGAGTCTTTATCATCCTTTGCCATTTGCAGAGGGTAGTAGTTTTCTATATTGGCAAGCATACATAAACTGGCTACAGAACAGAGAAGTTAAAAAAAGAAAAAGCACAGTCACTATATCTGTGGAAAAAAATCCTGCATTGTACTACATGTGTGATACTATGATTTTATCAATAGTTGATGCTTGGTCAAGTGGATATCCATGTTTTAAAGTAGGACATACATACAAAAAGCATTAACCATAAAGGGAAAGATTGATAAACTAGCCTTAATAAAACTGAAAACTTTATTAATCAAAAAGCACAGTTAAGAAAGGGAGAAGTTGACTAGAAAGTAGAAAATATTCCCAATATGAATAACAGAAAAATTATTCATCCAGAATATAGAAAGCACTATAAAGCAATACCAACTGACAACCAAATAATGAAATGGCCAAAAGACTTGAACAGCCAATTTCACACACACCAAAAGTAAAGGATATAAAATATGTAATCAACATATGGAAAGGTGGTTTAACTCATTAATCACTCTAGTAAATCCAGGTTAATACAACAGTGAGAAACCAAACGAGAACTGCTCATATCAAGCCCTGGAGAAGATTTGCAAAACCAGAGTCCTCATACACAGTTGAAGGAAGTGTAAATTTTAACAAACATTTTTGAAAACCATTTGTTAGTATCTGTTAAAACATACATACACTATGACCTGGAAATTTTACCTCTAAATGTTTACTTTAAAGATAAGCATCCATATCTTCACAAATAGAATATCCACAGCAGCAATATTGATAGAGCCAAAGTTTGGAAACCTTGAAAATGAACTGAATAGAATGGATAAATAAATGGTGATATATTCCTACAATGGAATGCTACATAGTGACGAGGGAAAATAAGCACTGTTTCATGTAGCCTAAATAAATCTCATGAATATAATTCTGATTGTAAGAAGCTAGAACAGAATTAAATATTCTGTATGTTTCTATTTATGTGAAGTTCAAAAACCAAACACTGTGGTGAGGGATGTCAAGATATTAGTAAACTGTGCAAAGGCAGTGATGAGGAGCAGCACAACTGAGACTTCTAGGATGTGGAAATGTTAGGTTTCCTGATCTGTGTGCTGGTTATATGATCTGTTCAATTCGTGAAAATTTATCAAGAAGTATACAGTTATAATTTACACCCTATTTAGTTATGTATACTTCATGAAAAGTTTTATTTATAAGATAACTGGAGTTAAATGAGCTCAGGATCTTATAAAAATCAGTGGATTATTTGAGAAAAATTGAATCCTTCCATGACTTGAGCGACGTTCAGTGTACTAAGCAACTCACTAAGTGTACCCTATGTAGGATGAAGATACATTCATAATTATTCATGCATATATACTTGTCCATATATATTTATACAATGACACAGGCAATATGTAACAAATTTTATCCATCTTTTAAAGTCCATTCCAAGTCAGTACTTTTTCTATAAAGTCTTTTCAGCCATTCTAATCATTTAAATCTCTCTTTTCCAAAGTTTTCTAGCAAAAAACAAGTGTATCAATAATTATAAAATTTAATACATGCTGTATTATTCCTTAGATATTTCATATAGGCTAGTCTTATCTGCCAGGCTACACATTGCTGTAGGACACTCACATGAAAATCTGCAAATCCATGTCTGTTTTTGAGGGATAAGTCATTGTGAGAGTCGGTATTGCCTCCTATATAAGTCACAAATAGCTGTTATCACTTACTCTCTTGGTAACTCCCTCGGTATGCAGACTTGGCCAATTAGATATGATACAAAGAGGAGAGGACAGAAGTACATTCCTTCTAGCACTGGCAGTGAGGGCATTTCCAGAGGCAGGAGTGACAGTTGAAGAAGGCTTCTGTAGCATCATGATTTGTCCTTCTTAGTGTTCATTCCTGACCTTTTATTGCCCAAGCTTCCTAGAGAATTGATGACCCAATCAATGGCCTTCCAAACTTTGTTCTTGTATTTATATTAAAATCATTTTTTGGTTGTAAATAAAGGCTCTTAGGGATATATTTGTACATTCGTACACAGTTATATCCCTAATTTATATATATACACATTCATCCAAAAACATTTCCAAAAACAAATGTGTGTATGTATGTATGTATTCCATGTTGATGCCATATAGTTTAGATTTTTTTGTAAGTTTATTTTAATTCCAGTATAGTTAACATGCCATGTTATTAGTTTGAGGTGTACAATATAGTGAGTCAACAAGTCTATACATAACTCAATGCTCATCATGATGTGTACTCTTTTATCCCCTTCACCTATTTCACCCATCACCCTCATCGCCCCACTGGTAATCATCAGTTCTCTATAGTTAAGAGTCTATTTCTTGGTCTCTCTCTCTCTCATATTGTTCATTTGTTTCATTTCTTAAATTCCACATGTGAGTGAAATCATATGCTATTTGTCTTTCTTTGACTTACTTCACTTAGTACTATACTCTTTAGCCCCATCCATATTGTTGCAAATGGCAAGATTTCATTCTTTTTTATGGCTAAATAACATTCCATTGTACATACATACCACATCTTCCTTGTCCATTCATCTATTAATGGACACTTGGGCTGCTTCCATAATTTGGCTGTTGTAAATAATGTTTCAATAAACATTGGGGTCCATGTATCCCTTTGAATTAGCTTTTTTGTATTCTTTGGGTAAATACCCAATAGTGTGATTAGTGGATAAGAGGGTAGTTCTATTTTTAACTTTTTGAGGAAACTCCATTCTCTTTCCACAGTGGCTACACCAATATGCATTCCTATCAACAGTGCAAGACAGTTCCTTTTTCTCCTCATCCCTGCCAACACTTGTTGTTTCTTGTGTTGTTGATTCTAGCCATTCTGACAGGTGTGGGTTGATATCTTACTTTAGTTTTGGCTTATATTCTCTTGGTGATGAATGACCTTGAGCATCTTTTTTTTGTGTTTGTTGGCCATTTTGATGCCTTCTTTAGAGAAATGTCTGTTCATATCTTCTGCCCATTTTTTAATTGGATTATTTGTTTTGGGGGTGTTGAGTTGTTATCAGTTCTTTATATGTTTTGGATATTACCGCATTATTTGATATGTCATTTGCAAATACTTCTCACATTCAGTAGGCTGTTTTTTTTTTAGTTTTGTTGATTGTTTCTTCATTGTGCAGAAGCTTTTTATTTTGATATAGTCCCAACAGTTTATTTTGCTTTTATTTACCTTGCCTCAAGAGACACAGCTAGAAAAATGTTGGTATGGCTGATATCAGAGACATTACAGCCTGTGCTCTCTTCAAGGATTTTTATTGTTTCAGGTCTTACATTTAGATATTTAATCCATTTTGAGTTTCTTTTTGTGTAAGGTGTAAGAAAGTGTTCCAGTTTCAGTCTTTTGCATTTAGTTTCCCAGCACCATTTGTTGAAAAGACTATCTTTTCCCCATTGTATATTCTTGCCTCCTTTGTCATAGATGAACTGACCATATAAGCATGAGTTTACTTCGAGGCTTTCTATCCTGTTCCATTGATCTATGTGTCTACTTTTCTGTCAGATACTGTTTTGATTACTGTAGGTTTGTAGTGTATCTTCAAATCTAGGATTGTAATACATGCAGCTTTGTTCTTTCTCAAGATTGCTTTGGTTATTCCAGTCTTTGGTGGTTTCATGTACATTTAGGATTCTTTTTTTCTAGTTCTATAAAAAATGTTGGTATTTTAATAGGGATTGCATTGAATCTGTAGTTGCTTTGGGCAATATGAACATTTTAACAATATTTAGTCTTCCACTTTATAGGCAGGGTACATGTTTCCATTTGTGCCTTCAGTGTGCGGGTCTTTCATCTCCTTGGTTAAAATTATTCTTACATATTTTATTATTTTTGGTGAAGTTGTAAATGGGACTGTTTTGTCCATTTCTCTTTCTTCTACTTTATTATCGATGTATAGAAATGCAGCAGATTTCTGTATATTCATTATATATCCTGCAACTTTCCAAAGTTCTTTTCTTCTAATAGTTTTTTTTTTTTTTGTAGAATCTTTATAGTTCTCGCTATATGTCATCTATAAATAGTAACATTCTTCTTTTTTAACTATGTGGATGCCTTTTATTTCTTGTATGATTTGTATGGTTAAGACTTCTAGTACTATGTTGAATAAAAGTGGTGAGTGGACATCCTTGTATTGCTTCTGATCTTTGAGGAAAATTTTTCAGGTTTTTACCACCGAGGATGTCAGGTATGGTTTCTTCATATATGTCCTTTATTATGTTGAGGTATCTAAATCCCCCCTTTTTTTTAGCTGCACTCATTTTCCTACATCTTATATGGTATGAGAAAAAATATCTATTCTTTTCATTGATCTGCCAATTGCTTGACCAGTTTTATTGAATAATTGTTCTATTTGTATTAAATTTATATGGTATATAGACTTCCTAATGGCTACTTTCCCCAGTTTCATTAGTCTGTATGTTTATTCCTGTGCTAATTTATCTCCATTTAATTACTACAACTTTATAATTTTATTTATTTTCTTGTTGAACAGATGGTATCTTATTTTCATTGAAATAAGTTCTTTTGTATCCACTTCCTCATTCTAGAACTTTTTTAAATTTCTCTTTTTTTCCCCTCCTTTTCTTTCTAAGGGGTTTATCTATAGTATTGTTCTTCTCAAAAAAAAAACAGTCCTTAAATTTATTCATAAATTTTACATTTCTTCTATCTAGTAATTCATATCTCATTTGAAGATATTTTTATTTAAATAATATCTATTTCAACCAATCCTAATATCCTCAGTTCTTTGGGAATGGTTCTAACTCATTAAACTGTAAGTAAGATCTTTTCTCTTTCCGTTGATTTATGTTTACTCTGTCTCACAAATTATTTGCACCAAAATTCACCTAGGCAAATTCCATACTCTTTTATGACCCATTTTACATGTCCCAATGAAACCACTCTTCTCTTCTTAGGCTGAATCCATTAGTACAATCATTTGCTTTTACACATAAAATACTATTTCTTAATCTGAACTTTTTGTACATATCTAGCTTCTCCTGGCAGATTGAACTTACTGGAAACAGGAACCAACTTCTGTAGCAATTTAGCACAGTAGCCAACAGGTTTTTAAATGACCCATTGACAAGCATGTATTAATCTTCTACTTTATTTAATCATCTAGCTTTTGATTCAAAAAGAGATACCATATGTTTTTAATAGGTTAAAATGTCACATGAAGAAAAATACATATCAGACAAATCCAAGGGAAAAAACTGACTGGAATTTTAAAGGGATGGGAATTCATATATTTATAAATATAAGAGGTAAATTTAGTTTGGGACCTCTCAATAACTAAAGGAAAAATTTAAGAATAATTAAAATATTTTATTAAAAGAGTATGTAGTGTATGCTGCTTTGTGGAAAAGAACTGTGTATTTGAAATGCTTGATGTTGAGGGTCTTATACAGTAGGCTAGAACTAAAGGGTATGTACCTTGGAAAAAAATAAGACAAGGGAGTCTATAACAAGGGCAAATATAAGTGGCCTAGGGAAATAGAGTAAGTCATTACTGGCCCTGGAGGTGGGAAATGTATCATGGGTCACTTAAGCACATTTTTACATCCATCTATAGGGAAGATTAGACTTCAGGTAAGTTTACCATGATGATAAGAATATTCCAGATAGGAGCAATAACAGGAGTTCTATTAAGATATACTACACATTTTAAACAAAAAATCAGAGTGGGTAATTAAGTAACTGAGGCTGTGACATAGGTAAAAATAACAAAAGCTCTAATACAATCTCTTTCTCATTCCCTAAATACTATTTAAATAAAGAAAGAGAACATGGTTGATACAAATTTAACCTCTATAGAGTCTAGCATATGCTGTATTTATTGAGAAATTTCCAGTTCAATTTAAAGACAGATTGAAGCCTTCTGAGGTTTCAAGACAACACTTCCATAGCATGGTTTATTACTGACTGGGAAATAAATGTAAAACTTAATTTTTTCATGATCCTATTTTATGTCAGCCTCATAGTCAATAACCATCTAACTGGACTTTTTATGTTTTCCAATGAGAAGGGAAAATATTTGATGGATCCAAGCAGTTAAGCTACCACTACATGCAAGACTAGTTTATTCTCACAATGTGTAGAATTTATCTGTAATCAACAAAGCATCATGAAGCTTTAAAAGAAATAATCTAGTATACAAAAGTTTCAGTTAGCTACAACACCATTTAAGTCAGGAAGACTGCTAGATGTTTAGAATGTACAGTAAAATTGTTGGTAATATGTGCATGGAGGTGCTCTGAGCATAGTCAAAGGAGGCTCTTCTGCAATGCAAACACAGATAAGATGCTAAATCTGAATTACAAGGCTTTGCCTGAGGATACTGGTTTTGTATTCTTGAATGAAGTATCTTCATTGTTTGCTTCTTTTTCATGGGATGTTAAACATTCAGAACAATTTATGAAGTCATAAACCTGAAAGATTTTTCAGCTTAAGCTAAGTCAAGGCAATCGTTATTTTTATTTGTCTAGTCCATACCACTAAAATCAGTTTATCATTGACTGAAGTGACCATAGTTATTCCCTCTGGGGTACCATTATAATGATCCTTTTTATTTTTATTTCCTACTTTACTGTTTTGCTAAAATCAATATTTGAGGCTTCATTAAATTGACAACTAAATCTGAAATGTGTTTGCTATCGTTCAAAATGCAAATGACTATTTGGTGCTTTTAGTTCTAAAAAAGTAAACGTGTCAGGGATATTATAAATATATATGTTTATTTTGAAATTTTCTACTCAGGTTCCTTTATACTTCTGTAGATAAATCTTTTATATAATTATAAATTAGAAAATACTTCTTGATTTAGTTTGCTACCATCACTTTTGAAAAAAGTAAAAGGGGAGTAAAATTAGAAAATAATACTGAAGATATATGAATTATGTTTTTTTTACAGAGTCATGCACATTTCCTGAATTTGTCCTCAGCTTCCCTGCTATCTATGTGAATTTGATCAAGGAATCTTAAAAATACAAGGTGAGAATTGGCCTTATTTGTCACCACACAGCTTGGTTCTGTCATTTTCCACATTAATAGGATTTTGTGACTGAGTGACCTTGTTAATACAGGAGTATGTTTTCTGCCATATCATCAGTAACAATCTTCATAGGAAAAACTAGCATCAAAAAAACACGGTTCATTTCACTCCATTTTTTTTCTCTTACTTTAACAAAAGCAAACAGCTTCCATTATGTCCTAATGCAACAACCACCATTTAAAAAAAAAAGCTACTTTGAGTGTTGAAAATATAACATGTTGAAATAGAAGGCTAAAAACCTGCTGTCTGACAACATAATAAGATGTAGACATCTGGATCTTTGGCAAAATGTTAAAAAAAAAAAAGTGACATATTTTCTACCAGACATAGAAAAAGGGAATTAGGAGATCTCTAAAAGACTTGTAAAGATTACTACCAAAAAAATGAGTTGTATTAAGATGACTAAAAGTCATTTTCTTTTTTCTTCAAATCGTTGAATCCATG
Source organism: Panthera pardus (assembly GCF_024362965.1). Lineage (NCBI taxonomy): Eukaryota > Metazoa > Chordata > Mammalia > Carnivora > Felidae > Panthera > Panthera pardus. Next base: position 68,030,021 of record NW_026526821.1, on the reverse strand, counting down.
TGATGTTATGTCAGTTTCTGTTAATCATGGACCCAGAATCGACTAATGTGACAGTGTAGGATTAAGTATTTAAGAAATTGTCTTTTAACCAAAAAGTATGTAAAGCAGATTCTTTGCTCAAGGGAGATCAAGAATCCCCATAATTTAGCTTCATGGGGAGCTAGGAATTTTGGCTCTTGAAAGAGGTAAATAATCTTTATTGGAGATATTCAACAGGTGTTTCACTTGCTGATCTCTGATTTTCCCATTCCTCACCACTAGATCTCCATGCTCTCTGAAAATTTTCTACAAATAAAATATTTTCCTCTCCCTACCACTCTTTAAGGTAATTCACACTTTTCAGGATTCATTCTCCATCCAAAGGTTGTTTATCTCACTAACATTCTTAAGTCAACCTTATCTTGAAGTCCCACTCTGCTCATGCAGCCTCATTATTTGGGCCATTCTTTCTTCTCCACCTTGTTTTGTTTTGTTTTTTATTAAAGTATAGTTAACACACAATGTTAAAGTATTTTCAAGATACAACACTGTAGTTCAACATCTGTATATGTAATGTTCACCACAAGTGTACCTTCCATTTGTCACCATACACTGTTCCTATACCATTAGCTATACTCGCCATGTTGTACCTTTCATTCCCATGATGTATTCATCCCATAACTGCAAGCCTGTATCTCCCTCTCCCCCACTCTGAATAAACTGATGGATGTCAATGTATTTATGGGTCTGTATTTATGGATCTGTTTCTGATTTTGTTTGTTTAGATTCCATGTGTAAGTGAAATCATACAGTATTTCTCTTACCTTCCTTGTTGTCACAAATGGCAAGATCTCATTCTTCATTATGGCTGATTAATATTCTGTTGCATATGTATACCTCATCTTCTTTCTCCATCAATCACTGGACACTTAGGTTGCTTTTTTAAGTTGGCTATTGAAAATAATGCTGCAAAAAATATAGGGACATGTATTTTTTCAAATAATTTCATTTTCTTTTGATACATACCATTCTTTCATCCCCAGAATAAATCCCACTTGATTATAGTGAACAATCCTTTTAATACCTTGTTGAATGTGCTTTGCCAATATTTTGTTAAGGGCTTTTATGTCTATGTTCATCAAGGATATTGGCTTGTAGGTTTTTCTGCAGAGGCTTTGGTTTTGCTATCAGGGTAGTGCTGGTCTCATAGAATGTATTTGGAAGCTTCCCTTCCTCTTCTATTTTCTGGAATTGTTTAAGGAGAATAGCTATTAACTCTTTTTTAACTGTTTTGTAGCATTCACAGGTAAAGGCATCTGCTTCTGGACTTTTGTTTGTTGAAAGTTGATTACTGATTCAATTTTGTTACTAGTAATCCAGTCTGTTTGGATTATTTATTTCTTCTGATTCAGTTTTGGAAGATTATATGTTTCTAGGAATTTATCCATTTCTTCTAGGTTGTCTAATTTGTTGGTATATAGTTTTTCATAGTAGTTCATTATAATCCTTTATATTTCTGTGATGTCCACTGTTACTCTCTTTCATTTTTGATTTTATTTATTTGGGTCCTTTTTTTTCCTGATGAGTCTGGCTAAAGGTTTATCAATTTTATTTCCACTCTGATCTTTATTATTTCCTTCCTTCTAACGTTAGGCTTTGTTTGTTCTTTTTTTTTTCTACTTACTTTAGGTGTAAGTTGAGATTGTTTGAAATTTTGCTTTGAGAGATAGGCATATATTGATAAAAACCTCCTTTTAGAACTGCTTTTGCTATAGCCCAAAGATTTTTGAAGCACTGTTACATTTTCTTTTGTCTCCGTGTATTTTTAAATTTCCTCTTTGATTGATTCATTGATCCATTCGTTGTTTAGCCTCCATGTGTTTGTATTTTTCCCAGTTTTTTTCTTGTAACTGATTTTTAGTTTTGTGCTATTTTCTTAAATAATGTGATCTATCCTGGAGAGGGTTCCATGTGTACTTTAAAAGAATGTGTATTCTCTTTTAGGATGGAATAGTCTAAATGTATCTGTTAAATCCATCTGGTCTAATGCATCATTCAAAGACACTACTTCCTCATTGATTTTGTGTCTGTCTAAAGTCACCTACTCTTATTGTATTACTGTCAATTTCTCCCCTTATGCTTATATTTACTTTATACATTTAGGTGCTCCAATGTTGGGTGAATAGATATTCAAAATTGTACATACTCTTGCTAGATTGATCCCTCTGTCATTACATAAGTCCTTTCTTTGTCTCTTGTTATAGTCATTATTTTAAAGTCTATTGTGTCTGATGTAGCATTGCTACCCTGGCTATTTTTTTTTTTATTGCCATTTACATTGAATATCTTGTTCCATCCCTTCACTTTGTTTATATGTGTCATTTGGTCTGAAGTAAGTCTCTTGTAGGTAGCACACAGATGGGTTTTGTTTTTTTATCCAATCTGTCACCCTACGTCTTTTGATTAGAGCATTTAGACCATTTATATTTAAAGTAGTTATTAATAAATATGTTTTTGTCATTTTGTTCATTGTTTTCTGGTTGTTTTTGTAGTTCTTTGCTCCTCATTATCCTGCTCTCTTTCACTATGATTAATGACTTTCTTTAGTGTTATGATTGGCTATTTTTTGTGTGTATTGGTTCTTGGTAAGTATAAGGTTCACATATAACATTCTAAGTATTTAGTGGTCTACATGAAGTTCATGGTCACTTTCTAAAAACATTTTTACTCCCTCTATGTTGTACATATATGTTGTCATGTTTTACTTTTTATTATTGGAATCCCCTTAAATATAATTGATTTCACTACTTTTGTCTTTTAATCTTCATAACTAGCTTTGTAGGTGATTACTACCTTTACCGTACATTTGCTTTTACTCAGGAAATGTTTTCCTTTCATAATTGTCTTCTAATTAAGGCCTTTTCTTTTCCACCTGCAGTCCTTTTAACATTTCTTGTAATGCTGGTTTAGTGGTGATGAACTCCTTTAACTTTTGTTTGTCTGGAAAACCCTTTATCTTTCTCTTAATTCTGAATGATAACCTTGGTGCGTAGAGTATTCTTGGTTGCAGGTTTTGTCCTTTCAGCACTTTAAATATATCATGCCACTCCCTTTCAGCCTGCTAGTTTCTGCTGAAAAATCAGCTGAGAGCCTTATGGGCTCTCCCCTTGTATGTAACTAGTTGTATTTTCTCTTGCTGCTTTTAAAGTTCTTTCTCAATCTTTAATAGCTGACATTGTAATTTTTATGTGCCATAGTGTGACTTTCCTTTGGGTTCATTCTCTTTGCTTCCTGAACCTGGATATCTATTTTCTTATGCAATTTCAGTTATTATTTCTTCTGCCCCTTTACCACTCTTTTCTCTTTCTGGAACTCCTATAATGCAAATAATTGCTTGCTTGGTGTTCATTAGATCTCTTAACTTGCCTTCAGTTTTTAAAATTCTTTTTGTTCTTTTTGCTGTTCAGCTTAGTTGCCTTCCATTACTCTGTCTTTCAGATTGCTGACCCATTCTTCTGCATCTTCTAATCTACTGTTGATACTGTTTCATATACTTTTCATTTCAGTTATTGTATACAACTCTGGTTCTTTTTAATATTTTCTATCTCTTTGTTCCATCTCTTTCCATCTCAGAGTTCATCCACTCTTTTCTCCAGTCTGGTGATTATCTTTATGACCATTACTTTGAAATTTTTATCTGGCAAATTGCTTATTTCCATTTCATTTCATTTTTTTCCCCATGAGATTTTATCTTCTTTCATTTGGAGCATATTTCTCTGTCTCTCCTTATTTTGACTTTTGTGTTTGTCTCTATGAATTAGGCAGAGCAGCTACTTCTCCAAAACTTGAAGGAATGGTTTTGTGTATGGCTGTAGACTTGTATGTGTGCCTGGTGACTTTGGCTGACCAGAGCTGAAGTGACCACACACCAGGTGGGGGGGGGGGGGGGGGGGGGGTCTTCCCAGTTATTCTGTACTGGAATGCCCTGGCAAGTCATCTGGAGCCAAAGTGGGATGGGCCTTGCCTGGAGTGTTCCAGATTGCTTTGCACCTGTGTCACCTTCACGAGACAGCCGGAGCCATAATGAGTGCTGACCAGGGGTGTTCCAGTGTACACCACAGTGGAGTGGCTGGGTATGGTATGGGCTAGGAATCCAGGGCTCTTTGAAGCAGTAGGCCTACCTCCTGTACACTATCAAGGTGGTGGTGACATGTAAAACTGTGGCATTTACCAACCCTCCAACCTGGAAAGAGTTCCCAGATGTCACTTGCCATATGGTGGAGTTCTATTATAGCTGCCCTTTTAAACCGTGTTGTTTTTTTTTCCTGTGTCCCAGGGCAGACAAATCTGCTCATGGTCTCTGTGCCAGAAATTACCATGTTTCTCCTGCCATTCTCTATGTGGTCTATTTTTGTTGTGCAGAATCTTTACAGTCATACCTCAGTTCTTCTTCAAGAGGAATTGCTCTATAAACAGGTATATATTTGGTGTGTCTATGGAGGGCATAAGTTCAGGGCCTTTCTATGTCACCGTCTTGGACTCTCCAGAAATGTTCATCTTGGCTTTGTGGATGCTCATCTGGCTTCTCAATCTAGGCTTCCACAGTTGCCTTTTACCCTCAGAACAATTGCTCCAAAATGCCCGAGAGGTGGATAGCTATTCACAGGAACAGCAATGCCTCAATGTATTTGCCTAAAAGAGAATGATGTACCAGATATCGGTCTGATAAAAGCTTTCAAAATTTGTTTCAGAAGACCTAGGCTTAATTTACTTTTGCTCCTTTGAGTAGGCCTCAAGTGTCTGAGTGTAATGACCATGAGACTAACATAGATCACGTCTACTTTATGAGATCATGAAGGGCATGCAGGATTAGTCTGTTAGGGCTGCCTTAAACAATAAAAATGTATTGCCTCATAGTCCTGGAGGCTAGAAATCTGAAACTGAGGTGTCAAGAGGCTGGATTCTTTCTTATATTCACTCCCCATCTCTTTACATCATCTTCTTTTATGTGTGTCTATTGTGGACTGAATTGTGCCCCTTACCAATTCTTATGTTAAAGCTCTGACAGTGTAACTGTATTTGCAGATAGAGCCTATAAGCAGTTAATTAAGATTAAATAGGATTGTAAGAGTCGAGCCTTAATCTGATAGCATGGTGTCCTTGTAAGAAGAGTAAGAGAGATCTCTATCTTTCTCTGCATGTATATTGAAGAAAAGCTGTGTTGAGGACACAGTAAGAGGATGGCCACAAGCCAGAGGAAGAGGTCTCATCAGATACCAACCCTGATGGCACCTTGATCTTGAACTTCTAGACTATAGAATTGTGAGAAGATAAATTTCCATGTTTTAAGCTACTCAGTTTCTTGTATTTTATTATGGCAGCCCAAGCAGACTAATAGAGTGTCCAAATTTTCCTTTGTAATAAGGAGACCAGTCATTCATTTTAACTGTAAATACTCTATAGCCAAATGTTCCCTTCTGAGGTACTGGGGGTTAGGACTCTAACATATCATTTGGGGGGGGGGGTGGTCACAGGTTAATTTATAACATACACCAAACCTAAAGCATACCTCTAACTCTTTAAGGAACCCTTTATTTGGAATATGTTTAACTTGGAATATAAGATCACTGAAAAGATCTCTGTCATAATTGACACAGATCATATGAAAAGACACCAGCAAAAGACTAGTTTGAAAAACTATATTAATACCAGTACTCAATGTATTTCTTATTTTACAGAAAGTGTACACTTTTCCACAGCCAGATGATACACAATAACTACCTTAACCCCCAACATGGAAGCTGATGAATAAGCCTTAATGGAATGAATGAGTGAATCTCATGGGTAATGTAAAGCCCATTTTCTGTGGAAAGGAATTGAACTCAATCCTACCCTCACACTCTCACTGCAGCACCAGGGAGTTCCAGCTGAAATACCAATGGAGTTTCCTCCTCCAAACCAAAGGACTTTAGCTCTGATGTTTTCCATTCAAAGACTGCATCACATGGCACTCCTGCCTATTCATTATGATATACACATTTCCTCTTATGTCACAGTAAGCTCACAGAGAACGTGGATTCTCAATGGAAGCAGTACATCCTCCCACCTCATCCCCACGAGAGTAAACAAGAGAGGGAAGAGGAAAAAAGTCCTATTTTTATGTTTAAAGCATAGATGACCGTATAGCATGAAACAGATACACAGCGTATCTGTGGTATTGAAAAACACATACAGCCACCATAGCAGTGGCTCCTTTTAAACATCAAATTTAAACCCTCAAACAGTTGCCCCTTCCCTCATTCAGCTTATATAGCCTGTGCCCTATTCTGGTCCCTCTTCCCTCACTTTCTTTATTAAGATGAACTCAATATCGAATGCCTGAAATAGAAGTTCCCTTACTGTATTTAAATGTTTGCTTACATATAATTAATGATAGATGGCAAGATAAACTGGAAGGCAGGGAAACAAATCTAAAGTTTTAAGACACACCTGCAATAGACGAGTTTAAGAAAAAAATGATGTTCTATTTCAGTATTAAAAAATGTTTTGTTTTACAAACAAGCATTTTATGACTCTTTATTAATTGCCTAAGCTAATATTGTTTTAATATATATAATAAAATGTATTAAATTTATATAATAATTTAAATAATTAAATTAATACATAATTTAATTACTTCAATGACAGTTGTGATACTGTCTGTGGAAAAGCAAATCCATGCAGAGGACAAGGCCTTTCAAAGCCTGCATTGAGAATATTACCAAACCCAAAAACCTTTCACAACCGCCCTTCCTTCCTGAGAAGGAAGGCAAATAATTTCCAATTCCAAGCAGTAACAATGTTTGTAGATTTCAGTAAAGGTGCCAAAATTTGAGTAAGGTGATGTCCTTTCTTTGACTTTTTTTTCTCTGAAAAGTAACAAAACACATCTCAATAACTTTTTGAACATTTCATTTCTTGGTTCTTTTTTTCTTTAAAGGAAACCGGTTTCTGATTTCTTACAAACAAGACTAAGAAATCTAGCCATTTAGCTTCAATCTTAATTAGGCCTAAGTAGCAGAGACTGTGGCTTTTAAAAAATCTAAATGGTTCATCATGAGCCACTCTGTCAGCTGTAACTTGGTCCAGGAATGAGCAGTGAGTGAGGTTGTTTAAAGCTCAGATGCTGTGGCAAGTGCATCTGTCTTCCCAGGCAGTTCTAATCCTGCCTGGTCCACTGGGTCTACCTTTATGAGTTCTTTTGATTGATAATTGGAGAATAAATCTTTGAAGGATTTACAGGAATGAATGTGTGTGTGTGTGTGCGCACACATATTCATGTATTCAATAAAGATTTCAGTAATAAAACCCCTACCAAAGTATTTTATCCAGTCTCCTTTCACATCTTGGCCATTTAGTTCATTGTGCCAGAAAAAGATTTGGAATGGGATTCACTTATACAGTTTTTATTTTTCTGACATTTTGACAGTTTTAAGTTTTACTTTGCCTTTGTTTTTCAAATTTTTATTTTCTGACCCAAACTAGGAGTTATTTATGTTGGGGTAGGGACTGGGGGGGGGGGGTAGAGGAATCACATCACAGCCTTAAATAGAAATTATTTCTATTTAAGTGGAAAACTAAAAGGAGAATTCAAAGCATTAGTCTGAGAAACATAAGGTCTGACAGGGAAAGGTTATTAATATTGGGGTTGTTTAACCTGAAGGGGAAAAAAGACTTAATGAAAGCACTTTTTTTTTTTAAGAAATCAGTAATTAAACACTCCCTTTCGCTAGAATCCTAAACAGCTCAGGGAAAAGGTAGGAGAACCTCTAGAGACTTAGGAAACTGGAGGGTCTGCTCAAATCCTGTCCCTAAGTCAGATTATAAACTGCTTTGAATTTATTTGTCATGTTTTCCTGACAGAATTTCCCCACATTCCAAGAGATAGTTTTACTCTGGAGTCCCCATTATCTCCAAAGAGCCATATAATATCAAGCTTCATACTAATAACAATATTGAATAACCATTATCTATTGAGCGTGCACTATGTGCCAGCAACTGTTCTAAGCACTTCACACTTACTAATTCTCATTCTCAAAATAGTACTACAAAGTAACCATAGTGATGCACATTATATATTTTAAGAAACCAAGGCTCAAGAGGAGTCAGACACACTGCCTAATATCACAAGCTGTAAGTGGCAAAATTTAAAATCTTATCTAATCATATCCACAGTCTGTGTTTTGTCCTCTCCCCCTCTAAGTGACAACATGATGGAAAAGTAGTGTTAAGTACAAAGATGTTAATAGCAAAATGATTTGTAATAATGAATGTGAGCTTATTCAAAGGTATAATTATATATGAATTATTAAATGAAACTATGGTAGATGTACTTGGTGAAATAAAATAAATGCATAATTAATGTGGAAAATGCTTATTATTGTAATGTTAAATTTAAAAAATCCACACGATACAGACTTGATTGGAACCATACTTTTAAAATGCCCAGATTAAGTCTGGAATCAGTTGATACTAAAACATCCATAGTGGCTGCAGGGGTATGGTGTAATGAGAAGTAATTTTTGTTGTTCTATCTTAAATGTACTTATATTTTCTTTAATAAGAATGTCTTCTTCTAACCTTAATTACTTAATAAATATCTTTATTTATTCCTAACAGGGATCATATGCAGCCTAAAGTTAAATCCTGCCATAAAAAATCATCCTCTTATGAAACTGTCCAGACTCCTCTTTTCCCGGCTTCCTGACCTCTCCTTTCTGTCCAGCTTTCCTCTGTGGGCAGTGCCTTCCACCAAGTCTCATTTTCTCCAAGAGCGCTGTTCTGCCTTCCTCTTCTCATGGCACATTTTTTGCCTTGACACACTTTTGGCTTGTATATAGCCTGAAATTGTTCCTTTTCTGTTTATTGCAAGCATCTTTTATTTCCTGAGGTATAATTCAGTGTCTTATGGACCTCAGTCTGTGTCTGTGCCAGTGGTTTAATGAGCATAAGCCTTAAGACCATTTTTCCTGAGACAGCAGTCATATTGCCTCCTTCTCTTTTGAGCCAAAAACAAGAGAATAGGGCCTAGTATTCACATAAAGAAGGAGATTTATTCCTACCAACTATTTAGTGCCTTTAAAAGTTAAGTGACCAAGTGGCATTTAGGATTTACCACCCAGGAGAGTGGTACTAATAATTGGGCTTGATAGATATAGTCTTTGGTAAATGCCATAATTAAACAAAAATGATATCCAAAGATTTATTTTCCATTTTAAGAATCACCTGATGTTCTACTCCTTGAAACAAAATGGTTTTGTTTTTCCCTGTGAACAAAAGTGCAATCTACAATAATTTTTAAGACACACAGGTTTTGTAAATAATATGAATCTGTACAAAAAGTAAAGAGAACCCTCCAGGAAAGATGTTTTTGCCTTATGTAGGTGTCTTTGAAGGTCAACAAGAGATTATCTGAAAACCTAGGAACATAGAGCTGCACAATTTTAGGAGGGCTTAAAATATTATTTCCTTTCACTTCTCTATGAGAAAATAAAACTTTAGCTTTTCAGCTCTATCCATATATCAAAAGATGCTTAAAAACTGATACTCTGTTTTATCCATCTCAGTGTGTGCTAAAACAGAAATGGTGCTTATTACATAACAAATATCAAATAAATATTCATTGCATGTATGAATGAATAAATATCTGCTATTGGCCCATGCAGGCAAATGTTGAGCCTAAGCACAAACTCAAAGTGCAGAAGAAGCTTTTCCTCTAGAAACAGAAAACACTGAAAAGTTCACATTGTTTCTGGCAAGACCTATCAGGTAGTTTCATGTTTCTTCTTACAGAAATGAACATATATATATATATATATATATATATATATGTACACGTGCTGGTTGACCAACTTCATGAATTGACAATCTCATTGAGATTTAAGAATGTTATAACTGAGGGCCCTTTCCATTCCTTTAACCTGATAAATAATAAAGGAAGAAACATGTACAGGGAAGATGGGTGAGTGTGGGGGAGAAAAGTGTTTTTAAATTTCAGTTTATTTAATTTAACATTTAATTTAAATGTTCTGGTATTTCATGGATATGAAATACTGAGCTTCTGAATTTCAGGGCAAAGTGCCCACTGGCTTAAGTTGAGAGAACGTCTCACAATGTGAGTTAGCTCTCAATAGTTTGTCAGTTACAGGGAAACAAATCAGCCTAAAGACTGCTTTTTAAGCTCCAGGAAAGATATTTTCCAAACAAAAAAGAAAACAACCAATTAATAAGTTTCAAACTTAGAGAAAAGGTCAGGGTTAGACAGAGGGTGATCTTATAATGTACCATCCAAATTTGGATACTTTTGTTCTGGAAAATGCTAAGTAGAACTGAATGGGAAAATGGATATCAACAGGGACGTTCTTGGAAAAATCCATGTGTAGTCACCATATCAGGCACCACCACTGACTCCTTGTATGATCTGAGGCATTTTATTGTCATGCTCTATATTTCTCTTCACCAGGGGAAATTAATTTATTTCTTCAGTAAACACTTGAATTGAACACCTACTCTGTTTGGCATCATGCCTTCTGTAATGGTAAAATAAAGCCATTTTAAGTTCAGCATTCTAATTTCAGAAAAATTACCATCAAGTAATTGAGTAAATGAAAGCAAGTCCTACACATTAAAACCATGTCATTCCCAGACTTAATAGTCAGGTTTCAATAGTTATTATGTGTTCAAAAGTTTATAGCATAGAGTAATTTGTAATTTTACTGATGCATGAAGTATGGGGATCTCTATGGAGAATGGGATGGAAGAGGAATATTTTAGCTAGTAAGTTAGCCAAACAGACTTCTCATCAACTCTTCATCTGCAATTCAATGGGAATTGACTGTATCCACTATTTGTTACCTTGAGAGATTGATAAGGCCTGTTTATGTTTGTGAATTCACAGATTTAGAGTCTCATAATAATCCCTTTCAGAATGTCAAGGATCAACTATGTATAATTTATCCACTTCCTTTCTCCTACCCTCTGTAAAGCTCTTATTGGCTCATTCAATAAAGCTTATTGTTTGGTTTATTCATTCCAAACATGACAACACCTTTATGTTCAAACATCTCCTACTAATACCTTAGTGTAGATTAGCCTGTCAGAACAATCTCTAATCCTGACTGTTGGTGAAAAGGTTAGACTCTTAGAAGCACAGACGTTGGGAAGAGACAGATGAATCAAGTAGAAAATGGAATTAGGAGAACAACAAGGACTCATTTGCTTGCTACAGCTAGGCCTAGGGAGAAATGAAAATAAGGAATACTGAGTGTTTATGTCTATAATTATTTCAGATTGAGCAATAGGTTATGCCAAATACCTTTAGCACTTGGGCTTATTATTGCTAATAGGAGATCAACAATTTCTTATTTCATGAAATACTTCTGCCAGGTCACACAGGATCCCTTTAGTATAAATGAGCAGAAACACCCATCTTTCCTTTCCACATTTCTCTTATACAACACCCTACCCAAATTTCTACTTATTACTTAATGAAAAAAGCCTCTGTTGAGTTAACATTGTGTGTCAGGGACTATGTTTGGGCCTAATGATTGTTGGCCCTTTTAGAATATGCACCCCCCCCCCCCAAAATACCCTGTTGATTACACAAAGCTGAATTTATTAGAAGTATTGCAGCATGGGAGAAAACTATATTGATAATCTTAGTATCTCAAAGAAGAAGATAGGGAAGGATAGTTATAGGGTTTTGCAGTTTGAACTCAAATAGTGTGTACCTTTCAAGGTGGGGAGGTTTTTAGAATAGGAAAAAATGCATAACACAATTGCTTTAGATAAGTGGATATACAAATATAAGGTTCTTGATGAGAAAACAGTTGTCTGATAAATGGGTTGTTTCCCAAATGAGAAGGATGTTGTCCAACAAGATAAATGTTTTCCTGGATGAGCAATTTGGTTCTCTAAATAAATGCCAGAATTTTCTGAAACTATATTTTTTATTGGTTTATATTTTTATTTTTACAGTAAAGTCATATTGGCAGGTGCTCTCACTTCTCAGTTATGCAGATATAAATTTGAATAGGACATATTCCTGATCTTAAGGGACTTACAGTGTAATGTAGTGGACAAAACATGTAAACAAATAAGTTTGGTTGGAGAGGCACCTGGCTGTCATAGAGCATTAGACTCTTGATCTTGGGGTTGTGAATTCAAGCCCCACATTGGGAGTAGAGTGTACTTAAATTTTTTGGTTTTTGTTTAGGGAGAAAGAAGCAGATATATTACAGAGAAAAGATTTAAAAGACTTAATTGCTGGTTAGATATTGGCATCAAAAAAGGAGGCATATAGAATGTTTCCCTTCTTACTAGAGTGTTTTGACAAATATTGGCAGTGGTGAATAGGATAGAAAATATGGGGGAAAATAGGTGGAGGAGAAAGATAAAGAAATTTGTCCATCCTAGACAAATTGATGCTGAGATACCTTCAGATTTAGGATGATAAGTAGGTGATTGGCTATATGGATCAACATTTGGGGGAGAGAATTGTAACAAGCATAAGATGTAAATATCATTCAGCCTGAGCTGGTATTAGAATCCATGGACACAGACAAGATCAACTAGTGAGTGTGCAGAGTTAAAAGAAAAACAAGGATTAAACCCTAGATAACTTCAGGATTTAAGAGAAGAAAAGAACCCGGCCAAAGAGATCAATAAGGCAATGCAGAAATCAAAAAAATAATGAATTTTAAATAATATGGGAGTCAAAAGTATCAAATACTACAGAGATGTTAAGACATAGGTTAGAACTAACCATTTTATTGCAGTGCTAAGAATGACTTGTGGACTAATTACAGTGGATTGAAAGAACAGTTGAGGAGTCTTCATCTCTTCTAGATGTACTCCTCAGTTTAAACATTCTGCTGTTTAAGAACAACATAGGAAGATAACTGTTTTCCTTTCTTTCAGTGGTTTCCATGATACTGAATCTCGAACACTTCTCAGAATCATTGACTTCCATACTACAGTGTAATGGGTATTTGTTATTCTTTTTCTCTCAGTGAATTTCTTCCTCTGGGAATCTCCATTTTAGGAAACTTGGGTGGAAGTAAGACCTACCTCCCGTTGCAGAAGAGGAAAATCTGAATTAACTGCATCCTTCCTTACAGCACAGACATGATTGGTGATCCATATTTCATCAATCAGATACACCAACCCACTTTGACCCAGGACCTAACGATGCCAAGAATCAGAAACATTGTAGGAGTCTGTCCCTGGAAACTGAAGTAGTTACAGCCAGACTGAGTTCCTGGCTAAACAGCTGGGACCATTGAAAAGTCAGCTGTTTCATGGCAGCAGGAGTGGCTTCCTTGCCAGAGCAGTTTTATGTTGTGCTGGCTCTGTAGTAATAAAAGCAACAGCTGACACTTACTGAGAGCTAGCTCTGTGCCAGGTACTGTCCTGAGAGTTTCTTTTTTGTCTTATGGTGCAGGGTTTCTCAATCTCAGCACTGTTCATATTTTGGGCTGGATAATTATTTGTTTTGTGTATGTGTGTGGACTGGGGGAGTGTGTATCATAGGGTGCTTAGTAGCATCCTTAGTTTCTACCCACTAGATGCCAGCAGCACCCTACTGGCAGTAAAAATGTGACACACACAAAAGTCTCAAGACATTGTCAAACACCCCCTGAAGGGCAAAATAGCCCTTTGTTGAGAATCACTGTATTAAGTCATTCAATATTCACAACCAACCCAGGATGCAAGCCCCAAGCTAGATTCTTCAGGCCTCCAGATTCATTCCAATCTCCTTTCAGTAAATCTCGTAATGGGGTCTAAATCAGTTCCTGTCAAAATCTGTTCCGGTTTCTCCTGTTAGCAAACTGAGGCCCACCTGCAGCAATTTTTCATTCCTCTTTATTCCCACTGGAATCTCAAAATAGTTGCTACATTCCCTTGAACAGCAAATCCCTGGGTCTTACATAATCAGAACTCTGATGTTAATGAGCTATTCCTGCATGGGAGTTAGGAGCTTAGGAAAGAGAAGATATTTTTTCTGTTTCTCCAATCCATTAAGACCATTTCCAAGCTTAATTAGCTCTCTGGACTGACAGTGCAACCAGAGCCTCTGCAGTCCTCATAAACACATTATCAGTAAAATACAAAGCTCTACCATCCCCTTTTAATGAGGCAATTTCATACCCTATTTTCCAAACAGTAGGTCACAGGAAATCTTCCTCTTAAATTTGCTGATGGCAGGTTGTTGGGTAGTTAGTTCATCCCTTGACTGGGATTTCCACTGGAGAGCCTACTTTGTTCTTTGAATGCTCACTTTCTCCTAGGGCATCACCTTGGTAAGTACCTACTCACCTCTTCTTAGAAATCTCTTGGTAAGGAAAAAAAAAATCAGACCTAATGCTGTAGGCTATCACTTTTACAACATAGTATGCCCAAAAATCTTCCAAGAACTTGTATTTTTATTAAGGAGGTCAGACAGTGTGGTTAGCTATGCACATGAGCTTACAGTTCTGCCTCAGCTTCTTCTGCCTGCTTGGCTTTTGAGAGTACACCTAACCTCATAGAGTTTCAGTCACCTCATTCTTAAAATAGAGGGAATCATGCAGAGGTCATTGTGAGAATGAAATGAGAATGTAGTATATATGCAGCAAATGGTAATTGTTGTTTAATTGTCCCATATACCCTAGCTTACAGATATTTGCTGGTCACTTCTTTTTCCTTATATGTGCCTACACTTAATCTTCTACAAATTTTCCAAATTCTGGCTCGTGGGACTTTTGAAGTCCAAGACTCAGTCAATGATGAATTTATTTTTCTGCTGTCTTCTCAATTTGCAAAGAGCCTTCACAAGTATCATCTCCTCTGATACTGAAACTATGCAACTGCGCAAGGCAGACAGATGTCAGAGAGGATGGATCCACAATGCAGAATAAACTTGGGCAGAAATCTCCTCAAGGCCTGTTGACATCTGTTTGGATGCTCTTCCCTGATACCTCATGGACCAATACAGTGTCACACTTGTCTCACTTTAAAAAAATAAATGTTTATATTTTTCATTATGTGTTAAATGAGGAGGTTGATGTACGATCACACAGTGTTTATGCCACCTCTATGAACTTACATAACAGGTTTAAGTGACTGAGGCCACGTAAGGAAGTAGATAATTGGCAAAGGAAGTCATCTTTAAGATAGACCAGGTGAAAGAAAAGTCAGAACCCCATGTAGCTAAATCTCAAAAACTTTCAAGGACACTGTGCCATACTGCTGGCATGACTCTCTGACGCAACTCTTTACAATTAGTGACGCCAAATGACTTCTGCCTTCACTGCTATTCAACTCAGTGCTAACCATTCGGACTGGCTTTTCTTATCTGATTCCAATCACCACTTCATTTCTGATTCCATCCATCACTGTCTACTATGTAGGTGTTTTTTTGTTTGTGTGTTTTTGTTTTTGTTTTCATTTTTTATTTCCTGGTTGTCTTGACCCTGGACTGGTTCCTACTCCTTAGTTGCTCCCCATCATTGGACTCCTGGAGACAGCAAAACCCTACACCTACCCACAAATTTCTGAGAATTCTGAGAGTTGGTCTCCGTTTTCCTAGCCTCTGGAAACTCATTCTGAATTCTGTTTATTTCCTAATGGAACTTTCATTCTGAAATTTATTTCCAAGGATTTTCCCATGTGGATTCACCTGTGTAACCCCAGTCATTGTGTTGAAATACCTAATCAATCATTCTTGGACAGACTACAGCTATCACCAAGTTTAGAATATCTACAGAGATACAAACTTCCAACTTGAGGGAATACTGTGCTTCCTTTTATTGAATCTTTAGATTTACTACATCCTGTCATTAAAGATTGTCACATGTAGAAGAAAAATTCTTTGCTAAAAGTGGATAAGGAACTCCACTTACAAATGATAAAAACAGTAAACAAAAGGCTGATTGTTATCCCTTTTCAGGGAGCCAAGAACCATGGATCAGAGAATACAACTGTAAGAATTTTGTAAAATTTCTAGAACCTTTGTAACTTTCCTGGTAATGCTATTTTTGCTATTACCATCTGTTTCCCCATAGTGATTAGCACTAACCTTCTTAAAATAAAAAGGGTCTGTGTGCTTATCTTCAAGACATTAGGAAAGAAAGAAATATAGATTCTCACTCTGCAGGCAGGTTTGCAAGGATAAAGACTCTAAGAGGTAGAGGGGTGTTAGCAATTTCAAGAGAGAAAAGAAGATTGAGTCCTTGAAGCCTACAAAAAATGAACAAAAAAATACTGTCAAGTAGTCTCTAGGAGGGGACTTAAGACTAGATAGAACAAAGTCCTTTGTGTGATTTCCTCAAAATTTATGTGGAAATGCAAAGAATCTATTTTAATCAAATTATCTTTGAAAAAGAACAAAGTTACAGTAATGAAAAGAGTGAGGTATTGGTGGAAAGAGAGATTAATGAAACAGACTAGTTGACAAATCCACATATATGTTGAATTGATTGTTGACAATTGCATTCAGTAGAGCTTCTACAAAATGACGTTTAAACAACTTGATATTCATATGCAAAAGAAAGAACTTTGATCCATACTTTCCAACATATATAACCATAAATTAAAAATGGGTAATAGCCTTTGATGTACAATTTAAAACATGAAGGGCACCTTGGTGGCTCAAAGTGTCCGACTTCAGCTCAGGTCATGAGCTTGCAGTTCCTGAGTTCAAGCCCTGCGTCAGGCTCTGTTGACAGCTCAGAGCCTGGAGCCTGCTTTGAAATCTAGGTCTCCCTCTCTCTCTGCCTTTCTCCTGTTTGTGCTCTGTCTCTCTCAAAAATAAATAAACATTAAAAAATTTTAAACATGAGAAATATGAGAAAATCTTATGATCTTGAGCTAGATCAAAAACCAAATATGCAGTGTAAAACATGAGCAATAGGTTTGTAAATTTGATTTTACAGATAGAAAGAAAACATTTGCAAATCATTTATGTGATAAAAGATTCACATCTAGATTTTACAAGAACAATTCTCAAATCTCAATAATGGGGGAAAAATTCAACCAATGCTTCACCAAAAAAGGATATATAGACGGTAAATAAGCACATTAAAAAGAGTGCTCCAGTCATTAGGGAAATGCAAATTAAAACAATGAACTTCACCTATCAGAATGTCTAAAATTAAAAGACTGACCATACCAAAGGTTGATGAGGGTATAGAGAAAGTGAAATGCTCACATACTACTGATGATAATGTAAAATGACATGACTACTTTGGAAAAACAACTTGGTAGTTTCTTATAAGGTTAAATATGTATCTACCCTATGTTTTTTCTATTCCACTCCCAGGAGTTTATCCAAATGAAATTACAAAAATGTTCATAAAAATATTTACATACAAATGTTCATAGCAGCTTTATTTGTAATGGGTAAAAATTGGAAACTAACCAAATACCCATCAACAGATGAATGGATAAACAAAAGGAGTCCTATCCATACAATGGAACACTGCTTAGCAATAAAAAGGAATAAATATTGATACATAAAAAATATGAATGGGTCTCTTAAAATAAGACCAAAAAAAAGGGACATACTTTATTATTGCATGATTCCATTTTCATAAAACCTCAAAAATACACAGTAATCAGTAGTGACAGAAAGCAGATCAATTTCCTGGGGATGGGCCCCAGGAAAGGGGAAGTTGGCAGGATAGTTCTCTGCAAAGGGAAGCAGAGAACTATTGGTTTGATGGATATATTTATTATCTAGATTGTTGGTGATTTCACCATTATTTGTCAAAAGTTATCATATCCTACCCTTAAAATATATAGTTTATTTATGGTTTACTTATGTAACTCTAAGTACAACTATAACTCAATAAAGCTATTAGAAAGTATACAGATCAGAGGCGCCTGGGTGGCTCAGTGGATTAAGTATCTGAGTCTTGATTTTGGCTCAGGTCATGATCTCGCAGTTTGTGAGTTTGAGCCCCACATCGGTCTCTGTGCTGATGATGCAGAGCCCACTTGGGATTCTGTCTCCCTCTCTTTCTGCCCCTCCCCCACTTGCACGCACTCTTTCAAAAATAAAAATATAAAAAAATATACGAGATGACTTTCTCAGAGAGGATATCAAAATCCCCAGAAACTTAACATGCAGCAAGAAGACTGCATTTTACTTTTTCCCACTTATAGTGTTATAATACTACTGTCTCTCTAACCAGTTGTTAGGACTTTAAGGAAAATAACTATGTCTACTCTAAAACTTCAATCACAGGAGGAACTCAAAAAAACGTGGTAATCTCCTCTTGAAATTTACCCCAAAACAAAAAAATTGGAAACAAATTCTACTTTCAGTAAAACTCAGATGTTCATAAACCCAAGCCATGAGGGACCCAACAGTAGAGCCAACAATCATATAGTATCTCAGAAGAAAAACCTTGAGGCCAAATTGCCTAAATTCAAAATCTACCACTGCCATTTAGTAGCTATGAAACTTGGGCAAGTTACCCTGTACTCAGTTTCCTTGCTTATAAAATGGGAGTAATATTATGTCATAGGATTATTGTGTTTTGGGGCACCTGGGTGGCTCAGTCGGTTAAGCATCCGACTTCTGCTCAGGTCATGCTCTTGGGGTTTGTGAGTTCAAGCCCCGCGTCGGGCTCTGTGCTGACAGCTCAGAGCCTGGAGCCTCCTTCCGATTCTGTGTCTCCCTCTCTCTCTGCCCCTCCCCTGTTCACTCTCTGTCTCTTAATAAATAAACGTTAAAAAAAATTAAAAAAAAAGAAATGAGTTTTATTTGCAGAGGGCTTATGCCTACACTAGCATATAGTAAGCAGCACATAAGTTTTTATGTAAATAAAATATCATTGAAACATCTATTCTAAAAAAAATAATGTGTAATGTTTGGGATAATAAAAAAGAAGCCGATGCAGGAAGGAAGACTAGGGTGGTAAGGCTAACGACACATGGGTTTATCCAGAAGTCCCTGTAGTAAGAATTAGACATTTAGTTACCGCCTCCCCACCCTCACTCTTGTCAGATGATTGGGTTTATTTTCTAGAAAAATGAAACCAGAAAGGCTGTGGAAGCAAAAATATTAGGCTTAAACTGGGCAAGGATGAGGAGATGGTGGAGTGGGAGGATCCTGAGCTCACCCTGTCCCACAGACACACCAAACCAACAACTACGTCTATTGCTCTGAAAATGCCATGAAGACTGGCAGGACAGATCTTTCACAGCTAGTAGTAGAGAGAAGCCTACATGGGAAAAAGGAGGGGCAAAAACACATGTGGGAACCCAACCCTCAGCGCAACCAACCACAAACAAGAGGGACATCACAAGCAAGGAGGAGCAAAGGGATCAGAACCCAAACCAGACAACCCTGGCCTTGGGGACCTGCACTGGGAAAACAAGTCCCCATAGTGTCTGGATTTGAAAATCAATGGATTTAACTCTAAACCCACCGAGCTTTAAAAATCAGCAGAGCTTAACTCCAGGAGAGGAGAAAGAAGATAGGAAACCAAGTCCCCACACTTAAAGAGCCAACAGGCTAAATAACCAACCTGAGACACAGCACGGAAGCATCAGTTTGAAAAGCATCTATGATATACCTGGAGATTTACTGGCTAATTTTAGGACATGTGCCAGAGGGGCAATGATCTACAGATTACTTCAGGAACAAGAGTGTGCTGCTAAGCGCCATTTTTCTTGCCTTCCCCCAGCATATAGCCAAATGCTTGAGGGAGCTAGTTCTAACACTCTCCATTTATACTGCCAACACCACATGCCTATCCCACTCAACCCACCTGCCTCAGCAGTCACCCCTCCAAAGCAGCCCTGCTCTATCATACCTGGTAGGCAGACTTGGTCAGGACTGGTGCTCCTCAAAATTGACTCCTTCCATAGTGACAGGGGGAGAAAACTCCACATACCAGGGCACCCACAGGTCCTATAGTAAGGCCTCGTAGTGACTACACAGTGAGTAAGCTCTGCCCTTCCCTGTACCTGCAGTTGTCACAGAAGCCAATTGCAGACATCTAGGCTATGTGCTGGCTCCAATCACCAGCAAGCCCATGGTGGCTGCAGCCAGGTCTCTCAACTGTACCAGGCATAAGCTCTGCCCAGTGCACCTGCAGTAGATGAAACAGGTCATTCAACCAGCTTAACTGAATGACAGCCCCACCCACTAAAATGTCTGCAGCAATTGTAGTTCAGTCACAATAGGAGGGTGCAAGCAGCTCACACAAGGGATGCCCCTAGAATACTTCATTCTGGTGACCAAGGAGGATTGTACTACAGAGCACCACAGGACCTGTTCCACACAACCCCAATACTTTCAATACCGGGAGACATAAATGGCCTATCTAATTCATAGAAAGAAACAGACAAAATGAGGACATAGAGGAAAATGTCCAAAATGAAAGAACACGACAAAATCTAAAAAATAAAAATAAAAAAGCTAAACAAAATGGACGTAAGCAATATACCTGATAAAGAGCTCAAAATAAATGGTCATAAAGATACTTACTGGCCTTGAGAAAAGAGTGGATGTATTCAGTGAGAATTTCAACAAAGAGAAAATAAGAAAAATTCAGAGTTGAAGAATTCAATAACTTACATGTAAAATATACTACAAGAAATCAATAGCAGATTAGAGGATGCTGAAGATCAGCAATCTACAAGACAGGATAATGTAAAGCAATCAAGCTGAAGAGCAAAAAGAATTAAAAAAATGATAATAGGTTAAGGGACCTCTGTGACATCATCAAGCCTAATAACATTCGCATTGTAAGGATCCCAGGAGGAGGGGCAGAAATCCTATTTGAAGACATGATAGAAGAAAACTTCTCTAATCTGGGGAAAGAAACATACATAAAGGTCCAGGAATTACAAAGAACCCCAAACAAGATGAACAAAATAAAAGCCACACTACAAGAGATAATTTTTAAATTGGCAAAAGTTAATGATGGAGAACCTTAAAAGCAGCAAGAGAAAATCAGTTACATACAAAGGAGACCCCCTAAGGCTATTAGCTGATTTTTTAGTAGAAAATTTGTAGGCCAGAAGGGAGTGGAATGATATATTCAAAGTGTTGAAGGAAAAAAGTCCTATAAGCAAGAATACCTTAAACAGTAAGGTTATTATTTAGAATTGAAGGACAAATAAAGAGCTTCTCAGACAAAAGTTAAAAGAGTTTATTACTATTTAACCAGCCTCACAAGAAATGTTAAAAGAATTTTTCACTGGAAAGAAAAGGCCATAACTAGAAGAAAATAATAAAAGGAAAAATTTCACTGGTAAAAGCAAACATAAAGGTAGTAATCACTTATAAAGCCATTATGGAGGCTAAAACACAAAAGTAGTAAGATCAATTGTATCTACAAAAATTAGTCAAGGGATACACAAAAGATGAAAAATGTGGTATCACATACATAAAACATTGAGTGGGGAGTAAATAGTGCTTCTATCATGTGTTCAAACCTAAGTAACTGTCAACTACATATAGACTGCTATACACATAAGATTATGAACACCATGGTAATCACAAATGAAAAACTTATAATAGATACACAAAACATAAAGAGAAGGGAATCCAAGCATAATGCTAAAGAAAGCCATCAAACCACAAGTGGAGCTAACAAGAGAAAAGGAAAGGAACAGACAACTACAAAAACAACCAGAAAATAATAAATGGTCTAAATGCTCCAATCAAAAGGCATACTGTGACTCAATGGATAAAAAAAAGACCCATCTATATGCCAGCTCCAAAGAGTCACTTGAGACCTAAAGACACATACAGACTAAAAGTGAAGGGATGGAAAAAGATTTCCATGCAAATGGAACAACCACAACAAAAAAAAAATCCAGGCTAGCAATACTTATATGAGATAAAATAGACTTAAAAAAAAAAAGGACTGTCACATGAAGCAGCAAAAATAGAAATTAAGAGAATTGCATTTATAATTGCACCAAAAATAATAAGATAATTAGGAATAAAACTAACAAAAGAAGTGAAAGAACTATACTCCAAAAACTATAAAACACTGATAAAAGATATTGAAAATAGGAAGAAATGGAAAGACATTCCATGCTCATGGATTAGAAGAACAAATATTATTAAAATGTCTACCTTACTCAAAACCATCTATACATTTAATGCAATCCCTATCAAAATACAAATAGCATTTTTCACAGAACTAAAACACTCTTAAAGTTTGTGTACAACCACAAAAGAAAGACCTTGAATAACCAAAGCCATCTTGAGATAGAAGAAAAAAGCTGGAGGTATTACCATCCCAGATTTCAAGAAATATTTTAAAGCTACAGTAGTCAAAACAGTATGGTACTGGCCCCAAAACAGACATATAGATCAGTGGAACAGGATAAAGAGCCCAGAAATGAACCCATACTTATATGGTCAATCTGTGAAAAAGAAAGCAAGAATATACAATGGGGAAAATATAGTCTTTTCAATATATGGTATTGGGGAAAATGGACAACTATATGCAAAAGAATGAAACCACACATAAAAATAAACTCAAAAGGATTAAAGACCCAAATAAGAGACATGAAACCATAAAACTTCTAGAAAAAAACATGGGTGATAATATCTTGGACAGTGGCCTTAGCAACATAAGTATGGATATGTCTCCTCAGGCAAGGGAAACCAAAGCAAAAATAAATTGTTGTGACTATATCAACATAAAAAAGGTTTGCATAGCAAAGGACACCATTGACAAAACAAAAGGTAATTTACTGAATGGGAGAATGCATTTGTAAGTGACATATCCTATAAGTGGTTAGTATCCAAAATATATGAAAAACACAATTCACTACCAAAAAAATATATATTTGATTAAAAAATGAGCAGAAGACCTGAATAGACATTTCTTCCAAAGAAGACATTCAGATAGCCAGGGACAAATAAAAAGATACTCAACCTCACTAATCATAAGAGAAATACAAATCAAAACCACAGTGGGTTAACACCTCATACCGTCAGAATGTCGAGTATCAAAAAGATAAGAAATGGCCAGTGTTGTCAAGAATGTGGAGAAAAAGGAACCATCTTGCAATATTGGTGGGAATGCAAAATGTTGCAACCACTATGGGAAACTGGATAGAGTTTTCTTAAAAAATTAAAAATAGAAGTACCTTATGATACAGTAATTCTACTAATGGGTATTTACCCAAAGAAAATAAAAACACTAATTTTAAAAGATACATGCACCCCTATGCTTATTGCAGCATTATTTATGATAACTAAGATGTGGAAGCAACCCAAGTGTCCATGGATAAATGAATGGATACAGAAGATGTGAGATATATATATATATATATATATATATATATATACACACACACACACACACACACACATATATTACTCAACTATTTAAAAACTGAGATCTTGCCATTTGCAACAACATGGCTGGGCTAGAGGGTATTACACTAGGTGAAATAAATCAGATAAAGACAAATACCATGTGATTTCACTTATATGTGGAATCTAAAACCAAAAAAAGAGAAATGGACTAAAATGCAGAAAACAAACTGGTGACTGCCTGAGGAGAGGGATGAGTGAAATGAATAAAAGGGATTCAGAGGTACAAACTTTCAGTTATAAAGTAAGTCATGGAGACAAAAAGTACTACATAGGGAATACAGTCAGTGTTGTAATAACATTTTTTGGAGACAGATGGTGACTAAGCTTATAGTGGTGAGCATTGAGTAAGGTATAAAATTGCTGAATCACTGGAGAGGGAAGATGGCGGCGTAGGAGGACGCTGGGCTCACCGCACGTCCTGCTGATCACTTAGATTCCACCTACACCTGCCTAAAGAACCCAGAAAACCGCCAGAGGATTAGCAGAACGGAGTCTCCGGAGCCAAGCGCAGACGAGAGGCCCATGGAAGAGGGTAGGAAGGGCGGCGAGGCAGTGCGCGCTCCATGGACTGGCGGGAGGGAGCCGGGGCGGAGGGGCGGCTCGCCGGCCAAGCAGAGCCCCCAAGTCTGGCTGGCAAAAGCGGAGGGGCCAGACAGACTGTGTTCCGACAGCAAGCGCGACTTAGCATCTGGGAGGTCAGAAGTTAACAGCTCTGCACAGAAAGCGGGAAGGCTGGAGGACAAAGGGAGGGAGAGCTGCTGAGCCTCCGGACGGCAGAGCTCAGCTTGGTGGGGAACAAAGGCGGTCGCCAGCGCCATCTCCCCCGCCCATCCCCCAGCCAAAATCCCAAAGAGAACCAGTTCCTGCCAGGGAACTTGCTCGCTCCTCGCAAACACCCAACTCTGTGCTTCTGCGGAACCAAACCTCCGGCAGCAGATCTGACTCCCTCCCGCTGCCACAGGGCCCCTCCTGAAGTGGATCACCTAAGGAGAAGCGAGCTAAGCCTGCCCCTCCTGCCCCCGTGCACCTTGCCTACCCACCCCAGCTAATAAGCCAGATCCCCAGCAACACAAGCCTGGCAGTGTGCAAGTAGCCCAGACGGGCCACGCCAACCCACAGGGAATCCTGCCCCTAGGAGAGGGGAAGAGAAGGCACACACCAGTCTGACTGTGGCCCCAGTGGTGGGCTGGGGGCAGACATCAGGTCAGACTGCGGCCCCGCCCACCAACTCCAGTTATACACCACAGCACAGGGGAAGTGCCCTGCAGGTCCTCACCACTCCAGGGACTATCCAAAATGGCCAAACGGAAGAATTCCCCTCAGAAGAATCTCCAGGAAATAACAACAGCTAATGAACTGACCAAAAAAGATTTAAATAATATAACAGAAAGTGAATTTAGAATAATAGTCATAAAATTAATCGCTGGGCTTGAAAACAGTATACAGGACAGCAGAGAATCTCTTGCCACAGAGATCAAGGGACTAAGGCACAGTCACGAGGAGCTGAAAAGCGCTTTAAACGAAATGCAAAACAAAATGGAAACGACAACAGCTCGGATTGAAGAGGCAGAGGAGAGAATAGGTGAACTAGAAGATAAAGTTATGGAAAAAGAGGAGGCTGAGAGAAAGAGAGATAAAAAAATCCAGGAGTATGAGGGAAAAATTAGAGAACTAAGTGATACACTAAAAAGAAATAATATACGCATAATTGGTATCCCAGAGGAGGAAGAGAGAGGGAAGGGTGCTGAAGGGGTACTTGAACAAATTATAGCTGAGAACTTCCCTGAACTGGGGAAGGAAAAAGGCATTGAAATCCAAGAGGCACAGAGAACTCCCTTCAGACGTAACTTGAATCGATCTTCTGCACGACATATCATAGTGAAACTGGCAAAATGCAAGGATAAAGAGAAAATTCTGAAAGCAGCAAGGGATACACGTGCCCTCACATATAAAGGGAGACCTATAAGACTCGTGACTGATCTCTCTTTTGAAACTTGGCAGGCCAGAAAGGCTTGGCACGATATCTTCAGTGTGCTAAACAGAAAAAATATGCAGCCGAGAATCCTTTATCCAGCAAGTCTGTCATTTAGAATAGAAGGAGAGATAAAGGTCTTCCCAAACAAACAAAAACTGAAGGAATTTGTCACCACGAAACCAGCCCTACAAGAGATCCTAAGGGGGATCCTGTGAGACAAAGTACCAGAGACATCACTACAAGCATAAAACATACAGACGTCACAATGACTCTAAACCTGTATCTTTCTATAATAACACTGAATGTAAATGGATTAAATGCGCCAACCAAAAGACATAGGGTATCAGAATGGATAAAAAAACAAGACCCATCTATTTGCTGTCTACAAGAGACTCATTTTAGATCTGAGGACACCTTTAGATTGAGAGTGAGGGGATGGAGAACTATTTATCATGCTACCGGAAGCCAAAAGAAAGCTGGAGTAGCCATACTTATATCAGACAAACTAGACTTTAAATTAAAGGCTGTAACAAGAGATGAAGAAGGGCATTATATAATAATTACAGGGTCTGTCCATCAGGAAGAGCTAACAATTATAAATGTCTATGCGCCGAATACCGGAGCCCCCAGATATATAAAACAATTACTCATAAACATAAGCAACCTTATTGATAAGAATGTGGTCACTGCAGGGGACTTTAACACCCCACTTACAGAAATGGATAGATCATCTAGACACACAGTCAATAAAGAAACAAGGGCCCTGAATGATACATTGGATCAGATGGACTTGACAGATATATTTAGAACTCTGCATCCCAAAGCAACAGAATATACTTTCTTCTCAAGTGCACATGGAACATTCTCCAAGATAGATCATATACTGGGTCACAAAACAGCCCTTCATAAGTACACAAGAATTGAAATTATACCATGCATACTTTCAGACCACAATGCTATGAAGCTTGAAATCAACCACAGGAAAAAGTCTGGAAAACCTCCAAAAGCATGGAGGTTAAAGAACACCCTACTAACGAATGAGTGGGTCAACCAGGCAATTAGAGAAGAAATTAAAAAATATATGGAAACAAACGAAAATGAAAATACAACAATCCAAACGCTTTGGGACGCAGCGAGGCAGTCCTGAGAGGAAAATACATCGCAATCCAGGCCTATCTCAAGAAACAAGAAAAATCCCAAATACAAAATCTAACAGCACACCTAAAGGAAATAGAAGCAGAACAGCAAAGGCAGCCTAAACCCAGCAGAAGAAGAGAAATAATAAAGATCAGAGCAGAAATAAACAATATAGAATCTAAAAAAAACTGTAGAGCAGATCAACAAAACCAAGAGTTGGTTTTTTGAAAAAATAAACAAAATTGACAAACCTCTAGCCAGGCTTCTCAAAAAGAAAAGGGAGATGACCAAATAGATAAAATCATGAATGAAAATGGAATTATTACAACCAATCCCTCAGAGATACAAACAATTAACAGGGAATACTATAAAAAATTATATGCCAACAAATTGGACAACCTGGAAGAAATGGACAAATTCCTAAACACCCACACTCTTCCAAAACTCAATCAGGAGGAAATAGAAAGCTTGAACAGACCCATAACCAGCGAAGAAATTGAATCGGTTATCAAAAATCTCCCAACAAATAAGAGTCCAGGACCAGATGGCTTCCCAGGGGACTTCTACCAGACGTTTAAAGCAGAGATAATACCTATCCTTCTCAAGCTATTCCAAGAAATAGAAAGGGAAGGAAAACTTCCAGACTCATTCTATGAAGCCAGTATTACTTTGATTCCTAAACCAGACAGAGACCCAGTAAAAAAAGAGAACTACAGGCCAATATCCCTGATGAATATGGATGCAAAAATTCTCAATAAGATACTAGCAAATCGAATTCAACGGCATATAAAAAGAATTATTCACCATGATCAAGTGGGATTCATTCCTGGGATGCAGGGCTGGTTCGACATTCGCAAATCGATCAACGTGATACATCACATTAACAAAAAAAAAAGAGAAGAACCATATGATCCTGTCAATCGATGCAGAAAAGGCCTTTGACAAAATCCAGCACGCTTTCTTAATAAAAACCCTGGAGAAAGTCGGGATAGAAGGAACATACTTAAAGATCATAAAAGCCATTTATGAAAAGCCCACAGCTAACATCATCCTCAATGGGGAAAAACTGAGAGCTTTTTCCCTGAGATCAGGAACACAACAGGGATGCCCACTCTCACCGTTGTAGTTTAACATAGTGTTGGAAGTTCTAGCATCAGCAATCAGACAACAAAAGGAAATTAAAGGCATCAAAATTGGGAAAGATGAAGTCAAGCTTTCGCTTTTTGCAGATGACATGATTTTATACATGGAAAATCCGATAGACTCCACCACAAGTCTGCTAGAACTGATACATGAATTCAGCAAAGTTGCAGGATACAAAATCAATGTACAGAAATCAGTTGCATTCTTATACACTAACAATGAAGCAACAGAAAGACAAATAAAGAAACTGATCCCATTCACAACTGCACCAAGAAGCATAAAATACCTAGGGATAAATCTAACCAAAGATGTAAAAGATCTGTATGCTGAAAACTATAGAAAGCTTATGCAGGTAATTGA
Organism: Panthera pardus; assembly: GCF_024362965.1. Classification (NCBI taxonomy): domain Eukaryota; kingdom Metazoa; phylum Chordata; class Mammalia; order Carnivora; family Felidae; genus Panthera; species Panthera pardus. Next base: position 68,002,050 of record NW_026526821.1, on the reverse strand, counting down.
AGAAGATATAAAGAAATGGAAAGACATTCCCTGCTCATGGATTGGAAGAATAAATATTGTCAAAATGTCAATACTACCCAAAGCTATCTACACATTCAATGCAATCCCAATCAAAATTGCACCAGCATTCTTCTCGAAACTAGAACAAGCAATCCTAAAATTCATATGGAACCACAAAAGGCCCTGAATAGCCAAAGTAATTTTGAAGAAGACCAAAGCAGGAGGCATCACAATCCCAGACTTTAGCCTCTCCTACAAAGCTGTAATCATCAAGACAGCATGGTATTGGCATAAAAACAGACACATAGACCAATGGAATAGAATAGAAACCCAGAACTAGACCCACAAACATATGGCCAACTCATCTTTGACAAAGCAGGAAAGAACATCCAATGGAAAAAAGACAGTCTCTTTAACAAATGGTGCTGGGAGAATTGGACAGCAACATGCAGAAGGTTGAAACTAGACCACTTTCTCACACCATTCACAAAAATAAACTCAAAATGGATAAAGGACCTGAATGTGAGACAGGAAACCATCAAAACCGTAGAGGAGAAAGCAGGAAAAGACCTCTCTGACCTCAGCCGTAGCAATCTCTTACTCGGCACATCCCCAAAGGCAAGGGAATTAAAAGCAAAAGTGAATTACTGAGACCTTATGAAGATAAAAAGCTTCTGCACAGCAAAGGAAACAACCAACAAAACTAAAAGGCAACCAACGGAATGGGAAAAGATATTTGCAAATGACATATCGGACAAAGGGCTAGTATCCAAAATCTATAAAGAGCTCATCAAACTCCACACCCGAAAAACAAATAACCCAGTGAAGAAATGGGCAGAAAACATGAATAGACACTTCTCTAAAGAAGACATCCGGATGGCCAACAGGCACATGAAAAGATGTTCAACGTCGCTCCTTATCAGGGAAATACAAATCAAAACCACACTCAGATATCACCTCACGCCAGTCAGAGTGGCCATAATGAACAAATCAGGAGACTATAGATGCTGGAGAGGATGTGGAGAAATGGGAACCCTCTTGCACTATTGGTGGGAATGCAAATTGGTGCAGCCGCTCTGGAAAGCAGTGTGGAGGTTCCTCAGAAAATTAAAAATAGACCTACCCTATGACCCAGCAATAGCACTGCTAGGAATTTATCCAAGGGATACAGGAGTACTGATGCATAGGGGCACTTGTACCCCAATGTTTATAGCAGCACTCTCAACAATAGCCAAATTATGGAAAGAGCCTAAATGTCCATCAACTGATGAATGGATAAAGAAATTGTGGTTTATATACACAATGGAATACTACGTGGCAATGAGAAAAAATGAAATATGGCCTTTTGTAGCAACGTGGATGGAACTGGAGAGTGTGATGCTAAGTGCAATAAGTCATACAGAGAAAGACAGATACCATATGGTTTCACTCTTATGTGGATCCTGAGAAACGTAACAGAAACCCATGGGGGAGGGGAAGGAAAAAAAAAAAAAAGAGGTTAGAGTGGGAGAGAGCCAAAGCATAAGAGACTGTTAAAAACTGAGAACAAACTGAGGGTTGATGGGGGGTGGGAGGGAGGGCAGGGTGGGTGATGGGTATTGAGGAGGGCACCTTTTGGGATGAGCACTGGGTGTTGTATGGAAACCAATTTGACAGTAAATTTCATATATTAAAAAAATAAAAAAATAAAAAATAAATAAATAAAATAAAATAAAATAAAATAAAATAAAATAAAATAAAATAAAATTGCTGAATCAGTATGTTATACACCTGGAACTAATATAACATCACATGTCAACTATATTTCAGTAATAAAAATACAAATAATAAAAATGTAAGCAATGTAAGTATTTTGGGGGCAAACCCATGTTAATCCATTCAAGAAGGTACTGGAGATTTACATACTCTATTCTGTTATTGCCACCCACCCATCCCCATACTTTTTTAGTGTTGGTTTCATTTGGGGTATTTTCTAGTAGTTAACATGTTGAGTAAAATTAAAAAACAAAGGAAGAATGAACCATTGGATTTTAACAAGGGGATGAAGTGAAAGCTGTTCACTAAAAAAATGATTCTGTAGGACCTTCCCCCCATTGGCTCCAGAACCAAGCATGTATTACCTAGGACAGAGAGAGGGGAACCCTTCTCCAGAGAAAATGAACCTTTCAAAGATAAAATATTTGGGCATATCTAATGATAAGCTAGTGGCCATTAAACTATCTTACAAATGATGTACACTAGAGACAAGTCCATCATCCACATAGAATTTACAAACCATTTTTTGGTGTCCCTACCTTAAATAGTAATGGATGGACAAATATCAGATATCTCAGGAAAGCCATATTGTGAAGGAGAGACCAATGCAAACAGATAAAAAGAAAATACAGGTGATGCAGAAAACAGAACAAACCTTTAAAAATACCACATTCATGTATCAAGAACAGGATACTATAAACAGAAATAATCAGAGGCAGAAAAAGAGCCCCTTGAATTTAAATCCATAATTGCTGTCTTAAGTTGAGTACCCTACAACCAGAGTCTGAGATGGGAATTCTTGTTCAAATGATAGAATGAGGGAAAGCTTTCAGGAAAGAGGAGAAAAGCAGGATAGGATATGGCAAAAAACCTACCCAAAAATCTGATCTCATAAGACTTCCTTCAGTCTGGTCCCATTATGAAAAACTCAGAATATACATTGCAACACTGAATCAATCCCACTTTGAAGCAAGGGTCCAGCCCTTTTACTCCCATGTCAGTCAGTTATTGTCAGAGGTCTGAGCCCAGAGGGGTAGGTGCATAGCCATCAGAAGAGGCAGCAACTAGTTGGCCAGGATAAGTCCCTAGAGAAAGAAATGCCATGACTTACTAGCCCACACCCCTAGCAACTAGAGGATGGCCACATTGGCTGGTAAGGAGCAGACTGCCCAAACATACTCTTCTCATTCACTTTCATTAGGCAGAATAATTTGATCATTTCTTAATAATGCTTAGTACTCTTTCTTTTCTCTCAGACACACTGTGCAAATAAGTTTTGGAACGATCTAAGGTTTTTTGTTTTGGGGTTTTTTTGTGTGTGTGGCTATTCTGACTTTTAGCTTTTAAACAAATAACAGCAAGATTCACTTGCAATGAACCTTCAACAAATACATGCCCACTCTTAGGCTAACACCTGGCATCAGCCTCCTTTCACTTCTATTTTTATAGCTTGTATTACATAACTGCGGAAGTTTCATTTAAATCTGCTTTCTTTATATTAATAGAAGACTAGAAAAAATAGTGAGCAAAGAATTATCAAAGAAATTATACTAGAAAATTTTCCAAAGTGTAAGGCATATAACTTCAGATTAAAAGCATCCACTGGGTGCCCAGTGAAATCAATTAAAAAAAGACCCACAGAAAGACACATCCTGAAGTCTTAGAGCACCAGCGATGAAGAAAAGGTTCTAAAGGTTTTGAGACAGAAATCCAGGGCTATTTTTATAGTCCTTTTAATATTATTTGATTTCTTTAAAGTACAAGTCACAACAGTTGTAACACAGTATCTGCAACCCCAAAAAACCTTACATTTCACAAAACTGATCACTAAAAATAATAGGGCTCTTGGAAAAAAAATGATTCAGGAAGACTACTCAAAACTAAGGGAAGCTTGTTAAAGCACCAAAAACACCAATATAAATCCTTATAAAAATATACACGTATTTTCAGAGTTAGTGATGGGGTATAGGACAGCAGGGTGTGAAATTAGCAAAATGTCCAACGAAAAGCCAGAATCCAAGGAGTCTGAGAAGCAGCAGGCCACGCCAAGCCATGGCAGAGGTGATGTGATGTCTTACCTTTAAATCTTTTTATTATGTAACACTTAAGTTTACAGAATTTTAGTGAAGAGAGACTCTTATAGATCTAGTCCAATTCACTAGTCTGGGGAGCACTTTGTTCATGAAAAAGTAGAAACAGGCCTACTGAGTGATATTGAGTGGTACCACACAGATCCACTTAGAAGATCCCAATCCCTGTCATCATACACCTAATCTCTTTTAAATTTTTGTTTATTTTGACAGAGACAGAGACAGAGCATTTACAAGTGGTAGAGGGACAGAGAGAGAGAGGGAAAGAGAGAATCCCAAGTGGGGCTGGATCTCACTAACCCTGAGATCACGACCTGAGTAGAAATCAAGCTTCAGAGACTTAATCTACTGAGCCACCCAGTACATCTATTAAATGATTGTGCTAAATGAGTACAGAAATGAAAGAAAAGAAGCCTGGGTTTGCCATAAGCAAGCTATATTCTCATTCTCTAGACAGTTGACCTCAACCAGAGTTAATTCCTCCCTCCAGGGTACATTTTTTATTGCTACAGCTGGCAAGGAGAGTGAGAAGGTTGGGGGAGGGATACTACTGGCACCTAGTGGGAAAGGCCAGGGATCCTACGGTGCAAAGCACCTCCCACCCCAAACAGAATTATCCCACCCAAATCATCAGTACTGTAGAGGTTGAGAAATCCTGCCCTTGGATAACAAAACGACCTTAATTCTACATCTAGATCCTAATCCAGGATAAGGGCTAGAAGTTACAGGGGAGTTCTTTCTTAAAATTGAAGTTTTCTACAAGTAGAATGTGATGCCTGCTGAAGAGCAAGTGTTCTTCCCTTTGAAATTTTCAAACAGAAGGCAAATGGTGACACAGTAGAGCTGTTGAAAGGTGATCTGCACCTTGGAAGAAATATAAAGTAAAATACTTAGGGTTCCTTGCAACATGGAACTCACATGAGAGAGACATTAGATGGGAAGCCCTGAAAAGTGAACTGAACTCAGTAATGTGAACTAAAGTTCTAATACAACTCTCAAATCCATTAGCAAGAAATTATTAGAAAACACCATCCCAAGGAAAAACCATATATGCCCACAGAATGATGAGATGTTTGATTTTTTCCTTGGGACAGCATGATTGCTATCCCATCTTACAACTGTGCACAGTCTTCACTCTCCAGGACGAGTGTTTTTTTTTTCTCACTCAGTGTCTTTAATTAAAGAACTATAATACCCTCCAGTTCCATCCATGTTTTTGCAAATGACAAGATTTCATTCTTTTTGATTGCCAAGTAATACTCCATTGTATATATATACACCACATCTTCTTTATCCATTCACTTGGATGTAAATTTAAAATATTTTAGGGGCGCCTGGGTGACTCAGTCGGTTAAGCGGCCCACTTCGGCTCAGGTCATGATCTCATGGTCCGTGAGTTCGAGCCCCGCATCGGGCTCTGTGCTGACAGCTCAGAGCCTGGAGCCTGTTTCAGATTCTGTGTCTCCCTCTCTCTGACCCTCCCCGTTCATGCTCTGTCTCTGTCTCAAAAATAAATAAACATTAAAAAAATTTTTAAATATTTTAAAAATAAAAAAATAAACTCTAGAAAGATTTCTTTAAAAAAAATAAAATAAAATAAAAATAAAGAAGTATAGAAAATAGAGAAAATGAGTAAAACAAAAAGGAAAGGGGATTACAATTTTTAAAGTTCCTTTGATTAAGACTGTAAATGCTAACTATGGCCGCCTCCTAGAATATATTGAAACAGAAAGGGGCAGAGATAAATTTTATCATTCAGACAAGGGGTTCAACCTTACCAATGGCTTTGATTTTTAAAACTTTTTCTTATCTGCGAAAGACCTCTTTGGAATGGAGCAAGACCAAGAACGGGGACAGCAAGCATTTAAAATTTTAAGCTGAGTAATTCTGTGTCTTAAAGGCATTTTTGTCTTCAAGAGTGCAAATTTTATCATCTTGTGTTAACTCATGTTTATTTCAATATGGATTTTTTTTTCGTATTTTGTTACTTGCCAATGTTCTGACTTGGATATCTGCTTAACCTTTCAGTATTGAATATTGCAGGTGTGTGTGTGTGTGTGCATTTTGCCTGACAGTGGTTATTAAGAAATAATTCCATTGGAGCTATTTCCCTAAGTGAACCTAGCTTTGCTAACAGATACCACCTGCTAGGTTCAGTGACAGCTTTTCCTGGTACTTAATGACAATTTCTTTTAATTTAACATTTTTAATGAAAAATAATGTAGGAGTTAAAATTAGGATAAGAGTACACTGGTACCATAATTGGCATCAAACCTACCAATTAAACATTATATGAATTAAAGTTTTATGTGTTTTTAATTGTACTTTCAATAAGTGAAGAGTACGGCTTGTCTATTAACTATACAATAAATTATTTAACTATTGGGGTCAGTCCTGAATTTTATATATTTTAATTACCTGGAGAAAAAGCAGAGAGGTAACAAAGGAGGAGCACAAAGAAGGTATGATTAAGAAGATCCTACGTGCTTTGCAGTGTGAGAAAATGCCTAACCACATGGTGGTACTTGTGTAATTATAAAGCAAGTCGATTTGAGATTAGTACCAACCACAGCATAGACATTAACAAGCCCAATAGAAAAATAACTAAAGGTTCCAATTCATAGGGTGGTATTAAGAAATAATATCCAGCTGTCTACCAATTCAAAATATTTCCTCAGCAATGGTTCACATTTTGACTGAAAACAAGAAAGTAGGTTGCCTGGTTTTCATACTGCTCAATAAAAAAAATCTCTCTTTGGAATACATCCCAAACCTGATGGTAATTTGCAAAGTAAAGACAAAATAAGAGAAGAGAATATTAACCAGTTCCCTCCCAAGACATGAGAAGCACAAAAGACATTTGTAATTACTCATCTGTTCAACCTGCCACCCACATAGAGAGCATGTCCTATGCTGAGGCACTGAGCCAGGTCCTGGCTCCACATGGATCTGAGTAAAATGTCAGCTGGGTTTGTTGTAGACGCCACAGGTATGATTAGCTCTATCCTAACCAAATCCTCCCCTCATATTCCACTTCTCTCATAGGGCATCTCAGGGCTTAGGAATTTCTATGGAAGAAAAACTAAAAGACAATTTGGTTATTATAAGCTGTATCTAAGTACCCTTTATTTTTAAATCCTAGATGTTATTTTTGATGTGATATTCATTTCATTGTGCTTGGAAAAGAGACCTTGTAATTCTTTAGACAAGCCTGGCAGCTGTAGCTTTATTATGAAACCACAGTGAATCCCATATCCACTCTCATTAAAGCATACTGTGAAATGATTCAGTGGCAGGTCTTGAAAGAGATGTAGAAAACATTGGCAGAAAAGGGATGATGATGATATGGGATTTGGTGATCCTCAAAATGTTAAACTAGATAACAAGAGTACTATAATGCCCTTGATAAACTCAATTCTCTGGGTCTCCTGATGGCTGCATTCACTTTATCAGCTGGTAACTTTGCCTTAATGACATTTGTAAGGCATCATTTTCTATAAACACCATATTGTGCCTATGGGATTGTCCATACCTCATGGGAATAGACAGATATTTCAGAAATTAGGAGAGATGTCAACTGGGCCTAGTGGTGAGGAGGGGCACAGAAACATCAACAGAAGCCTATTCTCCCCTCTCTCCACTCTCTCCTCTCATTCTTATTTTCTCATCTGCCTCTCAGCATTGGGGTAATTGTTTAGAGATAAAGCAAGAAATCTGGAGTGGATTCTGAAAGAAACAGCAGACCTTTGTAATGAGCTGATGGGCTCCTGGTTCAAAAAAAGTAGCCCCAGTAGAATTAAGAGCCCAAATCCCCTTTACCAGACCTTTTATTGCAGTGGGTTTTTATCATTGCCTATTATTACACCAACTAGATCCTTTCCACCCTGATGTTTGATACTTCTCTGAATGATTTGACCTCATGCTCTGGCTTTTCTTCTTTGGTTTAGCCTTCTCAAATAGGCTTGGTCTCACATTTCATTTAGAACTTATTTTTCCTATATAGTGCCACATATTTCTATCTGTATTTTGAAATCTCTCTAATCCACCATCTCCTTCCCACAGTTTCCTTCCTTTCTTGTTTTTACTTCCACAGAGTTTCAACAAAACATATTAATCATTTTAAGGTTGTTCAGTATTGTGCTTGGCACCACTCTCTGGAAGTTTCCTCCTTCCTCTCCTACCCCTAAGGCATACACTAGTGTGTCTTTTCTTTCTAGATCAGGACTCAGCCAACTATGACCTGTAGACCAAATTTGGCCCATCTCTTTTTATACATAAAGTGTTATTAGGACACAACTATGCTCATTTGTTTATGTTTTGTGTATAGCTGTTTTCATGCAGTGCCAAGTGCTTGCACATAGATGGCCCTTAGACAAAGACTGTGGACCTCTTTTCTAGAAAAAGACTCTTTTAGTGTTTATTTCTTCTCTTGCCTGTTCTTTTAAGTTAAACAAAGATCCTAGGGTTAGGAAATTCAACCAGAAATAATACCAATCTAGAGATACCAATTGATCTCATTTAACTTTATAGATGGGTGGCCTCCATTCTAAGATTAAAAAATCTTTACTATTTTGCAATATAACATATTGTTTCTACCTTTTCCACATCATAAAATTAAAAGTTGCTTATTTATTTATTTATTTAACCCAGCTCAAGTACTTTTACTTCCATGAGGCTTTTCTGATTGCTTCTAATTGTTTAGACAATTTCCTCACTTCTGAGACACCACCTTTCCCCTTCCCCCACCCCGCCCCCGCCACACCATCTCACTAGCTCGCTTGTCTCTGCTTACTTTCTCCTGCTCTCTTCTTCCTTTAACCTTCTTCCCTCTTGTGACTTATAGTTTAGCAATATGTTTTTATTGCTTGAGAATGCCTTGTAGGTTTCCTTTTACTCTAAGCAGCATTTTTTCAACGAAGCACACATAGTGCATCACCTAAGATGGATTCTGGAAAATAAAAATGTCTCCATCTCCTTCCATGAATGAATACCCCATTCTAGTCTTTCCTAGTCTCTATGAGAATTTCCATTTTTATCATTGGCTCTGAAATAGCATCTCTAATAGGTGCAAGATACAATCTTGAAGAGACAGTATTGAATAGGGAAGGACACTGTATTTTATGTGCAACAGTTCACAAAATTTAAAAATCGTAAGCATTCAATTAACATTTGTATTCTCAGACTTTCTAGGAAAATCAGAAATTCTGGTATACCAGGGATTTTCACATGGCTTCAATCATCTAGAGTTCTCCAGCACTGTACCCTTTAAAGAGTCATGTGCTTTCTTATTTCCAGTTCACCCAAGTTCCTGACATTGCTGTTACCCTCCGATGGGCTAGCTTCATCATTTGTGTTCCCTATTCATTCCCCTTAGGCATTTAATTTGTGATTCCCTCTCTAAACCAAATAACAAAGGGGCATGAACATTTGACTAGAAAGCTATATTCCAGAGGTGGTTAATATCAATTGCTTCATATAACTGGAAATAGAGGTAGTATAATGGGAGGAAATCGCAGATTCATGGAATAATATCCCAGAAATCGTAGAGAAATACAAAAACCAACTGCGGAGCTTTGAAAATCTGAGTACATAACCAAGACCAAACTAAGCTCTAGGTGTGATAATAGCACTTAGGAATATATGGTAAAGTGGGTGTTATGGGATGAACTGTGTTCTCTCAAAATTCATGTACTGAAGCCCTAACCATCAGTACCTCAGCATGTGACTATATTCAGAGATAGGCCCTGTAAGAGATTATTAAGTTAAAATAAGGCCATTAGAATGGCCTTAATCAATCTGACTAGTGCCTTATATAAAAAGGAAATTTGTACACACAAAGAAACACCAGGGGCATGTGTGTACAAAGGGATGACCATTTGAGGGGGCAGCAAGAGGGAAGCCATGGAAAGAAGCCTCAGAAGAAACAAAACAAGATGACATCTTGATTTTGAATTTCCAGCATCCAGAACTGTGAGAAAATAAATTTCTGTTGTTTAAGCCACCCAGTCTGTGTATTTTGCTAGGGCAACACTAGCAAACTGATACAATGGAGCCCCTACAATAGTCTCCTCCTTAGTCTTTTATGAGATTTTTCTCTCATTATCTTCTAACTCTGAAAACTACCATCTTCACTTGTCATCTCCCAATCTCATACAAGCCAGTCTTACAGACAGTGATACATTCCCACCTCCTTATTCTTCACCATACCAACCTATCTGCATCTTTTTGCAAGGTGATGATTGCCAAGATGCCACAATTTACCTAATATGATCCATCTATGGGAGACAGTAGAGACTGATATATTGAAATATAACAATTGTTATATTGAACAATTGTTATATTGAAATTGTTATATTGAAATATAACAAGCTATATTTATTCTTCCTCATTCAGTCTAGAAATACAGAGCAAAACAGTCCACCACTTCATTGCTACTTCTGAGTTACTTTTTCTGTTGATGTTCCCAACATATCATATATCCCTACCTTTGGAAAATCCTGTGGTCCAGAACACTCTGATTGCAGATGAGTCCTTTCTTGGTAATCATAAAAGTCTATATTTATTCTTGACTCAATAAAACTGGCCTGGAACTTTTCTCTCAAGATTCACCCTTTCTTCTACCAATACACAAAAGTGACTATGGCTTGTTGAAAAAAGGGTCCCTTAAAGCAGGCATAAGGGATTTTGCTGAATTTTCACGGTATAAAAACTGCACACTGGGGACAAATAGTCAACTTGGCCTTTCAACTTAATGAAATCAGAGCACAATCAGATACTTTTTTTTTTTGCACTTTTGCAGAAAACATAACATACTTCTTTGCATTGTTGGGCGATAACCCATAAAGAGTGAAAACTCCCTGGAAACAGTGATTAGTTCTTTCCTTTATGTGTATCCCTATGTTTCTGGAACTTGACATTTCACCAGACAACCATCTGTGGAAGTCATGGCTGTGCTCTAGTTAAAAGGAATTCCTCATATAACCTTTGCAGTGATTTAACATCATCCAACATGATAGTTAACTAAAGACAGTTCCTTGAAAGGAGATGTCTAATGGGGTTTGGAGTTTATAGACAGAAGCTTCTTTTAGAAGAGGACATATCCAACTAGGTGCCAGAAGGGAGCAATCTGACTGGTTAACTGGATATCTCAGATAGGTAGAGACACACGCTGGTTTCCTAGGCATTGGTCTATTTGAGAATATCCTCAGATTTAATTGCTCTTTTGCGTGACCAGAGTCAATACTATCATCTGCAGTTTTCTTATTTGAAATAAATATAATCTATAAACATATAAGTTTTAGATAACTTACAAAAAGGGATATTGTTCACTCTTTTTCAAATAAATATTTGTTTCTGAAAGCTTACAATAGGTCTCCTTTCAGAAATAAGCTCATCTATTACAATTTCCAAAGTGTATCCATGTGATTACAAGTTTTTCCAAAACCACAAACATGACTTTAAACAAACCCTAAGTGCATAAAATATAATGACACTTGGAAATATGTATATATTTTGCATATGTTAACATACACACACAGGTACAAACTCCAAACAAGTGTGCACATATACATACACTTACACATATGCATAAACTCATGCCAACCACTTCCTGTTAGGTTTTAATTCAAGTGCCAATTCCAAAGATTAATGATTTCTATGGACGGAGCTAGAGAGTATTATACTAAGGAAAATAAACCAGTTAGAGAAAGATAAATATCAAATATTTTCACTGATAGGTGGGATTTAAGAAACAAACAAGCAAGGGGGAGGTGGAAAAGAGGGAGGGGCATACCAAGAAACAGATTCTTAACCACAGAGAACAAACTGATGGTTACCAGAGGGAGGTGGGCAGGGGGATGGGTTAAATAGCTGATGGGGACTAAGGAGGACACTTGTGATGAGCACTGGGTGTTTTATGGAGGTGTTGAATCATTAAGTTGAACACCTGAAACTAATACTACACTGTATGGTAACTAACTGTAATTTAGATAAAAACTTTTAAAAAAGATTAATGATCTCCATGAGTAGGTGCTGAAACAAGTAGATAAAAAGGCCAGTGGCATTTTGACAGCTGACAGTATGACAGTATGACCAGGATGTGTTGCCCAGGTTTCATTAGAATAAATCACTTTCATGCTGCTTTTCACCTTTGATTCCATTTCTCCACTGGAGAAATTGGTATGGGATGGATGCTTGCTTAGGCAGTGATATCAGACACAAGAAACAGAGACCCATCATCTCCAAAATCATGTATAAAGCACTAAGAACCAAAGAGTCTCATTAATAATTACACACTTTATGAACTAGCTCAAAGTTTCAGTTTTCCTTTCTAGATCTCATCCTTACTGTGGGAAGCCAAGCCAAAGGAGTATGTTAAACCAGTGGGAACAGACTGTATCTGGGGAAAAGACAAAGGGGATGCATCATTCGAAAAGCACATTTCATTTTTAGATTTCAATTCTCCTTCCACTGCTAGCATTGTGACACAGAGTCGGCTACTGCTGCTGGCCAGGACCTTTCCTCACATGTCTGATCCTCTCTCTAAGGGAAGATTTACCCTCTGATAAAGCCAGCCACAATTTGGAAACCTTCATTTCCTGAACAGAGCCTTCCAGCCACACTAAATTCATCTGGGTGAAAGAAAGTTAAGTGATTTGCAGCATTTTGTAGATTATATCCCCCCCAAACGTATAACTCAGACTAAGGAGATTTATTTGGATGAAGTGAGAAATGACCTTAAACTGTCTTTCACTTTCACCAAACCTCAGACAAACTTGCCAAGTTTACAAATGTTTATCTATTATTTTTTGTCAATCTTTCCTCTTACTTGGTGGATGAACCCACCACTACTTTCTCCTCTGTGATGAAGCAAATATATCAGCAGTTCCAAAAGAAACTGATTAGAGTTTTTTTCACCATTTTGCTGATTATGAAGCACAGATTGTGTACATGAATTTTAGATAAGCATCCAAATTTTATTGGCACCAAGTATCACTATCTGAATTTAACCCACACTGATTATAATGAATCTCACATTTTATACATTCAGTATCATGCAACATGATATTGTGCACATTTATTACATGGAAACATCCTCATTCACTTTTCCTATATATTATATCCTAATGTTATCCTTTCTTACCAACTGTTCACAGTTAAATCTTCTTATTGCTCCCTTGCAAATAGTAAGAATTTGACATTTTCTAAGACAAGTAGATTTTTCTGACCTTTACCATTTAAAAAAAATAAATGGATAATAGATTTGTTATCAATAAAAACTCCTCATAGGCCTCCAATGAATTTACACCAACCCTAAGAAAATATCTTGTACCAGCCTCCCCTCATTTCTACTTTTTATAATTATGAGTTAGGTAACAGGAATTTTTGTGTAACTACTCTTAAACTCAGTAGAAACTATAACTATTCTGGACTGTTAATACTTTCATTTAAGATTTACTTTCATCAAATATGAAGTGTTCTTATCACCATCACCATTATCGCGTGGTATAAATGACCCAAGATGTCTTGCATTGTATCCAGATCTAAAAATAAAGAAATAAATAATCTTATAATTATTATGATTACTTCTTAAAACAGTCTTGCTGCTCTTCCTAAATTCTTTTAGATGAAATTAACTTGAAAACAATACTTGAAGATAATGGATATTGATAATATTATATAAGGTATTATGATTCTCTTGGCCCATTTCAATAGATATATATGACCAATGAACACAAGGTGATATAAAATAAAGCTGTGTACAAAGCAACAAATGGGCAAACAGAAAACATGAAGATGATCTTTGACTTGAGATCCATTTGCTTTCTGTTATTTTACCAGTATTGATTCATGTTCCAAGGGTTGCTGCTACATAGTTACATTTTTCTGTTTTATAAGTGCAAGGGTCACAGTGACATGCCAAAATACCAGGCAGAGTATCAACTCATCATTAGAAAAAGATCACTAATACATGTGATTTTGATATGAGGAACTTACTGATGAGGTCACATATATTCACTTTAATGTAACATTGTTTGTGCTGTTCAACACGTGATGATTCTTACAGTTGGCTTCCAGCTCATTGTCCAAAGGCTGATATTGTATTCATTCAGGTTATCAATCCCCAAGACACTTACTCATCCAAGGTACCAAGTTAGACCCCTCTGAGCCTTAGAAGAGGTAAGGCAGTGTGAAAAAGAATTCTCCTTAACAGGGCCACAATGTTAGAAAATGTTGTTTCTAATGTTTTATTTTCCACTTACTTTTCTCCTACTATTCTGACATGAAGAATGAGTCTGACATCGAGGTTTCCAACTGTTTCTTAATAAGAGATTAGCTTAAGGCAATGATTTCTGAACTTATCTGTTCACTGGGGATAACTGGAGCTTTAAAAAAATGCAGATTCCCAAGCTCAGAGATTCTGATACAGTAGGACTCAAGTTTGGAAAGTTTTTATCTCTCCCTTCTTATTTTGACACCTTGGTAAACTGAAAAGCTTTCAACATCCAAAGAAAGGAATCCCTGATTGTAGACATTTAGGATTTGACAGTCAGGTGGTGGAAAATTGTTTTGTACCATTTATCACTATGTCTCAATATCATACCTCATCTGTGACCTAGACAATTAATTTGACTATTTAGGATTTTTTCTGGACCCCGTGTGTGTGTGTGTGTGTGTGTGTGTGTGTGTGTGTGTGTGTTAATCTCCTCAGTTGAGCTTCTTATATGAGGAAGATCTATGTACAGATGTTAAGGGCATTGGCTCTCATTTAAGATCTCCTGTGTTCAAATACTGATTTTGCCACTTGCCATGTCTTTAAGCTTCAGTTAAAATGGGTAACAGCAGTATCTGCCTCCAAAGGATTGTTGAGAGAATTCATTGATGTAATAGATTGCCATCATATCTGATACATAATAAGCATTCCACAAATGTAGGTAATTGTAATGACTGTATTTTAAAACTTACTGGGATCTTAAACTTCTGATTTTCCTTTTTGGAAATCTTCATTTACCACCTCTGATTATTGAAGTGTAGCAAAGGTGGTTCCCAAGCACCCTAATTTCTTTGAGTGTAGTGTCCATTTTCTATCTCAGGATAGTAATCTTTCTTAGGAAAACAAAACAACATTGCCCCTAGATGTCATTAGAACATTCATATGTCTTCTCTACCTTCTGGTAACTTTTGTGTGTGCTAAGTGAAAATCTCATCCCTAATGACTTCTGCTATTAAGCTTGGCCAGTTGCTCCAATGAATTGTCCTTTCCTCCTAGGCTCTGGCTTCTCCTGGCTTTAGTACCTGTTAGTGGAGCCACATCAACTTTTTTGATGACATCACTCCCCACTTCTTTCATACTAACAAATTATCACTGAATATAATACCTACAAGACAATTATGAATGATCTGTCAAAATTATCAAATATTCTAATAAACAACCCACATTTCATTACCTACTCGCTTCTGCTGGAACAACTTGCTTCTGCTGGAACAAAACCTTGCAGCCTTTCCCATAAGTTAAACCAGTGCTCCTCAAAGTATGATGTACAGACTAGCACAGTCCACAAATTGTTAGTGATCCATGAGCAGATAGGAAACTTGTGCCAGAATATAAATCAACTATGTCACTAGACATATGTTTACTTTAGCTGACTTTTTTTTGGTAGAAAAACTTTCTTGATAAAGGGAGTACTTTGGTGATACACATTTTGACAAACTGGTAATGACCATTTCACAGGCCAGCTCCTCTATGTAGCACCATGCTAGAATGAGTGCTAGGTGTTAGAGACACAACACTGAGCAATACAGAAGAGGTCTGTTCTCTAATATGGTTCACTTCCTACCTGAGTTTGGAGTTGAGAAGGAGATACTAACCATCACTTAGTAAATTTCAGGAGCAATAAGTGCTAAGAAGAAGGTAAAATTAATGGGATGGAGAGAAACTTGAGGAAGGCTCTACAGGAGGTAGCATTTGGGCTGAGACTTGAATGATTTCAAGGAGCCAGTCATGTAAAGATAGGGAAAAGGAAGAGCACTCTAGTTGGAAAAAAAAAAAAAAAAAGCTGATACAGAGACTTAATGTGGCAACAATTTGTTGTGGCCCAGAACATAAGAGAACTCAGTGGTGGAATCTAAATAAACAAGAAAGAAGGCAATGGGAAGTGATATCTGAACAGTAGATAGCAACTAAATCAAAGGAGGCTTTGAACGTCATGAAGATAGTTTATATTTTCATCCTGTTGTGAGGAAAAACTACTGAAAGTCTTAAAAGAGGAGGGCCATGATCCAACTTAGAGTTTTTAAAGTTTAATTGCATCTTCCCCTTAAGAACACCTCACACCCCAGGGGCGCCTGGGTGGCGCAGTCGGTTAAGCGTCCGACTTCAGCCAGGTCACGATCTCACGGTCCGTGAGTTCGAGCCCCGCGTCAGGCTCTGGGCTGATGGCTCGGAGCCTAGAGCCTGTTTCCGATTATGTGTCTCCCTCTCTCTCTGCCCCTCCCCCGTTCATGCTCTGTCTCTCTCTGTCCCAAAAATAAATAAATAAAAAAAAAAAAAAAAAAAAAAACGTTGAAAAAAAAAAAAAAAAAGAACACCTCACACCCCAGTTACTGTGCCTTTGGTCTTGTTCTTTCTACTGACTTGATTCACCACCTTTCTGTCCCTCTTCTTGTACGTCTCCCTCTTACTCTTTAAAACACAGCTCAAGCCCATCTTTTCTCACTGGTGTTTCCTAATCACTCTACACACCCCCCCTTTTTTTCTGACTTCTGTAATAATTAATAATTTCAAACTCACATGCTTACATTTGAAAAGAACATTTGTACTAGTCTTCAGGTCAGACTAATAGCATTTATTTGCTTACTAAAAACACCTACCTAAAGCATTCAATGGGTGAGAAATGAATTCCTGGTTATTGTCCCTCCCTTTGTTTTCGATACCATTGCCTGAAAAAAAACAGTAGTATTCAGAGGAGAGATAGGAAGTGTAGAACAGTAGAATATAAACAATTGTTGTTGAGAAGGAAGTGAGTATTCCTGAAGGGAGAATAAATGAGCAAAGGTGAGACCATTTAAAATGCACAGAAGAAAATGAAGAGTATAATTCTTAGCACTTCACCACTCACTCATGGACAGGTTAGTCTCATTGGGGGTTTGACACTCAAATTTTTCATAATATGAGCCATCTGGTTTCTAAGGCTGCTGTTTTTATACTTCTCTCCAAACAACTGCAATCTTCCCATTGTACTCTCTTATATAAATGGAACAAGAGTGCAATTATGAAATACTTCAGTCCCTTCTCTGATCCAAGTATCTTAATTTTTTATTCTGGATTATAATGTTCTAATTTTCTTCTCATCTGATCTCTTGAATTTGTAGCACAAAATGCATTTGGGACCACTGTATTTTGAATGCTTTCTCCCATTTATTATCTAAGATTCTCTGCATTTCTAATGCCTTCCTTTATCTGTTCTACCATGTTCTTGTGATCTACCTACTGCTCAGTTCTTAATTTAAAAAAGTTACTCTTGTGAAGTTGAATGGCTGCTTTTAAAACCCAATCAGTAAGATTCTTTTCAGATTTCAGTACTTATCTTGATGAGTGCTTACTTAGTAGATGATTCAAGAATTGATGAGGTTAAAGAGCTGCTTTAGTTTCAGGGAAAACTGCTTGGGAAGGGAAAAAAGAGAAGATACTGATGTTGATACGGTCTTGTGAGTTTTTCTACTTCATTTATTTTCATTAAAAAAGATAATTGCCTGAAAACAAGATTGTTTTTTGCCTTGAGGGCACACCTGCTCTTTCTGTGACACATGACTTAAAGAGTTTCTTCTTGTCTGTGACATCTGTTATTTCCAGAAGAGTCTGGATAATCTTTTTTATAGTTAAAAAAAAGCAATATAGATAACATTCTTCTAAGTTAAAAGGAACAATAGTCCTAAAACCTTAATTTTAAGTTGTTGTTCTGATGGTCAAAAATATTGCATTCATTTGCAGAAAGGATGCTTTTCTAGGAAAATGGCTACTAAATGGAGTGAAATCAGTTATTACTACCACCAATGGAAATATAAAAGTGGTATGATCAGGATTCAGGGTATTCAGAGAGAAGATTGTCTAATGTCACCAGAATTTTTGTCTTTATAAATATTTGAAGCTACACAATTTTTCCTGTATCATTTTTCTTCTATTTAATGGATGGGATATTAAAATACTCCAGTTGATATTTGTTATGTAATGAGAACTAAAAACCTCTTTCTCCAGTTTTCACTTCGTTTTTAAATAAAGACAACTATGTTGCTTAAATGAAAGGAAAATGTAACCTGGTTTGCAAAACAGCATATCCACATTGTCACTAAGCAATTGTTCTAGTTGTGCGGGGGTCAAAATTCATTTTAGATTTCTTCTGGCTGGATATTGGACTCTTATTTCTAACTTCTCCTTGATTAACTTTTTCTCTTATTTCTTCAAACAAAATAAAAAAATATGGCACTCATTTTCTATAGTCTCAATCACTTATTTCTAGGATTTGAGGGTGTTATTCACCATTTCTATTTACTTGCTAACTTTTACACATAACTGTAGGTTCAGAAGTAGGTAATACAATACAATAAGGAGAAAAAGAAAACCAAAATTGCTTACTCTTGTACATGGTGGGGTAAAAGAAAACTACTGGATAACCTAGGGTCTATAATTACCTGCCTATGTGATTTATCTGATCCATTGTGTCTCAGTTGAGGACATCAAATTTAATTACAAGTTTTTGAATCATGAACTCGGTCTTCTTTATGGGTATCTTGAATTTTGGCAATGTGCTCAACTCAGAGATCACTATCATCAATATTATTTACTCCCAAAATATCCAATGGAATACCAGGCACTATATCCACATCCATGCATGGATGTCATTTAATTCTATACACTTTACATAAAATGTCTCAATCAATTTTTTGTTTGGTAGGGATAACAAGGAAGGAGATTATTTGGCTAGGTCATTATTAGTTCAAAGTAACATTTCATACAATAGTCTACTATATCAAAAGATCCATTGTGTATATTTTTCAAAATACATACATTTTATGCACTTTTTACAGTCTTTTAATATTTTGTACTGTTTAAAATAAATTTTACTTCCTATGGGAAATATGGGGTTATATGAATTACTGCCTTTCCCTACTAAAGCTTGTTTTATGATAGGTATGATATAATTTAAAGGTGGGAGTAAAGACTGCCATTTAAAAATTCCCCTCTCTTCTTTGCCCCAAGAGTTCTCATAATATCTCAAATTTTACTTTTAGAGATTAATTTCTTTTGGTCTTGAAGGTTTTTGTGCTACAAGAGTTCTCTATTAAAATGCAAATGCCCCTGGAAGTGGAAACATCTTAAACCAGTAATGAACAACCCAAGGCTCCAAGTAGCTCTAAGGTATGGCCAAGATCTAATTCTGCATTAAAAAGATTAAAAATTGCCTTCTTGTTGCTATTTTCAAATATACCCAGATATTAACATTTTAGTGGAAAGAGAGAGGTATCATTTTTTTCATTTACATTTTTCTAGTCAATAAAGTAAATAAAATTGCCAGGATATACATTTTAAAATTAGATCAAGATGAAGACTAAGTCAAAAAAAGTTATCTTCATAGTTAAATCTGATTTTAAAAGTATGAATTTGAGTTAACTTCTGATATGCAATCTTTATGCTTTTCTCAAGATTTTATGTACGCCCATATATATAGCCAACAGGCTATATATACATAAAAGAGAAAGTTATTGGTATATTAGTTCAATTTAACAATTAGCTAGGAAAGGTTGACATTCAAAATAATATGCTTTTAAATATGTGTGATTTGATAGGCACCTTGTTCAAATTTGAAGTTTTATGTATGCTGAATAATTAGAATTATATTCAGTAAATTCAGTTCAACTTAAAAATAAAACAAAACAAAAATGGGTTCATAACAGATGGGAAAAATATAAGCTATTGTAAAAGAGTCCTGAAACACAAAAAGCAGATGGATTGGGCCTGATAGAACTGGATAAAACACAGCATCAATTATGAGCAGCTGAAAGTCATCCTGAAGATAAACACAGAGAGAAATATCAAGCTCAAAGTAAACACATTCAACAAAACAAAATAAAACAAAATGGGTTCCTGGAGCAATCCATCAGAGCTCTTTATTAAAGATCTCTGGTCTCTATGCAAATACACACACACACACACACACACACACACACACACACACACACACACACACTGAGCAGTGGGGCTGCAGAAGCTTTTTACCCTGGGCTAAAATCCAAAAAGTGAAGACACTACTCTGACCACCTGGGAAGGGTTCAGACTTGATCTGAAGGCTTATTGCAAGTTCCTATGAGAGAGAGAAGACAAAGAAAAGAAAAAAGAGGTAATGAAAGGCAGCTCTACTGAGGACAGAAACATAGTACAGCTCCCTGCTACCAGAATAAAGCTCTTCTTACTTGGCAATGGGGAGATCAAAACTGAGGAAACTCCATGACTATGCACCTAAAAAGTAGCTTGTAACAATTTTTTTTTCTAGGTAGTTGAAACAAGATGATTTTTATACACCCAGAACCTAAGTTTGCCCTTCCATTCAGGATCAAAGACTGTGAAGGAAGAGAATGGAAGAACTTGAGGGAAATCCCATGCCACCTGATTCTATTAAGCCAGTTTCTGCATGAACATGAACAGACCACCAAAGACTACCATTCATTTGAGTAAAACACCATGAAAAAATAAGAACAAAGTGAACACACAGAAAGAATGGTTCTGGAGGAAATAGACATAATTGAGGTGTTAGAGGAAGACTTGGAAACAACTGTGTGAGGCTTCGATGAAATTAGAGAAGGTAATGTATACATAATATAAACTCAAAATTCTATGATAAAATAACAGAAAACAAAAAAAAGTGGAGATTAAATATAAATACATCTTTGTAACTCATTAGAATGATCACTGTTGAAGACAAAATGTGTAATCTAGAAGCAAATGTGGAGTCAAATACAGAAGATATGAAACAGAGGAAAGAAAAATTCAGAAACTAGGAGCATATATTCAAGATTTATATAGTGTGTCTAAAAAGAGTTCAAGATTGAGAGAACAAAGGCAGTGATGATAAAACTGTGAAATGAACAACAGACTAAAATATCCTGAAATTGAGGTCAGGTATGAGATTTCAATTTTAAAAGGGCCATTAAACTTTGAGCAAGATAAGAGTATACATGTGTATTTGAACATGCAACACACACACGCGTGTGCACGTACACACACACACACACACACATACACACACTCCCCCAGCAAATCCTAAAGGAAATGATAAATAAAAAAAGACGTTGTGGAAGAAGAGTTTCAGGCAGACTTGAAGAATGGATATGATAGAGGTAGGTAAATAATAGAAAAGAGAAGTGGTTGAAGATGTGGGTGGGGGCCGTACAGAGAAAACTGGAATGAGAATTCAGATGCTAATATTCTTCCATTGCCAAATTTTAAGTTTAAAAAAAATTAAGGAAATGAGAATTATGTCAGGTATATGTCCCAAATGTTCTAATGACTATTCCTTGCTCACTTGACTTGGGAAAGAAATGAATTCATTTCTTTCTTTTCCCCCTCCCCCCGACCTTACCACATACTCAGCACACTTCTATTTTTGGATGGACACAGCTAGTTTTGAAAAATACATGAAAGGCTGCTTTAGGGATTGGAGTCCTAATATTGGCCCAGTATATTCATCTTGTTTTGAATCATAGTATAATGAATAATTCTGGTGGTAATGAGTGAACCTCCGTATTTATAGAAAACTGACATTTCTTAAACATGAAATTGTTCCTGTTTCTATGTAAATGAGGTTCTGCATTTAGGTGCAGTGGCTTCTGTTCATTTTACTTGTTCTGTCTTATTTAAATCAAAAGATTGTATCACCAATTTTCACCCTATGCCACCCCCACCCTCAAAACTGCCATACATTCTCTGTAGGGTCTCTGCTCCTGCTCAAAGAATATTTTCCATCCCTTATGTCTCTCACCCAACATGCTTATTTTGTACTTACTGGATTACAAAATTATAAATATCTTATAATCAAGTAAAGTTGGTATATCAAACTAAAATAAAGTGGGATATATGTGTGTATTTTATCTTCCTCCTCTCCTACTTATACACAACACATGCATTTGGAACATTTCCCTTCTTGACATGGGTCTTGCCAGTGTTTTCTTTTTCTGGCAAGATATAAAATCTGACAGGGAAGAGGCCACCTCTCCTTTCAGGATAATTTCTGTCTGAATCAGCTTAGGCTCAACATAACAAAGTACCATAGTCTGGGTGGTTTAAACAACAGAAATTTATTTTCTCACTGTTCTGGAGGCTGGAAAGTCCAAGATCATGTTGTGGGCAGATTGAGTTTCTGGTGAGAACTCTCTTGTAGGACAATGAACAGAGCTCTTACCATATTCACATAACTGCATTCACATGGCTTTCCCTTATTGTACACATGTGGAGAGAAAGCTCATTCCCTTTCTTCTTCTTCTCATAAGGCTATCGATCCTACCACTTTAGGACCCCCACTCTTATGGCCTCGTTTAACCATTTAACCTCCTAAAAGCTCTGTCTCCAAATATAGTCACATTGGGATTAGGGCTTCTATATGTACATTTTGGGGGCAAACAATTCAACCCAAAGCAATTTCTTCCTGTGGAATATAGCACTATGCCTCAAAAATATGGAAATTGTTTCAAATTATTATTTTGAGCATTTTTATTTTATACAAGTATATTTTAAAAAGCAGGTATATGCAGAAGGGAGGGACCAATTCAATTCAAATCCCTTCTTTGAAGATTCCAAAAACTTCCCACTGAACTTTCTTATTTTTAACACTTTGTTAGTATTTTAACTATGTCCTTTTTGTGATGGTAGCTTCTAGAGCACATATTACCTATATATTACCTATATTCCTTCATTGAAAAGTTGGTCATGCATTGCTTTATGACTACTGCACTGTAAGATGAACTGCTTTTAATCTTTTATTCTTATTATTTTTTTCATATGTTTCTTGCATTTCAATAGGATTCTAAGCCACTTATAGTCAACATGGAATCCTGTATGGGCACAATATCCTTTATAGTTTCCAGGCATAGTAATGCCCAGCATGAAGGTGTTTAATGTTTTATTTCTTCCTTTCTTTCTGCTTGCTTTAATCTGTATGCACTTAATTAATGATCCTACACCTAATTAAGAGAAAATGAAAAGATTTAAGATAGAAAGATGGTGATAATTTTTAAGATACTTGGTATTTTTAAAAGATTAATGAGAAGAAGGATATAACTCATTCTTGTAATCTTCTAGTATAACTTTTCCCAAATCAGTATTTTATGGAACATTTTTTTGTCATTGGTAGGGTTTCCTGAAGCTAATTCTCAGAATGTAGTTTGGAGTTCAGGGTCTATATTAGGGATCAATATCTGTGAAAGGCAATGAAAGCAACAGAATGGGCAGAGGAAGAAGGTGAAGTGTGAGTCACATTAGCAAAGCCTCCCCTGTAGGAGATTTATAAGTTAATGCAGCCCATCAGAGTTGTCCTGCATGTATCTGAATCAGCTAAATCCTTACATTTCTATCACTCATTGCATACGAGTTGCTATGGGAAGGACAAGCCTTTGAGAGAAACAGTATTTTGTGGCTAAGGAAAACCCTCAAGAAATTAACAGCTCAGGAAAGAAGTCTTTTTTGAAAGTGGATCAGGGCAGCACAACGCTGTATCTCTCAGTCTGCTTCTTTGTGCCGATCAGATCCACTCCATATTTGTTCCACAAGTAGCACCTCTAGTATTCCAGAGGGCCTTTCATTCTGGGTCAAATTTTGGATAAGAAATTTAGTGAAGTGAACTACAGTCCCCGCAACTGTATATTTTCTCAAGCTTCAACTGATGCCCATTTTTCCTTCCTCAACTATTCACTCTAAATCCCCCTCACTCTCAGCTACCATGTCTGCTGAGATTCAAAGATCACTCCGATTCTTTATTAGGAAAGCAACTTCTGGATGATATAGCATGGGATTCTACTAGTGAACCCCATGCCCATGGCCCATTCCTGTATTTACTTTGTCGTAGAAGGACTCCTCTGGTCTGACAGTGTTATATGGGACCCCATGTGGATAGATCAAACACTCTATAACCCAGTGGAAAAGTGGTGCTGGCTTGTGCCACAGTCAGAAAACCAAACCAATAACTGGAATATGTATCTATTACTGTTAGAACAAACATTTGGTACTTATAGGAATGAAGTGTTTCAAATATGGTCCACTTGGCATCAATTGGCTGTTTGGTCTCCTTGAGGATCTCTGTCTCTGGCAGGTTGGGTAATTAGAAGTAGTAGTAGCCAAATCAGCCTTTGTAAACAGAAGACCATGCTGTTAGTCTCATGTTTAATGACAATCTCTCCAACCATGACCACTTCATTCACATGCTTATTGTGCCAACCCTGCAGTGGGGAGGGGGGGGTGCAAAAACTGAGGATGATGGATAACAGTGTTTAAGTCTTTTTGTCTACTTATGTGTTTAGTGTCTCCTCCCTGCTGGGCACCTTCTAGTGGTACAAAGATCCCACTTCATGCTCATTCCTAAATGTTCTTCCACATATCTTTAGCTCTTACCTCATTCTCAAATTCCAAATTTTCTTCTTTCAAGCTCCTGGCCAGCTAGCCAAGCTTTTTACCACTGCTCAAAGCTTATATAGAACCCAAAGCCACTCCTTTTTACATACAATTTGAGAACCTGGTACCCCACTCCACCCTTTGAGAATATTTTCCCTTAGCACTGTTTTTACAGGCATTCCTAAATGAGGTCTCTGTAAAGCTGCTATCCATATTTTGCTTGCATTCATAAACCAAGCTGACACATCTTAAAACAAAACTTAGGCTTTTTGATTTAGATTTTAATGAATTGCTCATATGACCATAGGTGTGAGCTGAGGAAGGAACTCTGGAGCACCACTGGGGTCTAAGTTACCAATTTGGGAGTCTACCAGTTACCATATGGGAGTCTAAGTTACCAATTGGTCTGAGCCCCACTCATGACAAAAGTGCATCATCCCAGCCATATGAAATGTCACCTCCATCTTATGAGAGAATGCTGGACCTGCCCCATGATGTAAGTTGTAACTTACATTTTTAAATTGTAATTAAGTTGTAACTCTGATTTTTAAAATTGGCTTTTAATTGTATGGTAACCAATCACAACTTTTTGTTACCCTTTTTAGGAATACTAGTGGTACTTAGCAATAATCACACTACCCATCATCCATATAGATACTATTTCTTCTGGATTTCTCACACACCTGAAAAATCACACCAACTATTGTTTTCTCTTACCCAAGTACAACATCCCAATTCACAGATCATGAGAATCTAAATGATTCCACTGCCATCTGGTGCCAAGAGCCCTCTGTGCTTCCCATACAACACAAGGATTATAATGGGATCTCCACTGCCTGTTGGGTAGTGAGTTATCTAGCTCTAAAATCTCACCTCATGACCTGTTTTCTTGGAACACTCCTGTTAATAAATTCATAAATGAATTTCTGTAGAAAGAGTTATGAGATGGAACTTTGTGTTCAAGATACTTATTGAGATTAACCATGTGAAAGAAAGGGAGAAGAAACCAGGTTAAGGGAAATGAAACTGCCATTCAGGCTCAACAAAACCTCATCCCACCCCATGGGGAACTGTGGAGCTGACTAAAGCTATCTTACATTTGGCCAAATTGGCTAGCCCCTGGATACGGGCTCAACTCCCTCTTCAAGTATAAATCTTGGGTAAGGCTCTCTGTGACTGAGGCAAACCCTAAAGGAACTGACATTTGGGACAAGAAGTCCTTCCTTGAAGAAGTATATGGATAGCATATCTCTGAGTCTACTGTAATTGTTCTGCAGTAGCTTCAGTCTGAAATTGTAACTGCTCAGTTAAAGAAATTTAATTTTTTTAACATTTATTCATCTTTGAGAGACACAGAGAGACAGAGCACAAGCGGGGAAGGGGCAGAGAGAGGGAGACACAGAATCTGAAGCAGACTCCAGGCTCTGAACTGTCAGCACAAAGCCCAACAGGGGGCTCAAACTCACGAATTGCGAGATCATGACCTGAGCTGAAGTCGGACACTCGACAGACTAAGCCACCCAAGTGCCCCTCAGTTAAAGAAATTTAAATAGGTTTCTTTATTGAAGAATTTCTCAGAAACTTTATAAGGCTAATATACACTGTGATTCTCTAAAGAGGAACAACAAGAACAAAAAGTTCCAAGAGGCCTTTATTTACTTTATATCAGTTGGAAAAAAACACTGATCTATTTCAATCGGTATTTTCTTTTTGTTGTTGTTGTTTATTTATTTATTTTGAGGGAGAGAGAGAGCACACACACATTAGAAGGAAGGAGGGGCAGTGAGAGGGTGAGAGAGAGAATCCCAAGCAGATTCTACACTGTCAGTGCAGAGCGTGGGGCTCAATCCCACCACCATGGGATCGCAACCTGAGTCAAAACCAACAGTTGGACGTTTAATTGACTAAGCCACCCAGGCACCCCCTGATAAGTATTTTCTTACAATGATAGCATTCCACATAAAGTCTTAGTCCTGGAGAAAATGAATCTACAATTCAATATATCAGAATGGTATATTCTTTCCAACAACACTAACAATGGTTTTAGAGTTACAGAAAGAAGCAAGCTGTGGAGGTAGCTATCACTCTTATAATGGCTTTAGAGATGCAATTTTCTACTAATAAGCAATTTCAATGGAGTGTTTCAAGGCTGTCTACTTTTAAAGGGCTTAAAGTACCAGATTACAAAACTTATTAGTCATGTCTACCCAATGAACTAATGCTGTCTCTGAAGAAATGGATTGGGAAGTGAACCCTACCTATGTTTTTGAGAAGTCATCAAAAATATTTGTAAGGGAAGAAGATCGGAAGTAACCAATGTCTGTACTGACTTTCTTAAATTCAGCATTACTCTGCAAAACTGAGGTTCCCTCTGTCGTGTTGTATCTTAAAGACTCAGAAGGTCTTTCGGTTATATCTTGGTCTCTTACTGTGGAAGAAAAAAAATAATTTGTTCTTGCGAAAAATATTTAGGAAGGAATGTATTTTTGTTTTCTTCCACTAAGATAGTCAAAACTTTCATTTGCGATGAAAGTTGCAAACAATCTAGTTGGTCTGATTTCACTTCACTATTTATAGCTTTGTCTGTACATACCAACAAATAGTTTAAACTCCCTTGGCTCTTCCAAGAAAATGCAAAGGCAGGTCACAGTGGATTTTCACCTATCATTTATACTAAAGCATTATACCTTAGTAAAAACAATGTTCTCTGCTGGAAATAATAGGGGCGTTCTGAAACAACTTCATTTCTTGATGCCTCTAACTTGACCCTGTACAATTTACTTAAGGAACTGGCTGAGTTTCAGCTTCCTCTTAAGTAAAATTGAGATCATTTGTAAGAATTAGAGTTATTTGTAAGATTGGAGGCATTGTATGTATTCAATCTAGTTCCCTACCCCACAATAAATGGTGACAGCTATTACTGTTTTCAATACAAATATTGAGGTTACTATTTTCCCTCCTTTTTTCTGAAATTTGATTTTAAAATCAGACAATTTAAGTAGTTAGGGGTTACCTAACTCTATTGGCTTCATTATGTATATTTAAATAGTGTGAAGTTCTACAATGACAAACACAATTTCCTTTGGCAAAGATCTATCTATTGCTTTGTGCTCAAATGACAAATAGCTATTGTATACATGACGTCATTGAAGCTTTTAAACAAATGGCCCTCCTGTAATCACAAAGAGAACACCATCCCTAATGCTACAAGTTTTTGTGGGGTTTTTTTGGTAATTATTTGTAATGGAAACAGTGTAATAGAAGTTCTTATGGTGCCTTCCATAAGTGCTAATTAAATTATATGGTGAATACATGTGCAATTGATTTAAATGCCTTAAATTCTTTTCAGCATTGTTATGAATAAATGCACATATGCTTACAGATCCTAATGTGGTACTTTATTCCATTATCCTGGGTGGTTTGCTTTCTATGTCCATGATGAAAGACATACAAGGGAAAATGTGTGGCTGTCAAATGCCCAGTGCAATGCGGAATCAATTATTCCAGGAAGTGTCATAATAAGAGTTACTAGCTTCTGGGAATATGAATATTATAGTCTCATCTGTCCCTCTTTCTTCTGAAGATGGCATAACTGCTTAGACAGAGGAGAGGAGGATGCAAGGAGAAAGTGGGTTTGGGAGAGGTCTCAGAAGACTGATATCTCCAGAGACAGACATATAAATAGTCTCCAAATGCAAGTGTGCAGATCCCACTGGTCTTGACAATGTTATGACTTTATTAGGACGTGAAAAGGATTTTAGGTATGTTTTTCTTAATGCTACCTAAAGAAACTATAATCATCTCTTTCAAACTTTGGAAGGCTAGGTGTTAAAATAGCCTTTCCATTATGAAATAAGAGTATATGGTAGTTTTTTGTTTTGTATTACTGTCCTTACTTGGTCAAATAAAGCACTGAAGACACCTTATCAGTTACCCAGGTTGGTCTAAATATTAAAGGTCTCTTCAAAAAGAAAAGTTAGGACTTCTATTTTATATATGACATGTGGTCCTGGGCCTGGCTCCTTTCCTTCACTAGCCATCCATTCTCCTAAATCCTTTGGAGGTAAAGCTTAAAACACATCGACATCCGATTCATCATTACTGTTACTAAATCATTTAAGAAATATATATTTTATTTAACTTACTATGGAGGCTTCTTATGTCAAAGTAAGATGTAAATTTGAGTGAGGGGAACTTGCTTCCCCTGCCCATTCACCAGGAATCAGTAGTCATGGTGGTTTGAAGTCTCTGGATGTGACACCCTTTTAGGAGAAGCAAGCTCCATTTCGTCAGATAAGTTCCTGAGAAATTAATGATGGTGCTACTGGAGATAATTAACACTTATGTAGGACTCTAAAGTTTAGAAAATATTTCTATCTCATGTCATGGAGAAAAGTAATCCTTTAAGGTAGATTTGACTATGCCTCTTTTCAAAAGAACAAATCTCCAGCTAGTAAGTGGCTTGAATGCAGGTTTCCTACACAAATTCTAATACTCTTCGTTGGAGCACAAGTATGTCGCTCCTGCAGTAGAATGACTCCAATGCCCAGAATGTGGGTTAAAGTGGGTGGTTCTCTCCCTTTTCCCCTCAAGGCTGATATGCTTTAGAAATATTATTCTGGTCTCAGCTTGAATTGTCCTTCATGTCTGGCATCACCTGTGCTTTCCTAACAGCCACAGTGCCCTGGGTGCACTGGCTCCCAGAGAACACTACTGCTACTTCAGATTGCTTCTTTGTTCCTGGAGTTTGATCTGTCACCTTGAGATGCCACAGCCATGGGGCTCCTTCCACCTCTCCTCTCCCATTATCACTAGGGGACAGCACAGCAGATACCTACAGACCACTTTGTTGAAGACTACTGGATCACAAACTATTCAGGGAATGCATCTGTCAAGGCTTTGGAGTTACGGTAGGGCAGCAGTGCTGGCTAACTCCACACAGAGTCACAATCCTAGCTGTCCAGTCGATTTCCTCCTCTGGCTCAAGTCAGCTTGGTTCCCTGAAAGCTAGCTATGGTAAAGTGGGGGACATTGCAGCCACTAGATGACAAGACCCATGACCCCAAATTCCTTTTTCTGTTTCCTATAGTGGACACTTACACAAATCAATTCAAAGATCAGTCCTGAGCATTCCAAAGCTTCACACTGTCCTTGAATTTTATTCTTAAAAGAAGATTAACATTAGGCAAACTCTAATGTGCAGGACTTCAAAAGAGAATGGAAAGCCAAATGATCTAAAGTGTCATTTTCACTCTTTGTTTGTTTGTTTTTTTTTAAGTGCCAGGGCTTGGATGTTTCTGCATGTTTTTGCATTTTTGCACAGTCCTAAGCAGCTCAAAATTGAATTAGAGCAGATTTTTGCCAACTATCATGAAGAATATGTATTTACCAGTTTTAAAAGCCTCCTGAAAGATTTAAGAGGGCAGGAGAGTTTCAGTCACAATCCATTAACCCTATTTGTCATCCACTGAAAATGTCTAAGTGTGAAACTATTTCAATCTCTGCTAATGTGTCTAGAACTGATATAACATATCATATTTAATTTCCACACTGCATTATGTAGTTGCATTTTGTATTTGTGCAACCGAAGGTGGCAGATCTCACAACTTCAGGACTTTATCCCTGCACAGCCAACCAGCATGACTGAGGCTCATTCCATCCTTTAACGGAGCATAAATCACAGGTATGTGAGTTGATTCTTCTTAGTCCCCTACTCAGTATACCATAGGGACTCCCCAAACAAGAATATGTGAAGTGGAGCATAAAATATGTAATGAGTTTGATTTATAAAATATAACTTCAGCTACCATGGATTTTTTTTGTGTGTGTATTCTCATTTTGACTTCTCTGGCTATTTTCCATGTTGACTTTTCACAATGTTTATTGAAGATCTGTTATGTGTGATTGGGTGGCTGGTGGTACAATAAGTAACACTTACTGAAAATTTACTATGTTTTAGTCGCTGTGCTAAATGGTTCATGTGCCTTGTTTCATTAACTACTTAAAACAGCTCCATGACTTAAGTAGTGCAGGTATTGTCATCATAACAATCTCACATGTAAGGGAACAAAGACTCCAAGAGTTTAAGTAACTTGCCCAAGGACATACAGTTAATAAATGTGATGTAAACCCAGTCCTATCCGACTGTGAAGTCCATCTCTTATTCTATAAAGCATGAAAATTGCCTGAGCAAAGACCAGAGGAATAAAAACACATAAACACCTATCATGTAAATCAGCAAAATGTCATTCATTTCATACCAGAGTATATGAAAACAGAAAAGTCAAGTCAAACCTTAAAGCAAATCCAGGAGGGAAACAGAAGGAGGTGAGTCCAGTATCTGAGCTGTAAATAAGAAAAGTACTTTGGGGACCAGGGGGTCTGCAGGGGAAAGCGGACAAGAATATCCAAGAAAGATTATAGAGGAAGCAAGAATGAAGCAAAGAGATAGGGCAAAGAGAGGGGCCAGAATTCAGATGAGGCATGGAGTAACAAATGGTCGGACTTTCCATCAAGGTGCAAAGTCATGCACCAGATGTCTGGCAACTCTCCTAGGAAGGCACATGCCAATTATCAAGGGTGAGTTTGGACCAAGTGAATGCATTTCTCAGGAGTGGAGGTCAGTGACTGCTAACAACTGTGGATAATTGACAAGTCCTGCCATTGAAACTATTCCAATTTGGGCAGGATATATAGAGAGAGGGTTGCACTGAACAACAGCATGAGACACAGAGCTGGAGAATGGTGCTCTTACGTTGGGTACATGCTATGTGGCCCTAACCACCCACCCAAAATATATGAGCCTTTTCTTAGTCCTACTCCCAAATGGCTTCAGGCAAAATCAATCACACCTTCCTCTAGGATCTGAAAGCACTGGGTATAAATCTCTGTGTGGCAAATGCTGTTACAGTAGTGTGTGTCTCACTCACCAGCTAAGAATACTTTGAGGGCATGTCCACAGAATTACCATTATTTGAAATAATATTTACAAATAAGTCTACCTTTAATAAACACACTCAACAGTCTCTTCCTTAGTGACATTTCTCAAACTTTTCATGGCCATTTTTGCTTTGCCTTTGTTTCTGGTATTTCCTAGGTAGTGTCTGTTGGGGAATGAAGAAGTAGGTAACCAAGGCAATTGACAGGAGAGAAAGGAAGTGATACTAAGGAAGGGAAGGTGCAAACAATGCATCTTGGGAACCCAAGAGCCCACACCACCTAAAGATGGCTGAGCATCCATATGTGTGGATGGATTATCTCCTGTATGATGTGATAAGTACCAACTCAACTCAATTCGTCTGCTTAGAGCCCTCTGGCAACATGACTAACCTCTTGGCTCCTTGAGAGCAAGGACCCATCCTTAGCTGGAAACTACTTTGTATCATTGGTAGGGCCTTCATCCCCTGAACCACATAAGGACCCTGCTGAGCTGTCCGAGTTTTCCAGGAAGTAGTGGTAGTGGAAGCCCTTCTTGCTGACGGCTTAGGTGAGAGCTTGCTTTAGCAGCCCTGTTAGGCAGGAAGGTTGGGAAGCAACCCAGCATTCCTTCATGTGCCCTGTGCTTTTTTTTCCCCTTGTGTCTCTGTGCTTCACCATGCTTCTGAGCCTGCCTTCTCATTCTGATTTCAAACCCATGTGGAAATGGATAATGCAGTTCACTTCACTGGACTCACAGATGTTCATGTAGATTGTTAGTTCAAATCTTGAAACTACCATGTTCACTGATGTCAGCTGAGACCATGAATTTTGCTTGCAGATAAAGTAATAAGCCCTAAACAATTACATTTCCAGAGGATGTTCTCTATGTAAAGAGTGGGCTATGTAAACAATGTGAATGTGCTGATTGGTCTAGGCCCAGACATGGAAAAGAAAGCAGTGCTGGGCGACAAGTGGAAGGAGAGGACACAAATTACAAGAGGACATTTTGTGGGGGTTCTTTTACCCCTTACTGATGTGGTTTCTTCAGTCTGGACTTCTCTTTCTCCACATCTGCTCTCCACCGGGGAGAAATATAGTTTTGTAATTGAGAGTTTGAGCTCTGGAATCATGCAAACATGAGCTGAATGCCAGCTCCTCTGTGTATACGCTACTTAACTTTTTAAAGGCTCAAAGTTTCCTCATCAAGAATACAAATAGTTCCCTGAAGTTAATGCCTGACACAGAAACTATTCAACAAATATCCAAAATTATGAGCTTAAATGTTCAAACCCACACCCCATTCTGTTCTCCATTGGCCATTTTCTTTATAGAACTGCCATGTCTTAAAGTCTATATCAGAGCATTAAGGACAGAATATGACCCTTGGATCCTCAGATGAATTATTTTTCCCATTTTCATGGTTAGAAAATGGACTGAATTATTTCAAAAATTGACAGTGAGAAGTTTTCACATAAATATTCTAATGTCTAGCTTCTATTGAAAATTCAGAAGCTCTAGCAATCACCATCCCCACCATCACCATTCCCACATGGTAACAATTACCACGAGCTCAGTAGGTACTGCCTTCCTGAGACAAGCAGACTGTCCAGTTCCACACAGACTCTATCACTATGCTGTTTCCCAGAAAACAAGACCTATTGTCAATTGTCATTTCTCACTGGACTCTTACTATGTGTGTATGTTTTTCTTAAAGCGCAGAAGATGTCTATTTATTACCTTATTTATGTAGATTAACTGTTTTTTTTTTTTTTTAAACTCAGTTCCCATTTTTTAAAAAGCCTACCTGGATATTCACTGGAACTGTATTGAATAGATACGTACATTTGAGAATAATTTATATCTTAACAATATTGAGTTTTCTAATCCACAATTATGGCATATTTTGCTACTTTTCAGATCATCTTTAAATTGAGCAATATTTTATAGTTTTTAGTGTAGAGGTTTCACACATACTTTTTAAAGTATTTGTTAAGTATCCAATATTTTGGATGCTATTGTAAGTAGAATTTTATTTTTAACTTGAATTTCTAGTTGTTAGATCATTTATGTACATTGACTTCTTTATCCTGTGACATTATAAATTCACCTATTAATCTTAATTTTATAATTCTTTAATATTTTCTATATAAAAAATCATGTTCATACATGACTTTTATATAGAAAATATTAAAGAATTATAAAATTATTAAGAAAAAAAAAGAGGTTAGAGTGGGAGAGAGCCAAAGCATAAGAGACTCTTAAAAACTGAGAACAAACTGAGGGTTGATGGGGGGTGCGAGATGGGTATTGAGGAGGGCACCTTTTGGGATGAGCACTGGGTGTTGTATGGAAACCAATTTGACAATAAATTTCATATATTGAAAAAAAAAGATAAAATAATATTAAAAAAAAATCATGTTCCCTCTCACCCCCACCCTCCAGTTTTTACAACTCCTCTTGCCAATATAAGTAATGGGAACTTCAAAAACAATACTGAAAAAAATGAAAAGAGTGACCATCATTGCCTTTTTCACACTCCTGGGAGAAAGTATTCACTCTATCCTTAGATGACCTTTATTAAATGGACAAAGTTATCTTTCATTCTTAATCTTCTTGGAATTTTATCATGAGTGAGTTTTCTCAATTTTTTTTCTGCATTTCTAGGACATTTATATAACTGTTTCTCCTTTATTCTATTAATGTATTCATTACCATGAATGGTTTACAAATGTTGAATTTTTTTATTACTTGAAGATCCCGCTTGATTAATCATGATATATCTGTTTATGTATTGTTGGGTTAATTTTTTAATTTTTAAAATCTTTTTAAAATATATTTTTAATATTTATTTATTTTGAAGGAGACAGGGATAGAGAATCCTAAGCAGGCTCTGTGCTGACAGATGCGGGACTCAAACTCACCAACTGTGAGATCATAACCTGAGCTGAAATCAAGAGTCAGACACTCAACCAACTGAACCATTCAGGTGTCCCCAGTTTTCAATTTTTTGATGTATTTTATTATGTTTATGAGAGGTATTAATTTCTAATATTTTAATATTTTTGCCAGTTTTTTTGTATAATGGAAAATATGGGCAAGTATTCTCCTTTTCCTTTTTCTGATAGGATTTGTAATATTTCTATGATTTCTTCTTTACATGATTAGTGAGATTTACTAATGAAACCATGTGGTCTAGGAGTTTTATTTACGGGAAAATTTTTAATTATGCATTTATTTTTATTCTTAAATATAATATTCAGATCCTTTTTCATTTTTATAAGTTTTGACACGAAATGTTTTCAAGTAATTTGTCCATTCTACCTTATGTTATTGAATTTATTGACATAAAATTATTCATAATATTTTTATTGTCTGTTTTATTATACTTTTGGGTTTATGGCCCTAAAATTTGCAATGATACTCTTTCCTTCATATAAGTAATTTGTATTTTCATTCTTTTCTTCATGCTCAGGCTTGCTTGAGATTTTCAATGTCATTAAGTTTTTCAAAGCATGAAACTTTATCTTTGTCAATTTTCACTATTTTTCTGCTTGATAAAATTATTTTGATTACATTTATTTTATTTGAATTTCCTTTTTTTTTATTTTGACTACATTGATTTCAATTCCCCTTTTTTAAGCTTCCTAATGTAAAAACCTAGATTCTTAATTTTAATTTTCTTTAAAATATGCATTTATAATTATAATATAGCTCTAAGAATTGCTTAAGCTGCATTCTCCAAATTGTCATAGGTTGTGTTTGCATTATTTATTCAGTCTGAAATTTTTTCTAAGTTCCCAAGTGGTTTCTTCTTTGACCCATGAATTATTAGAAGTGAATTATAAATAGACATATTTTATCATTTCTAATTATTTGAGAATTTTACAAATCTCTACTAATTTTTAATTTAGTTCCTTTAGGGTTAAAGAACATATTTTATAAGATTTAAGTGTCTTCAACTGTAGTGAAACTGACTTGAAAATTTGTTTTAAAAATTGTTGGGGTTAGTACTCTATAAATATAAATTAGTTTCACTGGGTGGATTGTGTTATTCAGATCCTTTATATCCTTGCATATGCTTTTGTCAACTTTGTCTAACAATGTCTGAGAATAAAATACTAAAATCTCCAAGTTTGGTTATGGATTTCTTTCTTTCTTTAGTTCTGTCAATTTATGCTTTATAACTCTTGAAACTCTAATTTTAGTTATATTTAAGTTATCTCTATATTTAGTTATATTTATATTTAGTTATATTATTTAGTTACTTTACAAGCTTGGAATTGTCTTTCCATTGACTAGACCCCTTCATTGTTATAAAATTACCATCTTTATGGGAAACACTCTGTTACTTATGCTTTTAACATAGCACATCATTCCCCAAACTCTTTCTCTCAAGCCATATGTGTCTTTGTATTTAAAGTGCTTCACTTTTATATGTTTGGGCCTTGCTCTTTTATCTTGTCTGACAATATCTAACTTTAATTGGAGTGTTTCGTTTATTACATTTATGTACCAATTTGCTGTTGTTTTTCTATTCATCCCATATGTTTTGTTTTGTTGTTTTTACATTTTCCCCCTTCTTTTCTTGCTATCTTTAGGTTCATTAAACACGTTTTAATTCCATTTTATTCCCTATAGTGACTTTTTACCTGTACTACCTTTATTATTTTTTAGTGATTGCATCTTCAACTTATCACAGTCTAGATAGAATCAATATTGAACCAGCTCATATTTCATTCTTTCAACCCATCTTCACATTCAACAAATGTAAGCAACTCACAATACTATAATTCCATTTATACCCACTCCTAGCCTTTTTGCTATTGTCACATATATTTTAATTTTACTTGAAGTACAAATCTCAACTTAGCAGGATGCTGCTACAGCTCTAAACAATCATTTCCCTTTTAAGATACCTTTTCATGCTTCTTCAGATATCTGGAATTTTTTATTATATGCTGGATATTGTGCATAATACATTATCAGGAGGCTGGATTATGTTGTCTTCCTTTAAAGAGTATTGAGTTTGTTTGTTTGTTTGTTTGTTTGTTTTGGCAGGAAGTTCATATTTTGACTACTCTCCATGAACCTGCTGAGATTTGATTTTAGGCTTCATTAGAGTTGTCCTTATGGTAGGGTGTTCTTAATGCAAAGGATTGGTCTTAGACAAAAGCCTGGGTGCTCACAAGGTCTCTTCATTCTGGCTGGGCTGGAGTACCTAGTTCTCCCTGTGACTCCTAGTGTCTTTTTCTCTCCTTTCCACCCCATGGCAGCTGTTCTGGACTAGGACTCAAGGCCTTACACCTTTATAGCCCAGGCCTCAGTGAAGGTCCTGGAAAATTCCACACCGATTTCTACACCCTCCCCACAAGCAGAATTCCCTCCTTTCCTGTAACCTGCCCTACAAGTTCTTTATGCTTCAGAAGCTCCAAAATCCAATCTTTTCCTTCCAACCTCAGCAATATTGCCATGCTTTTGCTTAGGCAAAATCAGAATCAGGAAACTGTTATAGACCCAAGATGAATGTCAGGCTCACCCTCAGATACTGCAGTCCTGCCCAATGTCAGTGCCTGAAAACCACTGGCTAACACATTTGGTCTGGTGTTAGAGTTTACAGCCAAGACATCAACTCCAGAACTGCTTGCATGATGGTCGGAAACTCCATACATTATTTTTTTCTTTTTTGATAAGTATGACAAAATATGAATTTTTTTGACCTTCTGTATTTGTAGGACACAGACTTGTAGCAATGTTGTAAACAGCAAGTGTAACTGTGAACTCACATGTTTTATGTATCACAAATAACTGATGCTACTACCAACAATATAAAAGAAGAAACTGAATTGTCTCTTTATTCTCCTAATACAAAATAATATTTTAAACTCATTATCAAATGAAGAGACAATCAAAAAGTATGCAGCCAAAATATGTAGAGAAAATATAAAGACTTCATAGAGGTATTTTACGCAGTTAATTAATAAAATATTTTGCTATCTTTCTGAATTTGTGAGTTTTATGCTGTCAGTGTTTAAAAGTTGTATTCTTTTCCTTAACAAGAGTTCACAAGACTGTACAGGTTTCATGCCCCACAAAATGTAGATTTAGAAATCTGAAATATCCTATAATGATATTTAAGTAAATTTATGGAGATCAAAAAAACAATAGAGTATGAAACAGTTTAACTTGCTCAAAGCAGCATGCAGTGATTTTTCTGAGGGAGGGATAGAGGGGCATGAATAGGTGACAAGAAGAGAGAAAACCAATCTATTCTATCATTGGCATCTTCTCTCCTTTGGAGAATGTAAGCACTAAGAAAAAGATTTTCTTTGAAAGCTCAATCCTAATTATGGATATATTATGTGCTAACAATGTTGAGGGGGAAATATACCAAAAGACTACAAGGAAAAGCAAATATCTGAAGTTCAAATTCCAAGAGAAATAGGATACACACATATGTGTACAAAGATAGATATTTTCACTTCCCTTTTTTAACGATATAAATAAATAAGTACATTTGGAGTATTACAGCAGACACACAGATTCCCAAATGCAAAGAGGATTCCTTCCCATCTTCCTCAAATCCCAGTTTGTTTGGACAAGGGGGTGAGGGGAGCAACAATGCTTCCATTATCTGTTAGGCTCCATTAAGAGAACAGCTGTGTTCCAAAATAAACAAGAGAAGAGGCTATTTTGCATTAGAATGCATTAAGGGAACAGCACTAGGGAAGCACAGATGGCTTTAATTAGGGACATTGGAAAATTACCATTCTCTTCACTTTTCCCATGTCTGTGTGACTTTCAGGTCTCGAGAACCATAGCCCTACTCCCTATTGTAGCCAATTAGGAATAGGAATTTTTAACATTGGCTGTGATGGCTGCATTTTTTTTTAGAGCTAATCTTATAAGGATGGGTGCCCATTTCTTTTTTGGCATTTTATAGCATGCATGCTTGTTATGTATTGGAGAAAGGGAAAAAAAAATTGGAGCCAGGTTCTAAAAAGACAGTTGGCAACATAGGTGTCTATGAATAAAGCTCTTTGGGCATTTAAAATGGAAATGAAAATGACACTATATGGTGCGTTAAGCCCCAAAGCTAACTGGCAAATTGAGACTCAGAAATCTCTGGTTCCCTTCTTGGTTCAACTAGTAACTCATTTTACAAACTCTGTCCTCTTTTTTGTGTTACTAAAATGCCCCTAATCAAAATTGTCCACTACTCAGTATCTCTCATTTCTTTATCAACGTTCTGATGCGAGGATAAGATTCTCTAAGCTCCCCAAAATAGAGCTGAGCACATTCCAAGGCATAAAAATGAATACAGACAGACACAGGAGTAACATAAAAAGTGTGCTTGTCTGGGTGCTACCACTTGACTTGAAATCGTCCAGCTTGGTTGAGTCAGTAAAAGCTCTTGAAGCTGGGACTACTGTTTGTGGCTGTTGGGAGCTGTTGGACACTTAATAAATTTTATCCATGTAGAAGACTCACTGCACTCAAGGTGAAGCACAGCCTTGCAAGTGGCACATTTTTGTAGCACTATTGTGCACACTGGCATTGTATGTACTGAAAATCCCCATTCAAATAAAAGATCTGCTCTTTGTTAGAGTGGCTCTTTGGTGAGGTCCCTGGCTGCACAATGGGATATTCAGCATGTAATGTTGAGGGGAAATGTAATCGTGGTTATCTTTATTATTTAAAAAATAGTGAAATCACTAATAGTCCAACCAGAAACTACCTGCTTCCTAATTATAGTCTAAAAAGAAATATGCCTTATTAGTTTAAAACCCCAATTTGAAGGGCACCTGGGTGGCTCAGTCCATTATGCCTCTGACTTTGCCTCAGGTCATGAGATCCAGGTTAGAGGGTTCAGCCCCACATCAGCCTCTCTCTGCCCCTCCCCCACTCGCAATATGTTTCTCTCAAAAATAAACATTTTTAAAAAGTGTTTTAATTTTAAAAAACCCAGTTTGAAAATATGAGAAATTTAGACAAGTTTTGAGATATTTCATTTTTAAAAATTTACTGTCTTGTTTTCAATATTTAAATTTTAAGTACTTAATGAAGAAATTTTATAAGTAAATCAATTATTATTTTTGGTAATGTGTGACCTACCACGGTCTACAGTGGATCTGCTACCCCAAATCTAACAAAAATCACCATAAGCTCACCCCCACCACTCTCCAAGATGCCTAGTTTTAACTGAACATGCTCCACCCTTAAGGACCCTACTTTTTTTTGTTTTGTTTTTGTTTTTTGTTTTTTAATATATGAAATTTATTGTCAAATTGGTTTCCATACAACACCCAGTGCTCATCCCAAAAGGTGTCCTCCTCAATATCCATCACCCACCCTCCCCCCCCTCCCACCCCCCATCAACCCTCAGTTTGTTCTCAGTTTTTAACAGAAGGACCCTACTTTTAATACAGCTCTCTCAAATTGTGACCTTCAGGATCACAGGTAGGGTTGATGCCCTCCTTACTCTTCAACACTACTTCTCACCTCCTCAAGAAAATTTCTGCTGCTTTCATTTTTAGGCTTTACAGCAATTACCACCACCTCCCTCTTTCCTCATTGCTGTCATCAATCACATTCTTGATTAGGCCCTCTTATTAAAGTCTATAGACTTTGGCACTTGGCCTGTACCCCCTTTCTCCAGTCCAAGTCCTGCTGTAAATCTCAGCACTTCATCATCCCCATGGATTCCCTATCCAATATCTTGACTATTATTCATTTCCTTGATCCCTTCCTCCTCCAGTGACCTACATTGCCACTCCATCTTTTGTGCACACTCCCTGGTGTACCTTGCCATATCCTTTAACTATAGCCCTTTCAAAACAATTTATCTCTCAGCACACTACTACCATCCTTATCATCCTGTTTACCTCTGGACATGATCAAGTATCTCTCCCATAAATAACAAATAAACAAAAAACTCTCTTGACCTGCTATTTCCCTCCTGGGTCATCTAATACCCTATATATCTCTCTATTCCTCTTGACAGTCAAACTTTAAAAGAACTTACATGTATTCAGTATCAACACTCCATCCTAATGTAGTTTCTTCTCTTCACTGCTTACCAAATGACTCCCTCCTTATCACTGAATTCAGTGGATATTTCTAAATCCTCATTCTACTTGATGCTGCTGACCACATTCCCCTTCTTACAATGCTATGTTCATTTGCTACTGAGACATCTAATTGTTCTGCTTCTCTGCCTCCTCCAAACCCTCTGTATTGTCCTAACATCTCACCCTCCTTCCTCCAAGCATTAAATTCCATAGTGAGTGCTTTCCAAGACCCGCTACTTTACTCACTCAAGTATCCTCTCCCTACCAGAATTTATCCATGCCTTCAGCTTTAACCGCCACCAATGCAATTTATACACCCATCTTTATCTCCAGGCAGACTTTGCTCTATGCTCTAGATCAATATATCCACATGCTTACTTGCATCTCCACTTTGATGTCTCAGTGACGCTTCATTCTTAAAATGTCAAAAACCAAATTAATGATCTTCCAGTAGCAGCTCCTTTCACTGTGTGTCCCAACTAACTAAATAGGATAAACTGGTTCTCTTCCAGGATTTGGCCAACCCCAAACCAAGTTGATTCCATCTTCTATCTTCACCATTCTGTATTCACTTCCAAGTTCTGCCTAGGTTACCTTCTAATTATCTCTCAAATATATCTTATGTTCATAGCCACCACCATCACCCTAATTCTACCTACCAGTATCTCTTATCTGGACAACTCCACTGCAGTAGCCTCCTAACTGATCCACCTTTACAAACTTTTTCTTTGAATCAGTTATCCAAGTGATCTCTTCCCAAACTAAACTTACTACGTTCCCCTAATGCTTGAGATACTTAACGGCTCCCCTATTGTACTGAATATAGAGATCTAATCCCTCCTCCTCTGGTGGCCATTAAACTCCCTCAGATCTCCTCCAAATGTTGCCCTTCTGGGAAACCTTCTCTGGCTTCCTTGATGTCCCTCACCTCCTGCAGCACTTTGTGAACTGGGATTCAGCAAGTTCTGAGTTGAGTTTAGTAAGGTTGATAAGTAAGCAATGAAAGAAGTCAGAATCCTGACTGGTTCTTCCCATAAAATCTGAAAATGCTGCTGGTAGGATTCTCCAACAGAAAAGCCCCTGTCTCTCTCAAATGCCATCACCATTCCTCACCAAGAATAATAATTTGTGATTTCCAGCTTCAACAGATTATTTTTTTCCATGCCTGGTAAACATGGTCTTTTTACCCATTCACAATTTTGCTGAAGCAGTCAGCAAAAACAGAATGAATAAGTCTTTTTTGCCTTCCGAAAAGTGATAGCAAATATTAAATAGCATTTAGTGTTCACTGTTTCAATAAGCTCATTAGAGGCCTCTAGTCTAACTTCTGTAGAATTATAAGGCTATAATAGAAACATTTACCAAAAGTGCTAAACCATTTTTCAGAATGATTTGGTGTTCCCAGTATTGAAGAGAATCATTTTGGAACACATTTTCACAGATCACCTTAATTCAACTTGAACTAAACTCATTTATGAGAGCTGCTGGGCTGTACATCTCAACTTATCTCTGTCTTGAATTTGCCTACGATGGATATTGCTTGAACTGCATGGATCATTGAGCAGAGAAGAACACTTCTGCCCTTCCTTGCCCTTCTCCATAATCAGAGGGAACTTGTAACTTGTTATGTGTTTCCATAATGAAGAGCTCAGAAATGGCCATTGCATGTGGCCTGGGAAAGGGCAATATGAAATGGTCTTCTGAGTCCTCTGGGGTTATTGTTGTTTCTGATGAGAGCTGTGGAGCATGTGGAGAACAGAATGGAAGCAAACTCAGAGAATCTGTTAGTTAGGGCTGAACTCTGGGTATGGGACACACCTGCTGGATCAGCCCCTAAACCAGGACTGGGCAATATCCTCCTCTCACCTATGACCCACTGCCTTTAACCTGCTTATAAACTCCAGCTGTTTTAAAGATTCTTCAATGTCCTTTATAAAATAAACTGTCTCTCAAGTCTCTGTCCTAGGACCTCATTCTGTACTCCTTCATTGTTTCCATCATTT
The DNA here is from genome assembly GCF_024362965.1 of Panthera pardus. Lineage (NCBI taxonomy): Eukaryota > Metazoa > Chordata > Mammalia > Carnivora > Felidae > Panthera > Panthera pardus. Next base: position 67,959,563 of record NW_026526821.1, on the reverse strand, counting down.
TCTAGGTGATGATTCCCAAATCATAGTTCTTAGCGCTCACTCGTGGGCATAGACACAATGCTCTGTCCATCTACTAGACCAAAGCTCTTGGATATCACATAGGTACCTCAAACCTGACATAATCACTTAAACTATTATCTTGACCCCCCCATCTGCTCCTTTTTCTAGATTCCCCATGTTTATAGAAGGCACAACTGTCTTCCAAGTAGCCTAAACCAGACCATATCAATCAGCCATTGACATAATAATACAATATAGCAAACTACCTCAAAACTCAGTGGCTTACAATCACAACTATTTATTCTCATGCTTTTAGGTCTAAAAGTTAACTATCATTGATTGATCCTGTGTGAGTTTAGCTGAACAGCTCTGCTTCCTGCTGCAGATCAACTAGCTTGGCTGAAGGTATAGGTTGGGTCCAGGTCTACTTCACACGTGTAGATTCTGGTGCCTAGGCTGAGAAGCCAAATAGCTACCCTGAGCATATCCTTCAGACACTACATATTAGAGTGCAAGATCCAGCCCAAACTGCTCAAGGACACGTAAGGCTCTTATTCACGTTGCTCTCCTAATATTCTACAAAGTGAATTACATGGCCAAATCCAACATCAGTGGGGATGTGAGTAAGTATTTTCCCTACAAATAACTCAATCTATCAGACCCAGGCATCATTATTAACTATTCCTTCTCTTTATCAATAACCTACCACCACTTCTACTGTCATCATTCCCAATCAGTTACCAAGCCCTATACATTGTATTTTCTAAAACGTTCTAGAATCACTGTTACAGATCACCATCATGCCCTTGGCTGTATTTCTGTAACAGCTTCTTGCTGACTTCCTGCTTCCAGCCCTGACACCAATCCTATCTCCACATTGAGGCTAGAATGACCACTCTAAAATTCTTTTATTTTTTCATTTAGCAGGTATGTGTTAGCTTCTCCTACATGCCAGGCATTATTCTAAGTGGCAAGGATATAAAAGTAAACTCAAATTCCTATTCTCATGAAAGTTACATTTTAGTGTGGGTGGGTGATGAACAGGTAAGTAGATGATATAGATAGATTACACAGTATATAAGATATTGACAAATACTATAAAAGAGGGAGGGAGCTGGAAGCAGAGGGTAGAGAATATTAGGAAAGAGGATTGATCTTATAAATATTGGATGAATAAAGAAAGTCTGAGTGAGAAGCTTACCTTTCAACAAAGGCTTAAAAGAAGTGAGGGGATGAGAATCTTGCGGCAAGTCTTACTTAAGTAGAATGCCAGTCATGGAGACAAGGTAGGAGTGCATCTGGCTGAAGCACAGAAGGGCGAGAGGGAAAGTTGTAGAAGATGAGATCAGAGAGGGTCTGGAACCACAAAAAATGCGAAATCTGATCCAGCTTCCCAGGTCAATACCCTGATATAAATACTGATAAAATCCCACTCTTTAATATGAGTTACAAGGCTTTTGTTGACCTTATCTTCATTTACCCTTTGATTCCAATTCGTACCTTCACATTCTGTGCTCAAGCTTTCTGGAACACCTTTCAATTCTCTGAATCTGCATTGCTCTATCTCGACTCAGAATCACTGAATATACCATTCTCTTGATCTGAAACACAAATCTCCTACTTGTCCCCCCACCACAGTGTTGCCCAGCTAAATTTTTCTTTTGCTTCTGTTCTTTGGTTAGATATATTTTCCTCTAGGAAACTATCCCTGCCCTCTAGAGGTATTGGTAGGTTTTCCTCCAATGTAATGTCAGAGCATGCTGTGTTTGCTACCTCTCTCAGCCCTCATCACACTGTGCCATGATTATATGTTTATTGTCTGAATCCCCTATTTCTCACTAGACATTGTCTTACCATATATGTGCTCCATCTTATACAATGGGTGCTCAGTATATAAAGAATAAATAAATGAGCAGAAATAGGATTCTAATAAGGAGAGTATTATGCTCAAATTTGCTGTAATTGTAAAAATTATCATATTTTGGTAACAACATCATTAATAAAAGAGCACAGAGATCTGGCTTTCAAAGAGTTGAAGGCTGAGATTTAGCAACAGTATACTATCTGCAAGGTGTTTATGTCCCATCACATTTTTCCTGGTCTGGTGCCTGTCTCATCCCCACAGGGGCAGATAGACAAATATCTGTTAGGTAATCCCAAGTGAATTAGCAGAAAAGGTTTAATAAGAGTTACGCCTCCCACTGGCTTAAACAACTTAAACATTTAAGCAATTAGTTTTACCAATAGAAATTTCAAAACTTAAAGAATTCACTCATTAGTGGGATTTCAAGCACTTATAAAAATTAGAATGAGAGATACTTCGAGAAAGCAAGACGTTGGAAGATTTCAAATTACGTCAAATGAATGGTCACCTACTCAACATACAGATAATAAAAATCAATCCCTGAAATTCTTTCTTCTTTATATTTTACATAGAATTCATATACTTTAATTTCTTTGAACTTTGCAATAATGGACCAATTCTATAGATAAGGAAAACAAAAGGTTTAGGGACTGGTATAAAAGGACAAACAATAGGTACAATGAAGCCAAAATTCAAACTGGAATTTAAAGCCTTTGTTTTTTAAGCATGCCTATGTGTGCGCGCACACACACACACATGCACACACAGCGAAATTTAATAATGCTGATGCTAAATTAACTATCTTGAAAGTGTGAGTCTGTAGCCTGCAATTTTATAATTTGGTCTCAGTTCCTGTATACGCCTTTTAAGTGTGAGCATTTTGTTGCGCAGAGTGTAATTCCAGCTTTAAAAATGGCAATATTTCCTATACTGTGACTCCTAAGCACAAGCTGACCACTTTGGGAAGTGCTATAAGAGTGATTAAAAGCAGAGCCTCTGGAGCCTCACTGCCTGAGTTTAAACCCTGACTCTGAATCTTACTATTTATGACCTTGGGCAAGTTATTTAACCTCTCTGGGCCTAAATTTCCTTGTCTATAAAATAAAGACACTAACGCATTTGTCTCAGAAGGCTGTTGTGAAGATTAAATGAGTTAATATCTTCAAACTGCACAAAATAAATAATAAATAAATAAGTGCCTAAACCTTAAGTACCTCTGTAAGGATCAACCGTTAATGCCTCCTGCTCCACTGAAAAAATAGCTGTCTGTTCGGACATGCACACACACAAAAAACTCTTCATGTTAGAAATACTGAAAAAAGGTACTTTGATTCCCAATGCAGCACATGATTTATTTCATGCTGTGTCTTTTAGCTGTGAGGCTTCTACTGCTAAAACTTGGGAAATACACATGATTTTTTCACATTGTACTTAGGTAAAGAAACATGCATTTAAAAATCACATCCTATGAATTTTATTTGCGTGTAGAGGGTCTTAGAATTGGAGGCCAAATCAGATTTTGGGCATTGAACTTGGGGTTAAAACTCATTCTAGAAATGCAGTGATTGGCATCTGAATGGTGAAATCATTTGTTTTTATTTGTAATGCAAGAATAAAGAGATTATTACAACCAGTGCCATTTAATGAATATTTTAGGGCTTCAAACAAGGTGAAAATGACTCAGTTGAGGAGACCAGGAAGTTTCCAAATACCAAAGACCAGTTTATAAATGAAAAGCTTTACTTGTAAGAACTTAAGAGTTAATTTAGGCTTCATTTTCTGAGGAACAGAAGGTTCTTAATAAAGTTGCCTAGACAACAGCAGCTCAGTCCCAGGGCAACCACCCCTTTGATTCCTCATCATCCTGCACCAGCTCACACCAACCCCATAAACAACTTCAAGGCCATTCAGGGCCCCCCAAAATGGCTGTAGGTTGCTGTTAGTAGACCCATGTGGCTGCAAACAGAAGGATCAACATGTCTAATTCATCTGATCCAAGGTGTGGGCAGGATATAGGTCACATTGTAGCAGCTGGTGCTTATAAGGAATCTCATATGCAGGGTCAGCTACAAATCCAGTTCCTCCCACTGAAGAAAAGAGAGGAATTGCCTCCATGGACAAAGGAGATTCAAAACAGCACAAGGTCATCTCATATAATTTTCAGTTTTTTCTCCAAACCTTTTTGAGTTTTTCATTTGTTTTTCTATAAGGAACACTTTGGTCTTTCTCTAAGAGCACTTTGTTCTTCTTTGTTCTATATCTACAATTATAAATGTTTATCGTCAGGAACCAATTAAAATTTTCTTATATACAGAGATGTCAATGGAGACTGTAGGATATTTTGAAAGTGAACATTTCTAATTTTATATATATCCTTCATAGTGTTTTATCACAATTGTATTCAATTGTTGGATTATTCATTTAATGTCTCTTTTCCCTTCTGGACTACAAGCAAATCCATGAAGGTGAAGACTACCTTGATCTCTTATAGCAATGTAACCTCTCTTCCTGGCTTCATGTCTTACACAGAAATGGTGTTCAAAAAGTGGTTATTGAATGAATGCACTGCCATTTTTTTAAGTTCATGTATTTATTTTGAAAGAGAGGGAGGGAGAGAGAGAGCACACGCACAAGTGGGTGAGGGACAGAGAGAAGGAAAGACAGGATCCCAAGTAAGCTCCACACCATCAATGCAGAGGCAGAGCCCGATGCAGGGCTCAAACTAAGGAATTGGAAGATCATGACCTGAGCCAAGATCAAGAGTCAGATGCTTAACCGACTGTGTCATCCAGTGGCCCATGCATGGCTATTTTTAAAATTATAAGCACTTTAAAACTACAGGTTTTTATGATAAATATTAGAATTTATATTGAAGAAAGTTATTAGTTATAGAGGGAATCATTTTCACAGACCCTTTAGGTGAGGCAGATAAAAGGTAATCATAAGAAAAAAATAAACAGAAATAATACAAAGGATAGTATTTCAAATTTAAATTGTAAGTATTCTGTTTAAAACAAGACAGTGGGTATATCTTTCAGTGGATCTCAAACCATGCAGACTATATTCTAATAAAGATACACAGATGATAGAATAAGTAATAGATCATATTTATATTTGTATTTATATTTATATGTTACCTATATTTGCACAACAAATTACCCCAAAACTTAGTAGCTTAAAACAGCAATCAATTATAATCATATAGTTTCTGTTGGTCAAAAATCTAGGGTTCTAGCTCAAGGTCTCTAACGAAGTTGTGGTCAAGCAGTGATGGGGGCTACAGTCATCTCAAGGCTGCTTGACTGGAGCTGAAATATCCACTTTTAGATTTACTTAATCATGTAGCCACCACCACAATCAAAATACAGTATATTTCCATCACCCCTCCAAATTCCTCCACATCCTTTTGAAATCAGCACTTTCCCCCACTCCCAGCCATTGACAACCACTGTCACACTGTCCTGTGTGACATGTGTCCTGAACCACATGTTCACTGTCCTGTCTCTGTAGTTTTGCCTTTTTTAGAGGTCATATAAATAAAATCCTATAGTATCTTACAATCTTTGCCTCCAGCTTCTTTCACTTTTTTTTTTCTAAATTGCTGAGTAGTATCCTACTGCAGGGATACTTTTTTTTTTTTTTTTTTTTTTTTTTTAGTTCATTCACAAGTTGATGGGCACTTGGGATGGTTTCAGTTTGGGATGATTATGACTGGAGCTACTATAGACATTCATGTTCAGATTTTTGTTTAGAATGTCAATCCTCTCAGGTAAATACCTAAGAAAGGATTGCTGCTGTGTCATATAGTAAGTGTAGATTTAACTTTGTAAGAAACTGCCAAGCCATTTCCCAAGTGTACCATTTTGTATTCCAACTAAGCATATGACAGATCCAGTGTTCACCAACCTGGCCAGCACTCAATATTGTCAGCTGATGTCACTGTGGGTTTTTGCATCATATCCATTCTAGCAGGTATGTAGTAACACTCACCATGGTTTTTATTTTCACATCTTTAATGACAAAGGTTTTGTACTCACTTGCCATCCTTCTCTTTGATAAAGTTGTGCTTTTGCTTATTTGTTATTTGGTTATTTGTCCTGATCAGAGGCAAAGAAGAAACTAGAGAAAGTGAAAGGTTGATCCTTCCTTGCCTTTCAGGGTAAAAATTCAGAAAGGACTCAATGTGCCTGGACAATCACAATGCCAACCACATATTAGGTTCTACAAAGATTATTGGGTGTATCTGATAGCTTACCCTGGGAAACAAACTCTCCAAAATCATCTGAATCTTGACGAGGTGAGCTCCCATGCTCACTGCAGCACTGTTCACATTGACCAAGATATGAAACAACCTAAGTGTCCATTGACAGGTGAGTAAAGAAAATGTGGTATATACACACCATGGAATATTATTCAGCCATTTAAGAAAAGGAGAATCCTGGGGCACCTTGGTGGCTCAGTCAGTTGAGCGTCTGACTTCAGCTCAGGTTGTGATCTCACAGTTTTTGAGTTCAAGTCCCACATGGGGCTTACTGCTATCAGTGCAGAGCCCGTTTCAGATCCTCTGTCTCCCTGTCTTTTTGCCCCTCCCCCACTCATGCTCTCTTTCTCTGTCTCTCTCTTTCAAAAATAAACATTTAAAAAATAAAATAAAATAATAAAAAGAATATCCTGCTATCTGTGACAATATGGATGAATCAGGAAGACATTATGCTAAGGGAAATAAGCCAGTAACAGAAGGACAAATACTGCATGATCTCACTTTGGTGTGAAATCTAAGGTAGACAAACTCATTAGAAGCCAGGAGAATGGTGCCTGCCATTGGCTAGGAGGAGGATGAAAGAGAAGATAATGATCAAATAATGCAAAGTTTCTGTTATTCAAAATAAATTTGTTCTGGAGATCTATTCTACAACACAGAGCCTATGATTAATAATACTGTATTGTGCATTTTAAATTTTGCTAAGAGGGTAGATCTTATGTCAAGTGGTCTCATTACAAAAAGAAAACAAAAATAAAAACAATGTGGTGGGAGGAAACTTTTGGAGGTAATGGTTAAGTTTATAGCAATGACTATGGTGATGGTTTCACACATGTGTACTTATCTCCAAGCACATGAAGTTGTACACATTAAATATCTATAGGTTTTGTTTATCAATTATACCTCAATAATCTTTTCAAGTAGAAGAAAAAAATGTTGAGAAAGCTTAGGTGTTCCAGAAAGACAGTATAGAGAAAATGGAGAAGACAAAATTAACAAATAAATAAAGAGAGCAGAATCAAAGGTCATAAATCCCCAGATTAAAAAGGCCACCGACGACAAATTAGTCCACTTTTTGGCTCAGCAGTGAAAACTACCTACTCAGCGATAATAAGGTAAGCAGTGAACGTTAACATAAACAAAATTAACTGTTTGGAAAATGGAGAGGGAGAAAGAATGGGTCTTGGTAAGTATGCTAAATTCTGATCTTTACAACTGACATCTTGGGGAAGACAGCTCTGCACTACCATGTCCTAGGGTTCATCTAAATCAAAAACAGGAAGGATTTACAAAAATGTGCTGTTAGCCAGTGATTTGTACCTTGCTGTTTCTGAAGGACTAGTCCTTTCCCCTAATCTGTTGTGGATTAATATATAGTCTTACTGTACATGACTGGTATGCAGATCACATCACCCACTGATGTGCTCTAGCTCACTTGTGTTGGCTGAAGAGAGCTGTTAATTTTTCTATATCTGACATTACACTGGCAGCTTAAAATCAACCATGGTGGGAGTATTTTCACCAGAAATCAGCAAGGAAAAAAAAGGCTTTTTCTTTCCTTGAAAGCCAGTTCACGTGTGCACCACTACAAACAATTCACCAGACATGTCTAAAACACAAAATGATCTATAGCCTGTTCAATGAGATGAGGCCACCAACGAATCATTAAATGTTGCTGAAATGTCAAATATCTACAAAAGTTCCTAAACTCTTTGTGTCGATTTTTTTTTACCTACCTTGTCTCAGACAGGTAATAACTTGCAGACTGAAATTTATCCTTAGACTGTACATTGAGCAGCATTGTTATAGAGTAAAGAAATTCTCCCCTCCACCCTTAACAGTGTCAACTATCTTAAGATATATCCTTATTAGGGGCGCCTGGGTGGCTCAGTCGGTTGGGCGGCCGACTTCAGCTCAGGTCATGATCTCGCGGTCCATGAGTTCGAGCCCCGCGTCAGGCTCTGTGCTGACAGCTCAGAGCCTGGAGCCTGTTTCAGATTCTGTGTCTCCCTCTCTCTGACCCTACCCCGCTCATGCTCTGTCTCTCTCTGCCTCAAAAAAATAAATAAACGTTAAAAAAAAATTTAAAAAAAAGATATATCCTTATTAGTTCTCATGTTATCAAACTTAAAGAAACTTTAACATGTACCCAAGGTTAATTTGCTTAACAAGTTTTACTTTTAAAATATTTCATAAAATTTAAAAAAGTAAATGAAATAAAAAGCTAAAATGCTTAGGCAAATCCTTACTACATACAGTAAGTATTCAATAAATATCAGGGATAAACACCATTACTACATTATGAACTTTTTGATGCAGGGACCATGGTTTTGGTTTGGTTTTCATGTTTTTATTTTTTACTACATAGGCTCCTTAACACTTACCATGATGCTTGGCCCTTCATACGTGTCCAATAGGTATTTATTGAATAAATTAATGATGATTAAATAAATTATTGTAATGCATTTCCTCCTAAACTTAATGTAGACACTGTTTCTACATTGAGACCAAGACATAAGAGATATCAGAGCACAGAGATTTTGCAGATGCTCAACCTGCACAAGTCCACTCTGAGCATTTCCTCTGATCCAAGCTAACTGTCCATTTCCTGAATTTAGCCTCATGATTTGCCCAAAGTGAGCAATGTGAGGATTTGTATTAAACTCAAGTCTGAGCTTATAAGTAATCTCATTTGGCCCTTTGGCTATTCCCAAAGCAGGATGAGGTACTCAGTGGAAAGTGACTTGGGCCTTAGTCATTTCATGTGCCAAGTCAGAGAACTGGACATTTTCCCTGCATCTCTTATTTCTACTATTTTGCATGGTTAATTGTGCAGAGGATTATCTTGCCCAAGAATAAAAATTAACTCTGCTCTGTACAATGAAGAAGCAAAAGACATCACAGTTTCTAAAATTCAAGGAAATAGATTATATTTGCTGTTTTTTAAGTGTTGTCAGGAAAGACTTCATGGAGACAGGGCTTATTTGACAAGTCTGATTCAAAGTTGGTGGGTACCTGAGCATCTGGTGTTGTTCTCTTTTGTACCTCCTCTGCCTGCCATCTATCATCATCAGGAAAGAAGGTGCCAACTACCATGAGATACATGAAGGAGGACATAGTTGTAAGAAATGTTCAAGGCCAGATATTCCAATAGCAGCTAATGAGCCACGTAATAATACCTGTATTTCCCTGTGAAGGTTTTATCGTATCTAATTGACACACAGCATCCTAATAAAATGACGTAGGGAGAGTGCCATTCATTCATATTCAGGAAAGCCAAGAGTTTGGCCTGAGATCCATATTTTAAAGCCACAGTTCTTAATCTATTTGATGTAAGTTGTGCATCTTTTACACGGAAGGCACTCAGGCACAAACTTCTACATAAAATTTATGAAGATTTATAACTCCTGAAACTAAATAAATAATCCAGGTTAAGAACCTCCTATTTGGTTGAGAAAGGAGAGTCTGGGATGATATCTCTATGTGTCCCTCCTTGGATGAGAAGTTTGACTATGCTAAGGCAGGAGGGGCTTCTGGCATGCGTCAAGAGAGGGGTGGGATGAAGTAGAAGTACAGTCTCCTGTAGAACTGAAAGAACTTCAGAGACAGCATGGTTTGTGAAAAACAACTCATGTGGGTGAGAGTTAAGAACCCTCAAATGTAGTTCTGCTTATGCCTCCAAATATCTGTGTGATATCATATTATTTTCTTTGCGCTTTAGTTGTCCCATCTGAGCAAGTATAGACATGAATTAGATGGTTCTTTGAATCTTAAAATTGTATCACTTGGAGATACAAGATATGTACAGAATATAGTAAAGACTTGTATAATGGAGAGAATTTTATGCCAAGGAGATGAACCTTTTCAAAAGTTTGCCTGGGGGCTAAAATTCATATTCTACACCACTGTGCTACTGGGTTATAATGAGTCCTCATGACTTCCTTTTTTTCCTAGAAGAACACCACTTCTATCTCTCCCAGTAATCATTATAATCTCAATTTGGGGAGGGAAGCAGTAGTAACTTAAACAGGTACACCTAGAATTCAAACTGCCTTGGATGAGACTGAGAAAGAAAAAAGCAATATAAATTTCCCACTTTAAGAAGCCTGCATTAAGTCCACAGCCAATACACTCACCAGCCTCGACAGAGCCAAAGTGACTTGTTTGAAATGCAGCATGCATAAGGATGACCACTTATTTGTGCTTTTTCTTTTTTTTTTAAATATGAAATTTATTGTCAAATTGGTTTCCATACAACACCCAGTGCTCACCCCAACAGGTGCCCTCCTCAATACCCATCACCCACCCACTCCTTCCCACCCCCCATCAACCCTCAGTTTGTTCTCAGTTTTTAAGGGTCTCTTATGTTTGGCTCCCTCCGTCTCTAACCTTTTTTTTTTTCCTTCCCCTCCCCCATGGTCTTCTGTTAAGTTTCTCAGGATCCACACAAGAGTGACAACATATGATATCTGACTTTCTCTGTGTGACTTATTTCACTTAGCATAACACTCTCCAGTTTCATCCATGTTGCTACAAAAGGCCATATTTCACTCTTTCTCATTGCCACATAGTATTCCATTATGTATATAAACCACAATTTCTTTAGCTATTCATCAGTTGATGGACATTTAGGCTCTTTCCATAATTTGGCTATTATTGAAAGTGCTGCTATAAACATTGGGGTACAGGTGCCCCTATTTGTGCTTTTCCTATCCTGGCTCTTTGATTCCAGATTTAAAAGTAGGTCTGCATTTCTGCCTTCTGGCTTTCAGCTCCAGCTTCAACCTCCAAATCAAAAGTTCTCATCGATTTTCCAGAGGTATGATGTAAAGGAAAACTATTAAGCAGGTTTCAACCCATCAGAAGAAAACTTTATACTAGTTCCTCTCATAAAATTAAAAAAATGGTTTTGAACTTTTCCACAGCTGTGTAAGTAATCAGGCAAACAACAACTCGGATTAAACAAAAGATGCTACCATAATCAAAAACAAGAATGTTCTTACATAATTGACTTAAGATTCTATCCAGCTTTGGATGTGTATAGACCTTACCTTTATCAGCAATAACTCAGGCTTGGATTGACATTGGAATGACTACTGAGAAACTCAAACCCCTCTTCTCTCATACATTATAGCCTTGGGACTTTGATGAACTTAGTGATTCAGAAAAGTTTGAATAAACATGCCTCGGGTCCATGGAAAATAACTGTATCAGGTAAATTTGTCTTCCAGGCACCCAGTCTCATGATCCATCCTGATCTTTAACCTTCCTCAGCCCCTCTGGGACATGGCGACTGGGATTGGCTTCTTCCTACTTCATTACTCAATACTCAGTGTCACCCCTTCCCAAGGGTATTTTCTTTTACAAAACTCCGTCTTTGAAAACCAGAATATGGGGGGGAAGGGATTTACCATTCATCTACTACTTACCAAGTGCTGCCACACACATTACATTTTATCTTCACAGCATCCCTAAAAAGTAGTATCATATAGAAAACCTAAGTCCCATGGAAACTAACTTATTTGTCTAAATTCCCTTATTTATTAAATAAGAACAAACCAGGATCCAAATCCGCATATTCTAACTCCAAGTACACACTTCTCCCTTCTAGATTCAAATGTTGCCCTGAATTATCAGGTCTTTCATTTGCAAAGAGCAGAGACTTAAGACATCTTTGAAATGTGAGACTTTAATTAAGGAATTAGACTTTTGGATCTAAAACAGCTTTGGATACTTATAGGTCTTTCTCACAGAAACCATGATTTCCCTCATTTCATGTCTTCTTCTCCATGTATGCTTCCTTTTAACTAAAAATCTTCTAAAATTTTCCCATCAAAATTCTATAGACTCTTGACATAATTAGCTAGCTGCTAAACTGAACTATCATTATTACAATTCTATTAATGACTTTTGTACCAGGACACCTATTGACTTAATGATTAGCCTATGAGTGGGCCACTGTTGGGGAAAGTATCCACTCTTGGTCCAATTAGTGATAGCCCCTGAGCCAAGTTTCCTTTCTTGAACAGGGGCTGTGGGTGAAACTGGTTTTTTAGCTAAAAACATGTACTGGACACAGAGAGCGATGATTGTCAGGCTTGTATACACTTAAGCTCTATCAAAGACACAATATATCAGCTAGAGAAAAACACGGCAGCTAATACCCCTGTGTCCCCTGACATCACATACATATACAGCTAACTACCTCTGCGAATGCTTCCAGGCAGTCTGTTTATGTAAGTAGGGTAATGGATGACCTCACACCCTTTGCCTTTGCTACATTATGTGTTTTCCTCACCCTGGAGCCCTTTAAATCTTCTATGCACTTAAAGCACATTAACTGAATTCATAACATAAAGATATTTTTATATATGAGCCAATTAAGCATAAAATGTAAGTATTAATCCTAAAAAATACTTTTATTGATTGCTCTCTTACCATAGGGTGTCATTGTTATTTTAAACTAAAAAATTTGCATAGTCTTTGCCTGAATGATATCTTTGATTCATTCTGCTTTAAGAAGTAAATCTTCTCATATAATATAATGAATATCATAAACCTAAAATACTAATGATTAGATCTTTATCTTGTTAAACTATAATATTTTGAGAGATTAGATCAAAACATGTGATTCTGCTAGATAAATGGACAGTTTATCTTTCCAAATGTTTACAAGTGACTCATTTCTCTCTCAAATGATATTATTCTGACTTTTAAAAAAGGTTCCCCTGTAAGTGTGACATTCCAGCATATCACCTGTGTATGTTTTTCTAACATATCAAATGCTGTGTGGGCAAGTAGGTATGTTTATGTAAGTGCCACATGGCCACTGTAAACCCCCACATCTTTCTCCCTACCATATACCAGAAGCAGCTGGAGTCACATTTGCTTCTATACAGTCTCCTAAGTTTCTCTTTCTTCTTCTTCTTTTCTGCCTTTGTTGACCTTTGAATTTGGTATCTGCTATGATCCCCTCTATATTCCAGCCACCCCATATAAACACAAACATATATTCTGTACCATACTTCCCTCATACACAAACTTCTGCCATAAAGAAGGAGCATTGAGTACTATGGCTGTCCTTACTAATGAATACTCATGAGGTCTTGGTGGCCTCCTGGAAAAGGGGCTTGTTGTAGTGCAGTTTACAAATTGTGATATTGGACTTTCAGTTCTATAGCACTGCCCCAGAGGCTTAAATGGATAGAATTTCTAGCAGAAAGGATTCCATTTCTCACCTACACCCATTTCAAGTTTTTATTATTTTTAATGTATATTTATTTATTTTGAGAGAGAGAGAGAGAGAGAGAGAGAGAGAGAGAGAGAGAGAGAGAGAGAGAATGAACAGGGGCACAGAGCACAGACAGAATGCCAAGCAGGATCCATGCTGTCAGCACAAAGCCTGACTCCAGACTCCATCTCATGAACCATGAGATCATGACCAGCCAAAATTAAGAGTCCCACATTTAACCAACTGAGTCACCTAGGCACCCCAAGAAGAGATCTTCTAATTGCAGTATCTGATGACATTTTTCATTCAGTATCCTATTAGATGTTGTGGCTGCATTATACTATAATGGTTCATTCCTGGAAACCAGATATCCCAATTCCAATGGTAATTTCTCCTCCTCCTCCTCCACCACATCCTCCTCCTCCTCCTATCCTTCTTATTCTTCTTTTTACAGGAATTTATGAATCACTTTGGAAATGTGATTAAAGCTATCCAATTACATATAAATTTTTCCTATAATTTCAGAGTTAACTAATCCTTTCAAGCCTGTTAATAGGCCCCAAAGGAGTCCATGGATCCCAGATTAAGAACTCCAATTATTTTCCTTTTTTAAATTTCTTTAGTTGAGAGACAGTGAGAGAGAGATAAACAGATTATGTGAGTAGAGGAGGGGCAGAGAGAGAGTGAGAATCCCAAGCATACTCCGCACTGTCAGCACAGAGCCCAACTCAAGTGTCCAATCTCATGAAACATTAGATTATGGCCTGAGCCAAAATCAAGAGTCAGATGATTAATTAACTGAGCCACCCAAGCACCCCATCATCTACCTCCATTTCAAATAAGGGTGAATTTTTTTTTCTGGATTATTCAAATCAGTTTATTTATTTATTTTTTTAATATATGAAATTTACTGTCAAATTGGTTTCCATACAACACCCAGTGCTCATCCCAAAAGGTGCCCTCCTCAATACCCATCACCCACCCTGCCCTCCCTCCCACCCCCCATCAACCCTCAGTTTGTTCTCAGTTTTTAACAGTCTCTTATGCTTTGGCTCTCTTCCACTCTAACCTCTTTTTCTTTTTTTCCTTCCCCTCCCCCATGGGTTTCTGTTAAGTTTCTCAGGATCCACATAAGAGTGAAACCATATGGTATCTGTCTTTCTCTGTATGGCTTATTTCACTTAGCATCACACTCTCCAGTTCCATCCACGTTGCGACAAAAGGCCATATTTCATTCTTTCTCATTGCCACGTAGTATTCCATTGTGTATATAAACCACAATTTCTTTATCCATTCATCAGTTGATGGACATTTAGGCTCTTTCCATAATTTGGCTATTGTTGAGAGTGCTGCTATAAACATCGGGGTACAAGTGCCCCTATGCATTAGTACTCCTGTATCCCTTGGATAAATTCCTAGCAGTGCTATTGCTGGGTCATAGGGTAGGTCTATTTTTAATTTTCTGAGGAACCTCCACACTGCTTTCCAGAGCGGCTGCACCAATTTGCATTCCCACCAACAGTGCAAGAGGGTTTCCGTTTCTCCACATCCTCTCCAGCATCTATAGTCTCCTGATTTGTTCATTTTGGCCACTCTGACTGGCGTGAGGTGATATCTGAGTGTGGTTTTGATTTGTATTTCCCTGATAAGGAGCGATGTTGAACATCTTTTCATGTGCCTGTTGGCCATCCGGATGTCTTCTTTAGAGAAGTGTCTATTCATGTTTTCTGCCCATTTCTTCACTGGGTTATTTGTTTTTCGGGTGTGAAGTTTGGTGAGCTCTTTATAGGTTTCGGATACTAGCCCTTTGTCCGATATGTCATTTGCAAATATCTTTTCCCATTCCGTTGGTTGCCTTTTAGTTTTGTTGGTTGTTTCCTTTGCTGTGCAGAAGCTTTTTATCTTCATAAGGTCCTTGAGAAAGTCAGGATAGAAGGAACATACTTAAAGATCATAAAAGCCATTTATGAAAAGCCCACAGCTAACATTATCCTCAATGGGGAAAAACTGAGAGCTTTTTTCCTGAGATCAGGAACACAACAGGGATGCCCACTCTCACCGCTGTTGTTTAACATAGTGCTGGAAGTTCTAGCATCAGCAATCAGACAACAAAAGGAAATCAAAGGCCTCAAAATTGGCAAAGATGAAGTCAAGCTTTCACTTTTTGCAGACGACATGATATTATACATGGAAAATCCAATAGACTCCACCAAAAGTCTGCTAGAACTGATACATGAATTCAGCAAAGTTGCAGGATACAAAATCAATGTACAGAAATCAGTTGCATTCTTATACACTAACAATGAAGCAACAGAAAGACAAACAAAGAAACTGATCCCATTCACAATTGCACCAAGAAGCATAAAATACCTAGGAATAAATCTAACCAAAGATGTGAATTTTTTTTTTAATAGGGATTTATCTTGAGATGGTTTCCCAGAGATTCATGTAAAGGAAAAAGTGGTCTACAGGTGCAAACTGGTTCCAGATTGATGCAAGGCCTCCAAAGAGAGCACAGGTGTGAGTTGTTAGAAAATAAACCCTCTGGAAATGGAGGGGTGTATAAATTGTAAAGGGATCCAAGAAGTCCAGGCACAGCAGCAATAATGTCCACTATTGGCCTTCCATCCTGCTAAATCCCCAGATATGTCCAGTTCTCATCTCACTTTATTTCTCAGAGATATTCCCACTGGCTACTTCCTCCTTGAAACAGTCTTTTACTATTGCTTCTGCAACAATATTGTTTCTTGATCTTTTTAACTGCTCTGGCATGACCACTTGCAAGCTCACGTAACTCTACTCTGACAATGCATTTTAAAGTTTGTTCTAGGCTCTCTTTCTTTTCTATATTTGTTCTCTCTTTGATCTCATCCCATGTATCTAGTTATCACTCATAAGCAGAGATTTTAAATGTTGATATCTCCAAACCAGACCTTCACTCTGATTTCGAGGTATGTGGTAAATACAATTGTATTCTTTTATTCTGACACCAAGAACCAAATATGCCCCCAAAACCATCGTCATCACCTGAGAATGTCTTTCCTATCTTTTCAGTACCACCACCATTTATTAGTCTGTGCAAGTCTGAACCAATGCTACTTCCAAACATTCAACAATTCTGCTCACTCAACTCCCAAATAATCTCCAACTGTCCTCTTCAACCTCTATAATGTTACCACTCTCATCCAAATGTCTATAATCTCTTGAGGTATTATTTAACAGCCCACTAACTACTCTAAATACTTCTACTCTCCCTCACAAATTTAGTTTATCTTTCCCACTAGTCTCTATAAGACCAGTCACCCATCTTAAGTTGTTTTCTTAGAAAAACTATATTTTACAACAGTTTTAGATTTACAGAAAATTGCCAAGATAGGACAAAGAGCTCTCATAAGCTAACCCAGTTTCCACTATTATTAACATGCTAGGTTAAAATGGCACATTTGTTACAATTAATGAACCAACATTCTCATTAACTAAAGTTTATTCTTCTTGCCTTTCTTTTTACTAACATTGTTTTTTTCCATTCCAGTATGTCTTCCAGGATATCATATTACATTTACTCATCATATCACCTTAGACTTTTTGGCTATGATAATTTCTCAGACTTTATTTATTTTTAATAAGTGAAGAGTACTGGTCAGATATTTTGTAAAATACCTTTTTATTGAGATTTGTTTAATGTTTCCAACATGATTTCACTTGGGTTATGGGTAATTGGTGGTGAGAAAAACCTCAAAGGTGGAGCCATTTTAATTCCATCCTATCAAGGGTTTATACTATCAACATGATTTATTATAGTTGATGTTGCAAGAAATATATTATTGAGTGTATATTATGTATTTATAAATATTTCTATATACAACCATCTCTATCTATAGTAAGCTAAACATCAGTTTGTATTGATGTCTCCAACTCTCCTCTATTATCACATGGATCATTATAGTGTCCCCCTTCTTATCTGTAAACTCCCACTGCAACAGTGAAAAACCTGGCTCCAACTATCTATCATCCATTTACTTAATTGTTCAATTCCAGTAACACTTGCACAGAAGAGAATTGTTTACCCATAGCCCCATGGCATACAATTTTATCAACTACAGTACAGTGCTTATGTAGTTTATTTTGCTTTTAGTTTTATAAACTCCACTCATTTCCAAAGTTACTTAGGGCAGCACTTTCTCCCCTACCCTTCATGATGAAGTTTTTTATCATTATTCTCTCTATAGACTAAGACCATCCCTGGCATAGAGTAAATGACCAACAAACAATTGTTGCATTATTACAATAATTCAAGTATTTAATTTGAAAACTTTCAACTACTTAAGAGAGAAGAAGATGAAAGAAAAGAAGTCGAGGAAGGAGAAAGAGAAAGAAGACAGTCTGAATTCATTCTCTACCACTAATTATGATTCGTGCCAAGTTATTTAACTTCTCTGCAACTTAGTTTCTTCATCTGTAACATAGGGATATCGATAATCAAAAGTGAGTAGTTAGAAAAATATAAGAAAATATTCATAAATTGCTTGGGAAAGCATCGAGAACATAGTAAGTGTATTCTAAACATTAGTTCCTTTCAATTCTTGGAGATTTCTAGACTCATCAAAGTTCATTTCAGGGATACCAAGAAGTATCTGATCAAGAAAATTACATCTCAATCCAGGTGATGAGCCCTGAAATTCCTTGTAAGAAGGTCTGAACTTTGTGTTAATGGTGCCAATTTAGGCTACATGCACACATTTGGGGAGGATGACACTGATACATTTCTTAAAGAAGCTATTAACAGCACTAATATAACAGCTAACAAATTTTAGCAACTGCTGTGCTTCGGGGACTGTACTGAGCCCTTTGAATGCAAGCCTCATAATGATCTTCCTTGAAAGATACCATTTTTAACCCTCATTCACAAATGAAGAAACTCACCTATATTTCGATCACTGTCATAATATAATAAACCAAACAAAGAAGTTAGCCTGATCCATGGTGGCAGGTCAGCAAGCTTAAAAATTGGGAATGTGAAACATAAGTGTGGATATTTTCAATAACTACTTTTGCTGTAGTTATCTTTCACTCATTTGGATTATGTTTAACATCTAGGCAACATACTAGAATTCAGTTCATCTTAAGCCTGCCACTCTGTGACCTCAGGCAAGTTATATAACCATGCTTGAACTTGGCTTTTGGATTCCTTCAAGGTTTAAAATTCCAAAGTTCTGAGCAGATTTTGAGGACGTCTTACAAACATGGATTTGACTGTATGCTATTTTCTAATGCATAGCCAAACTCTTTCTTCTGCCCTCTACCCCTAAATTTGTAGAAACTTCGCTTTCCCTACCCTACCGTTTGCTTTCCCTTAAGACCTTAACATGGTCTCAAATAATATCTTCCCTACTGATTCCTCTTGTTGCACATTCCTTTTCATAATTAAAATGGAATCTTGTTTCACACACTCAATTCTGGTTTTGAATGCCAATGCAACAAATCCAAAGGCCAAGTGTCAGGTCTCATTTTGTGGCAGGCACAATCCTGAATGCTTGAAAGGCATCATACTATTTTATAAAATTTTTTTTTTCAACGTTTTTATTTTATTTTTGGGACAGAGAGAGACAGAGCATGAACGGGGGAGGGGCAGAGAGAGAGGGAGACACAGAATCGGAAACAGGCTCCAGGCTCCGAGCCATCAGCCCAGAGCCTGACGCGGGGCTTGAACTCACGGACCGCGAGATCATGACCTGGCTGAAGTCGGACGCTTAACCGACTGCGCCACCCAGGCGCCCCGGCATCATACTATTTTAATCCTTCTACTAACCCCATGGTAAAGTTATGGATATTATTCTCCTTTTTTAGACAAAAACAAACAAGAAACAAAAACTCCACAAAGACACATATACAAACTAGCTTCGGAGATCTTGAACAAATTGCCTAGGAAGTAAGTGACAGTGCAGAATTCTGAATACCTGACTCCAAAACCCATGCTTTTGACCATTAAATCTTGTCTCTTGAGATCAGTGGTGATTTACATCAAAAATGTGAATAACTAAGAGGAACATGGAAGCAAGGTTATAGACCTGGTGTATGATGAGGCAAAAGGGTACAGTGTAACTTGGACACTATGACATTACATATGATAAGTTACTATTAGTACTTCCACTTTTCAAAGGAGAAATATGACATTTATAAGTCTAAGAAAGTTGTCAAAGGTAGCTGTGACTCCTATCAAGGTAGCTTCCTATTGCCAAGATGGCACCTTCAGAACTATCCAGAGAAATTTATTTAAAACAAAAAGCAAGTTGTAAATTCAGTAGACCTAAATCACCACAGGCCTAGGGAACTTATTTTCAAAAGGTCCCCAGGTGATTCTGATGCATTCCCAAATGTACAAGCATTATACAAATTTAGATTTGCCTAATAGAGAGGGTCAGCCTCATTTACAATAGTAAAATACCAGGTCAGTTCTATTTCCTCATCTTAACAGCCTATTAAAAATACTATCTATGAGATATCTCTCTACTACCACCCTCTCTGCAAACATGAACACATTATGAAACCCTTTTGTACCTTTATTGACAAGAATACTCTTTTCAAATGAGATCACAGCACCTTATTTACTCTGAAGATGATGGAGAGGCTGAGGATACTCTGGGCCTGGTCCTCAGGCCCCTGATATCAAGTCCAAGTATCTGTAGGATACTTATAGACAAACTGTTTTTTCTCTTTAAATCTGGGGCACTTATAAAGGTAAAAAGGCTTGATTTGGTCATGATTTCCTTACTCTACACTTTAAGCTGCCCCTCTCCTTCCACATATCATGCTTTCTTCATTTCATCAGTCTTGCTCTCAGCAAAGCCACTTGAAGCAGTCATTTTGCTCTTTAGTCAAAATACTTTCTATTCTAGAGGTATCTACATCCTACTTTGTCCTTATTCTCCTCTTTTCACCATCCATGTAGTCAGTAAATTAATTCACAAAGTGTACTTTGAGTACCTGTTATTCTTCATATGACATTTTATGCATTGAGGAGATAAACAAAACCCTGTAGTGTTATGGGGCTTATTCCCTCTCCCTCTCTCTCTCTCTCTCTCTCTCACACACACACACACACACACACACACACACACACACACACACTTGCTTTGGCCACGGCTTCCCAATAGGAAGTCCTATATAAGGAGAGTCCCTGTTTCTGGACCTTTCCAAAATTCTCCCTTTCCTCCTATATCTGAATGAACACATGATGGTCTTAATCTCCCACTGGAAGATAAGCCAATCAGATGAATTAGTCCTAGCTATGGCATCAATTACTGATTATGAAGTTTTAAGTCGCTACTCCCAGATAACCTACATTTATCATTAATTCCTTCAATCCAAATTCTCTGCCCTATAATAACATATGGGATGCATTTGGCATCCAGAGGAGACTTTCAACTTCCCTGAAACCATGGTAACATGAAGCCAGCATCTTCATTCCCCATATCCATGAAAAATTAGTATCTGCAAGGATCTTATTCCTCTCAACCTAGCAATCACAAAGTTGATCGCTCTACTCTGACTCATCATGTACAGTTTTACCTAGTTTATATTTCTGCCTAAACTTAGAGATATTTTAATGTGCCTTTTCTGAAATTTTCCTTAGTTTTCCCCCCGGTCCTTCTGGTTAGGTAACTAATCTATGCACCCAAGTATGCATACATTAAATAAAAATTGCAAAACTATTTTATTCTCCCTGACTCTGTAACAGTATACAAAAGCATGGCACTGACCTAATTCAGGGATAAACCCAAACAGGAGAAAAAGTTTTTTAAAGCATTGCCCACCCCCACCAACTTTCCAGTCATAACAGCCCCCTACCTCATTTTATGTTTTTCAGATCTACTCCTGAGAACAGGACCCCATAGGAATCAAAAGTTTATATTGCAGGCCACCTGAGAGGAAATGGGAAGTGACGATGTGATCAGTTAGGGAGAGGAGAGCTGCAAGCTGGTAGTATGCAATCCAGGTAGGCTATGGTCAGCTTGTTAATGCACTCTGCAGAGTGAAAGCCAACATGACCCATAAGTCTGCATATAATCTGCCCACCCCTCCAGTTACCCTCTGTCCCCATCTCTACCAATCTCCCCCTTGCCCACTCTGCTACTGCCAACATCTGTCTGGTGGAGCAGGCATGCATTTTGCTCATGCTGCTCTTGCTGTCTCATGTTTTACCAATTCCCACTACGTTCCACTCCAGCATTCTCTCTCCCCATCCTTGCTTTCTTAGTTCCTATTACATGGATCTCCCTCTAACTGTGTATGTATAGCTTATTTGTGTGTTTTGTATCTCAGCCCATAGAATGCAATTCCATGAGGGAAGTGACTTTTCCATTTTGTTTACCACTTTTTTCACCAGCAATTAGAACAGTGCCCAGCATGAAGTACATGGTCAATAAGACCTTGTTGAATAAACAAACAGACTTGCAATGAGCTGGTCCTGCAACTATGATTATGTCAAACAAAAACAAAAAGAAAAAAATGTAATCCAGTGTTTTTCTGTTCTGGTTCCAAGAGATAACAAACTTTTGAGTTACATGAACAGGGCATCAGTCAACCTTGAGCCATTGTATGAAATCTATTCCCTTTCCATTTCTTCTGATTACATCAAGAACAAGAACCAGGGGTAAAATATCATGAACACTTATGAATTTACTTTTTTGAACAAAAAGAAAAAAGAAGAACAACAACAAGATCAAGTCTCATGGTTAAAATCCTTGGTTGGCAGCTGAATCTGGTTGATATTTAATAACATTTTTTGTTTTCATTTTTGAAAATTTATATTGTCAATTAATGTAGTGAAAAAAGTCTTTAAATTCCATTCATAAAAAGAAATAAAAGAAAAAATGGAAGGAAGGGAGAGAAGGAGAGAGAGATAAAGAGGGCAAGACAGAAAGAAGGAAAGAAAGAATGAATGAATGATTAAAGGAAACAGTTTAGGTGGTACCTAGATTTTGCAAACAATGGTAAACATGTTATAGCAATGGTAGAAGCAATGATTACCACTTTGGGGCATCTATCCCGTGAATACACGTCTCTAACCCTAGAAGAACAAAGAAGGCGTATCTTTTGGATACTAATCTCTGTAAGTGGTAGCCCAGCATCCCAGTTGAACACAAAGTGTGGGTGCACTCCCTCCAAAACGTATGCTGTAGCAAAGCCCATGAGTGCCAACCAGGTGCTGGGAAGATTACATGAAAAGAGAAGAAATTTTTAAAGGAGACAAAATTCTTAACCCTTACCAGTCTCTAATTAGGTTGACATCAATGCTTAGAAAATGGTGAAAATAGAGAGGACTTGTGTGAATCCTGGGCACTATTTCTAGGAGAGCCCCAAAGGATGATGAGTCATTTCATCATGACAGTGACAGAGTACAGTTCAATCCCAGCCAGGTTGTATGATTTATCCCATATACAGTATGTACAAGAACACTAACATGCCCCTGCCCCTTATTGACCTCATCCTACCCTCAGAATGCAGCTCAGCAACTTGCTGACAGCCAAGCCCCCTGGGGGGACATAGACTGACTGCATCTTAGACCATGAGCACTTGTCATTCTGAACAAAGAGCCACAGACAGATTTGAACCATAAAGAAATAACAACAAAAACAAACCACATCCTTCTTATCTTTCACTGTGCACTTGAATGCAATTTATTTTCATTTTTACATTTTAAGGGGAAACTGTTGGAGACTTGATGGTTAGAATAGAAATGAAGCATAGAGCATACTGCTTTTTTTTCTTTCCTTCCCCACAGAGCCAGTGGGATGAATGTCTTTGCCTTCAGCTCTGAAATTTGTATTCTCTACTATCTGGGGAAAAAAAAATACAGGATAATGTCCATTCTGCTGCCTTTACCCCATTTTGTTTATTCTCATGAGGTAGAATTTTAAAGAAAAATGAAACACATTAATCTTCAGTAATTTATTTCTCTCCCACTAAACTCTTTCTTCCTAATAATAAGGCATATTATTTTAAGTGACTTTGTGTTTCTTTCTAAAATCTGCATCCTCGGTCCTTTCAAAACTGAACAGGTTACTGAGCTTAATTCAGTCTCATGAGATTGTTTCTATTTCTTCTTTCCAGCTGTGCTCCAAAGAACACCTACTTCTGTATCCCTTGGAGAATCTCCATGTGGGGAGGGCGCAATGAATTTGAAAGCCATAGATCATCCCAAGACTTAGCTTTCCCATGGGATCTCTTTATGAGGACTTCTGATACGACCTATAGCAACTCCTTCCATCACTGAATTTGCAGGATGAAGCTATGTTTCTTAAGGGAGTCCGTGGTTACAGCCACCATCTCAACCTCAGTTGTACCTGTCAGCTTTGAAAATCCAAGGATATTAGCAAATGACTTAGAAATAAGTTTTAAAAGGAAAACAAGTCCACTTATTAAAACTAGAAGAAGGCAAGTAGCAATGTATGATAAGAGTGAGGGGAGATGACGGATAAAGGCCTATGACCACCCCTTCAGTCTCTTCTGATACCCTCACTCTGCGTCCAACCTTAGCTCTAACCCAAGAAAATTCTAACAGTTCTCTTAATGAATGAATACTGCTTCATGGCTCAAGAGACATACACATTACATATGTATGTGTGTGTGTGTGTGTATACACACACACACATATTTTTCTAGATTTAATTATGTATGTTTTCTAAGTGATGTCGCAAACTATTTTTCTTGACTTTGATATGTGGTGTGTGGAGAAATGCAATTAATTTTTATATACTGACACTATATCTAGCAAACTTTCAGAAGGATAAAATAATTCACCAAATTTACATAGCTGGTAAACTGCAAGGTTGGGACTCTAACCAGTGTTTATAGAATTCTAAACATTGTGGCCTCAAACATCCCCCAAAAGCTTTCTTAAGCCATTCTCAAAAATATTCATTCACCTACATATATCCTCCACCAGATGGAGTAATACCTCAGTTGCTCTATTGTATTTTTTTCCCCTTATTTGGCATGCTATAACATCTTTTTTAGAAACAATTATATGTTTCCCTCTTCCTTCTTACTATCTAGAGATTCTTTCTAAATTCTTCAGCGATCTATGCCTCCCACAGAGAGCTCACATGCCACAAGACAGAAATACCGACATTTGAACTGGGTGACTTGGTTGCGGGAGGCTATCAGTACATTGCAATATGTTTAGCAGCATCTCTGGCCTCTACCCACTAGATACCAATAGCAACTGACCCCTGTTGTGATAACTTAAAAAAAAAAAGTTTCCAGACATTGACAATTGTCCCTTTGGGGACAACATTACCCCCAGTTGAGAACCACTACATTAGGTCAAGCCAAACCCGCTTTTAGCTCCAATGGCAGGACTAATTTTCCAGGAATAAACCCATCACTTTGCCAGTGATTATAGCAGGAAAGAACATTTGACCAAAGTTTGGCCCATGAGACTGGAGTTGAGGTCCATTGTTATTTTTCTGAAAAAATTTCTTTCTTCTAAGAGAGGCTACAAAGACTGTCACATCTCTCTCTCTCTCTCTCTCTCTCTCTCTCAGTCTTATTCTGAACATCATTTGGTATAAGTAGACTGGAGCTAATGCAACCATCTTGCTACCAGGTTCAGTATGAATATAGTTCCCAGATGAATTATAAGCAGCAGTTCATCCAAAAAACTCCCAGAGAAATGAAGACAAAACTACTGGATCAAGTCTTCTAGGTATAGGAGATGAGAAACATCCTAATTGCTTAAATTAGCTTGTGATGAGATTTCTTCCCTCCCTCCCTCCCTTCCTCCCTCCCTCCTTTCCTCTTTCCACTTAAGACCTTAAGTATATAAAACTGAATTGATTATAGTCTCAAAATAAAAATACAATATTCTCTCCCAGCTGTCTCCTTCCCCCACCCCCCACTTTCAAATATAGCAACCCCTCATTTCCTATCTTTTTCTCATTTTTCTCCCTGCTTAAGTACTCATTCCAGTATTTTGAATATATATCTGTCAAATCCATCTTTACAGATTTATGCAGATATACACATGAACTTAAAATTGGTATTATGTGTGTGTGTTTTGGTTTCCCTGAAGGATATTGTGCTATAAATTTCATTCTATTTCCAGCTGCCTTTCATGATGGTGTGTGTGTGTGTGTGTGTGTGTGTGTGTGTGTATTTCCTTTAACTATATGGTATTCCACCACATGCGATATTACATGTTTCTTATCCTGTTTTATAGTGAGGACTGCTTACTCTCTTTTTTTAAGTTTTTAAGAATGTTTATTTCTGAGAGAGACAGACAGAGTACAAACAGGGGAGGGCCAGAATGGGAGACACAGAATCTGAAGCAGGCTCCAGGCTCTGAGCCATCAGCACAGAGCCTGACATGGGGTTCAAACCCACAAACTGTGAGATCATGACATGAGCCAAAGTCGGACACTTAACCGACTAAGCCACCCAGGTGCCCCAGGACTATCTACTTTCTATTACCCTAATTTTTACCTCAAACGGTTCTGAAATGGGTCTTATTGTTTATGTCTCACTGTGGACCTGAGATATAAATGGAGAGGTTGTGAGGGTATTCACATATTTACCTTCTCTGAACACTGAACTATTTTTTTTCTATAGTAGACCCCTTTAAATGAAACTCCCACAGTAGTACATGAGGATCCCTATTTTCTCATATCCCTAACAACACCTGATGTTTTTAAAGCCTCTTATATTTCCTAGTGGCCCTTATAAAGTGGTATCTAATTGGTTTGATTTGTATTTATGAGACTATTAATAAAGATGAATACTTGGTTACATATTTAAAAAACCTACTTCAGAGGATTAGTGTAACTGTTTTAAAAATTAACATGTAACATACTTAATTCTTAGGAACATAGTATTAGCTATTTCTAATATGACTAGTATTATCAATATTTTCATCATTACTATTATATATTAGTCATTTGATCTTTCTGTGAATTGCTTGTTTATATGTTTTCCCCAGATTTCTCTTTCTTGTTTCCTTATTTCCAAGTCTTCTTTTATATTGTAGTTATCAATCCCTTGTCTGTGTAAATGGTGCAAATACTTCCCTCAAATCTTGTCACAAAGGTGGTAAACTTCATCTATGGAGTAATTCAGTGACAAGGCAAATTCATCAATTTTTCTGCTCACAAGTATTTTTCTTTTGGTGTGTTGCTTAAAATTTCCTTCACCATCCCAAATGACAAATATTCTTCTATGCTTTTCTTATATTGGCTTTATACTTGCACATTTGGGCTTCTAACCCATATAGAGTTCAGGGATAAGATAGTAAAAGAAATTTTATGGCTTACAATACAGTGAACCTACTTTTCCAATACAACTTCTTCAAAAATCCATTCTTTGCCCTACTAAAGTGTGAGGCCTCCTATTCATAGATGGCTGTGATTCTAGGCTTTCTATTTAACTCCATTGCCTATTGATTGGTTCTTGAGTTAGTGGCACACAGTTTCTTTAATAGACATTTATACCTCGTTTCTTCAAAGGTGGCTTTTTTTCTCACTTGCTCACTCCTAAAAGTGGGCCTGCTCAAATTTCTGTTGAGAATTCCTGACTCTCTTAGTGGCTACATTTTATGCTTTGCTTCTTAGCCTCACTGCTGTGCTAATAAAAAAAAATTCAAATACATCAAAGGAAAAGTTGTCTTTTCCTGGTCCTTCAGTCCTATCTTTTCAGCTAATTCTTTAGAACATAAGTTCTCCATATTTTATCCAGCCTTTTTATTTGTTATTGGTGAGAAACTTGATCTGTACGTTGCTAATCTGGCATAGATATAAAATTGACTTTTAAAAAGTTTGGAACCTCTGATCAGCAACCTTTCTGAACTCTTATTAAATTCCATTATGTTTTCTGTATCAGTGATACCTTTGTTTCTGTCACAGATTGGGTTCACCTAAAGGAAACAGAGGTAGGTGTTCAAGGTGTTTACTGGGGAATCAATACTTATGAAAGGCAAGGGGAGGAATCAGCACAGAGGAGAGAGAGAAGTTGAGCTGCCATGCAGACTAAAGCTTCAGCTGTCTCAGCAGAGAGTTCTGGGATAAGTACCACTGATCAGACTTGACCCATATTGAGTCACAGTGAGTCAAAACAGACAAGCTTTCATATACCACCTTGTGCATTCACCAGATAATAGGTGCTCTAGGAAGACATGACCTCCCAGGAAAAGCAGAAGGTTCTCAGCTAGTGAGCTGGGCCCTAAAGGAGCAGAATGCTGAAGGCTTAGCCCACTGCATTCCCTAAGTTTGGTTCAAGTCCTTTTTTGAAGGGAAAGATGAGCAATATGTCTCTGTGTTTACCACACCTTCTAAGTTATATATAACACTTCACTCCTTAGGGAGAAGCTCCAGATCTGTGAGATCCCTCCCTATTATATGCTACACGCAGGGATTGTGGTTTTTGACCAGAACACGTCTGTTTTTCCTAGGAGTCTGGGTGTGGTCTCTTTATCCCTTGTTATGGAGGGAAGGAGCTGTTCAGCTAGTTTTCAGTTCTTTTTCAGCAGGACTTATTTCAGGTATAGTTGTAGATTTGGTGTCTCCATGGGAGGAGGGGCGTTCAGGGTATTCCAAGGCCATCATCTTGTACCACAACTCTATTTTTCTTTTATTTGTAAAAGATATTTTTGCGGGATATAAGATTGTTGGATCTCAGTTCTTTTCTTTCAGTACTTGAACAAGTAACCCACTTCATTCTGGCCCCTATCACTTCTGAAGAGAAAGCTCTTAAGCTTATTAAGGTTTCCTTGTTTTGCAAGCAATCATTTCCTCTTGCTGCTTTAAAATTTTTCTCTTTCCCCATGACTTTCAGCATTATTATAATCATATATCTAGGTATTAATTTCTTTGTTTTTTTTTTTTTTCTTACTTGGAGTTCATTTTGTGTTATCCTAGTCTGGAATTATCTGTGAGCCACAGGTCTGGAAGTGACAGTGGATACAGTGGCTTACTTTTCTTTTCTTTTTTTTTTGGTAATATTTTACTTTTTAAATTTGTTTATTTTTAATTTAAATCCAAGTTAGTTAACATATAGTTTAATAATTTCAGGAATAGAATTTAGTGATTCATAACTTACATATAACACCCAGTGCTCATCCTAACAATGGTCCTTCTCAATGCCCTCACTGCTTTAGCCCTTCCTCTGACCCAACATCACACCAGCAACCCTCAGTTTATTCTCTGTATTTAAGAGTCTCTTATGATTTGTCTTCCTCCCTGTTTTTATATTATTTTTGCTTCCCTTCCCTTAGGTTCATCTGTTTTGTATCTTAAATTCCACATGAGTGAAATCATGATATCTGTCTTTCTCTGACTTATTTTGCTTAGCATAATACACTCTAGTTCCATCCACGTCTCAGCAAATGGCAAGATTTCATTCTTTTCCATCGCCGAGTAATTTTCCATTATACCTGTATATCACATCTTCTTTATCCATTCTTCAGTCAGTGGACATTTGGGCTCTTTCCATATTTTGGCTATTGTCAATAGTGCTGCTATAAACATTGGGTTGTATGTGCAATGGCTTACTTTTCTTGAGTGGCATTCCTGATTTACTAGGGATAGGGGCACTAGCCTCTGATAGCTTCAGCTTACCTTTCCCAGTGTGAAGCCTTTTCCCTACATACAAGCCTGGGCAAGGTTAAAGGAGGTCCCAGCATTCTTGCCCTCCATATCAGGCATACATGTATAAACTAGGTGGAAGAAGGGAGATCCTGACCTTTCAGCTACATTTGCCAGGAATTTAGATTCTGCAGCTCTGAGCTAGGGATGATGAGACATGCTTAGGGCCTACCTGTCCCACTGATATACCATATCTTTGACTAAGAGCTGAGGAGAGAGCTAGGCCTGTCTTCTTGGCCACACTTAACCTGAGTATAGTTTCCATCATTTTAAGCAAGAGAGGCTGGGGTGTGGTTAGAGAAGGAGTGGGTTGTGACTCCAGTGCCATACTATGGCTGTTTCTTACTGATATTTACTAGATTTCTTGAATGAATGTTTCTTCATTTGCTGTCTGCAGTTAGAACAATTTCTAGTGATATTAAGTGGTTTCTTTGGATGGTTGCATGGGTAGATAATAAAGAGATGCATACATATATAGATATCTATTTCTGTATGTGTGTACATAATATATAAATACTAAATATTTACATATTACATAAAATATTCACCAGCTATAGTCATTTCTCTGGGGATAAAGTTCTCACATATCCTAGAGCCCCTGGTTTCTCATCTATCTTGTCTTAATATCCTCTGAGATAGTTTCTCAACCCTATCTTCCCATACATTAACTCAGATTATAGCTGAACTTCTTTTTACATCTCTCTTACCTTGCCCATAGCCATCTCCTAATTTCAGTGACTCTCCTAATACCTCGATCCCAGGTAATACTCTCATCTGGGGTTCCCTGGTTGTAGATGGAAGAACTAGAAAGCCAAAAGAAGGATGTTCTGGGACGGATCTTCAGTTGTTGATGTAGCATCTCTTCATGCCCATTCCATTTCCATGCTCATGATCTTACTGCCTATGATTGGTACAGGACTGGGCTGGTACTGGACTGCTAATTTTCTCTCCCATAGTAGCTGTGTGCAGGTCAAAATTTACTCAAAGCAGTATAATAGAGAGGAAAAAGACGTGTTTAAAAAACTATTTCTGGCAACCTGCAATGTCCTCTTAGTCCTCTCATGTTGCAGTCTACTTTTTACTTCCTTATCCTTCTTGGTCTTCAGCCACACCCCAACATCCCTCCCACAAACACATGTCCGGAGGCTAAATCACCGTATTCTCAAACCGGTTCACAATGTTTTTATTTTATTTGGTAAACGTGTTCTGAAACCCATTAATCTCCTTTTCTTCTTTATGAAAATTCTAAGGTTCTAGTTAAAGAAGTTAAGTCTTTACTTGTACTCCAAGTGGTCTCAAACTAGATGCCAATTTTCTATTACTTGTATTTTAAGACACCTTTGCTATTAACTGATCACATCTCCCTTTCATTATAGTATGTGAGGGCAAGAATCATTTCTTCTTCTTTTTGTGTCCACAGTACCTACACAGTATTAAATAGGCATACTGAGGACCTAATAGGAGTTGAGTGTTCTGGCTCTTTTCAGCTAATGACCAGGAATCCCACTGGTCAGAAGATGAAGAGGGAGAGATATCTGGATTGGTCTTTTTTACTTATTTTTAATGCTGCAGTAAATGAACCCAATTTATCAAGGGTTAAACACATCAGTTATACCATTGTTTCAGAATGCCAGTAAATGGAAGAATGATCTATTACTTTCCAACATTGTTGCACTGATAACTAATGCAAAGCTAGCTTTTCAGCTGTATATCAACTCTTTTCTTCTGCCAGGTATTACTGTACTTAAGTGCCTCCCCAAGCAATTGCATTTTTGTTTCTGCTTTTAATACCAGACCATTAATCCCAATGTTCTGTTTGAAGTAATGTGATATGTGTGAAGCCAGGCTCAGGAATTATGATAGTTAAAAGCCACATTTAAAGAGGCTGATACAAAATGGGATTTCATTTCTTTCTGGTATTAGGCTTTTAAGTGCCAGAAAAATAACAATCTACAGAGAGGAATTTTTCAATAAGAGCTGCAGCTCTGATATTTTAGTCACAATTCTCTCCAAATCAGCTGCAGATATGAATCTTGTTGGAGTAATGGTAGTTCAAGAAAGTGATTGTATAAAATTGATTTAAATCCCTTGACAGTATATCTACATTCTATAGTCAATAAAAAAGAGAGAGAGAGAGAGAGAGAGAGAGAGAGAGAGAGAGAGAGAGAGAGAGAGAGTTTCATGGGCCAAGGAAGTGATTGCTACAAAGCAGATATGCCTCTTCCCAAAAATCATAATGCAGGACCTTATTCTTTAATGTTTTGGCTGTTCCTTCCCCAGCAAGCTTTGCAGCCCACTTGAACCAGGCCCATTTACTTGATATATATGATGGAAAAAGTCAAAGTGATTGAGAGACTTGTATTTGGGACTGATTGCCATTGAAATGGAAATATTTTTGCATTTATATGGCAAATGAGAACTTTTCTATCAGAGGTTCTCCATTTTTTTATGTTTTCTAGGAATCAGAGCAACCTCCATGTGGTAACACCGATCAGTCTCTTTTCTTGAGACAGGTAAATGGGATATTAAACTTCTCTGTGGCCCAGACCCTGTAGATGACATACACACTAATTCTCTTAACAAGGGATGTAGGCATTAGCTCTTTGTTATAGGCAAGGGCATGAGTCTCAAGAAAACAAAGTCATAGAAAGTATCGGTGTCATAGCTGAGATCTGACCCCAGATCATGCTTTTTCTACTCATTGCTGACTCCTAAGGTGACTCATGATTAAGGGGAACTCTTTGTTTTCAGCAAATCAATATATTAAAATCCATACCCACTAAATACAAATCAGAAGGTGATTCTTCATGTCCTAAAAAATTTCCTAGCAGGTCCCTTTAAATAGCCAGCACTTTGAAAATACTAACATTCAAAATATTAAAAATATTAAAATATTCACTTTAATTTGTATTCACCATTCCAATAATTTTCCACTTATGAACATTTATGTATTGTATTTCATGTATTATATATACATATGTGAATACATATACATACATACATACATATGTATGTATGTATGTATGTATGTATGCAGATAAGGATTTAAAAAATCTCTTAAGGTCATATACCCAGAAGGCAATGAAGACAGGATTTGAATCCCAGTTGTCTGAATCCGAGTTCATAGGCAATACATCATACTTCTGTTGAGTAGGACATGTCCTCAACCTGTGGTATGTTACCATGACATTCAGGAACTTCTTTTGACAAATAATTTTACTGATGGGTCATGGTGAATTTAATTTCAAACAAGTCCTGAGTGAAAGTTGTGATTTCCCCATCATTTTACTGGATGAGGATATAGAAAAATAAATGAAAACTCTGTTGTAATTGTCCTCAGGGAAATTTTAATCTATTTGAGGAAATCTCTAGAATTCTATCATTGTATCCTAAATATGAACACCTATCTAATGAGTTTCAGTGTTGCTGTGTTGTTGCTTTTAATATTTTAAAAATATTTTATTTGAAATATTACCCCACAAAGGTCTATATATTCTTCTAAGCTATTTCATGCTAGAAATCTGTTTTGTAGCCCTATCTTTTAACTGGTTTTTGTTTAGTTTTATTTCCTTCACGTTTTAATTTTTGGTAGGTCTACTTTATTTGTGTTCAATTTCTCACCTTTTCACAACTTTTGAGGGAGGGTAACCTCAATTGAATGAGAATTCCAAATTCTTTAAAATCATGTTGTATTCCCCCCAAATTCTCAAAATTAAGTAAATTAAGAAATGACACCTGAAATACTTGTTTAATCTTTCCACTTAGTCATATCCTTTTGTGTCCATTCATTCAAGTTTATTTTTAAACATAGTAACACTTGAAATTTTCTTGTAGAAAATTTCTCATTAAATATTATTGAGATGAATTAATTTCTATAAGTTTGAAAAAGGAAATATTTACTAATTAGAATATTTGCTGTTTTTGAAATTGCTAATTTTGTGTTATCGTACTTGGCAAGTTTTCTCAATTTTTATTAATCTCTTTAAGCTTTTGTTTCCTTTTTTTGTTATAAATATCTTTATTACATGTAAATGCATTACTGTGTTACTTTTAAATCAAAAAGCAAGTGGCCCTCCATGCAGCTCAGCCATGTTGACATCTTTCCCAACATCCCAGTCAGGTTCATTGAGCTAAGAAAGGGCCATCAGAGTGAAGAGTCTACATTTATTTCCCCTTTTCCTCTCATTATATCACTAGGAAAAAAAAGAAAAATACTTGTTAAAATATATTTTTACCATATTTTGGTGTAAATTTGAAATTTACAGAGAGAATGGAGCATGAGAGAGAAAGCATTGCCTCAGAGGCTTTCTGCTAGTCTTCTCTCCACAGGCCTGCAGTATGGTCCCAGAGGACTTGCACCACATGCTTGGTCCTGGGCTGCTACACTGCTTTTCCTAACCATCAGGCAGTCGAGCGTGCCCAGCCAAGTTTCCCAAACTATGGATTGCTCCAGATTACAGATTGCCTGTGGCTGCTCTTCTCTCCAGGGAAGACCATGAGTGGGTGCAAGGAGTTCTGCTTCATTTTCCTAAAAGAACTGTCTCTGAGAACTTGGTATTCGAATAAAACATGCAATGTGATGTTAAAACTCTGATCTAAATTTCAAAGCACTTTGAGGTTGCAGGGCATAAAGAATACCTGCAGGCCCTGAGCACTCCCTAGTCCTGCTGCCACCAATTTTCATCATTTCATGCTTAGATTATTGGGATAGAATCTGGGTTATTCTTCCTTTTTCCCCACAATGACTTCCTCCAATTTTTCTTGGGGATCTCAATCAGATAAATTACCCTCAAACTACAATTTTCAGCCTGACAATCTTTAGAACAAAGGTTTTCAGTGGTTCCCTATTACAGGGAGAATAAAATCCAAGCTCCTTGTCTTGGAATGTAACTCCCTTGAGTTCCCTCTGTGAACTTTTACTCTCGTATAGTGGTTTCCAACTGGGGGCAATTTTACCCCACAGGACATGTTTGGTTGTTGTAACTCTGAGGGGGAAGAGACTCGCATACAGCTGACAGAGATTAGGGATGCTGCTAAACATCCTACAATACCCACAACAGCCCTTGCAACAAAGAATTACACAGTCTAAAATGCCAATAATGCCAAGGTTAAGAAACCCTGCTCTAGACAAATGGGGCTAGGAGTTGTTCCTGGGATTTTCCAAGCACATATTACCTACCATGCATCCTCAGCTTTCCACCTCCATTTCCTAAGCAGAGTTCCTATTTCGACACCTACCAACTCCACAAAGCCATGTGCTCTCCGTCTGAATTTTTCTTGTACATATTGATCCCATTCCTGTGTTACTTTTCTTAAATGTTTTATTCCCCCAATTGTATTATACATTTTTGAAGTATAAGGAATCTATCTTCTTTCTCATATCTCCCACAGTACTTATTACAGGGCTGCACATATAACAGGTGCTAAAAAATATTTGTTGTTCAACTGGACACAAGAAAAACAGTTCATTTTGATGGTGGCCTCCCTTTATAGCCATGTGGCTTCACTTACTATATAATTTGATTACTTCAAATGCAGTCATTGAATTCCTAATATGTAGACTCAAGCACAGTTTCTTTGTTTTAACACACTGACAGTTTTACCAGGCCCACAGCTCAAAGAAGCATAATGGAATATTGGTGATCAGGTATGGCCTGTCTCCCATTGTCATGCCTCTTGGCCTGCTATTATCCTAAATGAGTGGCCATGTGGAACAAATCACTAACGTGAAGGACAAGGCAAAATTGCCAGGAAAGAAAGCATGAAATGGTAAATGTTTTATTTAATCTAGAAGGATATGGAAATGTTTCATCTGATGCCAGCCTGCTATTTTAAACAACCTCAGCTTCATTATTTAGAACTACTACCGTTAATGTATCTTTGCAGCGAAAAGCAAGCTAAAAGAACACATTAGCGGCATCATGCCCGTCCTGGCCACTGCCTCTCATACAGATAAATGGTTCAATTTAATTTAATTTACCAAACATGGATGAAGCATCTACTATATAAAATAGACATACGTACATTAGTATCTGGGATTCGGGATGATATAAAAATGCCCTCAGAGAACTTGCAGTCTGGTAGGGAAACAAGGCAAAATAAGATGAACGGTTGTAAAATGGAGTTCTGTGGGTACTCCAAGGATAGAGTAACCAGGTTTAGGGGAAGCAAGTGAGTGTTGCTTTTAAGACCTTTCAAAAAGGAGAAGTAGGAGTGTTTTGTTTTTCATTTCCTTTTCTATTAGTTTTTTTGATTTATGTTAGTTATGTATTGCTGCTATAACAAATTACCACAAATTTAGTGGCTGCAAACAACACAAATGTTCTGTAGACCAGAAATCTGATTGGGCTAAATTAAGGTGTCATAGGATTATGTTACTTTCTAGAAGTCCTAGGGGAGAATCTCTTCCCTTGCCTTCTCCAGATTCTAAGCTGCTCACACTCCTTTTCTCATGGCTTCTTTCCTCTGTTTTCAAAGCCAGCAATAATGGGTTGAGTCCTTCTTATGTCTCATCTCTCTAACCCACCCTTCTTCCATCCTCTTCTACTTTTAAGGACTCATGTGATTAGATCAGGCCACCTTAGACAGTCCATGCTAATCTCCCTGTCTCAGTATCTTTAATCTGAATGACCTCTGCAAAATCTTAATTACTTTTGCTAAATAAGGTAGTATTTTCTCAGGTTCCAGGGATTGGGTTGTGGACATTTTGGGGTCAGTGAGGCTATTTTCCTCTTTACCACATAATATAAAACTGGAAGTAAATTGTACCAATGTTAAGTATACAACTTGATGATTTTGTGTGTGTATATATTCATGTAGTCACCACTAAGAAAAGGTGAAGAACACTTCCAACACTCCCATTTTCTGGAACTTTTGGCAACCTTCTTTGTCCATACACTTCTCCAAAGATAATCACTCTTTGACCTCTGTCACCATTGACAGATGGTGTGTTTTGTGTTTTTGAAAACTTCAGATAAATGTAATCAAATAATATGTGTTATTTTTGTGTAATGCTGCTTTTTCTCAATTGTTTATCTGTGATATTCAATCATGTTCATGCAACTATAGCAACAGTTTATCATTTGCATAGCTGTGTATTATTCCACAATGTGCATATATCACATTTGATTTACCGATTCTATGGATAGACATTTAGGTTGTTTACAGTTTGGGGCTATTGTGAAGAAAGCAATCATGAACTTTCTTTTGTATGTCTACTGGTTCATACATATACATATTTTCAGCTTTAGTAGATATTCCTGGAGAATTTTGAAAGCAGTTATATCAACTTACACTCCCACCAGCACTAATAAGAGGCTCAGTAGCTCTGCATCTTCACCAACACTTGATATTGTCAGTCCTCTTGACTTGGGACTTCAAGTGGAGTTATAGCAGTATCTCATTGTGGTTTTAGTTTGCATTTTCTTGATAACTAATGGTGTTGAGCACCTTTTCTTATGCTTATTGGTATTTGCATATTGTCTTCAATTTTTTGCCCATTTTACTTTTAGTTACCTTTTTTTAAATGATTTGTAGGTGTTCCAAACATTTTGAAGAGTTCTCAGTCAGATATAGGCAATGCAACAATTTTCCCAACTGTGACTACTTTTCCTTATGTTAATGATCACTTTGGGTGGATAAAGTTCTTTTTTTAATAAAGTACATTTTAGGAAAGGTTAATGTTTTTGAGCTATACTTTTAAAAACTGTTACTGATCACAAGAACATGAAGACATTCTCTGGTGTCATCTTCTAGAAGATATATTGCTTTGCCTTTCACACTTTGATCTATACTTCATCTCAAATTACTGTTGTGTATGGTATAAGGTAGGGGTCAGATTACATTTCTTTCTCATATGAATATCCATGTAATTCAGCATCATATATTGAAAATATCATCTTAGTGATGTGGCAGGGAAGATGGCAGAGTAGAAGAAACCTGAGCTCACCTACTCCCATGGACACACCAAGGCAACAAATACATGTATTGTAGCTAATGCTGAAAACAACCTGAAGACTAGCAGGACAAATCTTCCACAACTAGACCTAGAGAAGAGACCACATCAAAAAGAATAGGAAGGGCGGAGACACAGTTGGGAACAACACTCCCCTGAGTAATTAACCCCAATAGAAGGGACATCATAAGCATGTAGGAGAAAGGAAATAAGACTCCACCCCTAGACATTCGGGTACCCCTAGCCCTGAGGACCTACTCTAGAAAGATGATTTCCCATAATGTCTGGCTTTGAAAACTAGCAGGTCTTACTTAACTCTAGGAAGCTTTAAAAATTGGAGAGGGAATAACTCCAGGAAAGCAGAGTGCTTTCCAACACACTGGAAAACACGACTTGAGGCACAGCACATAAGCAGTCATTTGAAAAGTGCCTGGAGTATACATGAAGGTGATTTCTTGACTTATTTTAGGATGTGTGCCAGAAAGGCAGGAATCTACAGATTTCTCTAAGAACAAAAGTGCCGGTGGGTACCATTGTTCTTGCTTCCCCAAACCCTGATAACAAGATGCTTGTGGGAGCCCATTCTAACACTCTTTATCTATCTTGCTAGCACCACAAACCCTTCCCTGTGTTCCCCTATGGACATACCTACTTCACCCAACCAGCCTGCCTTAGCATGCACCCCTCCAAAGTGGCTCCTGCCCCACCACATCCAGTAGGCAGCTCTGGCCAAGACCAGCAGCCTTCTAAAGTGACTCCTGCCCTGGGAAGCAGGGGAGGTAATTTCATACACCAGGGCACTTGTAGTTCCTGCATCTGGGCCTCTTAGCTGGTTGTGCAGGAAGCAAGCCCTTTCTGTGTGCTTGCAGCTGTCACAGCAGCTAATTGCAAACAGCAAGAAGGAGGACAGGCCCTGCCCACCAGAAAGCCCATCAGTGGCTGCAGCTAGGCCTCTCAATAGCACCAAGAGCAAATCCTGCTCAGTGTGCCTGCACTGAGGGCTAAGGGCCAGCCCTACCCACCAGCATTCCCATAGCCTTTGTGGCTCTGTCAGGACAGGGGGGTGCACACAGCCTACATAGGAAACAATCTTAGAGTGTCTGGTTCTAGTGACCATGGAAGATTGTATTACAGGGCACCACAGGAGTTCTTCTAACACAAGGCCACCACTTTCAAGGCTAGGAGATGTAGCTGACCTACGTAATACAAGAAAACACACACACACACACACACACACACACACACACACACACACACAGAATTAGACATAATAAGAAGACAAAGGAATATGCCCCAAATGAAAGAACAAGAAAAAAATCATAGAAAAAGAGCTAAACAAAACAGATAAGTGATATCCTGATA
Organism: Panthera pardus; assembly: GCF_024362965.1. NCBI lineage: Eukaryota > Metazoa > Chordata > Mammalia > Carnivora > Felidae > Panthera > Panthera pardus. The sequence continues at coordinate 67,921,256 of NW_026526821.1, read as the reverse complement.
AATACTTCAAAGTAATGGTCATAAAGATACTCAATGGCCTTGAGAGAAGAGTGGATGAACTAAGTGAAAACTTCAACAAAGAGACAGAAAATACAATCAGTCAGAACTGAAAATTACAATAACTGAAATAAAAAATAAACTAAAGGGACTCAACAGTAGATTAGAGTATACAGAAGAACAAATCAGTGATTTGAAGATAGCATAATGGAAAGCCACCAAACTAAATAGTAAAAAAGAAAAAAAGAATAGAAAATGAGGATAGGTTAAGGGAACTCAGTGAATGTATAACATTCACATTATAGAGGTTCCAGAAGAGGAAAGAGAGAAGGGGGCAGAAAACTTATTTGAAGACATAATAGCTGAAAATATCCCTAAGTTGGTGAAGGAAATAGGCATCCATGTTCAGGAATTGCAGAGAGCCCCAAAAACATGAACCCAAGGAGTTCCATAGCATAATGCATAATAATAAAATGGTAACGTAATGATAAAGAATCTTAAGAACAATAAGAAAAAAGCAAACAGTTACATACAAGGAAAACCCCATAAGGCTATCAGCTGATTTGTCAGCAGAAAGTTTGTAGGCCAGAAGGGTGTGACATGATATATATGCTAAGGACTGAAAGGAAAAAACTTAACAACCAAGAATACTCTACTGCAGCAAGATTATCATTCAGAATTGAAGGAGAGAGGAAGATTTTCTCAAACAACAAAATTTAAAGGACTTCAACACCACTAAGAGAGACTTACAAAAAATATTAAAGGGGGGGTGCCTGGGTGACTCATAGGTTGGGTGCAGAATTCGGCTCAGGTCATGATCTCATGGTTCATGAGTTCAAGCCCCACATCAGGCTCTGTGCTGACAGCTCTAAGCCTGGAGCCTGCTTTGGATTCTGTGTCTTCCTCTCTCTCTGCCCCTCCCCTGCTCATGCTCTGTGTCTCTCTGTCTCTCAAAAATAAATAAATGTTAAAAACTTTTTTTTAATGTCAAAGGAAATTCTTTCAGTCGAAAGAAAAGGCTAGAACTAGAAGCATGAATATTATGAAAAAAATTCATAAAAGCAAACATATAGTAAACATAGTAGATTAATCACTTATTAAGCTAGTATGGAAGTTAAAAGACAAAATTAGTAAAAACAATTGTATCTATAAAAATGTTAGTCTAGGGATACATTAAAAATATATAAAATATAACATCATATATATCAAACATGGAGGGGTTATAAAAATTTTATTGCTTTTAGAATGTGTTCATACTTAAGTAAGCAATATAGACTGCTATGCACATAGGATGTTATATATGAACCCCAAGGTAACCACAGATCAGAAACCTATAATAGATACCCAAAAAATAAAGAGAAAAGAATCTAGGCACAATATTAGAGAAAGCAATCAAACCACAAAAGAAATGAGTAAGAAAGGAACAGAGAATTACAAAAAATGAACAGCAACAATAAAATATCAGCAAGTACATACCTATCAGTAACTATATTAAATGTAAAATAGACTAAATTCTTTAATCAAAATAGGTAGGGTGGCTGAATGGATTAAACAAACAAACAAACAAACAAGACCCATCTAAATGGTGCCTACAAGAGACTAACTTCAGACCTAAACACACAAACAGACTGAAAGTAAAGGATGGAAAAAAAAAAATCCCATGCAAATGGAAGCAAAAAAAAAAAAAAAAATGCTAGGGTAGAAATACTTGTATCAGACAAAGTCAACTTTAAAATAAAAGGGAACCTGGGTGCCTAAGTCAGTTGGGTGCCAAATTCGGCTCAGGTCATGATCTCATGGTTTTCAAGTTCGAGACCCACATCAAGCTCCATGTGGACAGTAAAGAGTCTGGAGCCTGCTTCAGATTCTGTGCCTCCCTCACTGTCTTCCCCTGCTCACACTCTGTCTCTCTCAAAAATAAATAAACATTAAAAATAAAATAAAGACTGCAGTGTGAGACAAAGAAGATTATGTAACGATAGAGGGATCAATCCAACAAAAGAATGAAATAATTATAAATATCTATGCACCCATTAGAGGAGCACCTAATTATATAATGTGAATATTAACAGACATAAAGGAACAAATCAACAGTAATACAATAATAGTAGGGGACTTTAATGTTCCACTTACAACAATGGATAGATTGTTCAGACAGAAAATCAACAAGTAAACAGTGGTTTTGAAAGACATATTAGACCAGATGGACGTAACAAACATGTGGAGAACATTCCATTCCAGAAACAGCAGAATACACATTTTTCCAAGTGCACATGGAACATTCCCTAGGATAGGCCATAAAGCAAGTCCCAATAAATTTACAAAATTTGAAATCATATCAAGTATCTTTTCCGACCACAGTGATATGAAACTAGAAATCAATTATAAGAAAAAAAAAACTAAAAAAACCACTAACACATGGAGGCTAAGCAACATACTGCTAAACAACTAATGGGTGAACATAAAAATCAATGAGACAAATAAAAATAGAAACACAATGGTCCAAAATTATTGGGATGCAGCAAAAGCTGTTCTAAGAGTGAAGTTTATAGGGATAAAGGCCTACTTCAAGGAATAAACAACAACAAAACCCCTCAATCTCACCTAATCCCCAACAAGAACATACAATGGGGAAAAGGCAGTCCTTTCAATAAATGGTGCTGGAAAAACTGGACAGTTACATGCAAAAGCATGAAAGTGGACCACCTTCTTACACCATTCACAAAAATAAACTCAGTCACACTGACTCTAGGACCAGGGATGGAATAACTATAGTGAATTCTGATCAATAATACTTTCATTGGTTAGTACAATTAAAAGGTTTTATAATAATTTTTATAATTATTCTACCCCATGGTAAGGTGGTCTTAATACATCAATACATCATTTACATTGTAAGTTCCTTGAAGAAAGCAATTTTGCTGCCTGTCTTGTAATTGGCCATCCTACACCTAGTAGACAATAATGATTGATTATATCAAACTGTGAAATTTCTCAACTAACAGATAAATAAAAATGATGTTGCTAGAATATTTAAAAGGCTAGAAATTTGAGAAAAATCCGTTGAAAGTTAGACATATTTTTGGGATGCCCAGGTGGCTCAGTCAATTAAGTGTCCAACTCTTATTTTGGCTCAAGTCATGATCTCACCATTTGTGAGTTCAAACCCCACATCAGGCTCTGCACTGACCAGGCGAGACATGCTTGGGATTCTCTGTCTCCCTCTGTCTGCCTCTCCCCAACTCTCATGCATTCTCTCCCTCTCAAAAATAAATAAGTAAACAACAACAAAAAAGTTAGACACATTTTAAGTAAACCCAAGTGATATTCTCTGATTGGGCTCAAAGACTGAGACTCAGGAAACAGGCTCTAAACATGGTATTACAGGTCAAGTTATTCTATCCAACCACTTCATCTTTTGTGTTCTGTTGAATAATAGTATAATATTATTTCTATCTAAGGGGCGCCTGGGTGGCTCAGTCGGTTGAGCGTCCGACTTCAGCTTAAGTCACGATCTTGCGGTCTGTGAGTTCGAGCCCCGCGTCGGGCTCTGGGCTGATGGCCCAGAGCCTGGAGCCTGCTTCCGATTCTGTGTCTCCCTCTCTCTCTGCCCCTCCCCCATTCATGCTCTGTCTCTCTCTGTCTCAAAAATAAATAAATGTTAAAAAAAAATTTTTTTTAAATATTATTTCTATCTTAAAGGACTACTGTGAGAATTAATAAAAACAAATCTGAATAAAAGCTTGCTATGAAAAGACAGTTAAGATATTATTCTTTTTAAAAAATATATATGTATATGTATGTATATGTATATGTGTGTGTGTGTGTGTATATATATATATGTATACACACACACACACACACACACACAATTCATCGTAAGTCCACATTTCTGTTATGACATTGTTATTGATATATATGAAGATTCTAAGACCCTGCAAGATGCTAAGGAACATTTTAAACTAGCAATAAGAGATTAAGCTAATTTTAAAACAGTCTGAGTTAAGTTCAGTGCATTATAGTCTTTAACTTAAAACTGATCATCAAATTATATTATTCATATATGCAGCAACTCTATTAACTACAGTCCTCTCTTCATTAATTTGACCAGAGAAATAAGCCTAATAGTAATAAAGGTTCACGTAAGTTGTTGAAACTTTCTTTGGGTTGACTGATTTAATTGAATATGCCCATAAATTCAGAATTAAATCAGAGGTTAGAAAAGATACCATCCAAAAAATACTTATATGATAGAATACAAAGATAAAAGTATCTTTTATTATTATTTCTTCTCTGGGAAAAGGAACAACAACTGTTAGTAGGGGGTGGGGGGAGCCAAAATATAGGCCTTTCTTATCTTTTATTTTTAAATTTATTTTTAGTGTCACTTTTCCTTACCACACTGTGCTTGTCTAACCCATAGTTCATGCTCAATAAATGTGTGAATGAATGAAAAATTGCTCCTTTGTCTGTATTCCCTAAGTCCCATTAGCACGAGTTGCATATCTTATTGTGATCACTTATTTACATGCTGTTTCCTCCTGGGCTGTGAAGTCCTCTAGTGTAGAAACTCCTTTAATCATCTGGCTTCCCCAATGCCTGACACGTAGTAGACACTTAGAACATGTCTCTCAGCTAATGCTGGTAGGCTTTTCACAATAACTTCACGGTGATCAAGAGAAAACACAACCTCCTTTAAGACTTTGACAAAGACAATTCAGGGCTAAATGGGAAATATTAAATAACACATTGTGTTGGACCATGCATACTTGGACACAGGTAAAAGGGGATTCACAGGAAGAAGGAATTATACCCCCCTTCCACGGTAGGAAACCATGAAAAATAAATACTGTACAAAAAGACTATCAGGTTCCCATCATGAACAGTTTACACCTCATAGATATGAGTTCTTAACTAAGCAAGTATTTATGGAAATGCAACACATATTCTAATATTGGCTGTCCTTGCCATGGTAATGAGTTTCTTTCATGTATCCTACCCATTAGAATGGATTAAGTAGCCACCTGTCTAGCCCAAGGGGTCTAGTCATTTGTTCTCTTTTGACCAAAATGTTAATGTTGTGTTTTGCATATGAAACCTTCCAGCAATATGGCACTGTGTCTTAAAGGATTATGCTATACAAGTGACCCTGCTTCCTGCTTCCTGGGAAAGATGCATTTAAGAATGCTTTTTCTATCAGCCTGTGTTATTTGACTTGTAGTAAAGATGGGACAAATATCAATAGAAATAAAAACTGAGAGGGTTGAGTAATTTTTTTTTTGTCACTTTCTTTAGATGCAGAACAAGAAGGCTTAATTAACAGCAGCTGGACAGGACCATGTGGGATAGATTTGGATTTCCTGGGATGATTTAGTGTTTTGCATACCCAATAGGTGTCTAATAGGCCCAGAGAATGATATCCAAAGGATGGAGCATGGATGTTGTTTCAAGCAAGAGGCTAGCAGTAAAGGAACTTAATGTTCTCTGATGATACTGGAGGTACAGAAAATGGAACTATCTCAGTGAGTACCAGCTCTGTTCTAGGCACTATGTATGTATATTATTTCATGTAACCCTCATAACAAGTCTTTGAAAAGCAAATATTATCATTTCCCTAATGCAAATTCTGAAACTTAGGTTCAGAGAGATTCAGTAATGATCAAAGTCATAATGTCTGAAAAAGATACAGGGATATTCAACCCAGGTAATTTCAACACCCCAGCCCCATGTTTATATCTCTATACTATTCCGAGTCTCAGAGTGAATTGAAGAACAGGAGTAATTTTAGAATTCTAGATCACTGCAGCCCATACAAAAGCCATTGGTCACATGTGTCTATTGAGCACTAGAGATATGGCTACTCCAAACTGTTGTAAGCATAAAATGCACATCAGATATTTGTCAAAGATTTAGTATAAAAATAACAATGATTTGGATATATTGGATAAAATAAATTATCAAAATTCAGTCTATCTTTTGCTTTGCTAATACATCCAGTAGAGAATTTAATACTACATGTGTGGCTCACATTTGAGGCTCATGTTACATTTTTCTTAATTTCTTAATGTCTATTTATTTTTGAGACAGAGAGAGACAAAGCATGATCAGGGGAGGGGTGGAGAGAGAGAGAGGGAGACATTGAATCTGAAAGAGGCTCCAAGCTCTGAGCTGTCAGCCCAGAACCCGACATGGGGCTCGAACCTATGAACCATGAGATTGAGATCATGACCTGAGCCAAAGTCAGACACTTAACCGACTGAGCCACCCAGGCACCCCGCTCATGTTACATTTCTATTGGGTACTGAGATCACTGAAGATTTTCTGGTGGTTACTGGCAACCATACCTGGGTACACACACAGTACATTGGTCCCTGGATGGGAATAAAACACTAGTTCTCAACCAGTAGCAGTTTTCTCCCACCTCCTCTAAGAAGATTTGACAATATCAGCAGACATCTTTTATTGTCATGATTGAGGTCGGGTGCTACTGGCATCCAGTAGCATACAGGTGCTACTAGCATCCTGTGGGGGCACAGGACAGGCCCCCACAACAAGTAGTTATCAGACCCAAAATAGTAATAGTGCTGAGGTTGAGAAACCCCAGATTTGGGGATAAGGAGAATTATATAAACAGGAAATGCTCCCTATGCTGTGAAGAATCAGGAACTAAGCTGGGAGTAAGCAGGGACTTCATAGGAGATGGGAAATTCAACACTCGGACCAATGTACCAAGACCAGGTCTCAGAAACAAACAGCACACGTCTATTCAGGAACCCTACAGCACATCTCAGAAGCCTAAGCCCCACATAATCTTGGACACCCAGATAATCCAAGTCAAGCAAGAGTTACTTAGATCCAGGGATGAGAGAAGAGCCAACTCTGTTGCTCCAGCAGCTTTTAGCAGGGGGTAGTGGAGGAGGGGACAGAGGGGGATGAGAGAGAGCAGAGTCTTAGATCCAGGCAGGGTCTGACATACCTAACAAATGAGATCAATTATGTGATTTTTCCCACAGATTTTTCCATGCACACTCTAGCCTAAGTGTTAGCCTCAACACCCGCTTAGGTCAGGGCTCAGAGAACAGCCTCTTCAACCAAATAATTCAAATTGAATTTATGAAAAAGGGAATTGGCTATGTGGGTTAAATCAGCATTTTCCAGAAATGCTTTATTGGTTTCAACAGACCTTTATTATACATTTTAGAACACATTTCAAGACAAAGAGACAGCTAGGTTTTAGTTGAAAACTGAATTTCAAGAACAAAATTTGAAATCTGTGATGTGTGCATATTAAACCATAGAGACCTTCATTTCAGAGGATGAAATGATTAAATTCTGCCTCCATTCCTGAGATACTGCAGTGTGAGGGTGGGTGTGTGTACTGTAAACAGTTTATTTTTAGCCTGAGCTTGAGACAGATATTCTTTTCTAGTGCGCTTGACAACAGATAGCTCTCTGTCTCTTTAGGTATTTGTCTACACCACGTTGGTCTATATCTGCTTATACATATTAAGAAATAGGTTCATGACATAGGATACACAGACATAGATGAACTTATCACTGCATCCCTTTGGGCTTTTCCACTGCTCAAGTATTCTTAGAGACCCTGCACCCAAGAGTAAACTGGGAAACATGTTTATAGTCAAGGCAGTCCCTTAGCTTCTCAGAGGAATCGGTTTTAAAAAAAGAACAACCAAGAAGAAGGCAGAGGTTAGAAAGAAAAGAATAAAATGAGAATGGGATTCGGAAGGTCTGAGATTGGGTCAGAGCTCCCTTGTCACTCTCACAGCAGAGTCATCTTGAGCAAGTAACAGAACTTACCCTGCCTCTATTCCATCATCGTAAAGTAGGAGCCATATGGTTACCAACTCTTGGGTTTATGTGAGATTAACAAAGAGTGGCATGTGTTTAAACCAGAAAGTTTCTATAAATAAAGAGAGTATATAATTAATTACCAAAGAGATCTGGGTTAGAGTCCTACTTCTGCTAATTAATAACTGTACACACTTAGAACTTTATACTCCTCATACTCTATCTTCTCATCAGCAAAATGAGAATAATCCTCACATTTAATGGTTGTAAAGATTTAATAAAATAAAGTGTTAGAGAATAGCAAGTATCAAGACTATGCAGTGGGAGATGTGCTGGCAGGTTTAAGAAACAGCATGGAGTGGGCAAAGGTGGTCAAGAAGAGGTTATCATGGAGATCACATTATTTAGTGCCTTTGGGTCATGATAAATACTTTGAATTTTGTTCTGAGATAAGATAAACCTATGGAGTGTTTTAAACAGAAAAGTGACATGAGTTGACATGTCTTATAAACTCTGTATCTGGCTACTGTTGGGAAGAATAGACTATAGGAGATGCAGAGAGGCTGGGCAGGAGGATAACAATACTCCTGTCAAGATATAACAGTGGCATGGACCAGAGCTTGGTGGTGGAGATATTAAGGTGTGGTTAAGCTCCCGGCATATTTTGATATTAGAACTCAAACAGGATTTGCTGACAGAATAGATGTGATGTGTGAGAGAGAAGAGTTAGGGATTACTTCAATATTTTTGGTTTGTTCAACTGAAAGAAGAGTATATTTAGTAGAAGGAAAGTATAAATTTAGTTTTAGAGAGAGTAATTTTTTAGTATAAGTAGAAATGTTGAGTAAAAAGTTGGGTATATGAATCTCAGGTTCAGAGGAGAGGACCTGGCTGGAGATATAAAATGTGGTAGGCATTCAGAGACAGATTGTATCTAAAGCCCTGTCTCCAAATGATATCATCCAGAAAACAAGCATGGAGAAGTTGGAGGAGATGTCAAGACAAAGCCATGCGACATGTGCAATCCAGAACATTGAGAAAGAATGTGCAAGATGATTAAGAAGGAGCAACCAGTAGAGTAGGGACAGTATCAAGAGAGAAGGCTATCCTTGAACAGAATATTTTAAGGAGAGGGCCTATTCAACTGCATTAAATGTTACTAACTGGTCTAGTTAGATGAAGACTGAGAACTGACCATTGATCCTAGCAATAGAGAATTCACTGGAAATCTTGGTAAGGACAATTTGGGTAAAGTAGTAAAGATGGAGCCTTAATTGTAATAGTTTTATTAGAGAACGTGGGTGGGAAATTGTCCAACCTGCCTACATGTGTAAATATGTTGCAAAACTCCAGAAATAAAGACAGGTTTTATTGGCACATGAATAGAAAGACAGGCCAATGCAACAGAATAGAATTTCCAGAAATAGACCCAATATATATGAGAATTTGGTATATGATAAAGGTAACATTTCAAGAATAAGTGGTGTTGAAATAAACTATGTACCATCTGGAAAAAGATAAAGTTGGATCCAACTTTATTCTTTCAAGTTTTCCAATGAAATGCTTTGATGAAGAAAAAAATTCTGAAAGAAAACATGGGTAAATTCCCTTATAAACTGGGAATGGAGAAAATTTGGCTAATCATGACTCAAATTCCAGAAGCCACATAAAAGATTAATAAATTCAACAAAAATTTAGCAGATTTATATTTCAAAAGATAAATGATAAACTGGAAAATATATATCACAGAGCACTGATCCCCTAATACAAGTGGAACAAGAATGACAGGAAGAGAAAAAAAACAACACAAAATATACAAATAGAATTCACAAAGAAGAGATATCAACAGCCCTAAAATTTGACAAGATACTTACTCCTGAAAAGGAAAATAGAAATAAAAACTACACTGATATATCATTTATCATTTATCATAAGGGCAGCAACCCAGAAACTTAATATCCTCTATTGGTGAATCTAAAGGATAGCAATCACTGCCATACTTTGTTGTTGAGAAGTCACACAGTAAATGTCCATGGAGGATAACCCAGGAATATTTATTAAAAGTATAAATGCATTTTATCAGTTTCCCAGGACATCTATCACAAAGAACCACAAACTGAGTAACAACAACAGAATTTTTTTCTGTTTTTTTTTTTTTTTTTTTTGGCAGGGGGCAGGGGGTGGGCACAGTTCTAGAGACTCAAAGCCTGAAATCAAGGTGTTGGCAGAGTCAGGGGGTAGACTCTGGGAAAGAGCCTTCCTTGCCTCTCTCTCGTTAGCTCCCAGTAGTTGCTGGCAATCTTTGCTGTTCCTTGATTTTCAGATGCATCATTCACCAGTTTCTACCTCCATGCTCACATAGTTTCTTCCCTATATGTCTAAAATTACTTCTCATAAGGATGACAGTCATTGGATTAGTTTGGGCCTTCATTTTAACTTAACCTCAGTTTAACTTGAGTATGACCTCATCTTAACTTTAATACAGCTACAAAGACCCTATTTCCAGATAAGATCACATTCACAGGTTCCAAAGGTTAAAATTTGAACATATTTTTCTAGGTGATTCTATTCAACCCACAACATACTTTTTCCCTTTGACCTAATAACCTGTCTGCGGGGAATTTACCTTACACATTTATATCTACATGAAATTATAGGTGTGTGAAGTTATTCATTGCATCGTTTGTAGTAATGAATGACTGAAAATAAGTCAGGTGACTACCAATAAGGACCAGTTAAACAAACCTTATTTGCACAATGGAATATGTGTAACTGCAGAAATGTTTGAGAAAATTCTATGAACTAATATGTACTGATTTGTAGTATTTATTGTTAGGTGAAAAAAAATCAAGGTGAAAGAGATGCATTTTTGACACCTCTTGGGTAATAAAAGGATAAAAAAATAGTATTTATCTTGGCTCATATTTATAGAAAGAACCATTGGAAAGCTATCTAGGAATTATGTTACCTATTGGAGGGGGAGAAGAAACCAGAAGGATAGGACAGAGGTAGAAACAAGCTTCCCAAAGCAAACTTTTAAATTGTCTGGTTTTTGAACCATATAAATAAGTTATTTATTCAAAATATTTTGTTAAAGTTTCTGTGAAAACAGTAAGAATGATAGAAGATTACAGAGTGTGAACACAAGTACGCTTTCTGCAAATTTGATGCTGAAGATTTTCTATCAGAAAACATTAATGTAAGGTTTCCAAACCAGAAGCAGGATTCATAATTTTTCTTCAAATGATCCTTAAAGATTTCTTGACTGCAAAGTGGAGGAGCTGTCTTTCAGTTGAGCCATACTCCCAGGAATGCAGCCATGTTATAAAATCACAACTGCCATCTTGATGACAGACATTGACATTGACTGTGAATTGCATCCTGATTTCAGAGATGTTAAACTGTGGAAAACTCTGAGTCTCAGAATAGGTTAAATATGATAGTATAATTACAAGGCCAAACCAAGATCTCATTTGAAGTTTCAGATGGTGGATTCAAAGTAGAACTGGCTAGCATGACTTCATGTTTCTCTCCACCCATCCATGTTCAGCTGGCTAAGAGTAGATAGACAGTTGGATGTGCCCAGAAGTGGAGTTTTACCAGGGGAAAATGGCTGAAAGGAGAAGGAGGTAAAGGAGCTGAAGGATATACAGGTAGAGAGGATCATGGTAACGGAATCTAAGCTGGGTAAGGAGGGAAGTGAGGGCATGCGACATGTCAGGGACAGATGTCTCTTTGTATGTGGCATATTTGGATTTCTTTCATGTTTTTATTTATTCATTTTCCAAATATTTATTAAGTGCTTCCATATGTGCATGCACCGTTTTAAGCACCACAGATATGATATTGAGAAAGATAGAAAATTCCCTAACAGAGCACAGACAACGAATGAATGGAAACAAACAAACAAATAAACAAACAAGAACAAATACTGCTCACAGCGCTGCCAAGAATTAAAATTGGGTACTGTGAGAAAGATTAATCGGCTAGATAGCACATTTAGGATAGTCAAGGAAAACTCCTGTGATAAGGTGATATTTAAGCTGTGATCTAAATGTCAAGAATAACCCAGCCACAAAAACATCAGAGAAGAATAAGGGTCCTGGGCATGGGGGAGACTATATGCAGAGGTCCTTATATGGGAGCCCACTTACTTTGTCACAAATGGAGAAAGGAGGCCAGTGAGGCTGGAGCATAGCAGCTGGGGTACAAAGTGAGGAGATGAGATGGGAAAAGTAAATGGGACCAGATTATACAGAGCTTGGGAAACCAGGATAAAGTGTTTGGATTTTATTCTGTATATACATGTTGTGATAGGATCTGTTTTGTGTTCATAAATGCTCATTCTAGAAACTGTAGTATGAATTATAGAACTGGTAACAATGGAATCAGGGAGACTAGTTAGGAAGTTACCACAACAATACAGGCAAGAAATCATGATGGTTTGGTTATGGAGACTAAAAAACGATGGATTTAAGATAAGTATTCAATATTTTGTATTTTACAGTAGTCAATGCTTTATCCTTAAAAAAGATCACGTAAGTTAGGTCAGAAAAAAATCATTCAGGGAGATGAGCAAATACCTGACTCCAACATTTGAATATTGTCCCTTGATATATTCACCCTCTGTAGCTATGGGCCTCCGGGGCAACCTTAGGCATATTTGTTTCCAACAAATGGTTCTATACTACCAAAAGCTTACCAAAATTCCAACAGGAAATTCACTCACTTGTCAAGAAGGAGGGAAGGAGAGAGAGGAAGAGAGGAAGGAAGGAAGGAAGGAAGGAAGGAAGGAAGGAAGGAAGAAAGGAAGGAAGGAAGAGGCGACTTTGAAAAGATGTTAACATCCCCATGAATATAACATTTTAGGGGAAAGGATACAGTGAATATGTAGTTCAGGTTTTATTTGGTAATTAGATTCTATATTTTTAACATTCACTGTGTCCTTCTCAGAGGCACATTTGAAAAGGTAGCATTTCTATTTCTCCGGGAAGTGATTAAGCATGTACTTGTCCTAATTTTCTCAGCCTGCATGTGGTAGTGAACAAACCTGTCCCTGCTGTCCTCTGTAAACAATGCAGGTATCAACGCTCATGAAAATCACTGCACAGCCTTTGAGTTTATGGGATTTCTCCATCCACATTAACTTTTAAGATGAGAGACATTTGCCTTTTCTTGAGGTGGGGGGAGGGGAAAGAAAAAGCCACAAAGATTTGAGGGACACCAGCAAACAGTCAGTGACATAGTCACCGTGTCTTGGTCTGGAATGACACTGAAGCAAAAGTCTTTGTCATAATGGACTGAAAAGTTAAAAAAAAAAAAAAAACACAGCTTAAGTTGAAAACCACAAGTAGGTTCAAAGGAGTAAAGAAAGATCAGCTCAGCAGATTCTAGGACAAGTAATGGCAATACTCTGGGTAGAGGAATATTCCTTTAAACAAGTCCCAGCAGGACGGCCAACTTAGGAACGTTGATACCAATATCCACCAGCATCATTTAAAAGAGAGGTCTGGGGGGAAATAGAGATATTTGAACCTGGGGAATAATCTTTATATAATTTAAATATGCTGTGGACAGCCACACCTGTGCAATCGGCAATTGCTGTTCACAGCTCCATTTTTAGTCATTAGAATTAACTCTAACCTCAGCAAGATATGGTTGGTATACAGCAATTTTATTTCCCCTGCCATTAGCATGGGTTTGAAAAATTCCTGCATTTGGGCCCCAGTTACTCAGAAGTTACACAAAGAGTGATACTTACACCTTTATAGAAAGTATCACAGTGGAGAGAGGATGCTCTGAAACTTAGATGTTTCTCATTTTTAAAAAGGATGTTCCTCAGAATGGATCATGGTGGGTTATCACTGACATTTTCTAAAGAGGATATATTTTGATGATAAAAATTGGAAATACCAATTAATCATTAAGCAAAATTGAAATGCCAGTGAGTTAATTCCCTATGCATGAAATTTGTTTCAGAAACTTAACACCTGTCACAGTACCCCCAAAATGATGACCAGAGTTGTGATGTTTTACCTAGTGCTTAATCATGTGATTCTTTATAAAATTTAGCATTCATTTTAGAGATGGTGATGCCAAGTATCAAAAACATGAGCTGAGAAATGTTACTGGAACATGTTGTGATGAGATTAAAGCAGGCAGGACTGAGGGGTATTCTAGAACCAAATTAAAAAGACACCGGTGGAGGCAGGTCTATGCTGGGAAATTAAAGAAGAACATTTTTCCTTTTCAGTGTAAAAAAGTATAGAGGGAAAGCAAGAGACAGAGATTCCCAGCAACTCTCCAATGAGAACGGTTGTTTTGGTCCCAATATCTTCAGAAAACATGCGTATCATCTTCAGCTAAGTCAGTGTCCAACTGCCTCAACCTCACCTTGAATGATCAGTCTATAAACGATCCTGAGAAAAGGATTCCAGGCTTTTTACTACAAGTCCAGCATGTTTGGGCCAGCACAATAAATCCATTTGCCTAAGCAAAGGATAGAGTATGGGAAGAGCAATTTTCAAATGGTTGACCATTACTGAATTTTCTTCTCAATCTTCCAGAATGTCCAGCACAGTGCTGGACACATGGGTACACAGCTAGCCCTCCATGCTGGGTGCCTGATCCAAAAGTTATGGTCTCAAGTTTGAGAAAGAATTGTACCTTTTGTATATACACTACCTCCATTCTGCACTAAGGACAGGATTTTCCTACTTGGTTTTCTAGACCTTTATAAATGGAGACTATAGTAATAATGCACATTAAGGTTATCTGTGTTATTCTATAGTTGCCACATTATAAATGCACAAAAAGTTAAGGAAATATTCTTCTAGTAGTCAAAAACTATTTTCTGACTGAAAATATGTCCTTGTGTCCTTGATGAATGTGTAAATTTCTGATACATATCTTCCCCGTTTTACTTTCATCTTTCTCTTCAATCTAAAGAAAATTTCAACCAAGATTCAGGTTGAAACTACCTCTGTTCACCAATGGCAACCATAGGTTGTCTACAGATAAAAGAAAAAATTTTTAAATCAACAAAATACTCTATGAGAATCAATTGGATTAATGGAATTTAAAAGAGTATTATTTATGTTACTACAATTTTAAATTGTGTACTACACATCCTTTTATCAGTAAAATTCATAATAACCATGTGTGTGTGTGTGTGTGTGTGTGTGTGTGTGTGTGTGTGTGTGTGTGTTAGGAGAACCAGTTGTTAGGGCTGAGGATAGAGCAGATAGTATCAAAGGCAAAATCCCCAAAGACAAAAAAAAGTGAGGCCTGAAATGACCAAATTTCAGTATTTAAAATGTAAAAGTACAGATGGAAATCTGGGTTGCAGGAAATCTAAAAATGAAAGGACTAACAGATGCTGGTCAAAGCAGGAAGAACTGACCAGTCTTCCACATGTTTTAGAACACCTGTAGCTTTTGCTTATACTTTTTTGTCTTCCTAGAAACTAGTAACTAAATAACTAATATTAGGTAATTACCATGTATCAGATGCCATACTAAAGCCATTACATGGAACATCCATTTAATAACCACAATAACCCAAGAAGTCATTATTGTCATCCCCAAACAGAGGATCCGTGTGACGTGAGGTATGTGCCGATAGTTGTTTTGGGAAATTATTTTTTAGACTAGAAAGATGTTTATCATTTCCACTGGAAAAAAAAATAAAATAAAAGCCTCCTTCATTTGAGTAAATCTTCCAGAATTTCAATCTACATTTCTAGCCTTAAGCCACCACAACTGACTATTCAACAAATGATTTTTCTATCCACCTCATCTAACCTTTCACATGTGTGTTAAGTTTTCAACTTACTTGCCTTTTTTAAAGTACCCTTCTTCTAAATAACTTCACAGATCCCAATTCCAAATTCTATTGATTCTTTAGGATTCAATGTAAATGCAATCTCTTCTGTGGATTCCTTAATTTTCCCACCTTAAAAAAAAATCCTTTGGGATGCCTGGGTGGCTCAGTTGGTTAAGTGTTACACTCTTGATTTCAGGTAAGGTCATGATCTCATGGTCATGAGATCGAGCCCCACGTAGGGCTCTGCACTGATCATGGAGCCTACTTAAGATTTTCGCTCTCCCTCTCCCTCTGCCCCTCCCCCACATGTGCTCTCAAAATATTAAAAAGAAATTTGTTAATCCTTTGTTCTTCTCACTCAAGCCACTTTAACTGTATCTGTCATACACACTTAACCACTTTCCATATTGAATTAGGCAGCATTTCCCAAGGTAGAATCTGGAAGAACTCTACTCACCTGGTTCTCCCACCTCCAATATCTATTAGCATATCAAAGACTTTGAGAAGTCCTTGCACTACAAAAACATTCTTAAACCTTATTTTTCCCAATGTTACCCCATTTATTTTACCCCGGAACCCACTTTTCCCCAAATACCCATTAATGACACATGGATCCAGTGTCCAAAGGGATTACAATTAAGGGAATACTAAAATAAATCATTGCTCTTACTAAACAAAAGACAGAGCCATGACCATGGATGCAAGGTCACACGATCAGATCTTATCTCTTTATCACTCAATGTGATTTATCCGTTGCTTTGCAAATAGGAACTAAAACAAATATTGGTTGAAGGAATAAGTAAATAAGTCAGAATAACTAGTTTTATACTTGAGTAAAGAAAACCTAACGAGTATCTAAATAGTTAGCATCCCTATGACAAAGTTACTCCAAAAAAACAGTCTAAATAGCAATTGACAGAGGATATCACAAGGAACATGGCTGACGACTCCTCAGTTTACTGCACAAGTAGAGAAAAGTAACAGCAAAGGTTTGGGAAATATCAGTGTGGCATTATCCCAAAAGTGTCTCCCACACTGGCATCCCAGAAGACTTTATAGAAGATCTTTCTTTAGGTTCAGCCCTCCTGCTTGTACCTTTCTTAAATGCGATCTTCCCTGTAGGAATCGTGATGTATACTTAACAAATTTATCCTATGATCCTCTTTTTCCTGACTGGAGGAAGAGACAATAGTTACTTTCTATGGAGAGACCCCCCCCCCCCTCGCAGGGGTGCGGGTGAAGGATTTATAAACAGGTCACCAAAGGACTAACTCATCTAATGTCACAAGTTTCACAAATGTGTATGTGAATATGTGTATTTGTGTGGACCTGTAGGTAAAAGAATTTCCTCCTTTTGAAAGCTATTTTTCCAGCTATTAACAACCATGAAAATATTGAAAAATTAGAATAAAGTTTTAATTAATAACAAAATTATTTTCCTTTTACCTATACCCAGAGCTGCCAAGAGAAAAGCTCAGTGGAAAAGTATGAAGACCGCAGACAGAGTGAACCCAAGTTTGGTACAGTCTAGCAAACACGATGAAAAGATGCATCTTTGTTACCAATTACAAGCTACCTGCTGTGTTCTCTGAAAAATGATCAAATCTGTTACATCCTGAAAACCAGTCACTGATGCATGCTCCTCCCCTGTCCACCTACCTAGGGCCGAATCTCTCCTGCCTAGTGTCCTCACACAATCTTCTCCCATGATTTATGGGGAGAAAGATAAGGATTGCTGGGTGAGTTGTACAGTAGAGCAAAAGAGACCTAAACAAACCAATAAAGAGAAGGAAGCAAGGGGAAGGAGCAAACAGGAGAGAAAAATAGAATGACTATTAAATAATTCAGGACAATTGCCCAAAGGAAAACACACACTGAATGGGAATGGAGGAAATAAATAGATCAAGGAACACAGCAGAAGGAAAAAATAGAGTGGAAAGAAGGAGGAGATAAAACAGCTCACCCAAGGGAGAAAAGGAAGAGGTCATTGCTGAGTCCTGGCAGAAATATTAATAACTGGATAAAGAATAGAAAACTAACAGCTAGTGATCTCTTAACACCCTCTCAAGAGGCCCCCCCGGCAGTGGCTTCTGATGCTTCACACAGGTTTATGATGCCCTCGGAAAGCCTATTCCTCTGGCTGGCTAGAGGGCCTATGGAGTAAAGTCAAGTGGGTAGGGTCTTCTGGAAGTAATGACCTGAAGATAGCGGCTGAGGATGCAAAGAAAGGAATTTTAATTTCATCCTAGAATTGAGATACCACACATTCTGAAATGAACAGTGAGGGCTGTCCCAGATGAACATTTCACCCAGCCAGAGTCGAGTAAGCATGATTTATCCTACGCTGTGGATGTTATTCTACTGGGCTATTTTGTTTTCCAATGGTCAGTGAAAGTTTTCCTAAAATGACAAAAGCAATGAATATGGGAGTCGGTGGGAAACCTAACCTGACAAAAAGTTACCTATGCATTAAAGATGTCCTGCGGCTGTACCAAAACTGGGAAATTAGGAGAGCAAACACTATTCAGCATTTATTGAGCCTTGAAAAGGGAAAACTAATTACCATATATCAGATTAAAAGATATAAAAAAGACATCCTGGGATATGCAGTCACCCTATTTAAAAAAGCAGAATATCTATGTTTGCCAAACTCATTCCATGCATCTTTTTACTGTTAATCTTAAGCTAAGCTTCCTAAAAGAAAGTTTCAGAATCTGTCTTCATAAGCCTCCTAGGTGATTGTGAAACACGCTGAATCAGACATTTTATTTAACCTCTCAGAACCTCAGTTTAACCATTTGAAAATGGTTTTAATAACCTGCCTTATGGATTTGATTACCCATGGTTTAAGGGAGGTGCTTTAAATATTTGCTACCTTTATTAAGTCTATAGGTCCTTTCAGAATTATAGATGGGACACTCTAAATACTAATTAAAAAAAAAAGTCCAATGAAGACATAAATGTGGATACGGCTGACAAATCCCAATCCCAAGGCTAGAGTCATCCTCCACACTGCCCAATGTAAGGCAAGTGAAATGTAGATTGGAGAGACATCCACCAAAAGCACTATTCATGTGTTAATAGCACCTGCAACTATTTCAATTGATACACTCTATCTCCTTCATTAGACTGTCAGTTCCTCAAAGGCATAGACTGTGTCATCCAAATTTTATTTTCTATACCCAGCGACATAGTAGGTATTCAATTCATGTTTGAATAAAGGGTCACATAGATTAAAAAAAAACAGTTATTGAATTCTCTTGACACATCAGAAAATAGAGAGGAGAGGGTTGACAATGACATAACTCCTCTTGCCATGTAGCAGCCCACAGGATTTGTCACCAGCCCAGAGCAAATTGTTCCAGTTCCTTGCTTAGATTTCTGCATCTTTTAAAACAAAGGCATAATGCATGAAGCTAAAGATGGAGTCGCAACAGTACATCTTTTCTGGATATTGCTATTTCAAGTTTCCTTCTGCTGGGCACATAGCTCCATATATATATATATATATATATATATATATATATATATATATACACACACACACACACATATGTACATATGTATATGTGTGTATATGTGTGTATATATATATATTTATATATATACACACATACATACATACATACATACATACATGTCTATCAGAAACAAACTTTGTTCTGGGTTTGGTCAGTTTGAGAATTATTGTTCCTTAGGTCAGTGGAAAAATGAGAAAGAAATGGTTTCCTATGACTCACTGAGTAAATTACCCCTCAATTTACAAGTACATCGAGGCTCCAAGAATTCATTTGTTGGTCCAAACCAACATTGTACTTGAGGGTACACTGTAATTTAGAAGAGAGAAAGCTTTAACTAATCCCTCTCCCCTCTCTACATTACACTGACAGTCCGAACACAGGTAAGGCTGTGGTCAGCTAAAGAGAGAGATTATATGCATTCCATTTATTTGTTCTGCCTTGTGACAAAAACCATACATCAGTTTTGACCCATTGAGTTCCTCAGCAGCCTCAAATCTTTCTTTAGTACATACATTCTTTTCTCTCCTGAAATACCTTCTTTGACCCAGCTTTCAGCTCCTCTTTATTTAATAAACAATGCCCAGCATACATTCAGGAAATAATTTTTAATGTTTATTATATTTGAGAGAGAGAGAGAAGGGGAAGAGAGAGATTGAGATAGAAACTGAAGCAGGCTCTAGGCACTGAGCTGCCAGCACAGAGCCCGAAGTGGGGCTCGAACTCACGAGCTATGAGATCATGACCTGAGCCAAAGTTGCACACTTAACCAACTGAGCCACCCAGACACCCCTGTTCATGAAATATTTAGTTTCAGTTCTAGACCCTACTTGAATTCCTGTGTGGTTCTATGCAACTGTTTGGCTGTTTCTACTCAAATGATACTTGTTTTGGTTTTCCTGCTCTGTTTAGGCTAATCCCCTACCCCAATATTTTTAAGATAGGAAGAATTCAATACTCTCCCAGAATCTACTCCTTAGTTGATTTGTAAAAAATCACATTCCCACTGGTGCACAAGCCATTTCATTTTCTGTTGTCCCCTCTACCTCCAGTCAACAGTACCTTCCTAGGAGCTCTGTGCTGTTTAGGATATCATTCCCAGGCTCTAACTTGTAATTCCCAAAGTTACCGATAATATTAATATTGTCAAACCCGACAACCATTTGTCTGTCATTATTTTCATGATAGCGTTTGACACAGTTAACCCGACCTTATCTCCAAAAAACATGTTTTTCTTGTGAAAATAAAAACCATGCGTTTCTGGTTTTCTTCCTTCCTCAGTGTCCTTTACTAACTCTTTCTCCTCTACTTGATATCTTATTCTGGAACTCTTCTTATTCCCTCTTATCCTCTCAGACCTTAGATTTAGTATTTTAGAGTAGAAACACTTCTAGTGACATTGGGATCTAGATACATCTGAGTAGGTATGTCACTAAGATTGTCTACATTAAAAAACCAAGAATCCAAGGTTTTGGAACAGTTGTTGCCCACAAAGAACTTGAAATCATCCTCAAACATGATAAACAGTGGGGTAAGATAGCAGCTGTGAGATAGGTTTCAGGTCATTTGATGAATTTGAAGGCAAGACTACAGGCATGGGTGAGAGAAAGTAATAACAGAAATGAAAGGGACCTGGAGACTCTTGGGACCTGAAGAGTGTAACAATTTCACTTCTCAATTTCTAATAACGTCAGTCACGACTGATCTTTCTCTCCTGTACCACTCCCAGTAACATGCTGAATATACATTTATGACATTGGATTTCATCTAAATTAAAAAAAATAATGTTTATTTATTTTTCAGAGAGAGAGAGAGTGTGAGTGGAGGAAGGGCAAAGAAAGAGGAAAACACATAATCCAAAGCAGGCTCCACACTCTGAGCTGTCAGTGCCGAGCCCGATGCGGGCTTGAACCCATGAACTGTGAAATCGTGACTGGAGCCAAAGTCGGACATTTAACTGACTGAGCCACCCAGGCACCCCTCTACATTTTTAATAAATATGTATAACAGGGGGCGCCTGGGGGGCTGTCATTTAAGCTTCCAACTTTGGCTCTAGTCATAATCTCACAGTTTGTGGGTTCTAGCCCTGCATCAGGCTCAGTGCTGATAGCTCAGAACTTGGAGCCTGCTTTGGATTCTGTGTCTCCCTCTTTCTCTGCCCCTCTCCTATGTGCACTCTGTCTCTCTCTCAAAAATAAATGAAAAAATTTTTAAAAATTAAAAAAATATATATGTATAACAGATATATACTTTTCTCTATCTTTGACCACATTGTAATCTCTAGACCCCGGAAGAGAAGGAACTGGATCACATATCCTTTGGCACTGTTCACCCAGACAACTTCACACAAATAACCGAATAGCATCCAGCACAGATCTGGACAAGAAGGCCTAAGTGTTAATACAGCTGGTGGAAACAGTATTATCTTTTCCTTCAGGGTTGTAAAAGATTTGGGGTCTATGAGGTTCACTTTTTTTCACATGGATGACAATTATCCCATCTGGACAGATTCAGCACAGGCATAGACTCAAGCTGGAAGAGGGAAATAAGGGCCTAAGAATGTTCTCTTCTCCCTTTATTGTGAGTATGGTCTTGATATCTTGTGCCCAGAAAACTCTGTGCAGAGGATGCTCACATGTTCATCTCTATGCTCAGGAAAGTGATGAGAGTCATCCCATTTTTCTCAGGGGAATAGTTTGTGGAAAGGAGGCTGTCATGCTCATCATCCCAGTAACTGGAGAACCCAGGCCTACTACCTTTGACCCAGGACTTCAGTTGATTTTACAAATTAGATCAATCCATGAAACACCTGAAACAGTCTTTCCAGCCCTCCTCTCTTTCCACCATGTTTTTATTTATCAAAATCATATTGGATCATTTCTTTAGAACAGCCTCATTCATTTATTCAAAAACATGTATCGCAACCCTAATATCTGCCAGATATTGTGCTAGGTAAAGACATAACAGAGATTAATACACTCACAAATGCCCTGTCTTCAAGAAGTTTATAATTCTGTGTGAGTGTGTGTGTGCACGCACACGCACGCATGCAGGGGAAAATGAAGTTGGAAGCCTAAGACAGAGAAGCAAGTACTAGAGTTGGTGAACATATAGGGATTTGTGGGAGTTCAAGGGAAAGACCCTATCCCAGAGTGGAATGCAGTAAAACCTTTCTAGTTCCCATAATCCCTGGGCTGAGTGTTGTGGAACTTATATGCAGTAACCAGCATATCTAAGGTTCCAAGCAGAGCTTGTACAAAGACACAAGGGTGAGAGAGCATGATGCGCTGTGGGAAATAGCTCAGTCTGGCATATTTTCCAATTCCCACTTATATCTGAGTGTTCTGGACATGAACGTTACCAATTCAGCTTCACTGATGTCAACTTAGGCCAAAGACAGGATTTCAGTGCATGGATTAAGAATCAGGCTAGAAAAGGCCACTAAAATAAATTTAAAAATAAAAAATAAAAAGCACTTTAGAAAGGCAATGGAGTTTTTGAGGATTCTGCAATTCATCAGGACTCAAATAAAGCTCTGGTAGAGAAAACAGAGAAAATCTGCTCTTCTTTCTACTTCTAGCCAAGTTAGAGAGGAAGGGAAGTTAAATAGTACTTTTATTTTCTCTGGTGATTCATTTGTTCTATGCATATTCGGTAAATTCAGAGAGGAAAAGTCACAGCAGGAGCTCAAACCAGTCATTAAAAGATATCGTTAGTTCAACAAACACCTGCTGTGGGCCTCCTTTGTTCCAGGCACAGTTCTAGACACCATAGATACAAAAGCAAACAAAACATGGAGGATAACTCCTCTTTGAGGTTCATAGTCACTGCCATAGCCACCATCCCTGAGAAGAGCTGCCTGAGACTGCAGGCTGGGAAGATCAGCAGCCACATTATGATAGTCATATCACAGGTAGACTTCCCTGGTCACACTGGGCCCTGAAGCTTCATAACTCATCAACATAAAATCAAGTATACCTAATAATTTTTGTAGACGCAAGGAATTGAATGGAATTAGTCCTAAAATTCCCTGACATTTGCGTACTTCAGTAACTACCTGTTATATTTTTTTTCACTGGGAAATGTGGATGCTGTTAAGTCTAAGTGACTTGAACAAATCCCCCTTGACCCTCCCCCCCCCCCGCTACAATCCAGCACATTTATGCATTTTGAATTTGTGGCTTTATTTCTATTAGTTCCCAAGAGTATTCACTTAGATTAAAGTTGCATCAGAAATTGATTTTCTTTTCTATTTTTGCCCCTGAAGAATGTAATAAAAAATAACCCAATAAATCTGGTAAATTAGCAACATGATCTCAAACTTTAGGGCATACGTGCATCTATGCTGTTGGGAGAGAACAGTAAAACTATTGACAGCTGAACCAATCAGATTGCACATTATTATTTACCAGCAGGAAGGATGAAGGACAATCCCTCCATCTAAATTGAACCAAGTTCACCATAAGGAACAAAAAATGTTTCAGGGGTGGAGAATATAATTGTTTTATTTCCTATGCAGCTACTATAATCTTACGTGAAGTAAGAACATTTTGAAAGGTTGTTTTCTTGTTTTGTTTTGTTTTGTTTTGTTCTCAAAAGGTGGAAACTTGGGCAGATGTGGGTTTGGGACTATTTCCCCTCATAGACCCATTGTCTGTGGTGTTGAGCTAGAATCGAAAAAGTCATCTTGTCCTGATTTATGGTCCCTTGATTGTAACAAAAGAGATATTAATTCTAAGTTTAGGAGAAAAAGGAAAAAGAAAGATGTTACTCATTGAGAAGTTTATGAGCATTCAAACTGCGAACAATTACTTTATTTGAAAGGAGAAGGGGAGAGCACTGGACCACAGGTGGTTTCTTGTTTGAGGGCTACAATCAATAAGTTAAGAGTAATCAGCATCCCTGTCTTCATGACCCCTCTCTCCCTAAAACAATTCTCTTTCCAGAGAGTGGCTCATAACATCTGTGTACAGTGACTGTTGTAGACTTAAAAATCAAAGCAAAGCAAAACAAATAAAACAGTTTGTTCCATAAATTTTCCATATCAAAATACACAGCCTCAGATATAGGGGCTAAGTAGGGATGCCCTTGTGGCTTTATTTGGAAATTCACCCTTGCACACAGCATTTATTCAGCATTTGCCACATGCTCCAAGGTTCCAGGCCCTTTGCTAGATCTTTAATAGTAAAAGGTATAGTCTCTGTTCTAAGGAAGTAACCAGCAGATCTTCCCCAATGGGAAGAGCCTTTGCAGACACTCTTTCTATCTGCAGTGCATTCCTTTACCTCATTTCCATTTATTCCAAGCTTAGATTTGCATAAAAGCTCTGTTACAGTGCTACCACATCTGTCAAATATTCCCTCAGCTCACGCTCTGTTCCTTCTCTGAGGGATCTAGTCTGTACTGCCCTTTTGGCATTTAGTGGTACATACTCTAATTTGTGACATAAATTTTTTTATCATTATCATCATTATTATACAACAGTTAACATGTCCTGTTCATTTGTTTTATTTTCCCATATTACAGTGTCCAAGAGAGCAAAGACATCTTAATTCATGCTTTTTAGAATCCTTCACAAAACTGACATAGTGTTGTATATGTAGTAGGCATTCAATGACTTTTTTTTAAAGAAGAAGAGAGAAGGAAAGAAAGGAGAAGGGAAGGAAAGAGGGAGAAATTGACTAAAGACTTGTAAATTCTAATCTACCAAACAAAATTCTTGTTCATATTAGTAAGTCTT
The DNA here is from genome assembly GCF_024362965.1 of Panthera pardus. Classification (NCBI taxonomy): domain Eukaryota; kingdom Metazoa; phylum Chordata; class Mammalia; order Carnivora; family Felidae; genus Panthera; species Panthera pardus. The sequence continues at coordinate 67,896,368 of NW_026526821.1, read as the reverse complement.
ACAAAAGGCTACACATCTAATGCAAATCAGCATGGGTGCCAGGTAAGGAAAAATGTCATAATACTGAATTTGCTCTGTAAACTTGGTTTAGTGGTTGGTTTAGTGGTCTTATGTAATGAAAGGACTTTTTATTATTTATGTTTAGCTCTGTGTGTGTGCATGAGAGAGAGAGGGAAACACATGAATAAAGCAGATACACTGAAAACATAATCCAAAAGTAAAGCCTGCCTCTTAGGTGTTCAGTCATTTCTAATTAGTGTTTTTATTTATACATTTTTTTAGAATCACAACTTTTTCCTCAGTTGTGCATCCCTATTCATCCTCTTTCCCAAGACCTGCTCCCTCTTAACCAAATAGGCAATGCTTCTGTGAATGATTGGCAGTGGGGAATGGGCACAAATACACGATCTGGTATAAGTGCATATTGGAATCGGGCTCAGGGTTCCATCTCAGCTGGTCAGAGAGGATCTTGGAAGTTATAGAAATAAATGTTAGGGAAAACAATGTAAGTCCCTTCTGATTGGTATCCTCTGAACAAGGAACAAGTTGACAAATGAATTGGCAATTCTGTTGTTATTTGGATAATCTGATCAACGTGGACTTCCAAGTTTCCGGCAGAACTTCAGCCAGGCAGGGACATGGAAAACCACTTCCCCATTTCACCTTCAGGCTCTAGAATTTGGGAGGAAAGAGACAGAAGAGGAACAATGTGCCTTTGATTATAAGAGACCAACATGTTCTATACCTTATTTGTAGGTGTGGGATGGGGAGGTTGTGTGCATGTGGTAGGGAGTAAAAAAAACCAAATGAGAGGATTTCAAAAATGTATATAGTTGATCGGTAGTAATGGGTTCATGGACACACATACTCTTCCTCCATTTCCCAAATTCTAGGTGCATTGGTACTCCTAACTTTTAAACACTCAACTTACAAGAGTCACAAACACATAAACAACTGCCTATAGTTTATATGTAAACAGTTGTGAAGATTTTGAACCTCTGAGCAATTGCAAATAGCCAGATGTAGAATTCTCTGCATCATGGGGTACCCAGTGGCCTTAACCATTTTTTTCAGAGCAGGAAAAACCTCTATTTTAAAAGATATAAGTCATTTGTGCTTCTGGGGTTTGCCTCTGGGGCAAAGAGTCTCTGTTCTAGGAGAGAATGGTTTGCAAAGCCCCTTAGATTGCACAGAGGTAAATCAAGTGTTAACCATGTTTCTTAGGGGCAGTGACAGCTCTTTTTCTCAATCAGGATTTCTGCTGGGTCTGGATTCTAAAGTGTAGAGAACTCTGGAAATTTTCAGTACCTGGTGGAAAATAAGGGTTGTATAAACTTGTTCCTGTCATGTGGTGAACATCAAGGAGCCAGGCAGAGAATGTGTCCACCAAGGAACTCTGAAATCTAACTTGTGTAGACAGTCTTTATGAATTAAAGCATTGCAGTAGTTGGAGAACCTGGCCAGACATCCTAGGAAGTAAGTCAGGAGAAAGCCTCGTCCCCTCTATAGGCCAGAACAGAGGTATTACCAGTGTCCACTTGCCTAGAAATGGCAGTACAGGAGGAACAGGTGAACTTAAAGGAAGGCAAACAGTGACAGGCTCAGAGACACAGTCAGGAGCCAGAGGTGGCTGAGACAGGAAGGAAACATCAAGCTGATTTGTGGAGAAACTATAGGCAGACTCTGGGGAAGAACAGTATGGCAAAAAGAGTAAACTTCCTGAACTTAAGCAGGATGGGAAGTCTTTACAATAATTTGAGTATCAATGTAATTGTGTCATTATTTTATAGACTATTTGGGCCTGTGACATATGAATTATATCTGTAATTAGGGTATCAGCCCTAATATTAGGATATTCCTACTTTTATCCAGATGTGCACTAATATAAAAAACAATGTATATATATTTATATATTTATATTTATATATTTATATTTATATGTATATATATAAAAGAACTGTATGAAAGATGAGAACAGAGAGACATTACTCTGGCTCACATAGAGATGAAAGCTTCACCACTATTGATTAAGAAAGAGAAGTTAGTACTGTAACACAGTGTATAATAATGTAGCTTGTTATGTTATAATTGTGCCTAGCTTATTTAGCTAATGAGATATAATTCACCCCATAGCACAGAAGAACACTTCCTGGTTAACTAACATTGGTTACACTAAACTGACAAGTTCCTAAGGCGCTTGGAAAATCAACACCAAAAATGTCCAACCAAAATCTCTACTACTTCTTCACACATTACATAACCTTAAAGAATGTGTATCTCTAAGAACAACATAGGTGGGTCGTATGATGTCTCCTTATTTTAATGCCCTACCAATACTTTGGGGGCTCAACAGCCCAAATCAAGGGTCAAGCAAAGGTACAGAAATTTGACAAGCCCAAGACAGACAAAGTGTCTATGTTAAATATTTCTCATTGGCCATAATTGGATACTTTCCCCTATATCACTTTTATTTTTTTTTTTTTACACTCACTTTGACTTTTAGAAGTAGGGCAGAATTTGAACTATCTCTTGATTGTGAGAGCTGGGCCAATAAATGGATAAATGCCCTAAAGGCATCCTTAGGAAAGAAACTTAAAATAAAATAAGAAAATTGCACAAGTCCAGAGAGCTAGTTCAGGCCCATTTTTCTGTGGGCAAGGGCAGTGTGATAGAGGATTTGGAGTCAAAAGTCAAGTTTTGAGCCTGCTGTTTAATATATGCATACGACCTTTAACAAGTCATTTAACCTCCCTGAGCCTTAACTTCTCCAACTTTAAAATGAAAATATTTATTATAACCAGCACTTAAGTTTGTTCTCAATATTAAATTAAAAAGTATATCTGAAAAGCACTTTTTATTATTCATAGCAAATTATAATCTTAAAGAGGCTTGATATGGAGAGACAAGAATAGATACTAGAATAAAACTATCGTGCTTTTATGGCTGTGGATGGGCAGGAATGGTGAAATATTTTGTCAGGGGGGAAGAAGACTGAGTGACATGTAAAAGATCTGAGTCAGAAGAAACATCTCTTTGACCAACCCCCACACTTGTGCTGATGATGGTGCAGAGAGAGCTTCCCAGTCCAACCACTGCACACCCAGGTATTTCTCAGTGCTTCAGGACCTAACCTGTCCCATGTCTTGTAGCCTGTCAAGGGTCAGAAACATTGGATAGATGAAGAATTAAACTCTTGGGAAATCTATTCAACCAAATATAAGTTTGAAAAGAGGCAAAGAAAAAAATCTTCTGTAAAAATTCTTTATAGGCGACAGAGGGCATAAGCTGTGGAGGTGAGATATTTTATTTTGCTGTACACTGTCCATAAAGCAATTTCTTCTCTTAGAAAATGATGTTTCTATTGAACTCTGAGCTATTTGTCATTCTGGTCCCCAAACAAAATATTTTTCATAAGAATATCAGAAATGCCATGCTGGATCAAACCAGTGGTCTCTCTAGTCCTATGTTTTGCCTTTCAAAGTGGAACCAAGAGAGGGTTCACAAGAGGACACAGATACTCTATTGAGCAGCTTTAAAAGCATTTTTGACTGTGGCTCACAGTTAGAAATAGAGTTTGTACTGTACTACAATACCCCCACACACATGCAAAAAACACACTTATACATATTTATGTATATGTGTAACTGAGACTTTGCATTACATTCAATTTCTTTTTATTTTTAACTACTGGCTCCAGCCCACTAAACTGATTTCATGATCTGCTAATAGGGTCACAACTTATAGCTTGAAAAGCCTTGCTCTATGTACTGTCAGCCTCAATGGTTAGGGATCTACCTCTAACACTTCTAGTTTTTAACTCAGAGTATCTATTACTCATGAATTTACCTAAAGCCACCTTTTTGGGAAATGTGTTCTAGAAGGGTAAATACAACTTCCTCTCAATTGTGATTATGTAGTAAGTTAGATAAGATAAATGGGATCAAAAGATCGAGATGAGGATAAAAGGTTGGGTTTCCCTTTCCTTCCTTAGAGATTCCATGTGTATGGCAGAGAGACTGACTACAAAAAACAGCTTACATTAAGTTAAGCCTTATCACAGTAAGAATCATTGAACATTTATAGTTATTTGATTTTTATGACCAGGTCCCATAGGCACTGATTTATCAAACATATAGTAATTACATCATAGGTTATGTTTCCAAAAGACAGATGCAGAAATATTCTCCACCTCACATGCTTTTCTTGTAAGAAATCTTGTCACATCCCATTATGAGGTGGTGTCCATTTCTCCACCCCATTGAATCCATCTGGACTCTGTGTCTCCTTTTACCACTACAGTGTGGAGAAAGTGGCCAGTGCCAGTTCTAGGGATAGTCCTTGACTGGCCTGGGAGCATCCCCTTCTTGTCTCTGGGAGGCAGCCACCAGGGAAGAAGTACAGCACTCAGAGAGCATCAGGTGAGAAGTACAAGCCAGGTGAAAATGCCCTGGAGGAAGAGAGGTTACATGGAGAGAGACAGGGCAAAGAGCACTGAACTGCTTATGTATAAGGCAGCTATCTTGGGGGAGATTCTCCAACTGCAGGAACCAATCATCCAGTCAAATCCTTCCTGAGTTTGTGACCCACAAGATTTTGAATGACATAATTAATTTTCATTTTAAGCCTCTAGGTTTTAGAGTAGCTTATAATGCAGGAATAGATAATCAAAAGAATTATCCATTTCATGTAAATCTGAAGTTCTTCTATGGATTAACAATAAAGATTACACTTTGTGATTCTCTTTTGCATTTATTTTCAAAAAAATTTTAATGTTTACTTATTTTTGTGAGAGAGAGACAGAGCATGAGCAGGGAAGGGGCAGGGTGAGAGGGAGACACAGAATCTAAAGCAGCCTCCACGCTCTGAGCTGTCAGCAGAGCCGACGCAGTGCTGGAACCCACAAGCCGCGAAATCATAACCTTAGCCAAAGTTGGACACTTAACCGACTGAGCCACCCAGGTGCCCCATGATTTTCTTTTGAATTTATTTTTTTTTACTTTCCAGTGACAAAGTAAATACGGATAAAATAATTGAGTAAATTAAATATGAATCACATGTTCAAAAATACATATGTAATTTTTAATGCATTGCTCTTATTTTTTTACATTAAATATAATTTATTGTCAAATTGATTTCCATACAACACTAACAGCTGCCCTGTTCTCATCCTAACAAGTGCCCTCCTTTATGCCCATCACCCACTTTCCCCTCACCCCCACACCCCATCAACCCTCAGTTTGTTCTCAGTATTTAAGAGTCTATTATGGTTTGCCTTCCTCCCTCTCTGTAACTTATTTTTCCCCCTTCCTCTCCCCTATGGTCTTTTGTTAAGTTTCTCAGGATCCACATGAGTGAAAACATATGGTATCTTTCTTTTTAAGTAAGAATTTGTATTCTACTAGTATCTATCCATTATTTCCACACTTCTTTTCCTACTGAGTGCTTAGTATGTGTTAGGAATTCTGGTAGGCACTGGGGGAAGATAAGGCCAATGAGAAACCATCCTTAACCTTGAGTGAGCCAGTTTATTAGAAAAGAAACAAATCAATGGGTTTTATTACATCAGTATCAAAAGAGTCATTTAGGAGGACTTCACAGAGGTAACTTTTAAGCTCATCTTTGAGAATGAGTAGATCAAGTAGACTTGGAGAGGGTGTATGATAGAGAAAGCAGAATAATAGTATTCCAAGCAGAGAAGGCAGAATATTTAAAGGCAAAAAGAAATGAAGGTGTGGTGGGCTGGAGGTGATTCTAGGGATGAGTGATCAGTGGACAGAAAGGTACAGTAAGGCTTAGCATGGTTGGGGCCATATTATGAAGGGCTTTGGATACCATGGTAAGAAATCTAGACTCAAACCAGCAAGTGGTAAGGAACCAAAGAAATATTTTTGAGTGGAGATATGTAATAATCACTCTCATCTTGAAGAACTCCCGCAGTGGAACATACAAGAAGTTACAATGTGAGCATGAGTCCAGGGGTCCTGATTCTCCTCCCCTCTGGACTAAGCCTGGACTAATCCACAATAGGTAAAATCACCTACCAGTGAGAACCACTTCCTTTACTCATTTCTTTTACAAAAATTGAGGAAGGGCAGCTACTTCTTAGGATCAGTGTTGACCTATAAGTGTCAAATAGTAACAAGAAACAGATTTTTAAAGAGTTAAAGAAAGGAAACAGTTAACCAAGATCACAGCAACTCAGAGTGTAGGAATTTTGCACTGGGGATATATATTTTGAACACTAGGATATTATACTTTATCCTTATATCTAAGACCATATTTCTATCACAGTTTACAAAGCAGAAAACATAAATCACTAGCAGAGATATAACTTTCTGAGGTGCACCTAGGGTTTTTTTTCCTTCCTATACCACAGGATTTACCTTCAGATTTTACACTTCCCAAACATATAGAGAAGTTTTAGCAAAGACAGGGGTCAAGATGTTTGGTTTTTTTGAGCTAATCTTATTATTACTTCAATGGAGCATCCAAGCAAATAAAAAAGCAACCAGACCAGATTGCCTGTGGCTAAATACTGTAACACAAATGGACATCATAGCCCAAGGAATCTTGCTGCTAGAAACAAAAGAGGCAGGAAAGAATCTTAACTTCCTCTTCGCATGCAAACCTCAGGGGAATAACACAGGAAAATAAAATTCTCCTTGGTGGTGTATAATGCTTTATTATGATGACCCAGTCTCCAGGGCTATTTAAAATTCTGAACTCAGATTCCCTGAGTTCTGATTCCTTTCTCATCAAAATCGCTATCCTAATCTTAACTGCACATCCCTGAGGGCAGAAAACATCAACTCACCATATTTATAGCCGGTGCATAATTACTATATGCAATATTTATCCGGCTATTCATCTGTTTGTGTGTCTTCTGTCTAGCTGGTGAAACTGTCAATAGACAAGTTTCTTAACATCTTGTATAAAAGTACATCATTCACTGGATATATTATCCACTTGGTCTACTTGGCTTGTTCCTTGGATTTCTTATAAGGGTGATCCACCTTTACCAGTCCTTTTTGAAGTTTCTCTTGCTCCTCAGTGAGGTTTAGACCCCTCCATTAGACTTTAATTTCTATCTAATTATCCTCATCATTAATGTACACAAAGGCCCCAAAAATCTTTTCAATTATTCTGTTACTTCACTTACTCAGAGCCCCTTACCTCATATAATAGCAGTCTAATTTCAAGCTACCAAAATTGATAAATAACGTATTTTAGTACCCTTTAAAACACACCATTAAATTGTATTTATTTCAGTGCTGTATACTGTAAGAGGGCCATCTCCATACTTCCTAGAGATTCTCGTCTGTGTGTATGTGGAAACAAACCAGACACAATTTCTCTAGATTCCACCCCTCTTACACACTGAGCTAAGGAGAACATGTAGTTGATGGGAACATCTTTAAGTGGTCTGGCATGGCAATCAGTCTCTTCTTAGCTCCTCAATTCTGTCACCTCTTCGTATTGATAAGTAAGATCCCAACTAAGTATTAGAACCAAACTAGGAAATTGGTGTGATTACTAAAGTTAACCTGGTGATCTCATTGCCATACCAGAATATGAACCATTTTCTTCAACTTTATTTTCCAAACCATTTGACCACAGCATTTCTTCATCTATTGTAAATTTTCCAGGGAAGAAATTTTGACCTTCATTTTTTTTCCCCCTTGTGCCTAGAAGGAGGCTGGAAAAATGGTAGATAGACAATCCCTGATATTTTTTATTAGTCAATCTTAAAATATTTATGATTAGAATTTATTTTTTTTTCCTTCAACAGTCTTGAATTTTATCCCTCTGTCTCTATGCCTATGTATCTCCATTCCTATCTTTTCTCGCTTTGTTAATCATTTTCTTCTTTTATTTCTTATGAATCTTAGCCTTCTTTACATCTCCCACCTAATTTAAACCTGAGCAATTAGAAATGGTACCTACATATCATGGTTATTGAGGGCATGGGTGGAAATGGAGTAGGAGATACACTTATCTGAATGGAAGAAACCCTATTCTTTTGAGCCAGTCAGTCTTTGGGGCCCAGCTCTCCTGCTCTCCTTGCTTTGACTCCTCTGTTATGGATGCTATGGCGATGGTCCCCTGTAAGACAGAGATTGTCTCTGTCTTGACGTCCATCTGTTGAAGCTCTTAGCAACTACCACTTCCCTGCTCCATCTACCCCCTTCACTATCATTGAAAAGGACAAAACCTCTAGCTCTTTATTCCCTGCTTTTTGCAATCATTTTAAGAGCCACAGTTTCCCTAGTTGCTCTGAGAAAAGTAAGTACCAAGAGCTGGGTGTGGGCCAGATGCCAACCAGTGAAAATGCCCCCTTCTCCTTAGACTGGCCACAACTTCCATTATAATACACAAAAAGATAGAGACTGACAAGGGTCACCTCCCTCCTACCATTGACAACCAGGAAAAAAAAAAAAGTCTAGTGTTCTTTAAATTATTATTGTAAACTTGATTTGCTAAGTGGTAAGTAGACAGATGGAAGATGGGCAGTCTAGAGCACTCTTGCTATTTATAGCCCATGTCAAGGCTTTATTTATTACTACTGCCTCTTCTCAAATCCACTTAAATAACCTATAAATTGCCAATGGTGTCCATGGAAACGAACTGGCAAAACAGACAGTGCATTTGAAAAAAGAGAGGAGAGACACAAAGGACATAAAGGACCTTATCAAAAAATAAAACCAGCTTCCTTTACAAAATCACACGCATGTCACTTGTCATTACAACTTATGATTTCAAAAGATAGAAATCAGGACCAATTTTCCTTCTAATACATACATGACACTTTCTTCAAACAAGTTAGGCCAGGCTGGCCAAGAGGAAGTAGGGCAGGGCCTGCAGGCAAACTCACAAGATCTGGACCTGTTGCTCAGAGTGTCCCCTCTTTTCATCTTCTCTGCCCTTTACCCCTCTCTTTGGTTCTCTCTTACTTCCACCCTGGCATCCAGTGTCTGCATTCTCCACAGAAATAAGTTTCCTGATTAGCCACTTTTAAGTAAAGCATAAATGGCCTGACCATTGGTCAGGGATGTTGAGAAGGGATCCCCCAGCAAAGAAGGAAACTCAATACTTTGAGTTTCAAGTTTTATTTCAGCAACCTTTGATTCTGTTAGCAACCACATTAATGTATAAAGGATTTAATGTACCTTCTCTCCTTATATTCCCGAAATTTCAGGAATCTTTAGCAGCCAGTACTTTTTAAAAATCATTCAAACAGCACTATGCCATGAATGCTTTATGTCCAAAAGTATGCAAAGCCCAAAGGAAAAAAGCCCACCAGGAAAAGAGCCTTGCTATAAACCAGTTGAGGAGAGGGGAGAGAAATTTATTCATTTATCCCTTACGATGTATCTTTTTTGAGCTCCTTCACATCATGCAGGGCAAATGGCTGGATGGTAGAAATGGCTGGGTGGTGGAAGATTTATATATATATATATAATATAAATAAGAGCTATTCTTATCATCATAGGGGAGAACATATATAATTATAGAAATAATACCTAAAATTTATTGAGCATTTTTCACATGTCGGATGCTGCTCTAAGTGCTTTGCAGTATAAACTCCTTTTATACCCACAACAACCTGTGCCTTTTCTCAGACCCACTTAAACAAGCTGTAAATTTTCAGTGGTTTCTATGGAAACAAATTGGCAAAATGGACAGTACACTTAAAAAAATAAAAAAGATGCAGAGAACAAAAAAGATCTTGTCAAAAATAAACCAGTTTCATTTCTAGAATCACAAATAATTCATAGTCAACGCAATTATGTTTGCAAAGTTAGAAACCAGGACCAATTTTCCTTCCAACATGTAGATTCTCCAGGGAACACGGACAAGGCTGGTCAAGGGGAAGCTGGGCAGACATGCAGCAAATCACAAGCTCTGAAAATTTCTTCTTGGGTGTCCTCTGCACCGTCCCCTTTTTTCTGAGCTCTCATTTCCACTCTAGCAGGTTAGTTTTATTATTCCCATTTTAGAAAGGAGGAAACTGGGATGCATATAGATTAAGGAACTTGCCCAAGGTGACACAGCTGGTAAATGGCAAAGCTACAGTTTGACTCAGGGAGCCTCACACCAGAGTCCATACTTGCAACCACTCAGCAATTCTCTCCCTAAAAAATCACAATCACCCCCATGTCACAGAGACACTTATAAAGTGCCACAGGAGCACAGAGGCAAGAGCAACTTCTTTCACCTATACAGTTAAATAGGGTATTAAAGAGTAAGTGGATTTTAACCTGAGTCTTGAAAGATGAGTAGTTCACCAGAAAGGACAGAACACATCACAGAACACCAACAGCTTGTGCATCATAAGGTAGCATGACATGTTAGACAAATGCCAGGTATTGTGATGTGAGGGCATCTTTACCCATGCATGTTTGGAGGCAGGGATACTGTGACAAATGGTAAAACTGGGAAGTTTAGTGGGGAGAGGGGGGAAAGTTACAAGAGAACCTTTATTGTATTATCCTTCTCACATTTGTTTAGATTTAAATAAACCGTTTAAGATTCAGCTTAAGTGTAATTTCTTTGAGAAAGTCTTCACTGCTTCCAAGACTTACTTAGGAGATCTGTAGTGAAGTATTCCATGCATTCCTGTATATTAGCAGCAAACTGTGTTGCAATTGTTAGTTTACATATCTCTCTCCCCTAGTGCTCTGTGCTGTCCTTGAAGGCAGAACATGAATTTTTATGCTGAATACCTGTAGTTCCTTGAACAAAGGCTGCCACATAATGGATGCTCAATAAAACCCATAACCTCTTTTCTGCTCAAGGACTTGATCCCTGGAAGTATTCCATCTTTCTTCTGCATTACCATTTTCCTTTCATTGAGTTATTCTCATCAACCTAGAAATAGGTCCTTGTTTCTTCCTTATTTAAAAAAATGTTTTGAACCAATGTCTCTGCCTAGCTACTACACTATTTTATCTTATTTTCACCCAAAATGTCTTAAGAATGGTCAGTTCTTGCACTCTTAACTTCCTCACTTTGACTCATTTCAAACAGGCTTATATCCCTACCACCACCTCCAACAAAACTGCTCTTGCAACAATTACTAGTAATCTTTATCTCGCCCAACTCAAAAGTCCTTCCTCTGTCTTCACCTTGCTTGACTAATTTCTCCTTCTTCAAACACTCTCTTCTCTTTCCTTCCATGGCACTACTTTCTCCAGAGTGCCCTGAGATTTTGCCCTGGTCTCCACAGCCTTCTTTTCATAAAAACTCCAAAAATGAATTTATGATTTCTTCCAAACTTTTCTTTCCATATTCTTCACCATCTTAGTGGCCCCATAACTGTACAGTTACTCAGTCTAAAAGCCAAGAAGCTGGGGCGCCTGGGTGGCTCAGTTGTTAAGCGTCTGGCTTTGGCTCAGGTCATGATCTCGTGGTTCGTGAGCCCAGGCCCCACGTGGAACTCTGTGCTGACAGCTCAGAGCCTGGAGCCCACTTCAGATTCTGTGTCTCCCTCTCTCTGTGCCCTCCTCCACTCATGCTCTCGCTCTCTCTCTCTCTCTCTCTCTCAAAAATAAATAAACATTAATTTTAAAAAAAGATTAAAAAAAACCAAGATGATATACTTCATGCCTTCTTTTGGAAGGGAATAAGACTCAGTCTACTCATACAGTCCATTAATGAGTCTCATTAACTCTACCACCAAATTGTGTCTGGAATCCAATCACTTAGCACTATTTCCCTGGCCATCATTCTGGTGCACACCACCACCATGTGTCACACAGACAATAGCAAACTTCTCCTATTTCCCTCTTTCCATCTGTACTCCTCAAGTCCATTTTCCATATAACAACCAGAGGGGGGAGGGGGCATAGAGAGAATCCCAAGCAGGCTCCGCGCTGAGCGTGGCTCTATCTTATGACCACAATATCATGACGTGAGCGGAAATCAAGAGTCAGACGGTTAACCAACTCAGCCATCCAGACACCCCCACAGTGATTATTTCTTTCCTATTTTTTAAATCTCTTTTTGGTCTTGAAATAAAACAGCTATACAGACAGTACATAAAATACAAATGTTCACCTCAATGAATTATAAGGCAAATATACATCAAACAACTCTTATTTCAAGGTGTAGGCTCTTACTAGCACATAGATCTTAAACAAGCTCCTTCCAAACCCTAACCATCTCCTGCCCTCCTACAAATACACGTAAAGTGATAAATTACTTATATTTATACTTTTACCACTTAATTAGGTATCTGTCAACTATAATAGAATTACACAGTATGCATTCTTTTTAGTTCTGGACTCTTTCATCCAATGTATTTGTAAGAATTATGAATATTATTATCTGTAGTTGTAGTCAATTTATGTCCTTTGCTGTATAGTATTCCATTGTGTGTTTATGTCATAATTTATCCATTCTATTGTTGACAGAAATTTAAGTGTTTCCAATTTTGGATCATTGCAAACAATACTACTCTGAACATTCTTGTTTATGTCTATTAGTAGACATGCATACACATTTGTCCTGAATGCATATCTAGTAGTGGAATTGCTGTGATATAGATTACATGTGTTTTTAAACCCAAAAGAATCATTTTCCCCAAATTGATTATTCCAAATTGCAAGAGTAGCACAAGAAACACTTGTCTCTTCACCTAGACTTGCTAATTATACTTACTTTACCATATACTTTGCACTCTCCCTCATAGTAATAATATATGTTTCTTCGTTATTGTCATTAGGTATGCTTACTTCTCATCATTGGCCATTTTAAAGAAGCACTTTGAACTAATTGAAACATCATGGCTCCTTAACCCTAAATACTTAAGCATTTATCTGAAGAGAACAGACATTTTCTGACAGATCACACTTACATATTATCAAATTCAGGAAGTTTAACATAAATAAGATACAATTAACTAATATAGTGCTTCTCAAACTTTAGTGTGCATACAAATCATGTGGATATGTTATTAAAATGTGAATCTAATCTATTAGGTCTGGGAGGGTGCCTGTGATTATGCATTTTTAATAAGTTCATAGATAAGGGTAATGCAGCTGATCCACAGACCATACTTTAAGTTTACATTGTACATATTCAAATATTTCTGGGGCGCCTGGGTGGCTCAGTCGGTTAAGCATCCTACTTCGGCTCAGGTCATGATCTCGCGGTCCGTGAGTTCGAGCCCCGCGTCAGGCTCTGTGCTGACAGCTCAGAGCCCAGAGCCTGTTTCAGATTCTGTGTCTCCCTCTCTCTGACCCTCCCCCATTCATGCTGTCTCTCCCTGTCTCAAAAATAAATAAACGTTAAAAAAATTTAAAAAAAAAAAATATTTCTGATGGTGTCAATAATATACTTCAGAGCATTATCTTTTCTGATGCAGTATCAACCCAAGATCAAACATTACATTTGGTTGTCATGATCACCATCATTTTTGAAGGACATTTCACTGGGCTAAAATTTAAGGTTGCCAATTATTTTCTTCCAAAACACCGAAGGTATTTTTTCATTGCCCTTTTCTAACTTTTCAAAGCTAAGATGCTTTTGAGAAATCAGTTTTTAATCTCAATACTGCTTCTTTTAAGGTAAACTCTTTTCCCCTCTCCTATTTATTTTTAAGATGATCTTTATTTTTGTTTTCTATTACTTCACCGTGATCTGTCTAGGTATTGGTTAGTTTCACTTATTTTGCTATAGTTCTGTTGGATTTCTTGAGTCTATGATTCATCAGTTTTAGAAAATTCTTAACCATTAGCACCTCACATGTGATTTGAGGTGGCAAGAATATATCAGTTTTGCTGTGTCATCTTCCCCTTGCCCACTCCCCTACATCTTCCATTCTTTTGTCTCTCCACGCTTTTTTGTAGATATGTAATTTTCTCATCTATGTTTAATATCCTATTCAACAAATCCAATGAGTTTGTCATTTTGTTTTTTGCACTTGTAGTCAGGGAATTTATATTGGTTCCTTTCAAATCTGTTTTGTCACTTTTTAGAATGTCATGTTTTCTGCCAACATTTTGTATCTCATCTTCTGTCTCTCTGAAGAAAATAAGTAAAATTTTAAGTTTTAAATTACAGTATCTAGAGCCTTTGGGAGGTTTTTTCTATTTTTGAGGTTTCTACTATTTCTCATTTTTACGTTTTCTTATCTGCATACATCTGGTTCTTTGTTTCTATGCCAGACTTTGCATTTTAAATATTTATGGGATTTAAATTTTTTTTTTAATATTTATGGGATTAGTTGGGGCCTAGAGTGATGCTCATTTCCTTCACAGGGGACTTCACTTGGCTTCTTCCGGGTGACTGTAAGAACTACAATCAGGAATTAGGTTAACAAATTATAGGACTTGAAAACTTCTGAGTCACTGAGAGGACTCAAGGTTCTTCAGTGATTCCAATAGTTTGTTTGCAAGTTTGTTCTTTCACCAGGGGTGCAGCTCTTTAGGAGTTTTCAGGGAAACTCTGAGACTTCCAATCTGTTTTACTGGCCCTTCTAAGCTGTCAAAAGGGCTGCTCCTTTTCCAAGAGAGCTCTTCGATTCAGGAAATGCCTCTTGGACAAAAGTGAACTCCAAATGCCAGGATCTCCAAGATGCTGTTGCAATAATTCCTCACTGACTTATTAGTTCTCCAAGGCCTTCCAGCAGATTAAAACACAAAAATTGGTTTATGTTTTATCCTTGAATGTAGAGTTAGTCTCAACTACCTAGTCTACCAGTTCCACAAAGTAGATTCTAAATAATGCTTTTCAAATATATGTTTTGGGATTTATATTTGAAGCATCCAACCATTGATATTAAATGCAAAAGTGAGACAACAAAGAGGCAGATATTTTTAAAGTAGGTTTCAGGGAGCCAGTTAGTTAGACAACTGGCCTAGAAAGAAGACACAAATGTGTTGAGAATGTATGGATTTTCTCAAGCCCAGAGAAAGGATTTATGAGACTAGTCTGAGAGTATGAGAAACATTCTCTACATTTGGAGAACATGGAAGAACATTGTCGATTCTATGTGAAAGAATCCAGATAAGAGGCCAGCTAAAGCAGCTCATCGTAGCAGAGTAAAATTGCTTTATCTGGGGAGTAACCACTCTCAGTGATGATCAAAGATGCATAAATGCTGGGGACCAGATATAGAACCTATGATTAAAAGAAATATGAGGTTAGGGTCATGTTTAAAATGATCCTGCATCAAAAGGGTTGTTTTTAGTGCCAGTGAAATTCCCAAAGAGGGTCTATGTGAAGTGGACAGCCAGAAAACGAGAAGTTGAGGGGCATAAGGAACACCAACTCAAAGAAGAGGTGATTCTCAAATGAAAGGAGCTACAGTCTGAGGGCCCAGCCAAGGAGTTGCTGAAGAACCTATAAATGCCATAAGGCATAGGGTCACTTTACCTATCTTTCAGGCATTGGAAAAGCAAAGGTGTCTTCTAATAATATTAGCCACGTAAGAACTCCCTGTTCCACTACCTCTCTTCTTTACATGCACTACAACCCTGTAAGTGTCAGTAAGAGCATCTAGCAGACAGGAGGACAGGGAAGCAAGCCAAAAGGATGAATCTGATTGCATTTTGCTCCCTGAAGACAGGAAAATTCCAATGAAAGTTAAAGTCTTGCTTAATATATTGGAATGGACATCTGGCTTTCTGTACTGGGTTTATATTTGTGGCTTAAGGAAACCACAAGGCTTTCCGTTACCTCTGAGTCACTGGAACATTCAAGGGTTTAGAGGGAGAAAATTTTTCAGTGAATTAATTTTAAAAGGTCAAAGGAAGGTAAAATGAGTTTGTAATGAGATCCCACTTTTTTCTAAGAAAAAAAGGACATCAGAGTTTTAGTAAGCTGACTGAACAAGGGGAAAGCAGTATAGAATAGGTGAAGAGGTTGAAGTCAGGAAAGCCAACAAAACCCCTATAGCACTACATGAGATAGTGAGAGAATGGAGAGGACTTTCAGGTGCTGGAGCACCTGGAAGTAAGAGGTATTTCTGTCACCCCAGCCCCCAGAACTCTAGGTATATAAAAAGAGGAAAAAAGTGAGTCAAAACCCTCTATTTCACCCCTATAGTTTACTTTCAGTATTGCCTTCAACTAATTGTTAACTCTGCTAATCCTCACCTCATCAATCAAGTGGGAAAAATAATGCTCGAGAAATGTAATAAAATATGTAATAAATGTGACAATATGGATAAAACATATAATGATATATGAACTCACCATAAGTTAATGAATGAGATGGAGTTATCTAAAAGAATGAATTAATGAATGGTCAGCTCTGGTGTAAGAGTAGAAGAGATAAGCTTCACATCTCAAAAACACAAACCAGATGCCACATTACAGCTGAATCTCCCCATGTAAACATTTCTGTGTGTGTGTTTTCTTTTAATAATCAAAGTCATGTTTAAATATTAAATAGATGGTTTTACTGCCTCAAGGACCAGTCTGGAGAATCTACCTAGACTGGCACAAACCTGTTGGGGTAAATGATCCTACGTGCTATTCAGTTTAGTGTTTACCACCAAGCATTCAGTCAGAGCCCTGTGCTAACGGCTGCTGGCAAATCTTCCCATGATGGCTGAGTTCAAATGAATACCAAGGCAGTGTCAGCTGCTGGCTTTCATTAGATTCTCTCTGAGTCAAATATTAAAACAAGGCCACCTGATAGAAACATCTTGGATTCCTGCAGAAAGGGACTGGAGATGCTGGAAGCAAAATGAGGTGCAGGTGGGATAGCATAATAAGTTCTGCAATTTACAAGTGTTAATATGAAAATTCAGAATGTGAACCTCACTGGAAAGGATCTATAGGCTATTTATCTACTCAAAGTGACCTTGTAATCTATAAGTCATTAAAGTGATAGCAAAGAACATGAATGCCACCCTGTGGCTACCAGCAGAAGTTATACTTAATGTAACATAATTTTACATAATTAGAGGATAATGGCAATGTGATTAAAAGAAAGCATGTAGATGCCAAGAGAAAAGAGGAATGGCCACGATAAACAGTTACCACTGCTAACATATGACTCAAGGAAGCATTGCCCAAAGTAATAAGGAAAAACCTCCTCAGTCTTTCAAAATAGCGTAAGCAAAAATAAATTCTGATTATAGATACACAAAGCATTAGACAAAGACATCAATAGATTACTAGTAATAGAGAACAGAGAAGTAAGTTAAGTCTTCCGGCATCCTTATCATTCAAGCATACTGAGATTAGGTGAGACCCTCACATACACACAAAGATAATTACCTTTCCATGTCCATGTGCATCTTGTTATACTCAAATACGCACATTCCAATTCACAGACACACACATATATCCATTTTTTCTGTGAGTTTTTCCTACATTTGACTACTGCAAAAACCATTGATGATTTCATTCATTTATTCACCAGATTTTCACAGAACCAGGTAGTGTCCTAAGTTCTAGGGCTACAACAGTACAGGTCCCTGCCATCACTGAGCTTTCATTCTATGTGGATCAACTGACAAATGTTGGTCAATTCCATGTGGTTCAAGTCCATGGAGAAAAATTAAACAATGTAAATGGAATAGTGAGTGCTGGAGGGTGGAGAATGGGGGAAAGCTTCTTCAAGACATTATAAAGTCTGAAGGATGTAGTGAGGGAGGAAGTCATATGGGTGAGGAAAGGAAGCTTTCAGGCAAAGGACAGCACAGTACAAAGCTCTAAGGTCAAGTTTGCTGGGTGTGTTTGTGGAACAATGAGGAGGTTAGTGTGCATAGAGCAAATTAGAGGAGTGTTTGGGGATGAGAAAGGACAGGTTATAACAAGGAGAGGACAGCTGGGCACAGGGCTTTTTGGACAATTTTTATGGCTTTGGATTTTACTCAGAATTAGAGCTTTCTGGCATGTTATGATTTATATTTTTAAAGAATCAGTCTGACTTCATACAAAAGCAAAATCAAGGTAACTATTTCAGTAGCCCAGCAGATGATGGTTGTAACTTGGTCCAAGACAAAATCAATGGATGTAGTAATGGTAGTCACATTTTAGACATGTAATAAATGTAGAATCAAAATAATTCATAATTGGATTCAATATAGGTATGCCAAAAAGATAAGAGTTCAAGGTTTTAGCCTGAATCACCAGAAGAGTGAAGTAGTCATTCACTGATTTGAAAAAGACTGAGGGAAGCATGTTGGTTGAGGATATCTGGGAGTTTTGCTTGGGATATGATAAGCCTAGGGCGTTTTTTTTTTTAGCTATCTAAATACAGGTGTTGGATTGAGGAGTAGGGTTACCATATTTAGCAAGTAAAACACAGATGTCCAGTTAAACTGAATTTCAGAAGAATAATAACTTCTAATGCAGTGTGTCCCAAATATTATATTTATTTATACTAACAAGTTATTTATTGTTTATCTGAAATTCAAATTTAACTGGGTTTCCTAAATCTTATTTGGCAATGCTGGTCAAGAAGGCATTTGAGTTTCAAGTATGGAGTTCAGGAAAGAATTCTTGATTGGGGATATAAATTTAGAAATCATCATTATATCAATGGTATTCAAAACTTGAGGCTAAGTGACATTACCCAGGAATGAGCATGCTGAGAAAAGAGATGAAACCTAAGAATATGTTTCGGGCCACATTCAGAAATAAATAGTACAGTGTTGTAATCAGGCTTCAAACCATATAAGACTTATTAGTCTTTGAACATGAGCCACAGAATTATCCACATCTGAACCTCTCAAAAGAAGACAAAGGCCCATTATGAAGCTGAATTTCTCTCAGTCTGTCTCTAAACCAACCACTTTTTCCCATACATTATCCCTTCTATCACATCATGAACTTCTGAAAAGACAGTGACAAATAGGCAGACCTCTCAGTCTCAAGATATGAAGGAAAGCATCTCACACATTCCATCCTAGGTCACCATAGTAACAAAGGTTCTGAAATTATTTAATCTACTTTCAAATTCCATCTCCAAGGTGAGCAAAACTGATGTAAAAGAAGAAATATTAGGCCAGTGAAGGCCAGTGGGGTATTGAAGTTTTAATGCCAGTGTTTTGAACTTTAAGACAAAGAACATGAAAGTTTGTAGATCGCCATTTTATTTCACTTAGAAATACTTCAAGTTTCTAAATGGAAGAATAGAGTGTCACCTGGAAATTAATGAGTGGTCAATTTGGAATAAATGAAGCAGATTAGCTCATAATATGGCTATAGGTAGGCGGAGCTTTATTCCTGTACACAGATGCCAGGGGTGCCTGGTTGGTCCACCAAACATACACACCCTTAATATCATACCGCCTTTAGAAGTCACTTCAGTGTTCAGCTGGATTCATCCTCTTGTCCTTGCACAAGCTAATCAGAGTGGTAGAATGCAGAATTCATAGAATAACCTGCCTTTGCTGTCAGACAAATCATGGTGTGTGTTTTGGTTCTGCTCTTCCTAACTCTATAACCTGAGACTTGTTAATCAACATCTCAAACTTTAGATGTCTCCATCTGCAAAATGGGGGTACCTGACATACAAGAATTTTGTATGGATTAAAGGAGATGAGCCTATTAATCCATTAGCAGAGAATCTACCACATAAAGAGTGTTCAATATTGGTTTTATATCATTTTTATAATCATTAATGCTGTACAGTAAATAAATACTCATATGTAGGAGTGAAAAATAGCATAATAGTACTCAAAGCATAACAAAATGGAAGGGGGAAAAAAAACAAGAAAAAAGTTTCACCCAAGTCTTCCACATCTGATTATCTCCCGAGCTGCCTGCTTTGTAATACGGGGTGAATCCCCCTTTAATGGAATGACTGGCTGGCAAATCACTGCTGCCACTCTGGGGCTAGTTCACAGCTTCAGGAGCACTCCACTATTCTTGTCATGGTTTCACAGACAGAGCAATGTCCCTGAGCATTTTAATACTGTCCTCTAACATGAATTTGGAAAACTAATTTATAGAAAGAAATATAATTAATAGGAAAAATATACTGTATATAAACTTTAAATATGGAGATTGCAAATTGCCATTAAAGCAATCACCAAATTCTATTTTCATCATGGGAAGATACATAACACTTGGGGCAAGTGGTAAAGTGGGATTTGGAGGCAGCCTATCTATACTCCCCAGTGTTTGGGCTTCCCTATTCTCAGCAGTTATCTTCTCAACAATCAGAAGCTCCTCTCTAAAACAAAGGGAATGCTTACAGAAAAGGCTTTGGGATCTTCCTAGTACCCCTTCTCACACTGCTCCCTGGCCTGGGCCACAGTGTCATGCCTGCTTCCCCCATCCTTTCCTCTTTATTGCCAGCACCAGTTTGCCTAGCTTCCCATCTCCCTGAGCACTGAAATGCTGCAAACCTGCCCACCTGCAAAAATGTGACACTGTGTTTCCTCATGACTGTATCACCCCTGTCAAGTTCATGAGCTGCATCATCTAATGAATAATCACTCTATACTGAAGAAAAAGAAGAAAACTTAATTACTTAATATTATCTATTAGTAGGAACACCTGATGCTATTATTTCTTTTTAGAGAATTGGGATAGATTAGTTTAGTTTGGTCCACATATTAGAAGGTAAACATGTATGCAAAAAGATAATCATTGGAGATACTAGGTTGAACTACATGAAACTGCTGGTATTTGACTATTTTTCCCTACAAATACAGTAATTCGCACAGTTCAACCTAATAGAAACATTACATTGTTTCACAAAATGCATGTTGCCTCTGGAGGAAAGAAAGTGCTGGAACATTGAACTAGTATCTGCCATCACGAGAAGATACTGGAAGCAATCAGTGTGATTCAGAGGAACCCACAAGTTCTCCAAACACCTTCTCAATATTCAGAATGGAGAGACCTGAGCTAACACCATATCCCCTTTTTGCAGGTGTGAAGTTTGAAGGCCTGCTATAAATAAATTGACCAACCATAATGTAAATTGACAAACAACATGTTCCTCATCATCTAGTGCCCAATTCTTGGCATAAAAAAAAAGTGTTATTTTAGAGATTAAGAAAAAAGGAGGGAAACTGTTACAGAGAAAGAAAAGTTGTAAAAGACAATGTAAGGTACTTAGTGCTCAGGGGACAGAAGAAGGGGGGTTGACTCACTCAATATGCACACCGAAGTCAGTAATTGCAATCACTGACTCAAAGACATGTCTCCCTCTATGTTTGGAAATCAGCCAATTCATCTCCATTCTCTCACCAGATTCAAAGTATGTGTTTCTAAGGCACAACTTTCTTTCCCTTCAAAAGCTGTTCTTGGTGAGTAGATCTCAGCCCTGTTACCTAAGAAAAAACAAAAATTCCCCAAGACTGCTTTGAGGCAGGAAGAAATGAAAATCAATGTGTCACCATATACAGAAAAGCAGAAGGCTCAGTTCAAAAGGACATTCTAAAGAGTCCTTTCTCTCACTCATGAGGATGGCCAAGATGCTCATGTACCATATGTGGGCCAGTCATTAAATTCATTCAGAATCTAGAGCTTAAATCAATATAGTTCTATAAAATGTTTCAGTTTTTAAAACATATTCTCAACCAATATCATATCACCCCATGAGACAGGTGGGAAAAGTAATGTTAGCCCTATACATAGGTAAGAAAGGTAGAAAATTTTTGCTAATAAGGAAATTGAGGCTCATGTATTCGCCTAAGATCTCACAAGCATTCCAAGAACTACAACAAGAATTGAGGCCTTCTGATTATTCCATATCAGAAATAACATTCTTTGAATTTAGAGAGATCTGAGTGCCAGCTCTACAACCAAATGATCTGTAATCATCTGAGTCTGTTTTATTAGCTATAAAATGTGAATAGTTGGGTCTATTTCATGGGATCACAGGCTATGCTTAATTAATGTTGGTTCTCTTTTCCCCTGCTTCCCAAAGAGGGAGGATGCTATGATGAGAAGATGAAGTGAAATGAGCAGATATTCAGTGGTTAACTATAAAAAGTAGTGAAGGAAAAGAGTTCTGTGGATCAAAGTTTGAAACTACAAGAATGTCTTGGGTGCCTAGGTGGCAGAGTCGTTAAGCTTCTGACTCTTGGTTTCCTCTCAGGTCCTAATCTCATGGTTTGTGAGTTCAAGCCCACGTGGGGCTCTGCGCTGACAGCTGGAGCCTGCTTGGGATTCTTTCTCTCCCTCTCTCTGCCCCTCCCCCACTCACGTTCTTTTTCTCTCTCACTCTTTCCCTCAAAATAAATAAATAAAATTTAAAAATTATAAAACAAACAAACAAACAAACAAAAAAAAAAAAACTACAGGAAAGTCTTTTGCAGCTCCGGTGCCTCCTACACAGTGTTGTTACCCAAATAGGTAATGGTGGTTTCAGTATGAAACTGACATCCTTAAGGTTGTTCATTTTCTCTATTAAACGTGAATAATATGCTTTAACCTGGGGATTAAATATACTTTAAAACCTAATTAAAAATGAAGATTACAATCTACTTCTCTCATCCAAATAAAACAAAATAGAAAAGAAGTTGCCCTAAAGGTTAATGCAAAAAATAACTTGTTATCTTGATTCTTCTACTTTTCTAAAACATTTAACTTCAAACCTAAATTTAATACTGGATTAACTTTAATGAAGGATGGTAATTTCTTAAAAAATACAATATGGCCATCTCTGAATTATCCTTATTTACAGAGGGAACCAAAGAAACAGAAATCCTAAAACAGCATATTACCTCAAAGTATTTTTTTGCCATAAAGACCAAAATATAGGTGATGTCAAATGATTTTAGAAAAATGATACTATTTCTTTATGAGCATACACATCTTTGAGGATGGTAACCACAAAAAGCTATCAATTTGGTACAAATTCATTCATCAGCTAGTTGTTTCCTACATTCTAAGTGGGACATTAAGAGAATGGGACATGGAAGTAATAATCCCAAGAATAATAAATAACAATTTTTATGTGACAACAGTGAATTCAAAGGAAACACTCTCTTAGTTCTTCTGGGCAACATGAAAGTCCAAGGTAGAGGAAGACAGATCACTAACATATACCTGTTACTTTTTGCATGGATATGACACTGTATTGTAATGTGTAGGGTGTTAACTGTTATTTTTAAAATTTTATGAAATTATTCATGTTTTTTTCATTCAATAAATACTTTGAGCACCAACTATTTTCCATGCACAGTGCAGGGGCTTGAGGGGGAAAAAGGTGACTAAATCATAGCTAGCATTCTCAAATAGTTTAAAATACAGTGACATATAAACCTGTTTCAAAATAAGTTTACATTCCCTGAACCACAGATAGTAGAAGAGGCATTAGAGAGTCACCAACTGAGCATTAAAAATTAATTTTAATACCTCAAACTATAGGGCATTAGTTGGATGGGCTATAGTACATGTTGTAATGGAATATGGTGACATAATTTAAAAATAACATTATTGAGTTCTGTTTAAGAATAAGAAATTGTTCACAGTATATTAAATGTAAAATTACGTTTAAAATATGTATCATTTATACCCCAAAACTTAGTGACATAAAGTAATACTAGGGTATATTTCATAATCTTTTGGTTGGCTAAGGAGGCCTTCTGCTGTAATCTTCTGGAATCACTGATGCAGTAATTCTATGCAATGGAGCTACAGGCTCACCTGGGGCCTGGCTTATGTGGGACACTTTTAAGACTGTAGTTCCCTATAAATGAGGTCTTATATCTTCATGAAGTCTATACCAGGTGGTTATCAGGCCTTCTTACTTGCATCATGCTTCCTGATGTCCCACCTGCTGATAAAATCACAGGGCTAAACCCAAAGTCAATGTGGGAGCCATGTGCACACATAGAAGGATGACTCATCAGCAGCCATATACAGTCTACCACAAATTTCAAGCCATTATGAGCACATTCTAACACACACACAGTCTGAAGGAGATACACCAAAATATTAATTTACCTTTGGCAAGGTGGACAATGACTTTATAGGTATTTTTCTTTACTTTTTAATGTGCATTTAAAAAAAACATTTCTACAATTAGCATATATAGATGCATTATTTAAAGATTCAAAATTAGTTCAAATAAAATAATTCTGTGGATATTTCCCATCCAACAATATAGAACTCGTTCAACCATTAAAATATCTGAATGATGAACATTTCACAGCAAAAATACCACATAGAGACATTGTTCTCCTTCTCTCCCTCTTTCTTGTAGAAAGAAATTTGCAACACTCCCATTGCTATTTTTCCACTAGCTAAACATTACTCATCCATTTAGTTTTGAAAGTTTGAAAATTACATGAGTCATGTGTTATTCACCAAAAATTTCAGTAATATTAACATGCTTTCAGACAATGATTTAAATACACACACATACTTGTAGCCAAATCAAGTTATACTTAGGAGGATCACCTCATTCTTCAGTAATACTCTCACTGCTAAAGCTAATGTACTTTTGCTCTGATTGTCCTCACTCCTTTTGTGGTCAATCATTTCTTCAAGGTTCCCTTTGTTCCAATGCCTTACCTAACTAGCTCAGCCCATGCTGATACCTCCTTTTTGCAGTTGCTTCAATCTCCGGGTCATGTTCAGTTTTGTACTGTCATGTAGGGGCTTATCTTCTGTATGTGCAGGCTCTCCATGACCACTGTGGTTACTCAAATATTTGAAACCTCTCAGAAGCTCTGAGCTTTTTGTGTAGGACTTGAACATAAGCTTTGATTATCTAAGCGCTTTCAATTTCAATTACTTGAGCCTTTGGATTTTCAAAGGTAAGAAGCCATCCCAGTTTCCATCTTTACCCTTGCATCAGGAGAAACAGGTACATAGATGTCCTGCTTATGAACACTCATAATTTCTCTTGAGTGTGACATCAGTTTTTGGTAAGGGAACTTTCTTACTAGTGAAAATTTTAGCCGGTGTGTCCTCATTTTGGAGATTTGTGAAGGGCATTTGGCAAGAACACATTCTAGTAAATGAAGAAACATCTCTGCAGTGGTAGCTTTTACTCATCACAAATTGAACAAACTCATTTTGAAGACCATTTCTCCTTCCCTTCTAGTCAGTTCCTGAGCATCCTTTCTATTATCTAAAGAAGAGAGAGGATGGCATTGGCAGAGGGAAGACTTACATAGTAATATTTCCTGGAGCCAGAGTGGAGGCAGGCAGCTCTGGGTGCATTATGGAGATGTAAGGAAATGGAGTTGTTTCAAAAGCAGTAAAAGCTTCCTTTATATAGTCTCCTCTTTTTTTACACTAGCTGTTTAATCTGAGTATTTCCCAGCTTTTTGCAGATGATAAAATAGGTGGAAAGAATGTTTATCTAATAAAGTGTATGCTATTAAACAATTTTGTTTTGAAACAAAGGTACATCATCACTTTCTTCCACTGACATCAAAAGTAGGATTGAGAAGCTTTTTGTTTTATCATTCTTTCTTATGTCTTCTTCTTTTTTTAAAAAAATCTCTGCCACTCCTTCAGGGTTCAGTGTCCATATCTGTGTCCAGACACTGCCAAAAAATATAGTGATGATCTCATCATCATGGTGGTGATCCTCAGTGGTCTCTCCTTCCTTATCATGATCCACTTTCTATGGGACTTTAATAGAGAGAAGACTGCTTGTGTTCAAAGCCTGGTTCTGTCGCTTCTTAGCTGGACAAACTTGGGCAAATTATTTTATTTCTACGTACCTGGATTTGTCTTAACCTACAACCAAACCTATGTCCTAAATTTGTTGTGAGATTAAATGAGTTAACATACGAAAAGCACTTTGAACAGTGTTTATCACATTGCAAGCACTCATTGAATGTTATTATATTTCTTTCATTTCTTACACTACTTGACAGTGGCATCCATGTCTAATGTCTCACCCACAGAATCTGACTTAGAGAAGCCTACTCCCTCCACAACTAAGGATGCTTGGAACAGCCTAAGAAATAAGAATAGGTCTACAAAAGGAAACTAAAGCTGATTTAAGAACTTAATGCAGCAAATTTTTATAGAATCATAGAACTAAAAGGAAATTAGAAATGGTACAACCAAATGTTTATCAATGTTGGAAATACTAATCAGAGTAATATCCATCACCTCTACCACACATACAAACACCCTTAACTCTCTCACCTCCTCATCTGACATCCACCAAACCCCAAACCCAAGTTCTGTTAAGATTCATTGAAAGCACCATGTGTATTGTGGAAAAGCCAATCAGATGATCTGATGTAGCTCTACCCACTCCTTGCCACTGGAATCAACATATCCTAACTTTCTCAGTTTATGGAGGAGAAAAACAAGAGCAAGAGAGGAGCAATCATTCTGCCAAAGATATGTTGCTAATTATTGGGACCAGTTCTTCCCTGGCTATTTTTCCACCCCTACTATTTTAGAGTCTCCAGCTTCTTGTGAAGTATGCTTGCCACTACATAAAATAATTTCTGGCAACCTCTAGAGGATATCCCACAAATGCTCAATATCAAACTGTCCTAACAGCCACTGCATGGCTTCTCTGTTCCTCTTCTTCCTCTTTTGGTCATCTCTTTGAGTTACGATCTCATTTTCCAGTTAATGCTGGGTCCATGGCACCTGCAGATCCTATGGCATCTTTCAGTTCCAACTGCTGCTTCTGCTGGGCATCAACACTGCTGCTCCCATTGATGCTGCTATCTTCCGTTTGGCACCACTGCCTCCCACTGGGCACTACACCCCCACAAACACTCTGGGACCTATAAGGCATCAAAGGTATGTGCTGTGTAGTATGTCTTCTTACACAGAAGACCAAGGTAGCGCAACGTATATTGAAGTCTGTCCCCGGATTGCAAAATAACTCTTCCTTTCAAATTCTTACCTATGGATCCTTGTGTCTCTTGCTTGGTTCACATATGAAAATAAGTAGATAAAAAATACAGTAAGGAATTCCAACAAATAAGAATCAGAGGTCCTAACGATTCTACTTTGCTCCCTATGGCTAGATAGTTTGTAAACTAAAATTATATGTAAAAATGTTGCATGTATATAAATTGTTTTCCTTCTGGTAAGAAATATGAGATACTCAAAGGGCCAAAGAAGGTCGTAGCTTTATGTTGAGATTTCCTATACAAAGCCCTATAATCTTTTATGAAAATGGACCCTTGCTACATCTATCCCACTGGGTCACCAAACCTGCCAAGATGTGTGAACCCCTTAGTAGTGGTCGCAGATCAGGCCTCCATGCTACTAGCTGTAAGTAGCAAAACCAGGACCATGTGTTTAGCTGTGTTGAGCTGAATTAAACAACAAGATCACGTGCTTCTCATTTTCCTACCTGAAATCTTTCTTGGTGACTGAAGACCCTATGACACTGGGGGCTAAAGAGAACCTGAAAGAATCCAATCCATGAGAATGCCAAGAAGATTATAAACCCAGTTGGTGGAAGCCACCTTTCTGGGGGCTGATGAAAAGTGCATCTCCTCCCCACCTGCATCTACTCAGGCAGCCCCATGGGGTGATTTAGCATGCTGCAGCTGTGCAGATTTCCATCTCTGATAAAACTTTGCCTGAGAGCTATTTGCTGATGATTGTCAACAATCAAATGAATTATAGATGATGTTGGTAAACAAAATGCTGCCTTGATGAATGATGAGTTGGCTCTATTCTGACATGACTGCTAAGTCATTCAAAGCGCTGATTAAACCCATTACTGTAAAATAATCACCATCCATTACCTTTAATGTCGTGAACTGACAACCTAGTTAAGGCAGCTGATGGTGTCAGCAAAGTGATTTGTTGTACTGCATGTCCATCGACAATAAATCACTCCGATAAATCAATGAACAGTAGCAATAAAACAATATATTTTCATATTTCTTGACATTCAATTACAGAGTGAGTATAGTGACTTATTCTTAAACACAAACACCGATATGGAAGGATTCAACATTCACCAGCAATGAACACAGGATTAATTCTATTTTAGCCTAGACTGAAGGAGGCTTGCATAATTGTGTGTGTACATGTGTGTGTGCCTTCTTCAGATACTTACCATAGTTGCTGCTGCCAAGATAACACATGATACAAACATAATGATGACACTAAAGATGTTTCTGGTCCTTAACTTAAACAAGGATAGGCAATAACATAGAATCATGACCAATGGACCAAAACTTAGGTAAGGAAAGGCAATAACATAGAAGAGCGAACAATGGACCAAGAATTAGAAGACCTGAGAACCCATTTTAAACAGCTGTTTGACTTTGCACAAGTCACTTAACCTTTTTGGGATTTAGTTTCTTCATATCTGAAATAGAGACGATACTTGACTACTTCAGGGAGTGATTTTATCAATCAAATGATGAAGTAATATATATGAGAATCCTTTGCAAATGGAGCACCTTCTTCAAAATTTAGTTTTCATTTTCCTTATTCTGAAGCCACTATTAGCTTTAAAACTCTGTCAGCTTATATGTTGAGGACTCTTTCTAGGTTTAGAGGTCTTATATGCAATTAAATCTTAGCTAACTCAAATTTTTATACAGTAATATTTTAGGTACTGAATCTTTATTTATTCACTGACATTATCTAGCACTTAATTTTTTGCTAAGTAATGTCCTAGGTCTTGAGAGGACAATAATGAAAAAGTTCACCATTTCATGATGGAAATAGAAAAGATACAGGAAAATAACAGAACTTGTGTAAAAAAATCATTATATAAAAGTCAATTCATCAAATACCCAAAACACACTTTATTTTAGCCAATATGGTAGAAACTTTGGAAGCAATAATGCATACTTCTGATTCTTCAACTCAGTTTCACAAATGTTTTTTGGACAACTATTAGATACAAGGGACTATATATATATATATATATATATATATATATATATATATATATATATATATATATATATGAATGAATGATTTGGACCCTCAGAGGACCTCCTTTCTAGTTGAGAGGAAAAATAAGTATACAGGTAACATCAATAGGAGGCATAATTTGTGGAGAACATTCAAAAAGTAACTACCAAGCTTCTTTATGATTAGAAGAGAAATTATATTTGATTGGGCAAATAAAGACAAGCACTAAGGAGGGTTGGTATTTAAGATGATTCTACAAGGGGGCACCTGGGTGATTCAATCAGTTAAGGGCCCAACTCTTGATTTTGGCTCAGGTCACAATCTCACAGTTAGTGAGTTCACGACAGTGCAGAGCTTGCTTGGGATTCTCTCTCTCCCTCTCTCTCACCCCTCCCTCCCTCCCTCTCTCTCTCAAAACAAATAAATAAACTTTAAAAAAAGGATGGTTCTACAAGGATGAGTAAAACTTAAGTAGAGCAATGTGATAAGTTCTGGAGGAATGGATCATTCAAAGAAAGAAGTACTCAATGGAGAGATACACAAAGGCAAGGATAAGGATATGAGAAAACACAAAATGATATCCAAGTTGATGAGTTCCCCTACTTTGGTGATGCATCAGTTTGGAGAGGCTAGGTTGTGTTGCAGTAACAAATTAACTCCAGAATCCCAATAGCTCAAGAACGCATCAACACATCAAAGGTTTATTTCTTGCTCACAACACATATCCATCAAAGATCAGGAGGGATTCAAATTCTGCCATTTTGTAGCTGCAAGATCTGAAACATGCAGCTTTCCTTGTTGCTTCACAAGAATAAAGAAGCATGGATAATTCACACCTGTTCCTCTATGCTTTGGCACAGAAGAAACACATGTATTTTCTGCTAACAGCCAATTAACCAGAGCTAGCCATATGTCCTACCTAACCACAAGGAACAGAGAAATGTAGAGAAAATTAGGTCCTTTGGTGAGCATTACTATGTGTGTCATGGCTAGTCTATAAAACATGTACAAATCAAAGTAAAAATTGAGAAATGTCAGTCACTTCTAGCCAAGAATGTCAGAATAAATAATTTGGACTTACCTTAATAGGAACTGGGGTGTCCATTGAAAGTATTTGATGAGAAGAGTGAGTTGATTGGGTTGGTTAAATCCAGCTATAATCCTGAAGATGGTCTCCTGGAGACAGAGAGTTAAAGCCTAAATTGGCGTCATAGCTGTGACAATGGTAAAGAAAGGACATACATAAAGCCTTCATGAAGGTAAATCTTGTTACATTTGGCCATTAATTGAATGTGGGATCTGAGAAGTAGGAAGAAAAAAAGGAGAGATCCAATGGCTTGAATAATGGTGGTGCCATTGTACAGGCAGTCTGGAAAACATACTTTGGAGATGCCATGTCTAGGAACTAAAGTTATCACTGAGAATCAGAGTGTTGAACTGAAGCACAATCACTATGGCAGAAGCCAGAGAAGTGAGATGGGTCTAGTGTACATTTGTATCCATTCACAAATTGTCTAAGATTTCTTTTATTTTTTAAAAAATTTTTATTTATTTTTGAGAGGGAGAGAGACAGAGCATGAGTGGGGGAAGGCCAGAGAGAGACAGAGAGGGGGACACAGAATCCAAAGCAGGCTCCAGGCTGTCAGCAAAGAGCCTGATGCAGGGTTCAAACCCACGAGCCTTGAGATCACAACCTGAGCCCAAGTTGAATGCTTAACCAACTGAGCCACCCAGGCGCCTTGCCTGTCTAAGATTTCTAATAGGCTACTCTTTCATTTCTTTACCAATATTGTGGTCACACAAATCAACACTAAAAGACACATGCCTTATACATCAGCCAACATGGTATCTTTTCACTACCCATAAATAATTACTATTAATAATGGTAAATACAACTCTGAAGTCATTATTTATAGCATGGTAGAATCAGGGTGTTTCTGTTCTGCCTCTTGTACTAACTAGGAGCCTGGATGCAAGGAAATTAACTCATGACTCTATTTCAATTTCCTCATGGGATATGCACTGTTTGCTTAAAAGTCATCTTCTCTGTGAGGTCTTTTCTGGTCATCCCACCTAATTTCTACTGTCACCCTCCTACCAAATTTGCATATGCTTTATTTTTTTCTCCTTAAACTCTAATATGCTTTATGTTTTTCTTTTCATCCTTGCTTATACTCTGTCTCCCCCACTAGAATGTAAGCTCCATGAAAATGGGGTTGTCTGTCTATTTTGGCTGTACTCAATACACACAGGGCTCTCTATAAATGTAATAATAAGAATAATACTATTATCATAAAAGGGCTTGTAATAGGACTTAGCAGCAAATTATATATAGCCTGTTGTACAAGGCTTTTTGAACCCCAAAGCATTTTCCTGACCCTAAATATATCTGTACATTATTTTTAATACATGCTTAATATTCCAAAATAGATGTCCCTTAAATTTACTTTGCCACTTCCTGTATCTTTAATATTTCAGTTGTCATCTTACTGTGGACCACACTGTAATAAATGCTATGGAATATATAATTTTGCATTTTTCTCACATCATTTATTATATTCCTAAAAGAGGAATGTTTGCTTAGGTAAAAGCATATAAACATTTTAAAGTTAGAGTGTATTTTGACAAATTGTCTCCCAAAAGGGCATTATCAATTTATATTCTTAAATAGAAATAGCCTCTTAGGTAGATGATGGGTTCAAATCCTAGCTTAATGATCTTTGGTTGAAGGTGCTGGGCAACATACTAAACCCCTGTAGGTCTTAATTTCCACATCTGAAAAACAGGTTTCACAGAGTTATTCTGAAGATTCAATGTGAAAATATACATAGAAATGCAAAATGGGGTATGACACATATATCATGTATTAAATAAAATTTAACCATTGTTATTTCAGTATATGATATTGTCTCTTCCCCATACCCTTATCAACAGTGGGTATTTCTCTTTTATAATCTCAAGGCTGAAACATCTTTTTTATTACTCATCAAATTAGCATTTATTTGATCACCAGTAATGATGAACATGCTTTCTGAGGGTTATTATTTCATTTCTCTCTTGGGGTTGTCATCTCTTACTGATCTGTAAAATTTCTTTAAGTATCAAGAAAGTTAAACCTTTATCTGTCTAATGTAATATAAATGTTTTTCCAGATTGGGATTTGCTTTTAGTCGGACCTATAGGTTTAATTGCATTACCAAATCTAAAATTTTTTGTTATCAGATCTATCAATATTTTCCCTTATGAGCTTTGTGTTGGGGGATATGCCTAGGCAGTTCTCCTTTACCAAGTGTAATTATTCACTTATTTCTTCTAGTCCTCTCAAACTTCTGTTATTTATATTTAAAATTTCAGTCCATCTGGAATTTATTTTGGTTTAAGGCATTCGGTGAGCATCTAGATTTTTTCACATGTTAATTCAATTCACTGTGTTGTCTGCTCATAATTTCTATTCTTTGTTTTGTTGTTGTTGTTCTTTGGGTTTTTTTGTTATTTATTTGTTTTTACTGATAAGACAGAACCAAAGGTACCAGGAATAAAAGGTTAACAAGATTAATTGAATCCAGATCATTATTTTATGCAACAATGTAATTCATAGACTCTGAGCTGACTTTCTAGACTTGTTAGTAAAATTTATTAAGGCGAATGGCCTTTGTAACAACTAGTTTCCTGATTGGGTTCCCCTTTTTGCTTCTGCCAAAACTTGTCTTCAGGGTGAGGTTACTATAAGAATACTATTGACACTATAACCATTACCTTTGCAACAGTGGGCATTTGATACTCCATGTGGAAATATTGCTCTATTCAGAGAAAGTTGCAGAGAAAATTCCTAAATCTGTAAGAGATTACACTGTAGACACTGGTTTCAGGAGACCTTGCTTTGAAAAGTCAATTTTACGTCCCTGTTTCTCCCATTATCTCAAATAGTAAAGGATGAACATTCTCTGTAACTATTGAAGTCAATTTGGTGTTTCAAAACATAATTGATTTTGATGATTTTGTTTCTTCCAGCCTATAGAGAGTCAATTTTTCCCAAAGAGTCCTCCAAATTTATTAGTAATACTGGAAATTTATCTTAAATAAAATAAGAATTTCTACTTAAGGTCTCTTTCAGGCTCTGTGGTTCTTTGGGCTCAGTAAGTATGAGATTTTCTTCCTATGACTAGAGTCTTAAGGGGACAAGATTGCAACACAGAATTATTGAGAGTTATTATTGATCTAATGGCCTCCCATCCATTCCCCCATCCCAGACCTTTAAGTCAGAGTCTTGAATGTCTTCTGCTGGCTCATAAAAAACAAGTGTTCATGACTAGCTGGTCTTGGAGGCTAAGATCAGGGCCCTGTTTCCTTAACTCCCTCTCTGTAGAAGTTCTGCTCTTGTTTGGCCTCATCTCCTTGATTTCAAACTGTTGATTCTCTATTTTGACCATAACACCCGATTTCTGGCCCTTATTAAACTTGGCCCTTTTATTTTCATGTATTCTTTTGCAGTTATTCTTATCTTTTTCAGTTTAGCCTTGTTTACCCACACTCCCTGCTGTCTTTTGGGAAGAATCAGACATTTCTGAATTATATGAGTTACTCTTTAGTGTGGGTTTTAAATGCATGATGCCTTTTTGGTGAGTAACATATCTGCTTACACAGGAGCTGTGACAAGATTTATGAATCACATTCTACTTAACATAGCTACCTGTCTTTTCATCACCCTTATTCCCTTCTCCACACTTTTATTCATTATGTTCCCCTCTCCTGAAACAGCTACCCTTTTCCCTATCTTCTAACCACTTGTTCAGGCTCTGCTCAAATCAGTGAAGCCTCTTCCAACTATTTTTTTTTTCCTTCCTTTTAGGATTTCATATTCCCTCTGAAATATGCATTCAACAACTTGTATGGGTCTTGATTTACTAGAAGTATTTACTAGTTACATTTTAATATAAGGTCTTAGGTTCAACATTTCATAATTTTAGAGGTATTTTATCAATCCTAAAAAAATAGGTAAGAGAAATATTTTCTTATCCTTAATATATGGATGAGAAAAGGGAGATATGGCAATTTCAAGTGGCTTATTCAAGTGCGTATATTTAGTAACTAGTCCAGGTGAGACTCAAACCATTGATCTGGCCTATAGCCAGTGGTCACCAAAATGAAACCAGTGCTTAAAACCACTAAGCCCCATTGCCCCTCAATTACTTTAAGGCCAAATTCCAATTAAAATCCATTTCACTTGAGGGGCACTTCAGTGACTCAGTTGGTTAAGCATCAGACTTCGGCTCAGGTTATGATCTCATGGCTTGTGAGTCTAAGCCCCGCGTTGGGCTCTGTCCTGACAGCTTGGAGCCTAGAGCCTGCTTTGGATTCTATGTCTCCCTCTCCATTTGCTCCTCCCCAGCTCATTCTCTGTGTCTCTCTCCTTCAAAAGTAAATAAACATTTTTTTAAAAGTCTGTTTTATTTGAAGATGTATCTAAACATTAAATAGTAGCAATGTCTCAAATCTTAACCATTCCTCTATGTTGCTTTCCTAAAAAAATAGAATTCTAGACTTCAAGGCTATGATTTGTACCTCTACTGTACCGCCATATTCTTTATCCCTTCCTCAACGAGCTATTCCCTTAATTGAGCCAATCTTTAAACTATAAAACACTTTCATTTTTCCATCAGAAGTATTTCAGTTCCTTTGTACTGAATTGGGTAAGAAAACTGTGTCTAAAATTATTTAGGGAGATATAGTGGCAAGTGTACTATGGCTACTTGCAAAATGCAATTAAGCCCTGGGATGGTGGCCAAGAGCCCTGGCAGTCAGAGACTTGAAACCAGAGGAGGGATTATATTGCAGCCATATTAGTGCCATCTAATTGCTGTTTTAACTTTCTCCTTTCCGCCATACTGGTTGTCCTGGCAGAGACTTGATGCTTCCAACACAAGAGCAGGAGCCAAAGAGAATTTATCATCAGATTGGATTTGTTTGTGTTTGAATTTGTCTGAGATCTGGCCTTGAGAAATTATTTCCTTTACACCTCTGCTGTTGTTCCAGATGTTCCAGGGCTTGTTGGATGTTACACTGCTGATTCACTTCTGACCCTCACACTGGGAAATGAGAGCCAACCCACCTCTGGAAGTCCATCCCCAAGTCAACTGTTAATAGGTTTGTATGTGTTCCAGACATTGAGGTTTCAAAAAAAACTACTTGGACATTACACTGCGAGAGAAATGAGCATTTAAATTGCTTTTAGTGGTAAAGGGGATTGGAATACAAGAGTACAAAATGTGCTGCTTATTTGTAGAAGAAAATCTCTTTTTTCCAAGTATCTTCTCCATTTTTACCTGCAATTCTGTGTTAGTTATAGTGGAAAGTATCATTCACACTTTTTAAAAGCAAATTCCCTTGAAAAGGGGGTCACATCTGTATTAACATGTCAGTGTGGATAAGCTGGAGAGCCTGAGTTGGCTTGGATGAGGTAAATACGTAAAGGAGAAGTTATGCAGGCTGAGGAAAATCTTATGCTGAAAAAGTAGCTTCAACTTTTTTCCAGAGTGTAAAGTGTTAACATGTAATCTCTTGAGACTTAAACACATCTTGTTAAGCTGACAGTTTTCAAGAACTGGTGTCTTAACCAGTTTACCAAACGTGTATACCAAGATATTAAGTGCAATAATCAGACAACCAACTTAAAGAATACTTCTTATAGTTGAATTAGCTATTTTAAAATTATCTCACTAAAGAGATTTATTTCCTTCAGGTTACTCTGCAAATGTCTGCTATTTATTTCCTTAACTATTTGCATCTCTATTTGCAAGATGCTAGAGTTACATCTGTATCTTTGCTCTGAGTGCTTGATATAGTGGCCTCAAAAAAAATCAGCACTTAGCTATATAGGATAAATAAGTTCTTGATATCTACTATACAGCATAGTGCCCATAGCTAAAATACTATATTATATACTTAAAATTTGCTAAAAAGGTAGATCTTACATTAAGAGTTCTAGTACTACTACTACTAATAACAACAACAACAATAGGGATGGGAGGAAACTTTGGGAAGCAATGAATATGTTTATGGCTTTGCATTGATGATGGTTTCATGGGTGTGTACTTATCTCCAAACTCATAAAGTTGTATACATTAAATGTGTACAATTCAATGGGTAAATAATTTCCCATTATAATAGCACCAACCTGGAAAAAAATCCTACAAAAATTTCTCAGTAATTCTCCACCTGGGATAAAAGTGTCATCAAACCACTTTTTTACATATCAACCATATTTCAACAAAGTGGTTTTTAAAAAACTCAGCAATTTGCATTCTGCCTATACTGCAGACTGGGAGGGGAAGAGTAACACCAAATTTAGAGCCCAGCTCTCAAAGGTGTTATTCACATGAAAATGCAGATACCATGATACAAGCAGGATAACAATCTGAAACACTTTTTGTGACTTATAGCAGGTCTGTTTCCCCTTTAACCATTTCATTTCTAAGTCATGTGATCAACACAAACAGAATTTAAGTTGAGGAAAAAAAGAAAACAAGCATTGTCTATCCTCCTCCATCTCTAGCCTAGCCTTTCCTTTCCCAAGCACCCATACCATGCCACCACCACAGACTCTGATGTTGCTTTGAAGAGCAAAAAGGGACAAAGAGAAGATTATGGAGATGGGACACAATTTAAAGGCCAAGCATGGAAAGAAATCCACTGCTCCACCAACTTCCCACTCAGAACTGCTGGCCTTTCCACAGTGTTTTCTGTTCTTTCCTAGCTGACATCCCTTTTCCTTCCATTGTCTTCAGGATATTCCTCCGTTTCATTCATATGGAAAGGGGTACTGGAATGAGATTCAACCAACTGCAGATTCACTTTCAATCCTTCAACCCATTTGCAGTGAACTCTTGGATAATCAAGTCAGGCACCTTGATGCCTTCTCTATACCACCTAGAAAACAGGTATGCTCATTTCAACTGGAGGGACTCTAAGTCTATGCTTCCCTGCTATCTGACCATGTCTCCACTCTTACTTAGCATTCCAATGGGATTGAAGAGGTTCACAAGAGGATATTTGATTACCACACTTTACTCCCTAGTGAGGAATTGCTGAGAATTGCTGTGGTAATTTTTCCTAGGTTGATGTTTTATGTGTGTACAATAGGAAATTGTTTACGTATTGAATTTTGAAAACTGCTGCAGGTGCCTGAAATCTCACCATTAGAGGTTTTTTCCTTTGGATTATACATTACTCTCTGTCTTTCCTTAAAATAAAAATACTAGTAATGTGGATCCAAAAAAATCAGTCCTTATCTCCCTCTCTCCAGCCCTTGGTAGCTGGATGTCCTATACACCACCACCACTATAGTAGACTGAATAATGCCCCCCCCCCAAACATGTCCATGTCCTAATCCCAAGAAAAGAAATATGTCACATGATCTGTCAAAAGGGACTTTTGATTAAGTGGAAGATCTTGAGGTGAGGAAATTATCTTGGATTAACCAGCTAGGTCCAATGTAATCACATGGGTCCTTGTAAGAAAGAGAGTTGTAAGAGTCAGAGAGAAAGACTGAAAGATGCTATACTCCTGACTTTGAAGATGGAAGATGGGCCCATAAGCCTATGAATACAGGCAACATGCAAAAACTGTTTAAGACAAGGAAACAGATTCTCTCCTAGAGACTCTACAAGGAATGCAGACCTGCCAAAAACATGATTTTAGGACTTCTGACCTGCAGAACTGTGAGTCTATAAATTTATGTTATCTTAAGCCACTAAATTCCTGGTAACTAGTTGCAAAAGACATAGGAACCTAATACAGCCAACCAGTTTATACTCTTTAATATGGATCTGTGTTGTTTGTGTTGGTTGTTCCATGTCATTATTTGTAATCAGGATAACTTCACTTAAATTCTTCACATTAACACATTATCCTATAACTAGCAGGTGATATTCCTAAAACTGGAGATACGACAAGTGGGTCAAAACTCTGGCTCTAGATGCAGGCATATCTGGGTTTGAATCCCTTCTTTGAAACATGATAGACCTGTGACTTTGAACAAGATACTCTATCACTGTGAAACTAACTTCGTATCTATAATAATGTTATACTAATTTCATATGGTCAATGAGAGATTAAGTGAGATAATTGATATGTAAGAACTTAACACAAGTCGCTGTATAGCAGGCACTGAACAAATGTTAGCTATTTTTGTTATTAAAAGGGATGATTCCATCAACTAAAGTGTTTAGCAAAGAGATACAGAGGAAGTGCAATCCAAGTTGGGCCTTGAACATTTAGGTAAATTTGGCTAGAGCCTTTCAGAAGTGAAGGCAATTATTACATTGGCAATTACAGGCTTTGAGATAGAGATATGAGTTTGGGGCTCATAAGAAAGGTCATTTTAGGCAAGCTTTTTCCTCTTCTCTGACCCACAGTTTCTCCAGCTACAGTTTGTAAAACAATACCTACCTCATAGGATCACTTCAAGAACTAAATAGGATTATGTAGCTGATGCCTTGGGAAAAGCTCAGCACAGAATGCTATCAATGAGGTTAGAAAGGCAGCAGGGGCCAAATTGCAGGGCATGTTTTTGAAACAGACAAACTGGTAAACAGTCCCTGGAGCCACCAGACTAAAAGAGAAGAGGTGACAAAACTAGAGGGTCGATTGGAACCAGATTATAGTGAGTCCTAGGTTCCTAGCTAGGATTTCCTGGCCCAAAGCAATGGAAGTTATTTTTGTAATAAAACCTATCGAATAGAAGTCACAGAAGGTTTTAGGTAACACTGTAAATTTCTGTCAGTTTGCCCATGATGCAAATGATAGAGGAGTTTATGGAGAAGCATGCAGGTAATTCTAGAAGCCAATGTTTTGAAAGTTTCTTAGCATGCATTATATGTATTTTCTTCGAATGTATTACATGCATTACAATATATTCTACTGTAAAAAGTGAAATATTGCAGAATCCCAATATATAAATCACAAAATGATTTTTAAATATAAAGTTATACTATATTTCAAATTTAAATATAGATATTTAGATAGATATGTGCTATGTACCATTTTATTAAATTTTTTTTTTAATTTTTTAAATGTTTTTTAAATTTATTTTTGAGACAGAGAGAGACAGAGCATGAGCAGGGGAGGGGCAGAGAGAGAGGGAGACACAGAATCCGAAGCAGGCTCCAGGCTCCGAGCTGTCAGCACAGAGCCTGATGCAGGGCCTTGAACTTACAAACTGGGAGATCATGACCTGAGCCACAGTCAGATGCTTAACAGACTAAACCACCCAGGCACCCCTGTTTTATATTTTTAAATGTTTATTTATTTTGAAAGTGTGTGCATGAGCAGGGTAGGAGGAAAGAGAGAGAGAGAGAGAGAGAGAGAGAATATGAATCCCAAGCAGGCTCCACACTGTCAGCACAGACCTCAACATGAGGCTTGACCTCATGAACCATGAGACCTGAGCTGAAATCAAGAATCAGAGGGTTAACTGACTGAGCCATGGAGGCACTGCTGGCTATCTACCATTTTAACACCTAGAAATAAAATAATGAGCAAAGGACTGTGTTTATGGAGCTTGGTATCATCGAAGAGATAGACACAAATTTAATAGTTATAAATATATATACTTTATATCATATAACATATAATTATATAATGTATATGCATATTTTATACATGCTATGAAAGAAAAGTGTAAAAGGCTATGATAACATATTCCAGGAAGACTTGATACAGTCTGCTAGGGACTTAATTGTGACCCCTAAAATTTATATGTTGAAGATTGAATACCCAATGTGATGGTATTTGGAGATGTGACTGATGGGAGGTAATTAGTTTTAGATGAGGTCACAGGGAGGGGAGGGGAGGGGTGGCCATCATGATGGGATTAATATTGGTACAAAAAGAGAGCTCTCTCGCTCTCTCTCTGCTGTGTGTGGACATTGTGAGAAGGTGGCCACCTGCAAAGCAAGAAACTGACCATGCTGACATCCTGATCTCAGACTTCTTTAGAAATTCCACAATTGTGAGAAAATAAATGTCTTTTTTAAACCACCCAGTCTATGGTGTTTTGTTATGGCAACCAAAAAAGATTAATATGGTCTAGGGAGTTTGTATCCTTGCCATCCATGACCTCCTGGCATGTCACCTCCTTATCACCCACTGACTTCACATGCCCTTGGCAATCATAATTCTTATCACTTAGCTGTCTCCTTGTGTTGTTAAATGGTGAGCATGATAGAACCTCTTCGACCATATAAGATAAGAACCGTTTCTTCTCCTGCTCTCTACATGGTACATAATGTGGTCAGTATGTACTTTTTACTTGATTAGCATGACTGAGAATGTGAGAAGTTTCTTTGTTGAGCTGGAAAGCGAGACAGCAGGTGTGGCATGAAACAACAAATATTACCTGGAGGAATTAAGGAAGGCTGGGCAAGTTATACCAACAGCAGCAGCAGCAGCAATAACAAAAAGAAGGAAAAGGAGAAGAGGTTACTCAACATCTAGAAAAAAAGACCCCATTGTGAGTGAAACTAGACACAGGCTTTGACATCTCCTGAGTCAGAGTGGTCCCCAGAAAAAAGCCATTTGCCACTGTGGAGTTGATTCCATGTTTCTAAACCAAA
Source organism: Panthera pardus (assembly GCF_024362965.1). Taxonomy (NCBI): domain Eukaryota; kingdom Metazoa; phylum Chordata; class Mammalia; order Carnivora; family Felidae; genus Panthera; species Panthera pardus. The sequence continues at coordinate 67,856,014 of NW_026526821.1, read as the reverse complement.
ATAAGAGTAAGCTTCAGACAAACGGAAATCAAGTTAGTGCTGACTCCAGGTTTATGATCTGCTACATTTGCCCCGTGCAAAAGTTATGGATGATGTATCCACCTGGTCTATAGCTAAAACCTTCTTGTAGTCTCTCATCCTCTCTTCTCCAAGCCGTTCTCCACAAAGCAGAAAGAATGACATTTATAAATTGAATCACCCTCTGCTTAAAACCAATCACTGCTTCCTTTGTATTTAGAATAAAACTTGAGCTCTTTATTATGGCTCACAAGGCACTGTCAGTCTGATTCCTGCCCACTTCTCCTACCCTATATGCTTGCCATCCTCACTCCCAATGCATCTGCCATACTGGCCTTGTTTCCCTTTCTAAATGTGCCATCTCATTCTTACCCTTGGTTCCTGTGAAGGCTAAATGCTGAGCCAGCAAGGCTCTTCTTTCACATCTTCAGTTGCTTGCGTCTTTCTCATATGTCAGGTTTTAAGCATGAATGCCATCTCCTAAGAGAGGTCTTTCAATACGTATCCTGTTAAATAACGCCTTGTTATTTTCCTGTGTAGCAACACATATACCAACTTCGCAACATATAAATATTCCCATAAGTGTCAGGGTTTTCTCTGTTTTTCATCATTATATTAACAAGACCTAACCCATTGTCCTGCATATATTAGACCCTGAAGAATTTGTTGGCTGACTGGCTGGCTGGCTGGTATCAGGATAGTATCCCTGGGGAGAAGGACACGTGAACCAGAAAACAATTTTAAGAGGAGTCATTTTTCTAAGTTAAAGCTTAAATGCTTCAGGAAATTAAAATCTGCCTTTATTTGGTCAAGTGCAGAGTTCCCAACACTTCTTTTCCCTGTTTTTCTTTCTCCCTGGAATTCTATAATACTAAGAACACAGACACTATCCCATAGCCTTTTTAAAAAATCTTGTTTTCTTAATCTACATGATTTTGTTCATTTCTTTATCTCTAGCCTCTAGACCTCTGTACAACGTCCAGTAGGCCCTTAACAAATACTTGTTGAATAAACAAGAGTAGAAATCCTTGAGGACAAGAATCATGCCAAACACCTCTTAGGCATTTTTAAAAATTAAGCAATATGTCAAGGAATGAACTGACATTAATGGTTTTAGATGCCAAAACTTAGAAAAATAAACATTAAAATCTTGCTGAAATATAGGATGTATATTTTTACTTTCTTATATATAGATACTGAACACAATTTGACGTTTTCTTGATGTTTCAGGTTATTAACATGAACATCAATTATTGTTTGCTTCTGCCTCTGATGTAATTTGGCCTGACATTTGCAGGAAGGAGAGGAGTCATGTAAGCAAATGCAGTTAGTTCCTCACAGTTCCCTTCAGCCATCTATGCCAAATGGCCTTAAGCATGCAAGACAGAAATTCTAAGATAACCAAACAAACATCTTCCTTGGGAAAGAGAAATGGATCCAAATCTGATCTCTGTTAAGACAGTAACAGGCATCTCATTTTCAGTGTGGGATGGTTCTCACATTCTCCCTCACCATACATACATTAAGAAAATGCATTGCCAATTCTATCTTTGGGACTTCCCACTTTAAATTTTGGTATTATTCTGAGAAAGTGTGATTAAAAGAGTACTGTATTTAGAGTCAGAGCTGAGCCTGAATCCCAGCTCTGCCACTTCTAACCATGCAAGGGAGATGTGGGGATTGGATTGTATAAGGTATATGTCATACTTCACACAGTCTCTGGCACACATTTTAATACTTGATTCATAGGGTTTTCTCATTCCCCTCCAGTGTGCCATCTGCTCTCGATGACCTAACTGCCCCATGATCTTTCGTGTCTATCCCTTTGCCTGGGGAAAGTACTTAGAATCCTTCCCTCTACCTTCTGCCATCTATCAAGAACAGTCCTATGGAAAGAATTTAATTAATTTACCCAAAGATATTGGGTTCTGAAAATTAATTACATGTTTTTCTTTCCAGAGGCATTTGCATTTGGAAAGGGGACAATCAGTTCATCCAAAACAGCGGCTCTTAAATAAAACAGTAGCAGGCATCAGAGTCAAACTAGATGTAGAGTCTCTCTAGGGTATTGGTTTGTCCATTTGCTCTTCAAATCTCACCACTTGAAAAATGGTATCCCTACATTCATGCAGGGCAAAGCCTTGCACCAAATATTTTAATGCATATATTTAAAATGTGTGTGCTGATAGCCTTGATATTTCAGATTTATATAAAAGCTTTCTTCTTCAAATGTAATATGGTACAGCATAGCCAATATATTTCCTACCTGGAAAATCATGTAACTGTGGTGTCTTTATATAGCTCCATCTCATTCTGACTTATTGAAGGATTTTGACTTTTCATAGAGAGGGTTTTAACGGAGCCACTTTAAGTCTTTTTTATATTTGAAATGATAAAGACATTGGCAGGACTTGTAAGAAACAGCACAGGGTTGCTATACGGACATCTTTAACAGTGGAAACCTGACCCTATGCAAGGAGAGCACTTTGGTATTTATCAGGATTTAGGTGAGAAACTGAAGTGCAAGCATGATGCAATTTTGAAAGATCCCATCAAAAGTAGACATTTCCACACCCACTGGAAATGGGGTTCATTTTATCTCAAAGTCTGCAGGTGGCATATTTTCCATCTCTGTGGCCATTAGGGGATGATTCCAGAGTGGAGGTGGACTTGAAATCCTAAAGTTCTCTTTGTAACTAAAGAAAAACATCTCTCAGATAAACTAGTAACAGCTAAGATGATTCGTTTATATGGTGATTTCATATATTATATCATTCAAAACGAATGATAGGGATTAATTTGCCTGGCTGCCTATGATTACTACTTGCAAGTTTATATATGCATGGTCACTGAAACTAAATAATTAGGCTATCTCTATACTACATACAAGCTCAGCTATCATCAATATTTTACTAAGCACTGGAACAGAAATCAAAGAATACATCATTTCTTTAGAAAGTGATTGGCTGGCACATTCTGAAATGGGTCCAAATGATCACTTCCTAGTATTCATGTGCTTGTATAGTCCCTCTCCCCTCATATGTGAACTGGATGTAGTGACTTGCTTCTATCAAATAGAATGTGGAAAAGGTGATGGCATGCCACTGCTAAAATTAGGTTATAAAGACTATGACCTTCTCTCTCTTTCAATCTCCCTCCTTCTCCCCACTCTCTCCCTCTCTCAATCTTTTTCCCTCTCAATCTCTTTTATGCTCTCAATCTCTCTCTCTCCATCTCTTCTCTCTCTCTCTCTCTCTCTCTCTCTCTCTCTCTCTCTCTCTCTCTCTCCCTCCCTCCCTCTCCTGTCTTCTCTCCTGTTTTCTAAGATAAGGCCAGGTACTATATCATATTGTGAATTCCCTTGTTGAGAAACAAGTGAGTAGAAACTGAATACCCAGCTTCTGAAAAACAACCAGTGAGGAATTTAGGTCATCAGTCCAATAGTCCATGCAGAACTGCATCCAATCAAAAACCACATATTGGAAGCAGATCCTCCACTAGTTGAGCCTTCAAATGAGGCCACACACCAGCTAACACTTTGACTGCAGTCTTCATAGAGACCTTGAAGAGAGGTGACTCAGCTAAGCCACACCAGATTCCAGACCCACAAAAACTGAGGTAAAAAATGTCCTAAGCCACTAGGTTTTGGGATAACATGTTATGCTACACTAGAAAACTAAATCAAGAACATTTAAATATTTAATGAATAATAGAAAAGTAGATAAAGTGTGGTATATTCATATAAGGTTAACACCATTTGATTATATTATTTATATAGTTACATATATTGCCTTCAAATAAACTAAACCAATTTCCCCAGAAGACTTAAAAGTAGAGAAGCCAGAGCATAAGGCCAACATCTAGAAATTATAGAACACTTTACCAAAAAACACAGGAAAATCCCAATTTTAATTTTAGGGAATTATGTTCTTTATCAGCCAGTGCCCAAGTAGGTGAACAGAAACCACTCTACATAGCTCACAGAGATAGATATTTAATGCAAGACATTAGTTAGAAAAATGTTGGAAATTCTCACAGAGCAAAAGAGGGAGGGTGATACAGACCACAGGTCAAGAAGCTGCTAGTGCCCTTGCAAAAACCCAGGGGACTACACTTGCTGCTGGTGCCACTGAAGATACTAAACAAGAACCATGACCCTACTGCTACCACTGCTAATTCTTCTGCCTAAGGTACAGCAGAAGGAAATGGCTTCTACTGCCTTCTTAGTTTCTAATATTCCATGAAGGTCTCCTATTGACAGAACTTTCCTTGAGCTCAACAGAAAAGAGGGTCTGGGAAATGCACTACCAGTAGAAAAGTGAGTATATGGTTAAGTGCCAGTAAACTATTTCTGGCACACATATTAAAACAGCTTAAATAGTCCCCTTTGAATGATGGCATATATTTTTCAAGACTAAAATTATCACAAAAGGATACATGGTACAAAATTCCTCAAGTGTTTTACTTTAGTTGTATAAATTGAGCCCCAGATTACCACTGTATTCACATGATGACAAGATAACTGGATGAATACAACCATTTCACCATATAAGAAATTAAGGGACTCCAGATTTAAAATGTCACTCAAACCTGTTATAGGAGTGGGTTTTTGATTGAACAGTTTACTCTAGTCAAAACAGTTTATTCAAAAATGCCTTATATAAATACTTGCAAACTAGGTATGCCCAGGTTTATATACTTATTGCACTGAGAAACAAAGGAAAAACGGTCCAATTTAGACATGAGAGCTTTAAGATCCAAGTTTTTCCCTTACTTACAGAATTGTTTGGGATGCCAAATACACAGTCCTGATATGTCTAGCCATACCAGACAATATTCAATGTCTTGAATATTTTGCACAAAATTTTCCCAGGCAATTATTTACTCCCCTTAACTTGTTCAAAGTTTTCAGCCATGCACGGGAGGGGAGTCAGGTTAGCAATTAGTTTTCACCTGATTGTTACTCTAGCTTTCAGACCTATCTGAAGTTTCTTCTGTGTGCTTTCACAAAATGTCTCTACCTTGCTGTCTAGAGAACATGCTATATGAGACCAGTGCCCATATTATCACTTTAACAAATATTTATTGAGGTAAATAGTTCCAAGATATTCGAAGCACAGTGGTAGTTGCTACTCTACATCTCTTTTTAGTAGCAACACCACGAGCCTCCTACCCTGCCTGGCCTAAAGCTAGTAGTGCTTAGTAAGTAGTTACAGATAACTGATCCACTCAAGAAAAAGTACAATTTCCGAGAACTAATAGTTTTCAAATTAAATCACAGTCTTCCACCTATAATTGTAATGGATTTATTTTCTATCTGCTTTCAGAATCCCTGGTAACTTGTCACTGGCACAGTTACTGCAGAGAGAAAAACCTGGATGTCTTGTTTTAATGCTCAGATTTGTACACATAATTGGATTTCTTCCTTCTTGAGGGAACACAGTTAGAAAGCCTTGTCTCTGGTCCTTTTCCTTAAAAAGTCTAAAGGACACTCAACCACAATTAACACACTCCTCTAGGAGCCTTTGCTGAGCTGAGCTGAGCTAAGTGGCAGCACTAGAACTGCTTCTAAAGGCTATTGTTGGGGGAGGAAGGGCAGGTGTTGGTATTTGCAGCTGAAAATCAGTACCCAACACCAGTGTACTCCATGAAGCCCTGAACTAAGTCAGCCCCTTGCATATTGCTCTTACCCTAAATCCTTATTTGCTCATCTGAATGAACAATTCAAACTGCCACTGTCAACTGAGTAGGCCCTGAAAGGATAACACGCCCGGATCAATAACACAATTGGCTCAGGCACCAGTGAGAGATGGCAGATGGCAGAGAACACACAAGTGTTTACCTCTGCTCTCTTTCAGGACATACTGAGATGACAGAAAGGCAATTTTTAAAAAGCATAATCTCAACGACAAGAGGCATGAGCTGCAACATTACAGAAGTTGGAAGGCAGAGGCACAAGGGCAAATTCCAAATGCTGAATCTTACATAGAGAATGCATCTGAGCAGCAACTGGATTCATACTGCAGAACCCGCAAAAAGCTTAGAAAGGGCATCTTAGGGGCACCTGGGTGGCTCAGTTTGTTGAGCATCCAACAGCTGGTTTCAGCTCAGGTCATGATCTCACAGTTTCATGACTTCGAGCCCTCATCGGGCTCTGTGCTGGCAGCATGGAACTTGCTTGGGATTCTCTCTCTCCCACAGTCTCTCTGCCCCTCCCACACTTGCGCTGTCTCTGTCTCCCTCAAATAAATAAATAAACTTTAAAAAATTAAAAAAAAAAAAAGAAAGGGCATCCTGTCACCTCTGAGGGTGGATGTAAAGATGGGGTCCAAATAAGAGAATCAGTTCAAAGTCAGCTTACATAGCACTTAAACCCAAGATCATCTCTCTGGTGTAGTGAACACTTGTACTCCATCAGATTAGAGATTTATTCCCCAGAAAAAAAAGGAGAGGTTCTCTGCTCTAGAGGACAGAAAGTAGTTCTAAGAACAGGAATGTGATACCAAGGAAACGGTAAAAATGTGAAGGCTTGCATACATAATCTGAAGATAACTACCACCACCACCACCACCACCACCACCACTAGAAATCCTTAGAAAGCTATTAGTCTTGGAAATCTGGCCAGCCCTAGAGAAAATGCCTAACCTACCTGATGATCTCCCATTATGACACCAACTGGTGAAGCCCATGAGTAACCAGTCCACACAAATAAAAATTCCATTATCTTAAATATAAGCATAAATATTTAAAAAAATAAAAAACATAAGCAGAGAGGCAAAAATCAGCAAACTAAGCGAAAACTACTTGAAAAGCAGAGACCAAAACAGAGAAAACTTGGGGGAAAAACAAAACCAACAACAATAACAACAAAAAAAAACCACTCAAATAGATCATTAATATCTTCATAGAACTGACAATATGCTGTGCAAAAGTAACGTTCAGATGAAAAAAAAAAACCTGGAAATTAAAACTGATAGTATACATTTAAAAATTGAATTAAAAGGAGAGAAAAAACAGTTGGGAAAAAAATGTCAAAAAAGATGTGCAAAATGAAAAGATGGAAAAATAGGATTTGTTTTAAAAAAGAAGTGACATAACGCAGATGAGAGAAGTTATATCCTCATCTTCCAAAGGCATGTGTCATTAGACAAGTACTGACAGTGAAAAATCAAGAAATAGTAGCATAAGTACGTGATATAAAGTATGAAGGTAATCAAATAGATACAACAATTGGAAGCAGTTGCTTTTGGGAGATGAAAATGGGAGTGATATGGGCCTTATATAATAACCAAAATATTTTCATGCATGAACTTTAATAAGCACTTCTTTCTTTTCTAAACATCACAGCCTTTGCATCTGGTTTTTAAAACTTTGGTTCTGCCACTTAGAAGCCTTGGGCTTATCCCTTAACTTCTGTAATGTCTCTTTATCTGTATACTGTGGGAAAGAGTATATACCTCCCAGAATTGCTGTCAATGTCAAATACAACACTGTATGTGAAGAGTTAATTAAATAGTGTCATAAATACAAATGACATAATAAGTGTTAGCTATTATTATTCCCTAAGTTAGCTAGAAGTCAATTTTTTATTTGCCAGAGGATACTCTTACTCCTTCCTTGTGATAACAGAGATAGAAGAAACTTTGAACAAAGCAGTACTTCTAAAGTTTGTCACAGCCTTTGCGATGGTCATTGGCCAACCAAAGGTTTTTATAAACTAACCCTTGATACCTGTTGTTATGCCTGCTACTACCTCTTTTACATCAGAGACAGAAGTCTGGAATAAAGAGCATATGAAGATGATGAAGGCTGTAATGTGGAGATCCTTGTTCCATGATAAATAAAAATCATTTTTATTTTCATGTTATTGTTTCATTACTCCTGTTAACCTAATAAGTTTTCCAGTCACCAAGAAATGAAATATTAATAATATTTATAAGCAGAATGGCACTCCAAAGATGTCCATGCCTTTGTCCCTGGACTCTTTAAACATGCTGTATTACATGCAGATGTAATCCCGGTTACTAACCTTAAAACAGGGAGACCTTTCAGGATTATCTAGGTGGCCAAATCTAATCCTATAAACACTCACAAGCAGAAAACTTCTTCTGTCTGGAGGCAAGGGAGGAGTGGTAAAAGGGGGAGTCAAGGACATTAGAAGCAGGAAAAGGATTCCACCTGCCACGTCTGGGGCCATTTGGAAAGCATGAAAAGGAATGCAGGCAAGCTCTGGGAGCAAATACCAGTCCCTGACTAACAACCAGCAAGGAAAAAGGAATCTCAGTTCTCTAAGTGCAAGGAACTGAATTCAATGAGCTTGGAATGAGCCTGAAACAGTTTCCTCCCCAGAACCACCAGTAAGGAATATAGCCCTGCTAACACCTTGAGTTTGGCCTCATTAGACCTCAACAGAGAACCCAGTAACACCCACCCAGACTTCTCACCAACTATCTACTAAGTTGGTAGTAAATTCTTATGGCAGAATAGATAACTAATGCTATATTAAAACACTAGTAAAGTCTCGTCTGATTCAGAATAGGTAATCTGATCCACTGGATCCAGCATATTTTCCAGAGATTTCACAACATAAAAATATTATATTGTAGCAGGTTGTACTTAAAAAAGTATACCTTTATAATATAAAGTACTTCTATCTTTAAGACATCAATGAGGTTTGACAGAATGTATATGTTTCTGAATATAAGAGGTTCCAATGGCTGGATGACAACCTAGAAACCCATGATATTTCACAGTATCAACTGCTTTGTAAAGGTGATTTGGCCATTCATTAACTTTACAAAGAGCTAAAGACACTAATGCACACCATAAAGTGTAACTTGGCATTTATTTTCTGTCGTTGCCTTTGGACTACGTTTTAGCCTTTATTGAAAGGTAGTAAAATACATTATAAGAGACTACCTAATTCATTTCTAAAAGAGAAGGTTTAAGTACAAAATGAATATTAACACAAGGTGTTGATATTTGTGAATTAAGATCTTATCAATTATGCTACACTATAGACTTTATAAAATGTCCATATTGTTACCTTGCAAACAGCATAAAATCTCAGTCTTTTACTGTCTTGATAATTTGGGAGAGGATATTAGATGCTCACAGGGGCATAGTTTTCTGGAAGACTAAGTACAAAGGCTCCATGGGCTGGGATCAAGGATATGGGGAGATTCCTTAAGATCCTATATTGAATGTTCTTGCGCAAGGGCAGTCAGGGTTAAGAATCACAGATATAGAAGTATAAAAGTATGTGGCATGTACGGGAATAGGTAAGTAGTCTGTTGTGCCAGAAACAAAGGACTGGAGAAAAGATAAAGGAGTGGAGGTAATGAGGCATCAGAGAGACAAAGAAGGATCAGAATCTGTAGGCCAGTGTTTGGCTTGTGGACCAAATCTGGCCAGCCGTTTGTTTTATATGGCTCATAAGCTAAGAATGGCTTTCACATTTTTAGCTTGTTGAAAAAAAAATCAAGGATACTGTTTCATCTCTCTTTCTTATGAAGGATACTATACATGTAAATTATATTATATTCAAATAAGTGTCCATAAAAAAGGTTTTGTTGGTATCTAACAATGACCAATTGTTTATGTATCACCTATAACTGCTTTTGCACTATAATGGCAAAGTTGAGTAGTTGTGACAGAGACTACATTGCCCATAAAACCTAAAGTATTTACTGACTTTCTACAGAAAAAAAACTTTGCCAACCCTGGGTATAGGTCTTTATATGCCATGCTTACATAGCTGAACTTTTTTCCTATGAATACTTATTGAAATAAATTAGTCAAATAACATCAGAATTATAACTCTGACAGCAGTGTAGAGGATGAATTAGATGAAGAAGCAGTTATAGACAGATCAATTGCTTAGAAATTATTGCAAAAGCCCAAGTTACAAATGAAAAGAGAATGCACTTGAGAAAGAGGGTGGGAGCAGAGAAGAGAAGGAAAGTCATATGTTATAAGATGTTTATCATATAGAATTGTCAAAATCTGGCTGGGAAAGGGGAGGTAAAAGAGAGAAATAAAAGACTGATATTTTAATTCTATTGGCTAAAGTGACACTGTTTGAAGATAAAAAGAGGAGCGATATTGAGAGTAGGAAAGAAAAAATAAAACAAAGGAGTTTGGCATTACACATTAAAAATGTGGCATACCTGCAAAACAGCTGGATAATCATTGCCTCTGAACATTTATAGTGTACTCATGTCATTTATTGCATACAGCATTGTGTTATGTTTTGTATAAAACTAATCTTATTGTATTGTGATCATCTAGGGACACGTTTAATATTCCGATGCAAGTTATTGTACATAAAAGGCAATTCATACGTATTCTTTAATGGGCGGGTTAGACTGCAAACTCTGTAAGGACAAGAGTATGTTTTAAATTGCTCCAGAGAACACAGGAGGCATGAATACGTGGTTTGTGACAGATGTTAAGTGAACAAACCCTCCAACTTACGGGAGGAAAATGCATGCTTTGGCCATCAGACTGCCCCTTGCTGTAATTATCCAGGGTTCTGTAACACCTTTTAGATGGAAATGTGGTCCGGTCAAGAACTCCTCTCTCAGCAGGGGCACACTATAGAAGCAGAAAGCCTGTCTTTTAACCTTTCTATCCTCAGGGGACCCAGAGAGACAATGGTTGCTATTTTAAAAGACAGGTTACCGGGAAAGTTGATAGTTCAGATGAATAAGAGAACACTTTGGCAGTGAAAAGAATAAACACAGGAGCATTAGGAGAGCCATCAGGAGATGGCATCCCTAACAACTGAATAAACCCATCTGCATTGTTCAAAATCATAGTCCAAACTGCAATTGTTTGGCAAATAGACTCTCACATCATTAGATGAAAAGGATAGGTAGTGACAGGTAAAATTGGATGAAGGCTACCCTGTTATGTACAGTGTATGCCTGAGGGTCATTTTTGAAGGTGTAGATTATCACTTGAGATTAAATAACTCACAAGTAGTTGCCAGAAAAAGAATAAAAGGAAAAAAAAAAAGGATGCTGGGTGAAGGCCAGGTGAATATGGGCTGGTACTGAATGAATCAGTGGGAATGATGCATAATGAAATGAATGGCAAAGTCACATATGTACCCATAACCACGAAGAGTTAAGTCTGCAAGTAAGACTTTGTAGAGAAAAGAAAGCCATAACTCAAAATGATTTTGGTCTTAGGGTGAATCCCCCAACTTGGAAATTTACTTCTTATCTCTTCAGCTCGCAGACCTTTCACCTCATTACAAATTAGGGTGCATTTTCAATACATGGTACTCAACAGACACTATGGTAGACCTAAAAGGAATAAAAAAAAATCCCCTCCTTTTCTCCACTTAATATGTATAGATACCCAGCCAACAACAACCTTTCCATCAGCCTTCTATACCACCAGGAACCCTAAATTACATCCACTCTTTAGAAGTGAAAGCATTATGAGTCTACTAGCCCTCTTAAAGAATAAATTTACTCTAGCACAGTAGCATTAATACTTGTTTTTAGGGCTGACTCTGCTTAAGTTGGCATCTCATGAAGCCAGCTGAGCAGGCCCAAATAAAAAATGGCCAGGCTCAGTAAAAGGATTCTCTGAGAGAGAGAGAAAACTAAAAGTGGAAATGAGAAAACCTCTTTAGTTGACCAAAGCCCACTGTACCTAGGAGACTGCTATCTGTATGTTATCCAGAAGAGTTGTTGTTAGCATCTACTATCTGGTGGTGGGGCAAGGAGCAACTCTTCACATCATTTGGGGCTGTGACAGCCTCTGACTTCATTTTTGTTCTTGTCAATCACCATGCAGAATTCACCCATTAAAAAAAATAAGATGAATTGTCCTTTGTATTTCACAAGTAACTTTAAACTGAAGAGTTCAAAACACCAGCCAAATTCTTACATCTTTCTTTAGAGAGCCATAGCATATGAAGTTATTTTTAACCTATGATTTATTTTAATGATTGTGGACCATTAGAAAATAGTTAGTGGGATAGATCATCCTTGGAAATTGCCCATTGGAAAAGATGAGGTTCACAGAGACTTATCGTGGGGGACTTAGCCACCAATGAAAAAGAATGTCCTAAGTGATCATATACTGTGGCCAAAGGTGGAATAAATATTGAGGCAACTAAAAGAAAAAAGAACCCAGCTCTGCCTCAAAGAGCACAGTATAGAGGAAAGAGAAAACACATGCAAGCTTTTGAGTTGGGCAGATCTACATTTATAAACTGGCTCTATTGCTTTCTGTGTGATCTTGGGCAAATGTTTTAACTTCTCTGAGGCTTAGTGTCCTCATTTGTAAAAAATAAGTGTGATACTTTATCTCGGAGTATTTGTAATAAATGTGCCTGGTGAATTGTGGGTCCCACCTGATACTTCCATCCAAATTTTGATGTCCCACCTCACACTGGGCAAATAAGGCTTATATAGGACAATAGCAATTTAGTAGAGGCAGCTTGATATAATGGATAAAGCAGGAAAGGGTCTGAGGATTTGGGTATATAACTTTGCCACTATAAGAATAACTGTTATTTTTATACCAATTTTTAGTTTATAAACATGTTAACATATATTCCCAGTTATCTAATGTCAGTAACATCATGTCAAAGAACCTCAGTTGCATCATCTGAAAAACTGAACGGTGCTGATCAGCTAAACTCTCTTAAGTGTTCTTCCAACTCTCCAATCCTAATTACTAAGTTGCATAAAGTAAATAATAATTGAAAAAAGAGTACAAGGAACAGAGAAAGATCCTGGTGAATTTGGGAATCTGGAAAAGTTTCATTGACCATCAGACCCTGCCTTGTCTCCTGCAGCAAGGGTAGAATGCAGATAGATGAAGGAATGATGACAGGATGTCCCCAAGTGATGGTGACAGTCTGAGCAAAGATATAGAGTCAGAATTAAGGAAGATGTGCAAAGTCAAGGGAGAGGAATAACCTGAATGAAGCAAACAAGAGTGCTGGAATATAATATGAAGAAGGGTCAGGAAGGCAAAGGCCAGCATTTAGATATATTGCAAAGTCAAACAAAGATGAGATTAGTTATGGCAGGAAACAGTTACTCTTGCAGTTTTTGTGTGATTTAGCCTCTCTCCTGTTGTAATCATGGTAATCCATCCATCATAGTAAACAACTACCATCTCTATCAAATTTCTTATCTTTTATCTTCCCAAGTAGATTCCTTCCCAAGTAGTTGAGTTCAAACCACAATTTCTACTTGTCTTGAAGAAGGCAGATAATAGACATCCAACAATATGCATGGATTGGTGAACCAGTTGAACCAAATTCAGTGCTTATAATGCTATGATCCACATGGTTTTGTACCAAAATGGAATTGTAGTCAAAGAACATGGACCATGCAGCCAAAATAATACAAAAATAATTCAGCTCCAATTCTTATTTTTTCCCTAACACTTAACATCATGAAAAGGACTTGAGTGAACCTCAATACTTCTTAAAGTCTCTTTCTTTCTCCAGGGTGTGAATCACATATATACATTGCACCTGCTTTCAGGACTCTTCTCAAAACCACCTGAAGGTGCCCCACAAAATCTAATTATTTTCCTCTGCTCCTCTTCACTCCACTGCCCCTATATCTTAGCATATATCCTAGGAGAAAATAGAGATACTGCATAAACTTAACTAGAATTCTTGATAGCCAGCAGGAGGAGGAGATTTGGTAGCCATATATATGTAATATATATATATATATATATATATATATATATATATATATATATATATATATACATACACACACACACACATATATGTATATATAAAATACATATATATGTATTTTATATATACATATATATGTATAAATATATATATATGTGTGTATATAATATGTATGTAATATGTATAAATATATATGTGTGTGTATATAAATTTCCAACATCTACTCTCTGTTGTACCAAATGTGATTGAATAGGTTCAGTATGTGTCTCATATAGATTATACCAGAGATGGGCTTCAAAGAGCCTATGTGCACAGACGGAAGAGAAGAGACAACAACCACGTTTTGTTCAGTGGCACATCTCCTGGGTTGGCAGGGTCAGCTCAGAGAGGTAAACACACTTACTGCATCTAGACTGGCCCTGAGACAGGAAAAAATGGCTGAGATTTGAGTAGAAAGGAAGAAAAGAAAGGCAATTGGGCAGCCCAGATATTAATACAAACACCAAAGTTTCTCAGTGAAATTTTGAGTTTCTGATTTGGCTCATCTCAAGGGAACTGGTCTTCACGCGGAACTCAGAAACTTAACTTTCCCCAGTTGCTTGCTTCTACTCCTGAAATCCCTTTATCAAGGGTCAAAATATCACTTGCCTCTTTTGTTCCTGCTGAAAATGAGAGTAATTGTAGCCCCAAAGTGCTAAAGGAGCCTACCTCTCCAGTCTTGGGGCAAAATTCCTGCAACTCTTTGAATAGCCCCAGGGGAAACCAAGAACAAAGCTTATCTCTCCAGGGTGTGCCAGCATATTCATTCTGGTAGCTCTTTCCCTTTCTCCCCACTTGGCTCACAAGCCCTTTCCTATTAATTGAGGGCAGGCTGAATCCAATTTACATATTCCCACATTAACAAATCCTCATCTAGTTTTTATGAGCCCATGCCCGCCTACAAATCTCTTGCAAAGTATATGATGAAAAATCTAATTCTTAGGAGCTATGTTTCTGCAAGTCAGAAAGATGCCCTACATATATATTTTTTTAACTGATCAGTCTAAAAACAGCTTCAGCCAATTTAAACCACTTTTTATAAAATGGCATTTGCATCAGGTTTGACAGCCTGCCTGCCATTTTCCCACCCCATTATGATATGAAACAGCTGAGCTACCAACTCTGGGAAAAACTAACTTTAGGCAGGAAACTGCAACTAGCCAATAATGGTCCCAAGCCAGAAGCCAGCCTTAGCCCATGTTATAGAGCTCAGCATGGGAAATTTAGGAGAAATTAAATCAATCTGAAAAAGGCAAAGAAAGAACTAATTTTCCTGTGTTACATGAGTGGGGAAAGAGAATATGTTGTCTCTGTGCTCTGTGGAGCCTCAGATAGTCCTACCAACACTCCTTAGGACTTTGTTATGGACTCTATGGGGGACAAGTCTCCTTCACCAAGGAACACTGCAACAGACTGTGGAATGAGCCCCCAGCCCTGGGATGCAGTGGCTGCTAGAAAACACAGTTTAAAAGTTCCCTGGAATTAAGGAACAGTCTGCCTAGGTCTACGCTTTGCTTAGCTATACTAAACTACACATCCCAACTCTGAAAGACAACAGTGGTCTGTACAATTTAGACAACTACCACCAAGCCACATAAAATATACTCTCTGCCATACTCACTGCCTTTCCCCATATGGTTTTATAAAATGATTCTTTCAAAAGCTGGAACTCAAATTTGGGGACAGAAATCCATAATCCTAATTGTTCTGGGACTAAGGGTGTCACGTACCTGGGCGTAACCTCTCTAGCAGGAACAAGAGGACTTTGTTTACATTCAGGCAATTAGCTCTTCTTGCCACCAGTCAGTGGTTGGACTTATTCAGAGGAACTGAGATCTCGGTAAGGAGCAATCCTAGACTTTTGGAAAAGGCTAAAGGCTCTGAGAGCTGCTCCAGACACTCCTCATTCACCTCAAGTTCTACATTTTAGTTCAGTGCTTTTAACCTGGTTGTCCCAAGAAAACTCCCCCATCTTCTTCCTCTCCTCTTGAAAACCCTCATGTTGCTCTGACCTCAATCTCACCCCTAGCCCTCACCAAAGAGATTGAGATTCAGATTATTCTCCTATGTCCTAACCACTGTTGGGGGAGGGGTGGTGGTGGTTATAATCTCTTCTCACTCTTGTCAACACATTCCAACTCTGCCTCAATTCATGACCATTATGGAAAACAGCACTTATTCTTTCATTCATTCATTCATTCAAAAATGCTTATTAAGCACTCTCTCTATGCAAAGGATCATTCTAAAGCTTGAACAAAACAAATAAAACCCTCTCCCATCTTGAAGCTGATGTTCCAGTAAGCGGGAGTTAGACACTGATTTAGAACCCTTTAAAAATGTCACTTAAAATATTCTCCTTCACCTCCTGTGCTAGCCAGCAACTGCCCCTATTCTTTATTATTTCTGTTCCCCCATATATAAAAAGAAAATTCCTATTTTATGTAAGCATAGTACTCCACACTTTTCTAGGTATTTTCAAATATTATCACAGGAGTTGTTTAAACAACTTTATGAGGTAGTTTTTTTAATTTTTAATTTTGACATAATTATGTATTTACAGAAAAGTTGCAAAAGTAGTTCTGAGAGTTCATGTAGATCCTTTACCCCACTTCTCCTAATGTTAACATTTTAACAAGGCACACTGTCAAAATTAAGAAATTAATTATTGTGCCACACTCTCAACTATAAACTCTATTCAGAAATCACAAAACTCTCCACCAGTATCTATTAATACTTTTGTTGTTGTTGTTCCAGGATCCAGCCCAAGATCCCATAAAGCATTTGCTCTTCTTAAACTCTTCCAATTTGTGGTAGTTTCTCAGTTTTTCTTTATTTTTCATGACTATGACACATTTGAAGAATACTGGCGAGGGATTTGTAGAATACCACCCACCCCCAAGTTTGGGTTTGTCCATTTTTTCATGCTTAGATTGGGGTTATGCGTTTGGGGGGGAAATACCACAGAAGCAAGGTGCCCATTTCTTTATATCATATGAGGTAAATGATATCAATATAACTTGTTATTGGTGATGTTAACCTTGATCATGAGGTTAAGGTGGGATCTGCCAGGTTTCTCCAATGCAAGGTGATATTTTTCCCTTTGCATATTCTTTGGTAGAAGTGAGTCTGAGTCTAGCCAACATTCAAGCAGAGGAGAATTAGCCCCATCTCCTAGAAAGAGGAATATCAAATAATTTGTAGATGTGTTAAAATCACCACCACGTTTAATTAATATTTGGGGGAAATGCTTTAAGGCTATGTAAATACTCTGTTTCTCCTTAAAGTTTTGCTCACCGTTTTTAGCATTCACCCGTGGATCTTAACTGCAGCAATTACCTAATGGTGATTTTATTTTTCTACTTCCTTCTGCATTTATTTTCAGAATTCTTCTGTTTGCTCCTTTTTCCTCATTTACTTGTCTGATCATTTATTTATATAACTATGGGCTCATGGATATTTATTTCATTTATACTCCTGGATCATCTTGTAATCCCCATTCTACAAATACAGCACTTGAGATGAGGAGCATTTTCATGACTCACCAAAGATTATACAGTCACTCAGCGCAAAACAGTATCTACAGTTCCAGTGTACTCACTCTCAGCTCTACTCTGCCTCTGATTTCACCTGGTACACAACTTGCCACATAGCATGAAATTAATAAATACTTAACAAATTAATGAATAAAAGAAAGAGTAAGCTTCCAAATTCATCTGATGATCACAGTTGACAGTCAGTAATCTTATTCTATGAGCACAGAGAGGCAAGGATGTGTAGCCAGGAGATATGAATACCAACACCCCAAAGGAACTTTACTCAACAGTAAAAAGGTTTTGGCATTTGTCCAAATGTTCAAACTATATCATAGTTTCCTAGGAAAGAATGAAAATATAATCCCTGTAAAGGGAACCCCAGCAGCTGGTTTCCTGATAATCCACCATGATCCCACCATGTTGACTGAACAATGCTCCCAGGAATCTATGAACTACTCAAAGACAGAAGTCAGGTCAAATTTGCATAGTGTGCACTCAATCAATATTGATGAATATGTACCTTGCTTTTTGTGGTTCCTCTCTTGGGAAAATTCTAGGACAAAAACTCCCCTGATGACCTGCCATCAATTTAGTTTCTGAGTTATGTTTTATTTTTCCCTGAGTTATGTTTTTAAGAACAACTTTAATGAATAAAGTACAGTACTAACAAATCATGTCCTAACAACAGTAGGATCAGTAGAAATGTCTGGCACCTTGCCCAATTTCTGGCATTCAGGAAGTGCTAAATAAATATTTGCAGAATGAATACATGAAGAAATAAATGAGTGGGCTAGAGTAATCAGGAAAGACTTTGTGCAGGAGGTGGGGCTTCAACAGGACCAAGAAGGATTCTGATGACAGGTAGAGAGCCTTATTGGATCAATAGTGAACACTGTTCCTTTTATAGTTTCACCCATGTCACTTTATGAGAACTCCTTGATACCCCTAAGAGTAAGCCAGCACCTCCTACTATCCCCACATTTGTCTTCTAAGTCTTAAAGCCCTGTCCTGGTATATACAATTGTTTATGAGCCCAAGAGATAACAGGAAATCATTTAACCATCTCTTGTAAGATTACTTAACGTAATTCCTTTTTCCCAGCCCAGATAATAGTCATCTTATACTAACATTCTCCCTGGAATCAACCAGTTCTGAATGCTGGGGCTGGATATTTGTAATGCTTCACTTCTAATGACTAATTTCCGGTTTTTCAGGAATCTGCACATACATAACAGAAACTGAACACATACTAACTTACACTAAAAGGAGCTTATTGCCCCATTTAACTGAGTAGGCTCACAGAAACAAAAGTACAGCTAAAGGAATAACATCAGCTCCAGGACCATGGAGAAGTAAAACAAGGAGTTAACAGTGGCATCATCTTTTCCTTATACATGTATCTCTCAATTCTGATGGTCTCTGATTTCATTCCCCCCCTCCCTGCTATTGACAATGATTCCTTTTAAGGCAGGAGAGTCAGACCTCAGCTCATACTTTTCTTAGTGCAGGAATTTAGAGGAAGGGTTCCACTCTCTCCAGTTCAACCAGACACTATTGATATTACAGGGAAAGATACGGAAATTACTGACCCTGGTCACATGTCCAACCTAATTGCCAGTAAAGCTAGGTTCTACCAGGATCACAGACTAAAGTGATAGGGGCAGTTTCCTTAGAAAAGATTGTCAGTACAGGTCAACTCCCACCAAAGACCCACAAGTCTATGCCAAGCTGGACAGAGCAGGCATGAACAGATTTATATAGCTCATGTCCACAGCCTTAACGCCTGATGTGTTTAGTCATATGGAACTCCCAGTGTCCTCCTTATCTGATCCTGCAGACTCTCACCCCAAATTCCTTACCAATGAGAGAGAGAAGAAAGAGCAATGAAGGTGCACTCTAAAATTACCATTTAGGGGCTAACAAATAAAGAGGAGAAGCAGTGAGGAGTAATGGTCTTTTCTTACTAAGACCAACTTCCTGCCAGTATTCTATTCAGATGAACAAAACATGGGCAAACTAAAGCCAGGTATATCATCTGCCTCTTTGAATTGGAGGGTAAGAATTAAAGACTGGCACTTCTGGGTAATCTTCCTGGATCACGTGGCCTCCACTATGTGTAAGGCATGCAGTAAAGTTAGCCCTACTTAAAAAGTGGCCATGACCCACGTCTCTAACTTCTGAGGCTTTATTTCAGAAAGTCAGCTGGAGGCTGTGTTAGGTGATACCGTGTGGTAGATGTGTTTGGTCAGGCCTACAGTGGAACTGGATAAATAAGACTCCACAGTTTTAAAGGCTTCTAAATACATGTGGTGTGCACATGCACATGGGGGACTAGGAAGTAGGGGAAAAGGAGACACAACAGGGAGTATACCATCCTGGTAAATGTGCAAAGTTTATATTCAGGAAAAACAAAAGAACCTCTAAAGGATGTATGTTTTCTGTGTGTACACAGTAAGATATATTTAGAGAAATCCTTTGAAGTTCAGTGTCAAAACTTGGAAGGAAGGTAAAGACCATGCTGGCATTGTAGGAGTTGATCTGGTACACAGGCAGCCCAGCCAGCAGAGTGACCCCTTTTAAATAAATAATGTCAATGGTCATGTTGCCAGCAGGGTTTAATACAGGGGCAGGAGCAGCAAGCAAAACTCCAAGTCAGATAATTACAAATCATTCGTCTATTACTATAAGACCCTAATCAGAAAAAAAAAATTTTAGAAGGAGAACTGTAAGCTCCCCAGCAGAGTCCAGAACAAACAGCATGATGTTCAGACAAAGGATCAATATACAGCAACAAAGTAGAGTAATAAGCAGGGAAACTGAGGCAGAAGCCCAATCATTCACAATGAGCCAACATGTTGGGCATTTGGAGTTCCACAGGGGATACTGACAGCTCCTCATTGTTTAAGTATTTCTAAACCCTGCCAAGCAGGTTTGGAAGTCACAAAGTCCAGTCCCCTTTTCTGGTACTTTTTAGTTTTTGTATTCACTTGTTCACCTACCTCGCTAAGGCATAACTCTCTGAAGGTAGGGAATCTGTCTTAATCACCTCATTTGTGGCATCTACAAATGGCCTAGGAATAGAAGACAGTAAATGGCCAGGCAGGTTATGTGTGACTGTGGAGGCAGAGATGATGGGTGGGGCTCATCAGTTACTGCAGCATCCTGACTCTAGAGGTAGAAGGCATCAGTGATGCCAGCTAAGAGGGCATGGAGAAGTGTAGATGCACAGAAAAATCAAGGCTAGAGCTCTCTGGAGGTAGAGTGCCTTCCTTTCTCCCTAAACATCTGTGCTTTTCCCCACTCAATGAAGAGAGAGTTCCCCAGCAGAAAGAGCATCTCCACTCCATTCCTCCACGGTGCTCAGAGGAAATGGGTTCCTTCCTGGTGGTGCTTGGCTTGCAGGCAGAGTGGCTGACACATATGTCTTCCCACCTTCCCTGTGCTCAGGGCAAAGCATGTCCTTGGGGCCCAGTTCATGCTTGCGCTCAGAGACTGTTCACACCTGTTGCAGCTCTAAATGCTTTGCCTTACAGGGGAACTTAACAGCATTTTCTTTCAGTGAAAACTCATATTCAGGGCATGCATCCAAGACCTTGGGAAGCAGAGAACCCATGTAGAGAGATATGAAGGCATTTGTGCTCTGTCAGTCTCCTAATAATTACTAACTCTCTGAGAGACCAGGGCACTTCCCTTGACCTCTCTGGGCCTGGGGTTTTATATGTTAAATGAAAGCATTGGCTTTAGTAGCTTCTGACTCAGAATCCTCCAAGTACACTACCAGCAGTCTATTCCAGAAAGAATGAAAAGATTCACAGACCAAACTGAGATCCTTGAATCACACAATGAGAAGCAATGAGAAATAGATGAGGGTAGTTTAACACACACAGGACAGGGTACAAACAGGTGGAAGCACTACAGCGCCTCAATCCTGGGTTACACAATGACCAAATGCCTTGCCTTTCACCCTCTTCCTTTTACTTTCCCCTTTCCTTTCTTCTCTCCCCCAATTCTCCCCTGCCCTTCTGGTCAACACTGAGTTTCTGAGAACTAGAGGGTAGGGTGAACAAGGAAGATCTGCAGACCAAAGGTGTTTGGAGCTTCTTCTATTGTGGAGACTCAGGGGCAACTACTCCTGGCTCTAACAATAAACAGCCAATAACATTCTAAGCAGTAAAACTGCATGTCTTGGGAAAAGGATAAATGAGCCAACACAGATGTATATACCAGTTCAGATACAGTATAGCTATGAATCCAGGGGTGATATGACCTGTGCTTTGTGGTATTTAACATTTACCTGGCCTTCCATTATCTTCTGCCAATAATATGTTACACTTTCATTTGTTGCATCCTTTGACCTATGTTCAAGACACAAATGTTCCATTTATTCTAGCTAGGTCTACTGTGCCTCACAGGTTACTGACAAACAATCCATGAGTTTTCTCTATGGCTCACAAGCTACTTGCTTACTTCCTGTCTATGATTAGTCTTGTCTCTATATTATGCATTTATTTCCTGTGCAAAAGAATTATATTTTCTTAAATAAAAGATAAAAATTAAAAACATGATAGCCTCTGAGATCTCTTCCTGCTGGAACATTGTAGCACTGGATGACTGAGGAAGAAGATGCCCAGCACACATGAAAGCAAAACATGGAAGCCAACATAAGAGAATTCCCTCTCTCCTGTTCTCCTATCCCCACATGCCAGGATATCCTACCACCAAAATACTCATCTGAACATTGAGATACTTGTGTGACTCAATGAACTTCTATTAACACTTACATAAGTTATGAGTGTTTTTCTTGAGTTTAAAAGCAGCTCTGAAGGTGGAAAGAACCTCCCAGTTATAAAGCTGGGTTGTGACTGCCTACATGATCTCAGCTACTTCCTTGTCCCTCACCACATCTGGAAAATAATTCCTGTATGAGCTCAACTGTCCCTGGGGATAAGGCAGCAGCAGTAACCTCTGAGAAAGCAACATCCATGGGCTGCAGCCATTTCTGCAACAAGATGTGAATATGTGGCTGGTTCACCCCAAAGCTGGGTCTCTCCTTTGGACAACTGCAGCCCTCACCACCACAATGGCAACCCACAAAGAAACATCCATGCTGACAAGTAGCGAGTGAAAGAGTAAAGGAAGAGAGTATGTTCCAAAAATCTAACTGTGCATAAATAATGAAAATATTTTTACCCCCTAGACCTGCCCTTTTAGGATGGGCTAATGGGAAAGGCAAACCTACCACGCTATCTATCTTTCAGTAATAAATAAGTGGACACAAGAGGTAATCAGGGGAAGAGAAGACAGGGAAAGGTTTTTTATTTTATAATTTGAATATGCCAGGATTTCTGGCCAGAGTCAACTGATGGGGACAGCTGGATCGAATAGAGGCTTCGTGAACAATGCCTAGGATCTGTGGGACCAGAAATACAGTCAGCAATGCTGTTATAGCAGGCGTTTCTGTTGGGCACCTCCTGCAGGCAATGTCAAAGTGCCAGCACATCATCGGAGAGGTGTTTTTCTCCTGTTGGCTTCCCATTTTGTTTGTGACTCCCACAGCACCCTGTGCAACCTCTCCTCTATCTTTCCACACGGACAAGTTCCTGTCTCACTTCAGCAGGGGCATCCCAAGGAACTCATCAGGGAAGGACCGGGAATTAGCATAAAATTTGTCTTAGACCAATAACGTTTCTCAAGTGACAGACACAAACAAATTAAAAACTACCTCATAGAGATACACCCTCAATTCAAGTCACACAGGATATCTATAGATAAACACCCTCCAAAATGAGCTCAAATCCCAATTATAGAACAAATGAGTTGACAGTCTATCATAAACGCGTGTGCAAAAACAGCAAAATCAGATCCTCCTCAAAACCTCAAACAATTCAAATATAGAAATAAAAACATTTAAAAACACGTCAAAAGAATAATACAGATTTTAAAAGAACCAAGTAAAATTTAAAATACAGTGATAGACATTGAAATTGCCCTAGCAAAAGGAATTTTTACAGTCTTTCTGTGTTTTCCCAAGTTCAACATCTCATTACATGATTATCTGCCTTAAGTATTATAACTCTTATCTTTCTCTATGATCTTCACAGTTGTAAACTTTTTTTTTGCTATCCTTGATCAGGAAAACCAGAACTGGTCTTTTCAGGAGTTCAGTAAATAAAGCACAAGTGATTTTTCTAATATGGAGCTAATGGCTGGACTGAGCTAACAATTCTTGGTTTGCTTTACATGTGTTTTCTAAATATTCTGGCTTTATCTTGAACATCTGCTCTTAAAGACAAGTCTCAGACATCACAGGTATAAGAGTATGGCTTCTGCAGACAGATTCAGAGCTTTCTCTGGCCACTTCTCGTACTCTACTGGCTACCTGCCTGTGTTGAATGGTCAGCTCAAACACCATGGCCTTCTGGTCAGTATTGGCTTCATTCTAACACCTCACCATGCTGGACCCTAGATAGAAAGGAGGTGATGGCCCGTAGTTACCTGTAATAGTGCTTACCCTAAATTTTGCTAAAACCCCACACCTACATGAAAACTTTTTCTCATGCTAATATAGAGGAAGAATACAAGAAGGATAAACTTCAGGATAGCCATTTATGGAGCAATAAAATATGAATTCTGCAACACTTGATGCTCATACTGTACTCCCTGCCAGGCCATATTTTATTTAGATGAATGAAGTAGGGACTCAGCCACACAAAAGTAAGTCTAACAAAAAAATTTCCACAGCTCCTTGAATTGGAGAGAGAAAACAATCATCTCTGTTGGTCTCCCATAATACTGACTGCATTAATATTAAAATGTAGTAAGCTTTTTAATCAATAAGAATTATAAAGATCATTGCTTAACTCTAGCTGCTACATTGTACTTCATGTGGAGCCACAGAGGGGTGCATTAGGTAGGACCTGGGATTTGTTGAGTATGTAAAAATGAATAGAGTGACTGAAGGTACAGAAGATTCCAAGTCACCAGACTGAGGGGAGACACCAAAAATTCTGTCTGATCTCCATTATCTCATGATCACAGAGCACACGGACAGGACTAGTTATCTCACTTTCCTCCTGCCTTGGTAGATGGCAGTAAGTCTCTAGGAGTGCCCGCTGAGAAAGACTGTTGCACAATTTGGTTTCCATCAATAGAAGAGATCAGAAATCCTAGTATATGCTGGTTACAAAAATGTCAAAATGTTAGTCAAAATATTGTTAAAGGACAAGTATAAATTAATGAGTAAACCTAGAATAAAGTAAATGAAGTTCAGAAAAAATGGGAATGGGAGTCGGAGGAGATAAGCCAGCACTTAGTTATTGCATACCCAAGACACATCCAGAAATCTGTTTGGGTTGGAGCATCAGTGGATGAGGGGAAGGTTAATGTGCATGTGCAGAATGGGGCACTGAATCTTAGACCACTCCACACAAAGCAAAGGCTCAGGTATATGTAGTGAATCAGAAGAAAACCCAGGCAGTAGAGGCTAAAAAACAAGGATGTGCTGTGTCTTTTGATATGGATCCCTAGACCCACATGAGTTTGGATTTAAATTTACACTTTTGTTTTTCAGTTGAAGAAACCACAACCTGAGAACTTAAAGTAAACCTGGTTCTGGGGCGCCTGGGTGGCTCAGTCGGTTAAGCGTCCAACTTCAGTTCAGGTCATGATCTCGGTTCATGAGTTTGAGCTTCGTATCAGTCTCTGTGGTGGCAGCTCGGAGCCTGGAGCCTGCTTTGGATTCTGTGTCTCCCTCTCTCTCTGCCTCTCCCCTGTTCATGTTCTGTCTCTCTCTTTCAAAACAAATAAATATTTTTAAAAAATAAAGTAAATCTGGTTCTGTAGTAATGCTCCTAGATAAATACCTCAGCATGGGGCCCCTACATTTTTAGATAGTGAAAGCCAGTATAAATACAAATAAAAGAAATTAGAGGCACAAAAACTTCACATTTAAGGAATGTGGACACAAAAATAAGAGTAAACAGCAGGAGACTATCAAAAATCAACAAATTGGTTTGATAAAGATTCAGGTAGATCTCTAAAAATTGAAAGATAGGAACACTGAAATAAAAAAATGCAAGTGGAGGGTTAAACACTAGAAGAGACACATTTGTAAAGAAGCTGAGTGGAAGGGAGATATAATGAAACTGTATAGAATGAAAGAGAGTGAAAATAGAAGAGAGGTTAAGAATATGCACAATGGACCAACACATATCTAAGTGCTGTGACAGAAGGAAATATGAAAGAAAATGAAGAATGGATAATATTCAAAGAGATAATGCCTGACTTTCCCAGAATCTAGACAGACATGAAGTCTTAGATTCGGGAATTCATGAAACCCCAAGGAGAGTAAATACTAAAAAAATCCATTTTTGAGTACAGTGCAATCAAATTACAGCCAAGATAAAAAAAAGAGGGTCTCAAGTGGAACCACAGAGAAAAGCTAGACTATGCACAAGGAACAATATTTAGATTGACATCTAACTTTTTGATGGGGAAAAAAGCAGTCAGAAAGTTGAGGAATAGTACCTTCAGATACTTTCAAACTGTGACAGAACTGTCAATCTACATTTGTATCCCATTAAAAAGTATCTTTTAAGGATGAGAATAAAATAAAAATATATTCACGTAAAACAAAACAAAACAAAATGAGTCTGACATCTACAGACCTACACTAAAGCTTACAAAGGATGCCATTCAGGACAAAAGAGAAATTACCTTAAGGATGAATAGTGGCTAAAAAAAAAAAAAATACTAAACATGTGGATGAAACTAAGCAAACTGTTCTAGTACAAAATAAGAAAAATAACATTATTTTTAAAATAGTAATAAAATGATTAATGAGTTTAAAAACAAGTAAGAGCATTAAAAAGCTAACCAACCATATCATCTAAGTTTGGAGTGTGTGTTTGCCGTTCAAGCATTCATCCATTTAACAATATTAAGAGAGCACTTATGAAAGCAGAAGCTATTTGATGCAGGGTACACGTAACAGTCAAAAATGTTTATCCCTGTGAAATTTGCATGTTATTATAGAAAAGCATGCAATAAACAAACAAATAAAGCCAGATGATTATAAATTCTATGGAAAAAAAACAGGAGAGGGTGAGTGAGTGTGCAAGTTGAGGACCCTTATCCCTTCATATCTATCATACAGTCCATGTATTATTTCCATAAATTTATCTTATGATAAATAGAAAATTATTCTAGGGCTTTTATATTTTTGAAGGAGAGTAAAACTCAATCAAATTTAGGCTTAAGTGTATGAAGTATGGATTTCAAAGAACATGTTAAAATTTCAAGAATGAAATATAGAAGTAGACCAAGTAAGTATGATGAGGGCTCAATAATGGAATGAGGTGGGGTGAGGCGGGGGAAACTCAATTAATTCAAAAGGAACAAAAAAGGAAGAAAATCTGAGCAAAGAAAGAGTGAAGCAAATAGAAATCTTGAAAATAAGACGGTAAAAATAAATCAAAATAATGGCAGATATTATAGTAAACAAGAATAGACTGAGCTCTGTGGGTAAATGGCAGGAACTGTCAGACTTGATTACAAAAAAAGAAGTAATATATGCCCTTTAGATGAAATAACTCTCACACATAAAGACAGAGAAATACTGAGGATAAAAAGAAGAAACAGATATACTAGGCAAATATTAGCCAAACATATCTGGTATACCTATATCATACAAGTCAAAATAGGTTTTATCATAAATAAAAAATTTATATATATATATATATATATATATATATATATATATATATATATATATATTTATGTGTGTGTGTGTACACACACACACCTCTGTTTCTCTAACTATATATCCATCCATCCATCCATCCCTAAAACTGGAATTAAAGTGCTCACACTATAATGAAAAATATTTTTCAGTTTCCTGGGAAATGTATTAATTCTAAAATCTTATTGCCCTAAGATGATCTAAAACATGCAAAACTAAAACTGAAAGGACTATGAGGAAAAACTGACAAATCTATCAATTCTCTATCAGATATTAAATCCTCTCTGAGTGATTTACAGATGAAGCGGGCCAAAACTCAGTGCCCATAAAGAAGATTTAAATATTACTATTAACAAGTTTAAATAATAAATAATATGAAAACGTGGCACTAACACTTTATTTTCTTTCTTTTTTTTATAATTTATTGTCAGGTTAGCTAACATACAGTGTATACAATGTGCTCTTGGCTTTGGGAATAGATTCTGGTGATTCACCACTTACCCAGTGCTCATCCCAACAAATGCCCTCCTCAATGCCCTTCATCCATTTTCCCCACCACCCCAACCCCATCAACCCTCAGTTTGTTCTCTGTATTTAAGAGTCTCTTATGGTTTGCCTCCCTCTCTGTTTGTAATTATTTTTTTTCTTTCCCTTCCTCCCATGGTCTTCTGTTAAGTTTCTCAACTTCCACATATGAGTGAAAACACTAGGATTTTATCCAAAGGATATAGGAATGCTGATTCAAAGGGACACATGTACCCCAATGTTTATAGCAGCAGTATCAACAATAGCCAAATTATGGAAAGAGCCCAGATTTCCATCAACTGATGAATGGATAAAAAAGATGTGGTATGTATACACACACACACACACACACACACACACACACACAACGTGGATGGAACTGGAGGGTATTATGCTAAGTGAAATAAGTCAGTCAGAGAAAAACACTTTATTTTCAAGTTTACATGGAATACTTAACAAATGTTAACAGAAATAGTATGAAGCTTATATTCTCCTGGAAGAAGACAGACATTACTTAAGTAAATAAAGTCTATAGTATATTAGATAATGATAAATAATGAGGAAAAACACTAAAGCTGGAAATTAGGCAAGAGATTCAAGGGGATAGAGTATCAATTTCAAATAGGTAGGCCATGGCAAATCTCCCTGAGAAAGAACATTTGAATAAAGACCAGAAGGAAGTGATGGAGGAAGCAATGCAGTATCTGGGTGGAAAGCATTCTAGGCAGATGGAACAGAAAATGAAGAAAGCCTGAGGTTGAATTATGTCTATATTATTCCAATAAGGTGACCAGTTATCTGCAGCTTCAGAAGAATAAACTTGAGGAAGAGTAGTAGAAGATGAGGTCAGAGAGGAATGCCAGACTAGGTAGGGCTGCATAGCTACTGTAAGAAATGTTGTTCTTTACTATTAGTAAGAAAGGATTGGAAGAGGATTTGATCTGATTTGTGTTTTAAAATATCACTCTATTATGTTGTGAATAGACAGAAGATGCAAAACAGATGGAAGGACATGGGTCAGAGGCCACAAAGTGAGAAATCACAATGGCTTAGAAGTCAGGGGTAGTAGCCAAAGTGATAAATAATGCTCAGATTCTGGATTTCTTTTGAGGTAGAACCAAGGGGATGTGTAGAGTGTCAGAGTCAAGTAAGACTCCCAAGTTTTTCAGTCTGAGCAATTGGATGGATGAAATTACCATTTCCTAAAAGCTGTGGGAGGTGCAGAAGCTCGGTTTTAGATCTATTAACCTTTGGATGTCAGTTAAACATCCAGGAGAGAGATCATATACATAGCTGGGTATATGAGTCTAGAGTTCAGAGGAGCGGTACAACCAAAAGGTATACATTTGATGGTCATCACTATATGGATGGTTTTAAAGCCATGAGACTGGATTAGGTCACCAAGGGAGTGAACATAGATAGAATAGGGAAGAGTCCAAGGATTGAATTTGGGGGTCAACCCACAGACAGTGAAGAGTCAGGAAGCTAAGGAAGAACTAATGATGCTGTCTAAAGAGTGATCAGACATGCAGAAGAAAACCAGAGTAGCTAACTGCATCAAAATGCAATTCACAGGTTAGGCAGGATAAGGCATGGATATAGATGCAAAAATCTTGAACACAGTAACAGAAAATGCTATTCAACAGTACTTGAAAATGAAATCTAGTAATGATCAAATTGCATTTAACACAGGGACGCAAGATTAATATAGTATTAAAAAATCTATTATAGTATTTATTAACTTGAAAAGAGGAAAATCAAATGATATTCAAAAGCAGAAAAGCATTTAATAAGATTCAACATCGATTTCTAATAAAAGCTTCTAAGAAACAAGCAAAAAAAAAACAAAAAAAAACCCTGAGTATCTTTTATCCTCATTAAGGGTGTCCACCAAAAACCTACAATCACGATCCACTGGATATTCACATAGTGGAACTATATTTTAAAAATCAAAAAGAAGGCAAGGCTACACACTGCTCAACACAATCTGTTAAGCATTGTATTGAAGGTCTTAGTGATCTTAGTAAGAATAAAAAGATGTGGAAGGATTATCCAGAAGACACAAAATCTCATTATTTAAGAATTATATAATTACATGAGGCGCCTGGGTGGCTCAGTCGGTTAAGTGTGTGACTTCGGCTCAGGTCATGATCTCACAGTTCCTAAGTTCAAGCCCCGCATCAGGATCTGTGCCAACAGTTCAGAGTCTGGAGCCTGCTTGGGATTCTGTGTCTCCCCCTCTCTACCCTATCCCACTAATACTCTGTCTCTGTCTCTCTCTCTCTCTCTCAAAAATCAATAAACATTAAAAAAAGAATTATATCATTACAATAAAAACCAAAAAAGAATCTACAAACAAAATGTTAGCATTTATAAGAGTTTTGAATATAATTAGATAAAAGTGATATAAAATTAACTGAATTTTTGTATCAAAAACAGTTGAAAGTGTAATTTTTTAAAGATAGCCTGTATATTAACAGTAATGTGGACATGTATATTTTGCCTAAGAACACAATTAATAAGTGCAATGAGTAATTAAATAAATGATCTTTGAGGTCAGTGATACACAATGATCTTGGGTTGGAACACTAAATACCACAAATGCACCTAAATTAACTGAATTACAGTTTGAATGCAGTTTCATCAAAATACCCAGAAATTTTTTAAAGAAATTCAACAAGCTAACTCTAAGATGTGTATGATAGGCCAAAAGCCAAGAAAAGCCAATACTCAAGGAAAAGAGGTCCTGTTCTATCAGAGAAAGAGATTTATCATAAATCTATAATACATAAAGCATTAAGAATCAGCTCAGTGATAAGCAAATACAATAGAACAGAAAAGAGAACCCAGAAGCAGTCTGATATAGGTGTAATTTGCCATATTGATGGATGTAGCATTACAGGTAGGGAAATGAGGAACTGTTTAATAAATGATGCTAGAAAAAAATGGCATATAGAAAAATTGAAATTGTATCTCTAAGGTCACAATACACACAAATCAATTCTTAATGGACTAAAGACTTACATGTAAAAGGGAAAACATTGAAATTTATTTCTATGACTTCAAGGTAGAGAAGCAAGGGCTGCCCATAAAAAGAAAATATTTTACTAGATCTAAAAGTTTTTAATGACTACATTAAGAACTTTTATTCATCAAAAGATTCCAAAAAGAAAAAGAAAATACAAGCCATAACCTGAGAAAGATTAGAACAAAAGTTAAATTTTAAAATAGCTTCAAAAAATCACTAAGAAATAAGGCATACGACCACAAGTAAAAATCTTAAGATATTAACAAACATTTCTCAGAAGAAAAATAAATGACTAATAAATATGTCAGAATATATTCATCCTAAATAGTAATCAGAAAACTGCAAAATAATGAAATGTGATTCACAATCACTGGTGTGACAAAAATTCAGAAATCTGACAATATCAATCATGAAAAAAATGTGTAGCAATGAAGATTATACACTAATAATGGAAATTCAGATATTTTTCATACTTCTCTGGTACCTTTCCAGGTTCTACTATGAATAGATAACCAGCTACTACTAGTTAAAACTAGCTATAAATCTAGTTGCTTAATAATAGCACATTGACTTAAGTATAGTCAATTCAAAGTACAATTGACATCTTGTAAAGCTGAGGGATACAACCCTGTGACCCAGAAATTCCACTTCTAAGAATATCCTAATTATACACTAAAGCAATGTTGTCTGATAGAAATTAAATGCAAGCCACATATGTAAATGTTTCCAGTAATCATATTAAATATAAATTTTTAAAAAGGGAACTTATTCTTAATATGATATTTAATTAAAACAATATATCCACAGGGCACCTGGGTGGCTCAGTTGGTTAAGTGCCCAACTTTGGCTCAGGTCACAATCTCATGGTTCATGGGTTTGAGCCCCGTGTCAGGCTCTATGCTGACTGAGAGCCCTCTCTGCTCCTCCCCACCTGTGCATGCTCTCTCTCTCTCTCTCTCTCTCTCTCTCTCAAAAATAAACATTAAAAATAAATACATAAATAAATAGATAATATATCCAAAATTATCATTTCATCCTGAAACCAATATAAAAAAATATTAATTTGACATTTTATATTATTTGTATTTTTAAAGTATTTTTAAATTTATTTTAAGAGAGAGAGAGAGAAAGCATGGGAGTGGCAGGGAGAGAGAATCCTAAGCAGGCTGCCATCAGCACAGAGCCAGATGAGGGGTTCCATCCCATCAACAGTAAGATCATGACTTGCGCTTAAAACCAACAGTCAGACACTCAACCAACTGAGTCACCAAGGCACTCCACATTATTTGCATTAAATCTTTAAAATCTGATGTGTATTTTATACTGATAATACCTATTTTATACTGATAATACCTAATACATTTCTAATACCAGAAATGGCTAGTGGCTACCATACTGGACAGTATAACTTAGGGAATCACAGCAAACATGTATAGCAATGTTTATATTCATGGCAACTCTGTACCT
Organism: Panthera pardus; assembly: GCF_024362965.1. NCBI lineage: Eukaryota > Metazoa > Chordata > Mammalia > Carnivora > Felidae > Panthera > Panthera pardus. The sequence continues at coordinate 67,823,978 of NW_026526821.1, read as the reverse complement.
AACAGAAAAAAACCTGGAAACAATTCAAATATCTATTGACACATGAGAGATTAACTTAATTGTAGACTACTCAGGTAATGGAAAATTATGCAGCAATAAAAATGAAGAACAGCAGCCCCACACAAGAATGAATCTTAGAAACAAATGTTGAATGGGAAAAGTTTGATAGTAATATTGACAGTACATTATCATTTTCATAAAGCCCAAAAGGAAGCAAAACTCAACAATATGTTAAGAATACATACATATGTGTAACATTATGAGAAAAAGAAAGAAAATAAAAACAAAGACAGGGAAGGCAAGGAAATGGAATCAGAATAATTCATAGAAGTTTCCAGAGTTTAGAAAACTTCATTTTTCTTTTTTTTTTTTTTTATTTTTTTATTTTTTAATATATGAAATTTACTGTCAAATTGGTTTCCATACAACACCCAGTGCTCATCCCAAAAGGTGCCCTCCTCAATACCCATCACCCACCCTGCCCTCCCTCCCACCCTGCCCTCCCTCCCACCCCCCATCAACCCTCAATTTGTTCTCAGTTTTTAACAGTCTCTAATGCTTTGGCTCTCTCCCACTCTAACCTCTTTTTTTTTTTTTTTTTTTTCCTTCCCCTCCCCCATGGGTTTCTGTTATGTTTCTCAGGATCCACATAAGAGTGAAACCATATGGTATCTGTCAGAAAACTTCATTTTTCATGATATTTTCATTGGTAAGTTTTTAATATTCTGATTCGTACTCATATATGCTATATTTATTATTTTGTATGTATTAAACTCTTCATAATAAAATGAGAAATTGTTAAAGAGGCTATTCTGGAAAACACGAGATAATTTTGCCTATGGCCATTTCTCTCTTCCCTCAACATTTTTTTCAACCTTTTTTCTAGGCAATAAAGAAAGTAAAGAATGGCCAGACTTAACGCATGTAAGTTGCAGTTTACAAACAAATATTTGTTTCTTTGGATAAATACTTAGTAGTACAATTGCTGGGAGGCATGAAGAAGGGCACTTGTGGAGTCCAGGCTGCAGAGTGACAGAATCATCTCCATGGGCCCATGGGGACAACTTGGCAGGCCATAGGAGTGTGATTGCGAACTGGGAGAGATTAAATGGGTGGTGTAGGCACGGAGGGGAGGGATTCCCTTCTGCAGAACTACCAAAGGAAGAGGAAGAGAGGTTGTAGAAGTGTAGGATTATATTTGGACAAGAGAAAAACCACGGATTAAGGATTGAAAAAAATGGAAAAAAGATCAAATTTCTAACTGTAGGGCTTTCTCTAGACTGGGACCAGCTGCCCTGTTGGCATGCCTGGGGAGCAGGGGAGCCAGCCCAGGCTTGGTAACTAGCTCAGAGCAGTCCGCAGACCACAGTCCAGAGTCGGAGAAAGCAATCCCCTCCCTTGAGTGCTGTGGGAAGAAGGTAAAGAGCCATACCAAGGACAAAGGACCCTGCTTGTGCCTGCCAGCCCTTTATTGGCTGGTCAGAGTGGCTCTACCCCAGATCCAGGTAACATGGAGTGGGATCCTTTAAGACATCAAGGTTTGAATCCCAGCCAAGTGCCTGGGAGGTGCAGGAGACTGTGGAGGGGAACAAACCACCTCACCCCGCCCATGAGAAACTGTAAGGAGCAAAAGGCCCTTTGTCAGCAAGGTGGAGTGGCACTTCCCCTGAACTAGGGTGCGGGGAGCGGGATCCTTTAAAACATCAGGGTTTGAATCTAGTGCCTGGGAGGCACAGGAGACTGTGGAGCAAAAAAAAAAAAAAACAAAAACAAAAAACAAAGAAACAAAAAACTGGTCCACTCACACCCATGCAGCACTGTGAAGACAGCCTGCACAGAGTGGTCTGGGACACTCAGTCCAGGGAGGAGAGACTGGGGTGCTGCCATTTTTCTCCCCATTACAAATAGGGCAGGGCTTCAGGGAACAAAGGGCCTACAGTGAAGGCCGGACCCGCCTACAACAAACCACAACCCTCCACACCTGGTAACTGCGAATCTACCAGAGCAAGACTGACGCCAACCGCCCGGGCAACCAGACAGCCCCTCTTCCAGACCAGTGCAGCCACCAGTTCCAAGGCACCCAGCTGTGCCTTGATTTTCTGATTTAATTCTTGGTCAATTCTTATTATGTATATCAGTTTTTTCTCTTCCTTTTCATCCTCTTATTTCTTCTCTTCTCTCCTTTGGTTATTCTGGTTGTTGGTTTGTTTAAGCAGACATATTTAATCTATTCTTTTTACACCTCTTTTGTATCTCCTTTAATTTCCTCTCTCTCTCTGGATTAATCCATATAGTTTCTCTGCCTGCTCAATGTTATTTTCTTTTCCCCCCACCCCTGTCATTTCTTTCTTTGTATGGGATAAAGCTTCTTCCACCACCACCACCACCCCCTTTTTAAATTTTTTTCCAGGGTTACTTCAACAATCAAATCAAAGCACACCTGATGGAAGGTCCAAACCATCACTACAAGTGGGGACATAAAACAACCAGAGTCACAACAAGAGAGAGCATATAACACACTTCAAAAACACCTCCTGAAAGACCAGACTGCAGACAGCATATGACTCCTTTTTAATATAGGAGTGCTCACAGCTGCATGACACATAAAAAGCTATTAAAACACATAAGGGACATGGGGTACCTGGGTGGTTCAGTCAGTTAAGCATCCAACTTCGGCTTAGGTAACAATCTCATGGTTTGGGAGTTTGAGCCCCACATTGGGCTCTGTGCTGACAGTTTGGAGCCTGGAGCCTGCTTTGGATTCTGTGTCTCCCTCTCTCTCTGCCCCTCTCCCTCTCGTGACCTGTCTCTCAGAAGTAAACATTAAAAAAAATTTTAAACACATAGGGACAGAAAATCAGCCAAAATGATGAAACAGAAGAATTACCCTCAAAAGAAATCTCAGGAAGAAATGACAGCTAAAAAAATTGCTCAAAACAGATATAAACAATTTGTCTGATCAAGAATTTAGTATAATAGTCATAAGATTAATCGCTGGGCTTGAAAAAAGGCATAGAAGACAGCAGAGAATCTACTGCTGCAGAGATCAAGGAACTAAAAAATAGTCGTGATGAATTAAGAAATGTTGTAAATGACATGCAAGATAAACTAGATGCATTGACAGTGAGGATGGAAGAGGCAGAGAAGAGAATAAGTGAAATAGAAGATGAAATATGGAAAATGATGAAGCAGAGGAAAAGAAAGATTAAAAAAATACTAGACCATGAGGGGAATTAGAGAACTAAGTGATTCAATGAAACATAATAATATCCTTTTCATAGGAGTTCCAGAAGAAGAGAAAGGGGCAAACGATTTACTTGAAAAAATTGCAGCTGAGAACTTCCCTAATCAGGGGAAGGAAGCAGACATCCAAATCCAGGAGGCACAGAGAACTCCCTTCAGATTTAACAGGAATAGGTCTTCTGCATGGCATATCATAGTGAAACTGGCAAAATACAAAGATAAAGAGAGAGTTCTGAAAACAGGTAGGGACAAACGGGCCCTAACTATAAGGGTAGACACATAAGGGTAATAGCAGACATAGCCACTGAGACTTGGCAGGCCAGAAGAGAGTGGCAGGAAATATTCAATGTGATGAATAGGAAAAATATGCAGCCAAGAATCCTTTATCCAGCAAGACTGTCACTCAGAATGGGAGTAGAGATAAAGGCTTTCCCAGACAAATAAAAGCTGAAGGAGTTCATGACACTAAACCAGCCCTGTAAGAAATCCTAAGGGGGAGTCTGTGAGTGGAATGCTGCAAAGACTACAAAGGACCAGACATCACCACAAGCATGAAACCTACAGATAACACAATGACACTAAATCCGTATCTGTCAATAATAACACTGAATGTAAATGGACTAAATGCTCCAATCAAAAGGCATAGGGTATCAATATGGCAACCCCTATCAAAATAACACCAGCATTCTTCACAGAGCTGGAACAAACAATCCTAAAATTTGTATGGAACCAGAAAAGACTCCAAAAGCCAAAGCAATCTTGAAAAAGAAAAGCAAAGCTGGAGGCATCACAATCCCGGACTTCAAGATGTATTACAAAGCTGTACTCATCAAAACAGTATGGTACTGGCACAGAAACAGACACTCAGATCAATGGAACAGAATAGAGAACGCAGAAATGGACCCACAAACATATGGCCAAGTAATCATTGACAAAGCAGGAAAGAATATCCAATGGAATAAAGACAGTCTCTTCAGCAAATGGTGCTGGGAAACCTGGACAGCAACATGCAGAAAAATGAACCTGGACCACTTTCTTACACCATACACAAAAAATAAACTCAAAATGGATGAAAACCTAAATGTAAGACAGGACGCCATCAAAATCCTAGAGGAGAAAGCAGGCAAAAACCTCCTTGACCTCGGCCACAGCAACTTCTTACTCAACATGTCTCTGGAGGCAAGAGAAACAAAAGAAAAAAGGAACGATTGGGACCTCATCAAAATAAAAACCTTCTGCACAATGAAGGAAACAATCAGCAAAACTAAAAGGCAACTGATGGAATGGGAGAAGATATTTGCAAATGACATACCAGATAAAGGGTTAGTATCCAAAATCCATTAAGAACTGATCAAACTCAACACCAAAAAAAAAGAAAACAAAAAAAAAAAAACCACCCAAATAATCCAGTGAAGAAATGGGCAGAAGACATGAATAGACACTTCTCCAAAGAAGATATCCAGATGGCAAACAGGCACATGAATAAATGCTCAACATCACTCATCATCAGGGAAATACAAAACAAAACCACAATGAGAAGCCATCTCACACCTGTCAGAATGGCTAACATTAACAACTCAGGCAAAAATAGATGCTGGAGAGGATGAGGAGAAAGAGGATCTCTTTTGTACTGCTGGTGGGAATGCAAATTGGTGTAGCCACTCTGGAAAACAGTATGGAGGTTCCTCAAAAAACTAAAAATAGAACTACCCTACAGCACAGCAATTGCTCTACTAGGTATTTACCCAAGGGATACAGGTGTGCTGTTTCAAAGGGGCACATACACCCCAATGTTTACAGCAGCACTATCAACAATAGCCAAAATATGGAAACAGCCCAAATGTCCATCAACAAATCAATGGATAAAGAAGATGTGGTATATATATACAATGGAGTATTACTTGACAATCAAAAAGAATGAAACCTTGCCATTTGCAACTACATGGATGGAACTGGAGGGTATTATGCTAAGCAAAACTAGTCAGAGAAAGACAAATATCATATGAATTCATTCATATGAGGAATTTAAGTTACTAAAAAGATGAACATAAGGGAAAGGAAGCAAAAATAATATAAAAACAGGAAGGGTACAAAACATAAGAGACTCTTAAATATAGAGAACAAACAAAGGGTTGCCGGAGGGGTTGTGGGAGGAGGGATGGGCTAAATGGGTAAGGGTCATTAAGGAATCTACTCCTGAAAACATTGTTGCACTATATGCTAACTTGGAAGTAATTAAACAATAAACTAATTAATTAATTAAAGACAAAAAAGAAGCCATCACTGCCTCTTGCTTCTGGATGCCTCTTTATCCAAGCTCACCCAATCCTCCCCTCTTCCACAGGACCAACCTGTTCCTTACATTGTAAATTTTTATATTTTCTTTGTTTCTAGTCAACTATCATTATTTGCAGAATATTCTTAGTTTTGCATCTGCATCTATTTGCAACTCCCTTTGAGTACAGTATGTATCAATTTATTTCTGTTGCAATATGCTTTTCCAATAAATTATGCAAAATTCAAAGAAAAAGACATAGGTTATCAGAAGGGATTAAAAAACAAGATTCATCTATATGCTGTCTGCAAGAGACCCATTTTAGACCTGAGGACACCTTCAGATTGAAAGTTGAGGGGATGGAGAACCATCTATCATGTCATTGGAAGTCAAAAGAAAGGTGGAGTAACCATACTTACATCATACAAACTAGATTTTAAATCAAAGGCTGTAACAATAAATGAAGAAGAGCATTATATCATAATTACAGGGTCTATCCATCAAGAAGACCTAACAATCATAAATATTTATCCCCAATTTGGGAGGACCCAAATATGTAAATCAATTGATCACCAACATAAGCAATCTTATTGATAAGAATATGGCAATTGCAGGTGACTTTAATACTCCACTTACAACAATGAACAGATCATCTAGGCAAAAAATCAATAAAGAAACAGTGGCCCTCAATGATGTACTGGACCAGATGGTCTTGACAGATATATTCAAAACTTTCCATCCAAAACCAGCAGAATACACATTCTTCTCAAGTGCACATGGGACATTCTCCAAGATAGATCACATACTTGGTCACAAAAAAAGCCCTCAATAAATATGGAAGAATTGAGATCAGACCATGCACACTTTAAGACCACAATGCTATGAAACTTGAAATTAACCACAGGAAAAAGTTTGGAAAACCTCCAAATGCATGGAGGTTAAAGAACATCCTACTAAAGAATGAATGTGTCAACCAGGCAATTAAAGAAGAAATTAAAAATATATGGAAGCAAATGTAAATGAAAACACAACAGTCCAAACCCTTTGGGATGCAGCTAAGACAGTCCTAAGAGGAAAGTACATTGTAATCCAGGCCTACCTCAAGAAACAAGAAAAATCCCAAATACAAAATCTAACAGCACACCTAAAGGAACTAGAACCAGAACAGCAAAGACATCCCAAAGCCAGCAGAAGAAGAGAAATAATAAAGATTAGAACAGAAATAAACAATATAGAATTAAAAAAAAAACAGATCAATGAATCTAAGAGTTGTGTTTTTTTTGAAAAAATAAACAAAACTGATAAACCCCGGCCAGACTTCTCAAAAAGAAAAGAAAGAGGACCCAAATAGATAAAATCATAAATGAAAAAAGACAGATCACAACCAACACCACAGAAATACAATTATCAGAGAATACTATAAAAAATTATATGCCAACAAACTGGACAACATGTAAGAAATTGACAAATTCCTAGACATCCACACACTACAGACCCATAACCAGTGAAGAAATTGAATCAGTTATCAAAAATATCCTAGCAAATGAGAGTCTGGGCCAGATGCCTTTCCAGGGAAATTCTACCAGACATTTAAAGCAAAGTTAATATCTATCCTTCTCAAGCTGTTCCAGAAAATAGAAATGGAAGGAAAGCCTCCATACTCATTCTATGAATCCACCATAACCATGATTCCTAAACCAGACAGAGACACCACAGAAAAGGAGGATTACAGGCCAATATCCCTGATAAACATGGATGCAGAAATCTCAATATGATACTAGCAAATAGAATCCAACAGCATAAAAAGGTTTATTTGCCATGATCAAGTGGGATTCATTCCTGGGCTGCAAGGCAGTTTCAATATTCACAAATCAATCAGTGTAATACATCACATTTTAGAAGAAAGGATAAGAACCATATGATCCTGTCAATAGATGCAGAAAAAGCATTTGACAAAATTCAGCATCCTTTCTCAATAAAAAACCCTCAAGAAAGTCAGGATAGAAGAAATATACCTTAACATCACAAAAGCCACATGTGAAAATGCCACAGCTAATATCATCCTCAATGGGGAAAAACTGAGAGATTTCCCCCCTGAGATCAGGAACACAACAGGGACGTCCACTCTCACCACTACTGTTTAACATAGTGTTGGAAGTCCTAGCCTTAGCAATCAGACAACAAAATGAAATAAAGGTATCCAAATTGGCAAAGAAGTCAAGCTTTCACTTTTTGCAGATGACATTATACTCTACATGAAAAACCCAAAATACTCCACCAAAAAGTTGCTAGAACTGATCCATGAATTCAGCAGTCACAGGAAAAAAAATCAATCTACAGAAATCTGTTGCATTTCTATACACCAATAATGAAGCAACAGAAAGAGAAATCAATCCCATTTACAATTGCACCAAGAACCATAAAATACTTAGGAATAAACCTAACCAAAGATGTAAAAGATTTGTATGCTGAAAACTATAGGAAACTTGTGAAAGAAATTAAAGAAGGCACAAAGAAATGGAAAAATATTCCATGCTCATGGATTGGAGGAACAAATATTGTTAAAATGTCAATATTACCCAAAGCAATCTACACATTCAATGCAATCCCAATCAAAATTGCACTGCCATTCTTCTCAAAGCTAGAACAAACAATCCTAAAATTCATATGGAATCACAAAATACCCTGAAAAGCCAATTATGTTAAAAAAGAAACCCAAAGCGGGAAACATCACAATCCCAGACTTTAGCCTCTACTACAAAGCTGTAATCATCAAGACAGCATGGTATTGACATAAAAACAGACACATAGATCAGTGGAATAGAATAGAGAACCCAGAATTGGACCCACAAATGTATGGACAACTTATCTTTCACAAAGCAGGAACAAGTATCCAATGGAAAAAAAGACAGTCTCTATAGCAAATGGTGCTGAGAGAACTGGACAGCAACATGCAGAAGAATGAACCTGGACCACTTTCTTACACCATACACAAAAATAAACTCAAAATGGATGAAAGACCTAAATGTGAGACAGGAAACCATCAAAACCCGAGAGGAGAAAACAGGCAACAATCTCTGTGACCTCAGCTGCAGCAATTTCTTGCTCAATGTGTCTCCAAAGGCAAGGGAAATAAAAGTAAAAATGAACTATTGGGACCTCATCAAGATAAAAAGCTTCTTCGTTCCAAAGGAAACAATCAACAAAACTAAGGGCAAATGACAGAATGGGAGAATATATTTGCAAATGGCATATCAGATAAAGGGTTAGTATCCAAAATCTATGAAGAACTTATCAAACTCAACACCCAAAAAACAAATAATCCAGTGAAGAAAGGGGCAGAAGACATGAATAGACACTTCTCCAAAGAAGATATCCAGATGGCAAACAGGCACATGAAGACATGCTCAAAATTACTCATCATAAGGGAAATACAAATCAAAACCACACTCAGATACCACCTCACACCAGTCAGAGGGGCTAAAACTAACAACTCAGGAAACAACTGGCAAGGATGTGGAGAAATGGGAACCCTTTTGCACTGTTGGTGGGAATGCAAACTGATGCAGCCATTCTGGAAAACAGTGTGGAGGTTCCTCAAAAAACTAAATATAGAACTACCCTACCACCTGGCAATAGCACTACTAAGAATTTATCCAAAGGATACAGGACTACTGATTCATAGGGATACATGTACCCCAATATTTATAGCAGCATTTTCAACAATAGACAAATTATGGAAAGAGCCTAAATGTCCATCAACTGACGGATAAAGAAGACATAGTTTATATATACAATGGAATACTACTTGGCAATGAGAAAGAATGAAGTTCTGCCATTTACAACAATGTGGATGGAACTGGAAGGTATTATGCTAAGTGAAATTAGAGAAAGACAGATATCTTATGTTTTCACTCATATGTGAAACTTAAGCAACTTAACCTAAGACCATGAAGGAAGTGAAGGGGAAAAAAATGGTCTCAAACAGAGAAGGAGACAAACCATAAGAGAACAAACTCTCTCTTAAATACAGAGAACAAACTGAGGGGTGATGGGGGGGGTAGCGGGGGAGAGGGGAAAATGGGTGATGGGCATTGAGGAGGGCACTTGTTGGGATGTTCACTGCCTGTTGTATGTAAGTGATGAATCACGGGAATCTAGCCCCAAAACCAAGAGCACGCTGTATGCACTGTATGTTAGCCAACTTGACAATAAATTATATTTAAAAAAAAAAAAAAAAAGGAGCGCACTTGTTGGGATGAGCCCTGGGTGTTATATGTAAGTGATGAATCACTAAATTCTACTCCTGAAACCACTAACTTGGATTTAAATAAAATTTAAAAAATACATTAAAAAACACAAATATTTATTAAGTGTCAAGCCCTGGACTAAACACTTGATATTCAATGTCTTATTTAATCATCACAAAAAAAATTCGGTTGGCACTTCTAATGGTCCCCATTTCATACATGAGGAAGTAAGCTTGAAGAGATGAAATGACTCACAGATGAAATAAATCGCCCAAAGTCACAGGATCAAATAGGCCCAGATAGGATTTGAACTCGAATCTGATAACCATCAGAGCCTGAGCTCCTAACACTTGATGTATGATATGGCTGCAACTGCTGGAACCAGGGGCTATACGGTTATTTACTTAGATCATTGACCATAAGTAAAACAACTGCCACCGAGGAAGTAAATTATTTATACCACTAATCAAGTACTTTCTCCATGTTAAGTGCTGGGTGTGCATTAAGTCTCAACCTTTCACCATGAAGCTGGTTAGGCATCCTCTGCTGTTGAGGAAATTGAGGCAGAAGTTTACACTATGAGTGGAAAGTCATTCATTTAGTCGATGGCAGTGCTGGAATGCAAACCAAAGCTGTGGGTGCTTCCTAAATCTTAATAAATGCTAAAGGCATGAGTTTTGGTAGTCAATTCCTATGTCAGTTGAATTTGCAGCCAGGTGGACACTGTGTGAGAGAGAGAGGATACCTTTCCAGTTGTGATCATCAAAGAGTTTAAAATGTAAATGATAACATTTACAAGGAACATGACTATCTGCGTAAACCACAGTCTTGGGCAGGGCATGCCTGAGACAGGACAAAATGAGGTCCTGTCACCTTACTGAGGTGGGGTGAGTTGGGAAGAGAAACCACATCAGCAGCAAGTTAGCCAGGAAGGAAGGTGGGTAATGATTCTAAAGATGCTGTCCAGTTAATGAACATGAAGGCAGAGGCGAAGCATTGGGTAGTTTAGGCAGTTTTACTTTTTTAAAAGTACACTTTGAAGCCTGACGCTATATATGGTGAATAATTCATGCTCTCTGGGATCACAGAAAGGCTTTGAGATGCTCTTGGAAAAAAAGAAGGGGGGGGGCGGGGGAAAGCTGTCCAGAGGGGTTTGTGGGTTTGGGAAGAGAGGGATATGTATACTACATACTGATGCAACTCTAACCAGGTGTCTGGATCAGCACATCTTGCTGCAGATCATGTGATAAGGAATCAGATTGGCTTTCTGTGGAAGTTCAACCAGCTTTTCAAATGTATGTTTTATTATTATTTTTTAAATCATAATACAGCGAACATTCTGTATGCAAAGCTGTATGCAAAGGTCTGCAAAGCTGAAACAGCCTGCCTATTTTCTCCTTCTTCATTATCCTTACAGGCTTCTGCCTCCTTTATTTTCTGGTCAGCTTTACCCAAATTTCCAGTCAGAAGCTCTGAGATGTCTGAACCAAATCAGAAACACTTGCAATCCAATAATTGCAGGGGGAACCCAGAGTTGAGGGAACCCCACTGGATGATCCAATCAGGATTTATGTTAGTTCTCTGACTCAGATATATTTCCACAAACCTTCAAGCACTAAAGGAAGAGAACAATGGCAGAAACTAACTTATACTATGCAATGTTCCCACTAGCCATCTCATTCCCAAGAAAGTCTCTGGTTTCCCTTAATTGGATTTGGGGAAAACCCATAGGGAATGACAGCCACGGAAGTCTCAAACAACATAACACATGAAGCTGGACATCCCTTGAATGGTCACAACAGACATAATCTGAGCAAAATCAGAAAACCCAGACCAGCAAAACTATGAGGGGTCAGGTACAAGGGGAAACTATGAGAACACAGGCAGATAGCTATGCTGAGCACATCAAGAAAGTTCTGGAAGCAACAAAGAGACAACAGAGACTCAACCATGGCTTTCTTCCTCAAAGGTGACCCATACTGTAGGGTTGTTAGAGAGGGGTGAGACCTCCAGGTAATGAAGTCTACCAGACTGACAACTTCAGCTGCCTCTGGAGACCTGGCTGCTACTCCTTCAGGGAGTTATTGAGGCTGCTCTAGCCCAGAAATCCTTAAGAGACATTACTAGTCTTGATAGTAATGGCTCCCAGCAGCCTGTCCTACAGAACTCTTATCTCCTTGACTGGTTCAGCCATCTCTTGGGTCCCTTAAAGTTTAAAAACTGATGATGATCATAGTGGTGATGATGGCTAACATACTCTATCCCAGAGATCATATACTGAGAAGCCATTATTTTATTTATTCTTTCCACCAACACCATGATGAAGGTATTTTTATATTATGTTATATTATATTATATTATATATTTATATTATATTATATTATATTATATTATATTATATTATATTGCCCCTTTTAACAAATCAGGAAAATGAAGCACAACTGGGTTAAATAACATGCTTATATTTACAGCTTAAAGTGCCAAAGCTCCTATTTGAACCCAGGTCTCTCTAATTTCAAACTCTATGCTCTTAACCTCTACAACAACGTCTCTCAAATTTGAATAATGCACAGACCCCTTTAAAGGAATCTTTTTTAAAAAAATCCTGTGCAATCTGGCTTGTTACTTTTATTACAACTTTATTAAAATGTGAACAAATATAAAACTAGTTATAAACCCCTTCTAAAATCATGAAACCAAAACCAAACATATATATTAAAAACATTTAATAACTAAATTTTAAGGCCAGTAAAATTCAAATTAAAAACATTAATTCAATGTGATGAAGGATGTTGTTCTGCTGAAACTAGACCATCCATGTGGGTTTTAACAAGAGGAAGATGAGCCTCATGTCAGGTTCCGTATTTAATATTTTTATGTGTATTTTGGCTTCAGTAATTCAGATAATGCCTGTTAGCCTAAGTATGTTATTAATTATTTCAAGGCTTTGCTTGCTGGTTCACAATAAATAGATTTCACATGTTTCCAAAACGTTGCCAACAAACAATCTTCAAGTGTCAATTTTAATTCAGTGTCATTTGATAACTCTGTAATGCTGTCCTGTTTACTTGAAAAGAAGGCTATGACTGTAACATTATTGAAATTTTCATTAAATAAACCCTGATTGCCAGAAGCAGGTCTCATTTCATGTGTCTGGCCATACTTACAGTGAATGAGTGGTGACAGTTGGGCTTGTTCAAAGATGGATTCTGTAGTGGGTGTCTGTGCAGTTTGGGATTGCCTGCCCAGGAGCATATGGCTTTGAGTGTGATATGCATACAGCCCTTGGGCCCTCTGATGGCTAAGCTCTCCCATCACATTTCTTCCTGTGAAATTTTTATTAGTGCATCACTCCCTAAAGTCATTCGACCTTCTCCTAGTAAAAATAAAATTTATAAAAACAGATGCAAATGTCCACATAGAAATTGCGTGGTGGTTCTTGGAAGGTGTGACCTTAAAATTATTCAGAATAGATCTGTTAATTTATCAGAGTATCACTGACATCAAACAAAAACTTTAAAAAATTCTTTTATGAGACATTCGCCTATGGGTTTTTGTTTGAAAAACATGGACCATGGCTATTGGTTTCCCAGCATCCAGTATGCAGAGAGTGGTCCAGCTCCTGAAAGGGTTTTTGACTATTAAAAAATTTGGTTCTAAGGTCATCTCTCAAATACACATAAAACTTCCATCCTCAACCCCTTTCTCTGGACCCTCAACACATCCCCACATTTCTGTTTCTGTAAGTCCCATCGACATTCACACTCTTGTTTCCCAGCACCTAGGTCTTCCCACAAAAGGTCCATCAGTAAAGAAAGCAATGGACCTGAATCCTACATTGGCTTGTTATATCTGATCTTGTAGCAAGACAAGCATCATCACCCTCTTTGAATAGATGAAGAAATTGTAGCACAAAGAATTGACTTGCTGGACCTAACTGAAGGAAGTAAAAGACCCAGAACGTGGGCCTGGACTCCTGGTTCATGCTGTTCGCATTAAAACACACTACCTCAACCAAATAACACATCCACCCACTTTGTAGCAGCAGGAGATTCCCACATTATTACTATGACTGTAGAGAAAAGAGAGTGAACACAAGGAAGAATCAAGAGCCACTTTGCATCTCTATTAAGATATAATACTGGAACCTCGTGTTTTACAAAAAGTGACAACATTATGGCTGATGATGCAGAATTTTTGGTTAATTTCTCTTGTCTATTGCCATTTGCTCTATTTGCCATTGGTTTAAGATGCAATTATTAAAGGTATTTTCTAAAATCACAGGACCCTAAAATCCATTTACTAATTCAACAAATACTTACATAAGTTTGTACCAATTAACACAAACTTTAAATGCTTTTATTTTAATGCAAAACTTCTATTTAGAAATTATTAGAGGGGTGCCTGGGTGGCTCAGTCAGTTAAGTGTCCAACTCTTGGTTTCAACTCAGGTCATGATCTCACAGTTTATGGGTTCAAACCCTGCATCAGGCTCTGTGCTGAGAGTGTGGAGCCTGCTTGGGATTCTCTCCACCCCCCTCTCTGTCCCTCCCCTGCACTCGTTTTCTCTCTCTCTCTCTCTCTCTCTCTCTCTCTCTCTCTCTCTCTCAGAATAAATGAATATACTAAAAAAAAGAAACTGTAGAATTTTTTGAAGCCAACTTTCTTGGTTTGGGAGAAACCAACAGGGTGGAACTCTCCATTACACAAAGAAAATGTAAATTCCAATGCCATTAATTGTTTTCAGAGAAAATGTATCTCCCCACAAATGTGAATGCAGATGATATGAGCCGAAGTTTGCCTATTTTTGGTTGGGTAAATTGGGTGCATTTATCATAAGCCAGACTGGGCCCTGAAAGATTCAGACAATTGTCCTAAGGTAGGATTAATAATTAATGCTCCTTAAATGGCATTATTTAAATTAGAATATCTCCTACTTGGGGAAATATATTGCTGACTCTTTCAACTGCTGTTCCTAAAGTTCTCTGACATAAATGGGTATTTGTATTAGGGAAATAAAACCTTCTGCAGGCTGAGACATGTGTGTCAGGGGTCCTGGGAGTGGCCAATGCTTGTGACAGTGCATATTGAATTTGGGGCTGTCCTTGCACTATTCCACCAGTGATCTATAAGGGAGTCTGGTCTTAGATGTGCTTTTGAAGACCTAATAAAAAAGTGCCCATTCTTAGTAAAGACAGCCAGTAGTCTGCAGAAGTTAATTATAAGATAACATGATAATGTGGCATTTGGGAACAGCAATGGTTTGGAGCTAAGGTAGTGGACAAAGTAACAAGTGACTACCAAGATGAGTTTGCAGGAGATGTAAGCATTCATTGGGGTCCCACCTGATAGGCAAACTTGGGAGAAAGATTGGCTTCCCCAAAATTTGGATTAAGAAACATTATCATTTTGTACCCATTTCAGGAGCAAAATAAATGGAACTTTTCAGTCACATCTATTATTTATATATGCTAGACACAATGCCTGGAATTGGAGATCCATGTAAACAAAGCATAACCTTTGCCTTCAAATCACTTAAAATCTAGTGGGTGGTCATTTGTATGTACATGTTGGGAGGGTAAAGGGGTGGTAGGAAGATTGAGAGGGTTGCCTTTCACCAGTAGGAGGTCAAAGCATGAATAGTCATTTCCAGGTTTGTAATCTAGCCATGTAAGAGGAAAATATTTGGTGCCTCCAAGTGTTTCTCCTCTGTAACAAGTCACTGGCTACCCTAGGCAATAGGCAATGACATAGCAGAAGCCACTCTTCAATCACAGCCCCTGCAAGGCAGGGGTTGCTTCATTCGAATTGTGGTTTATCCCACTCTTTATAAAGTAAGTTAATAAATTTAATAAAAGAAAACAAATTAATGTTTGTTAAGACATCAGGAGAATGCAAAAAAAAAAAAAAGATGGATCTCTGAGAATTGAATGTCAAAAAGGAGCAAAGATAGAATCATACAATAATTCCATCTACCAATAAGGAAGAGAATTGTACTCTGGGATTCAGCTTCTGTGATCTTTCCTATCAACATGGCAAAGTGGCTTTAGCTTCCTCCTTGAGTCACCTGGGCCAATGGCAGCAGCCAGAATTCCTATGATAAATATTGATGGAAAATCACCCTCATATGTTATGTCTCATGAAGAAAGATGATGACTCATTCAGAGAAATTGGAAAACATGATTTTTGATCAAAAAGGGAAAAATAAAGCAAGCATCAGATTTAGGAAAAGCCATCTCTCTTCCCACGTCTCTCTCATCATTATTCAAGTTATTGACAAGTTACTGAAAGGTTTTAAGCATCCTACCACTTATAAGAGTCAAAATTGACTTCTCTTGAGGGAGAATAGAAGAGGTGGGGTCTGAGACGTTAATCAGCACATTTTGTTTTCTGTTTGGATGAAGTGGATTCTGTGCATGAGGGAAATTAGCTGACCATGGAGCTAAGAATGCTTTGTTTCCTTAACTGCAGAAATTCACTACACATACAATAGGATTTTCTTAAGAGTTTGTGACCGTAAGTCTAGTAATAAAGCAAACATAACAGGAACTAGTTCATATATGGTCACCAATGATAGCTACATTAGCTAAATGGTTAAAAACAAACAAACAAACCAAGAATGGGTTATTTTCTGTCCTGATTTCATTACATTCTTGACCACTTCTCTCTCTTCATGTCCTCCCCTCCTTTTCTGTCCACTCTTTTCAGATTCTCCCTTAACTTCTTTCACTCCCCCTCCTCAGCTTTTCACAAATCTCTTCCTTCAGCCCATTATAGAGGAATGCACCCACTTTCTCTCAGATTGCTCTTCCCCTGCTCTGGTGAGCCCACATTGTTGTGTTTACATTTTATTTTAATTTGGACTGATGACTGATTCAACAGACTCCTTCTGGGTCCTCTCGCTTTTAGTCTTCATTCTTTCCAATTCAGTTTTTACAAAACCACCAGAGAATTTTCACAAAATAAATCTCATCCATCTTTTCCTTGCTTACAGGTGCTCCAAGGTTCCCCATTATCCATGAAACAGACCCCTTGGCTAGGCATAAAAGGATTTCATGATCTGGCTCCTGCCTCACTTCTCCAAACTTCCCTCCCAGCATGCCTTTCAATACATACCTTATGATATGATCATACAGAATTATTTGCAGCTCCAAAATGTTGTGTGCCATCTCTATGGAATGCCCTACCCTGTTTTTCCAGGCCAGCCCATTCAGGTAGCCTTGACACCACCCAATTTGGGTGAGATGCCATTCCTTTCTCATCTTCCTTTGTGTCCACTACTTGCCCTCATGGTAATATCCTCATTCAGTGGTTTGAATAGGATTCACATAGAAAAACAGATCCACCATGGGAAAAAAGTATGTATTATTGAGTTAGACTTTACACAAATAGGCAAGGAGCTGGGAAGAGATGATATGGAAGGGAAGGCTGGAGGATTAGAACACTAGTCACTAGTCAAATAGTCCATTGGACTAGTGGGAGCTTAAAGAGAAATTCAACATATCACCAAAGTGGTACCACAAAGGGAGAACTCATGAGAAGTCTCTGGAAACTGTCTCCCTCTGTGGAAGAGGTTGCCTTTGCATAACTGCAGTCTTGATGGGTCCCCAGAGAAGCGTCTGGTGGTGGGTCTAGAGCCACTGTTTGAAGACAAGATGGATGAGGAGGGGAGGGGAGAAGAACAAGCTGGAGCCTACCAGGAACCTCTATATCTGTCCATCATCACAATTGACAACAAAGACCTTCTGAGAGCAAAGGAGTCTGATGATATTCTGTCAGCAAAATTGCATTCAAGTTCTTTTTTTTTCTTTTTTTAATTAATTATTTATTTTTTGAAAAAGCAAGCAGACAAAATTATCTGGGGAAATTAGCTGTAGCTCTCAGATTTGGCCAAGTTGGCCTAATACAGTCCAATACACCTTAGCTGTCTTTTTATACTCCAAACTGGTATCAGAAGACAAGGTATGTGTCTCATTTATTTTCAACTACCAAGCAGCAAGCACAGGGCTGAAGACATATAAGAGATTCAGAAATAGTGGTCAGTGAATGAAGGACATTTATATAGATGATAAGGTATTTGAGTTTTCAGTCATGCTCAGAGCAGATGATGGGAATGGTATGATGCATTCTTGGGACCAGAATTTCTCATGTGACAAGACTGAATTCCAGTGACTCAATAAATGTAGAAGCATTCCATTGGGACAATGTATTTGATTATCTATATCAACACATTTACTTAACTTACTTAAAATTTACTTAAATTTTACTTTAAAATTTAAAGGAAATGGATAAATGTTTCCTAAAATCATTTTTTTTTCTTTATTGTGATCAACATTTTCAGCTTTAGTGTGTTTTCGTTTTAGGGATGTCATTCATTTTTTTGTTTTCTTTTTGTTGTTATTGCTTTTAGGATGCTAACAGCAATGCAAAGAAAAGGCCTATTTTATGTTTATTATATTGAAAGGCTTGTCCTGAGGTTACCTGTGTTCTTATCATAAAGTCAAAACAGTTTAAAAGTGCATCAGTTTTTAAGTCTGCTCCAAGCATACTAAAGTTCATACCCATTTCTCCTCACTTCAAAGAAGGAAAACTACATCTCCATCAAGAAAAAGATAAGGATAGGGGCGCCTGGGTGGCTCAGTCGGTTGAGCGTCCGACTTCAGCTCAGGTCACGATCTCACGGTTCGTGAGTTCGAGCCCTGCGTCGGGCTATGTCCGATACTGTGTCTCCCTCTCTCTCTGCTCCTCCCCCATTCATGCTCTGTCTCTCTCTGTCTCAAAAATAAATGAACATTAACCAAAAAAAAAAAAAAAAAAAAGATAAGGATAAATTCTGAGTTACTAAGAATTCTCACATAAAATATCCCATATCTTTATTTTAATCCTACTATATCCTGAAATCCAAAATTTTAAACTGCCCTTCTGATAAAAACTAATGAATGTTTAGGGGAAATGGACCCATGTGGAAGAAAAAGGCCACTACAGATTGTACAGGGTCAGTATGACTATAGTATATTTGTCTCCTTGTTTTCTCTCCCTCACTCTTTGCACATCCATTTTGTGTGCATTATCATCATCAGAGTAACTTCTTTATCTCCTACTGTATTTCTGGTCTTGTGAAGTGTTTTCAAAAAAGAAGTTTTGAAATAAAGTTCAGGTTTTTATTTTACTTTTACAATCAAAATTCTGGATTTATGTCTCCAAAAATAATGAATTCCTCCCTGCTGTCAACTGCTAGGGAGTGGTTTTCTATTCCCTGGTTCCCAAAATGGAGAATGTGGTGTTACACCAGAGGTAATGCAATAGTGCAGAATAAAAATGGTGTGTCTTCTTTGCCTATAAGTCTTATTAAAGATGTTTCAAGAAATTTGATAATAAAGCCATGCAAACATGGATATTGTAAAATAGAATGTAAAATTCACATTGATTTAGAATATAAAATAAGAGGCCCCAAAGAAATGTTGACTTTATTGGGGATCCCGTTAGAACACTTACCACCCCCTCCCCATTCAGGGTAGTTAGATGGAAATTGCTGAGGAGCCTCTTAGATCATGCATTATTTTTGGCATCAGTAATAAAAAAAAACACTCAGGTTTTAGACAAAAGAAACTTTTTGTCAATCCCAGAAAGATTTAGAACAGGATGCTACTAACTAAATTGATACTGTCAAGTTAATCCAAGAAACATTTTTATGTTTCTTTATTACCAGACATAACACAAGACAACATGTCATTTGATCAATGATGCTGTCACAAATCAACCCTCATTTGTCAGCCCAAAGAGAACAAATGACCAGAAGGTCAGGGGTTGAAAGGAGGAGGGGTCTGGTTTCCAAGTCCATGGTCACACTGGAAGATGTTCCTGGATTTTGCTGGCTTAAAGCCACCTAAGACTGTCCTCCCACCCACCCACCCACCCACCCTTCCTTCTTTCTTTTCTCCCTCCCCACTCCTTATCCCGCTTCTTTAGAGCCCAGATCAGCAATACATATTATTTTCCAGGTTCATGCAATGTTTTGGGTTAAGTTACCTATTAAGAGAAACCGTATGATCCCTTGCTACAGTCCAGCTTATAAATTTTAAGCAAGAACATCCAAAGGCCTTCAAAAATAAGGTCTTTAATTGCTTTAAGTTAGAATAGCCCAAAGTCACTAACTTTGGCAGTAAGCAAGAGGTTTCCACATAACAATGTCACTCTGACATGGTAAATCAAAGCTGTTTTGGCTTAGTAGGGAGTAGGTGAAGGTTGATGGACAAAGTTGCCTGAGTTCACATCAGACAGGAGATAATCATTGTTGTGATAGAGGAAATTCACTTCCATGTGGCTGTTCCCTGTTCTGAAGATGTTCTTGTCTGAGTAATGCAGATCTTATTTCCATGTTAACTGTATGCCTCAATCCCATATTGGTAGGGTTATTATTATTTTTTTAATGTTTATTTATTTTTGAGAGAGAGACAGACAGAGCACAAGCAGGGGAGGGGCAGAGACAGAGGAAGACATAAAATCTGAAGCAGCTCCAGGCTCTGAGTTGTCAGCACAGAACCTGACATGGGGCTCAAACTCTCTGACTGTGAGATCATGACCTGAGCCAAAGTCAGATGCTTAACTGACTGAGCCACCCAGGTGGTAGGTTGATTTTAAGCCTTGGGTGCCTGACCAGGATAGTCCTAGCATAATTACTAATGTGGTCCCCCTTCACTCTCAAATGTGTCCTGGTTTACATGATGAATTAAATGTTAGAGCAAACAAAAAAACCTCACTGTAAAAACTGAGCTATTTCCAGCTAAGTCAGAGCCACAGAAATAAAAATGTAGCATGAATGAAGGTAATTTGGCCACAAGGAGGTTGGGATGATTAAGCAAGACTAGATGGCAGGAACAAGTGAGGGACCATGGTCTTCAGGGTCACTAAGGCAACAAAGGGAGGAGTTCCCCTCCCCTGGAAGGGCAGTTGAGCACAGTCCAGCAGAAGTCATGCTGTTGGCCAGCCAGTCAACCACCTTCAGCCTGCTGCTTCTGGTCCCCTGTCCTGGGCTATCCCCTCTTCCAGAGGGGAAGGACACTGGCTTTAGAGCCACTGCATTTGCATTTCAATTCCAGTCTTATTACTTGTCAGCTGTGTGACCTCAGGCAGATTCATTTAATCTCTCTAAGCCTCAGTTTTTCCATCCACAAAATGAGAATAATCAGAGCTGCCTTGCAGGACTGCTGGAAGAATCCAAGATTATGCAAGTATTTAGCCTGGGGTCTAGTGCAAAGTTAGTACAAAATAAATAGAAACTGTTTTCATAGCCTATATGTGAATTCTGAACAATTTAGTAGACGATTCTCCCCATCTTATAAATGGGCCCTATTTTTAGGTGGCTCATTCTCATCAATCCTGAGAGTCAGCAAATGCCTTGACAATAGTCTCCATTTTATACCTCAGTTTTGCCCACAGCACCGACTTCCATTGTACAAGGCACAAAGCAGGCCCTCAAGACATTCCTAATCAGTTAATCAATTGCCTCCCAAGCCCAGTGAACACTGATGGCCAGGTCCTGCCTGCCGGCTCTTTCCTTGCCATGGAAAGCATCAAATTATCACAGCACCAGGGTTACTCACAGTATCTGCAGGGAAGGGGACATCACTGTGAGGCAAAGGCAAGAAGCCCTACGTGGAGTCAAAATAAATTATTCTTTGAAGACAGTGAAATTTCACTTCCTGTCTTTAACCATGTTCATAAATAATGGAATGTCCGTATTATTTTTCTTCATTCCAAAGAATGAAAATAGAAAAAGGCCTTGGGTTTCTAGCTTGCAGTGCTGTGTTGCTGGCAACTGGCATTCATGCTTTCCTAAACAACAACTGTACTCCAAGAGTCCGTTGTGTGTCAAGTATGTGTACATACTGCATATAGATAAACATAGATATTTAAAATATTTTGTTTAATTAGGGTTTGATTGGGAGGCCTAAGTGAGTGCAGGAACCAAATAAGGTAGAAAACTGCCAAACCAGCTTATCTTCACTGCTATGGAGACTCAGCTTAAAATCAGTGTTTCCACAAGCACTACAACATACATAGTTTGAAACTGAGTACTGATGCTATACTTTAATTCTTGATTATTTTCCTGTGAAGTAAAAACATTTATTATTATTAAAATATCCATGCTACCCAAAGAAATCTATGGATTTAATGTAAACCGTATCAAAAATCAATAGCATTTTTCACAAAACTAGAACAAATGATGCTAAAATTTGTACAGACCATTAAAGACTCCATATAGCTAAAGCAATCTTGACAAAAAAAACAAAGCTTGGAGGTATCACAGTTTCAGATTTTAAGACATACTACAAAGCTATAGCAATCAAAACAGTATGGTACTGGCATACAATAGACACAAAGAAAATGGAACAGAGATCCCAGAAATAAACCCACACTTATATGATCAGTTACTCTATGACAAAGGAAGCAAGTAAATATAGTGGGGGAAGAGACAGTCTCTTCAATAGATGTTTATGGGAAAACTGGACAGCTCCAAGTAAAAGAATTCAACTGGACACTTTCTAACACCATACACAAAAATAAACTCAAAATGGATTAAAGAACTAAATGTGAAACCTGAAACCATTAAAATTCTAGGAGAGAACGCAGGTAGTAACTTCTCTGACATGAGCCATAGCAATGTTTTTTAGATGTGTCCCCTCAAGCAAGGGAAACAAAAGGAAAAATAAACTATGAGGTCTACATCAAAATAAAAAGCTTCTGCAATGACAAAGGAAACCATCAACAAAACAGAAAGGCAACCTCTTTAATGTGAGAAGCTATTTGCGAATGATAGATCCACGAAGGGTTAATATCCAAAAAATATTTTTTAAATGTATACAGCTCAACACCAAAGAAAGAAACAATCTGACTTAAAAACGGGCAGAGGAGTTGAATAGACATTTTACCAAAGAAGACATACAGATGGCCAACAAACATGAAAAGATGCTCAGCATCACTAATCATCAGGGAAATGCAAATCAAAACCACAATGCAGTATCACCTTAGAGCTGCCAGAAATGGCTAAAATCAAAAACACAAGAAACAACAAGTGTTGATGAGGATGTGGACAAAAAAGAAACAGCATGAACTGTTGGTGGAAATGTAAACTGATGCAGCCACTATGGAAAAACACTGAGGAAAAATGTTCCTCAAAAAATTTCAAATAGAAATACCATGCGATCCAAATTCCACTACTGCATATATACCCAAAGGAAATGAAAGTGCTAATTTGAAAATATATATGCATGCCTATGTTTATCTTAGCATTATTTTAAATAGCCAAGTTGTGTAAGCAACCTACGTGTCTACTGATTGACAAATGGATAAGAAAGATGTGGTATATATACACAATGGAATATTATGTACCTTTAAAAAGGAGAATATTGTGAATTTACAACATGGATGGACCTGAAGAGTATTATGCTAAGTGAATTAAGTCAAAATGAATGAATTAAGTCACTTTTATGTGGAAACCAAAACAAGAAATTAGTAAGCAAACAAGAGCAGAATTAGAATTAAAAATAGACCTACCCTATGACCCAGCAATAGCACTGCTAGGAATTTACCCAAGGGATACAGGAGTACTGATGCATAGGGGCACTTGTACCCCAATGTTTATACCAGCACTCTCAACAATAGCCAAATTATGGAAAGAGCCTAAATGTCCATCAAATGATGAATGGATAAAGAAATTGTGGTTTATATACACAATGGAGTACTACATGGCAATGAGAAAGAACGAAATATGGCCCTTTGTAGCAATGTGGATGGAACTGGAGAGTGTGATGCTAAGTGAAATAAGTCATACAGAGAAAGACAGATACCATATGGTTTCACTCTTATGTGGATCCTGAGAAACTTAACAGAAACCCATGGGGGAGGGGAAGGAAAAAAAAAAAAAAAAAAGAGGTTAGAGTGGGAGAGAGCCAAAGCATAAGAGACTGTTAAAAACTGAGAACAAACTGAGGGTTGATGGGGGAGGGGGGTGGGAGGGAGGGGAGGGTGGGTGATGGGTATTGAGGAGGGCACCTTTTGGGATGAGCACTGGGTGTTGTATGAAAACCAATTTGACAATAAATTTCATATATTGAAAAAAAAAGAATTATAAATACAGAGAACAAACTGGTGGTTGACAGAGGGAAGGGGGTGGGGGAATGGGAAAAATGGGTGAAGGAGAGTAGGAGATACAAGATTACAGTTATGTAATAAACAAGTCACAGGGATGCAATGTACAGCACAGGGAATATAGTCAATTGTATTTTAATAATGTTGCATGGTGACAGATGGTCTCTATGCTTGTGGTGAGTATAGCATAACATATAAATTTCTCAAATAACTATGTTGCACACCTGAAACTAATGTAATGTGCATCAAGTATACTCAAATTTTATTTTATTTTTTAAAAGAATGCCACATGCTGTAGTCATGTTGTCCTGAGTAAATGTCTCAGCTCCTCAAGTGAAGGGGCAGTTATATTAGACAGGTATACACCAACTCCTCGGACTTAACTTTGGTAGATATCAGGTGTGTATTTACATTCATACTGCTTTCACTACCAGCATTCCTGAGAACATTCATTTGCCTTTTCTTATGAAACTGCCCATGATCAAACCAGTAACTAGATGCAGCCACCACCACTCCCTTCCCTGGGCCTCTGCCTGGTATCTGAACACATGAAGCATCTGGTCTCTGTATGCATGTGTCCCAATTTCCAAGCATGCTCCCTTTTAATTTCTGCCTTACTGTAAAACCTGGAAATGTTGGAGGTCAAAACAGTGACATAAAGATTATTTGCCGTAGCTACAATGTGATTTGGTTCTCTCCATTTTGTTTATAAAAGAGATGAAGGCTTTCTGTGTGTCTCTCTAAGAAATTAAACTACAGCAAGAATTTTAAAATCCACTTGTCTACTCAAAAGCAGCACCAACTTGCACATCAAGTTACAAAAATGTCCCGCCTTCACCTATCCTTAGTCTTCATAGTAACATTTTTGTTGATACAGATTTGACCGCATACTTTATTTGTTATCCAAAGCAGTCAAGGACAAGTCAGGGAGGTTACATCATCTCTCTGCCCACACAGTCAGCCTTGAACTCCCCCAGTCCTGAATGGGAGAAAGGGTCCAAAAGGAGAGATGGGGGTCAGTTGCCAATGGCATAATTATGTGACTGGCTCAAGCAGGGTTTAAACAACAGACATACAGGTTTAAATAACCGTGTGACCAAAGTTGTCCACATACGACTTCACCACAGAAACAAACTGGAAAACTGACATTAAAAAGATTTCCTTTAGGGGCGCCTGGGTGGCTCAGTTGGTTGAGCGTCCGACTGGCTCAGGTCATGATCTCTCAGTTCATTGGTTGAGCCCCTCATCGGGCTCCGTGCTGACAGCTCAGAGCCTGGAGCCCGCTTCGGATTCTGCGTCTCCCTCTCTCTCTGCCCCTCCCCCGCTCATGCTCTGTCTGTCAAAAATAAATAAACATTTAAAAAAAAATAAAAAGATTTTCTCTTCCAGTGATAAACAGTTTAATTTTTTTTCCTCCCTTTCACCACAACGGCTATGAAAAGAACATCACACATTCACCAGGCTCACTCACAGTTCATGCACGTGTGCATCTCATTCTGTCCTAACAAGAGCCCTGTAAATTACATATTAGAGGAGAAACTGACTACCAGATGATTGAAAATCTCCCAAGATCCCACAGTAGTGACAAAGCTATGACCGGAGCCTGGGCCTCCCAACTCCAGGATAATACTCCTTCCTTTGCTGAGCTTAGGAATAGGTGATACAGGCAATCAGCAGAATGGAATGCTGAAGCTCCTCTGGACCACCTCCCCGGATTCTGAGAACTCTGTCAAATGTCTCTCATCAGCCTCCACTGCCAGTGTCCAAGAAGCTTATTCTCACCAGGTCAAGCACACATCATTGACACCTAAATGTCATTGACAACCCTAAGTCCCCAGGGTTGGGCTGCCAGGTGTGGTTGTGTAAGTTGTGCACTGCTCAACCCAAGAGGGTTCATTAATATCATGGCCTAAATGTCCTGTCTCAATGTGCAAAATGTGTGCCATGGGCCATCAGGTCATGTACAACTCATTGCAGAGCTTGTATCCTAGGCCCTTATGTAATGCTGTACTATGTTCACATAATCCCATTTCTCACTATAAATTATATGACATAACAATAAAATATCAACAAATAAAGCCTAATATATAAAAAATAAGTATAACAGAAACTATAATTAACATTATAATATTTATAAAGTGGACTCAAGGATGCTGCTACCAAGATTTAGTGTCCAAAGATTACCATGTTTTAGTGAAAATTCACATGCTATATACCTTTATGCTCTTGTCCTATCACAAATAATTTTCATTCTTGCCATGGGTCTCACAGCATACTTCACTAAGGCCTATAATATTATAGCAAGGCCACATTAAAGTCACATCAACAACTGAAGTCATGGCCTGATAATGTATAAAAAGAGAAAAGAAGTTGTTTTTTAATAACAAATAACTACCAAATGTGAGTTCTGAAGGGGGAATAAATATCTTTGGTTATTTTATAACATCATAGTTTGAAAAAGACCAGCCAATATTATTTTCCCTCTTGGAGTAACATTCTTAAAAGTTGAGCAAACTACTAAACGCTAAAAATGAATATATAACATTATCATTGTCAGTATCCATAATTAGTTGGCCTAATTTGTACTTTGGAAAACATTAAGGAAAAAAATTACCCAGTATAGACAATATGTCCTCTGTCGATGCTTAGGTGCCTGTGGTAAATGTTGGCAAGAGTGCCTGAACTTATATTCACTTGTGTGTGCACACCATTTTGTGTTCTTCTCAATCAAGAGGTAGAATCAGTTTCACCAGCACCTGAATGTGATCTGTCCTTGTGAGCTGACATGACCAACAGATTGCAGTAAAAGTAATGGTGCCAGTTCTGAGCTTCTTGGAATGTTACCAAGAGAATACCAGCAAGCTAGTCTCCTGGGGGGGGGGGGGGGGTAGGGGGTAGGGGTAAGCGATTATGTGCAACAGAGCTAAGAGATCAGCTAAGATGACGAAAGCCATCTTGGACCAGTAAGGCTCCAATCTACCCAATAGCTGACTACAGATATATGAATGTACTGGGCCAAATCCAAAACCACTCAACTAAACCCAGACCAAAGTTCTAACTCCTAGAATCATGAATAAAACAAATGGTTAAGACATGATTATTTGGGGTTGTTTGTTAAGTATGAAAATCTAACTGAATACGTAAAGAGGAACCAATATCATCTTATATTTGTATCTAGTTTCCTTTTAGCAGAAGAGTCTCTAGTACAAATATTTCTACCTCATCTCATTTTACAGTCTTGCTTGTAGGACTTTATTCTTTGTGTGGCTACTTTCTCCATTATTAAGACATCTTTCTGCTCAGCAGCAGACACACAGGTATTCTTCCACTGACCCCAGAGACCCTGTCTTCACATGACTACCCTGAAAAGAAAATTGGCTTGGCAATTAGTTTTTCCAATTTATTAACCAGCCATTTCAAATTCCTAGCCTGTGACAAACCTTCCTTGGTAAAGAAGTCTAAAGAGTTGTGTGAGAGCATCAGGACTCCATAGTGTAAACCTACTTGAAGAAATCGCACTTAGTCCTCCAGTCTAATGATGGATGCAAAGACATACTACTGACTCATCTTTGAGATTTGAGGACTTTGAAGTTTGAGAAACTAACTTATCAGGAAGCTAAAAGGGACCTTGAATTCCTAATAGATTCCTAAAGAGAATTCCTAAGAGTCCATCCCTAAGATAAGTTATAATCATAATTATCATCACCTGAAGTTTACATAGTTCTTAATCTCTAGGAAATCTATAGGGAAGTCTGAACAACCAGAAGCCAGTGTCAAATACAAGGTGTCCTCTGATAAAAGGAAGAACTGGCAAATGACCTTAAGAGAAAGCTCTTCCTGAAATAGAATACATGAAAGAAAAAATAAGGGAAGTCTGTGACAGGATTAAAAGGATGACAAACGTCAAGTGGGAGATTTACTGTGGGAGAAAAAGGTCTGTATTCCACATAATTTTTCTGGACTGAACACTCAGTAATAAGGCATTTAATTCAAGTTTATCACCGCTAATCTCCAGATAAGCTGTTCAAGTCTCATTTTCCACATCTGACTCCATTTTGTGTTAGAGAAGGATTTTTCCCTTCTGTATCCAATACCACTGCCAAACACTGCTGCCATAATTGCTATGCCCAATTCTCTGATTAAGGTATAAGTAGCCATTTCTCTTCACTGGAGAAGAGTGCAACTCTAGATAGCTGCTTCTGAGACCATGCCGTACATATTCACACCCTAAATCACTTCCTGTCTGCCCAGATTCTCATAAAGCTCAAAGAACTCATGATGGTGCTAAACAACCCAGAACAGTACTTTAGGCTTCAACCACTGAGGTAAAGCCGCTGTTGGAGATTATTCCATAGTGAAGATCTGGATACACTTCCTCACATGCAAAGCTATGTCAGAGAAGGAATGGCTGTAGGAATCAGGGATTACTCTGACAAGAAGATGATTCGAGAGGCACAAAATAGCCAGTGATGTGTTAGAAGCAGCTCTTAGCAACTCATAAGAGCATATGTTCAGGTATTTTACAAGCTGGCCGACATCACATCAGTAGTTGATATAAGCTATAGTGGGAGAATTTATGCCACAGAATTAACAAATACTACAACAAATGACTTTATTTTTCTGGAAAGCTGATTGTTAAACATTTGCCTGTTTGTCATTGAAAATAGCTGTCTTCAATTATTTTAAGGTATATCTTTCAAAAGAGATTGTATTTGCTCAAAAACAGAGCTTCTCAAAGCTTTCTAACACAGTATTCACAAAGGTAAGTGAGAATAAAACAGATTCCTTGGAGCTCCATGGATATGGTCCAAAGTGGCAGAGAATCGAAGCAAGTATTAAATACTGAAGGCAATGAGGATGTATAATAATGATAGAAATAAAATACTGGGAAACAATAAATATATTTTATGTAGCCCATGAGTAGGCTTAAACATTTAAACCACATGCATTTTGGGGCCCTTGGGCGGCTCAGTTGGTTAAATATCTGACTTTGGCTCAGATCATGATCTCACAGTTTGTGAGTTTGAGCCCCGCGTTGGGCTCTATGCTGACAGTTCAGAGCCCGGAGCCTGCTTCAGATTCTGTGTCTCTCATTCTCTCTGCCTCTCCCCTGTGCACACACACTCTCTGTCTCAAAAATGAATAAACATTTTAAAAAGTGAAGTACATGCATTTTTAGGACGGCATTAGGAATATTGTTATTAATTTTTTAAGTAAAACTATAGGTGTAAGGTAAAAGCATAAGGTAAAAATTTGAGAGTAACTATTAAAATTTATAAGGAGAATATGTAATGTCCCAAACTATATATGGAACAGCATATAATAAGACAATGAAATAAAACAACAGCAGTAAAAAAGCAAAGACAAAAATTCAACAAATAAAAGGCAAGAAAAGAAAAAAAAATAGAAGGTGTAAAATTAGAACAAAATATAAAGTTACATGGTAGAAAAAATCCATATGCACTGATAATTAGAATAAATGTTGAATTATTAAGGCCATGTGTTAAAAGATTTTAAGAATGGATTATAATACAAAATCCAGTTGATATGTGGCTATAAGAAATATGCCTAAAACATAATGACATAAAGGTTGAAGCACAAAGGTAGAAAAAAATGTACTAAAAGAAATTATTTACCAAATGAAAAGCTGATATATCTATATTAATTTCAGATAAAATTGGCTTTAACATAAAATATTATGAATATAGTAAGATGCTATAAAATGAAAGAAGGTTCAACTCCCCAAGTATATGATTCTAAAATTAGAGCCCATAAACAGCATTTAAATACATAAAGATAGGGGAGCCTGGGTGGCTCAGTCAGTTAAGCATCTGACTTCGGCTCAGGTCATGATCTCACAGTTCCTGGGTCTAAGCCCCACACTGGGCTCTGTGCTGATATCTCAGAGCTCAGAACCCAGAGCCTACTTCAGATTTTGTGTTTCCCTCTCTCTCTCTGCCCCTTTCCCACTCATGCTTGCTCTTGCTCTCTCTCTCTCTCAAAAATAAATAAACATTAAAACAATTTTAAATACAAAAAGATAAAATTGACAGGATATAGGGACAAGTTTTGCCATTCTGTGAAATATCAATAGAAATCCCTCAACTGGATAAATTAAAACTTAAAATGTTAGTAAATATATAGAAGACTTTAGAAAAATAGTAATATGCCGGATTTATGGGACAAATATAGAATATGTCAACAAGTAAATAGAGAATATTGATTCCTCTCAAGCTCACACTGAGTGTTTACAAAAATTAACTGTAGTAAGCCATAAAACAAGAGTATCAACATGTTTGGGGAGGTGGGGAATCACCACAGACCATATTCTCTATTATGCAATTAAATTAGAGGTTAATGGCAAAGAGATAAATTTAAATATTTCTGGTAGTTCATACATTTCAAAAGAGTACATTTCATTTATCTATATACCAAAAAGAAATCAAAATGGGAAATTGAAAAATATTTAGAACTAAGCTATAATGAAAAAATTACCTATCAATATTTGTCAAATAGAGCTAAGACAAACATTATAGGGAAATTTACAGGTCAGGTGTATATATTGGAAGGAAGAAAAGCTGGAAAACTAATGAAATGATATCAAATAAGAGGTTAAAAAAATAGAGCAAAAAGAAAATAGAGGAAAATAAGAGCAAAAAATGTGGAAAGAGAAAACAAAGAATAAGATCAGCAAAAGCAAAAGTCTTTTGAAAGGATTAATAAACTATAGAAAATTCTGGCTATCTTGGTCAATGTAAAGAGACAGAAATAAGCAGTACAAAAATTGTCCTAAAAGTATTTTAAAGAGAATACTAAAATATTGATAACAATACTAATAAAAAATCAGACAAAGATACTACCAAAATACCAAACTACAGTCCAATATCCGTGATGGACATGGATGCAAAAATTATCAACAAAATATTAGCAAACCATATTCATCAATACAGTAAAAGATCATTCACCATGATCAAATGAAATTTATTACAAGGATGCAAGAAAAGGTCAATGTTCACAAATCAATGTAATACAACACATTAACAAAATGAAGGATACAATTACATGATCACCTCAACAGATGCAGAGAAAAAATTGACAAAATTTAACACCCATTCATAATAAAAACTCTCAACAAAGTGTCTTTAAAGGGGACATAACATAATAAAGGCAATATATGAAAAATCCACTTAACATCATTCTGAATGGTGAAAAGCTGGGAGCTTTTCTTCTAAGATCAGGAACAAGACAATGATGTCTATATTAACCACTTTAATTCAAGATCATACTGGAAGTCCTAGCCACAGCAATCAGACCAAAAGAGAAATAAAGGACATCCAAATTGATAAAGAAGAAGTAAAGCTATCACTATCTGCAGATGACATGATAACATATATAGAAAACCCTAAAAACACCATAAAAACTAATAAATTAATTCAGTAAATTTGAGGATATAAATTAATATATAGACATTCTTGTGTTTCTTTTTTTTTTTTTTAACGTTTATTTATTTTTGAGACAGAGAGAGACAGAGCATGAACAGGGGAGGGTCAGAGAGAGGGAGACACAGAATCCGAAACAGGCTCCAGGCTCCGAGCTGTCAGCACAGAGCCCAACGCGGGACTTGAACTCACGGACCGTGAGATCGTGACCTGAGTCGAAGTCGGCCGCTCAACCGACTGAGCCACCCAGGCACCCCAACATTCTTGTGTTTCTATACACTACTAATGGAGTAACAGGAACTAACAAATTAATTCAGTAAATTTGAGGATACAAATTAATATATAGACATCTCTTGTGTTTCTATACACTACTAATGAAGTAATAGGAAAAGAAATTAAGAAAACAATTCCAGTTCTTAAGGGGAAGCTGGCAGCACAGGAGGGCGCTGGGCTTACCTTGTCCCGCTGATTACTTAGATTCCACCAACATCTGCCTAAATAACCCAGAAAACCACCAGAAGACTAGCAGAATGGACTCTCTGGAGCCAAGCGTAGACAAGAGGCCCAAAGAAGAGGATAGGAAGGGCGGAGAGGCAGTGAGCACTACACAGACTAGCAAGGGGGAGCCAGGGTTGTGGAGGGGCAGCCCGCCCAGCAAGGCAGAGCCCCCAAGTCTGGCTTGCAAAAGCAGAGGGGCCAGACTGCATGAGTTCTGACAGCCAGCAGGACTTAACACCTGGAATGTTAAAAGTCAACAGCTCTGCTCTCGGAGAGCTGGAGGGTGAGAGGACACCAGAAGGGAGACTTGTTGAGCCCTGGAAGACAGAGCTCAGCTCCACGAGGAACAAAGGTGCTGGCCAGCACCATCTCCCTCTCCCATCCTCCAGCCGAAATTCCAAAGGGAACCAGTTCCCATCACCAAACTTGTTTGCACTGCGCGAACACCCAACGCTGTGCTTCTGTGGATCCATCCCTCTGACGGGTCTGCCTCCCTCCTGGTGCTGCAGAGCCCCTCCTGCAGGGGACCACCAACAGCAAAGCAAGCTAAGCCTGCCCTTCCTGCCCCTGTGCACCTTGCAGATCCACCCCGGCTAATACACCAGATCCCATCAAAGCAGCACCACGAGCTTGGCAGTGTACAAGTAGCCCGGACATGGGCCACACCACTCCACAGTGAGTCCTGCCCCTGGGAGAGGGGAAGTTAAGGTACACAACAGTCTGACTGTGGCCCCAGCGGTGGGCTGGGGACAGACATCAGGTCTGACTGCAGCCCTGCCCACCAACACAAGTTACTCCAGACAGCACAGGGGAAGTGCCCTGCAGTTCAGCACCACCCCAGGGACTACCCAAAATGATGAAATGGAAGAACTCTCCTCAAAAGAAACTCCAGGAAGTAGTGACAGCTAACAAATTGATCAAAAATGATTTAAGCAATATAACGGAACAAGAATTTAGAATAATAGAGGTAAAATTAATTGCTGGGCTTGAAAAAAGTATAGAGGACAGCAGAGAGTCTATTGCTACAAAGATCAAGGGACTAAGAAAGTAATGAGGGGCTAAAAAATGCTATAAATGAGGTGCAAAATAAAATGGAGGCGACCACATCTCAGATTGAAGAGGCAGAACACAATAGGTGAATTAGAAGATAAAATTATGGGAAAAGAGGAAGCTGAGAAAAAGAGAGATAGAAAAAATCCAGGAGTATGAGGGGAGAATTAGAGAACTAAGTGATGCAATCTAATGGAACAATATCCGTATAATAGGAATTCCAGAAGAGGAAGAGAGAGAGAAAGGGGCTGAAGGTGTACTTGAACAAATCATAATTGAGAACTTCCCTGATCTGGGGAAGGAAAAAGGCATTGAAATCCAAGAGGCACAGAGAACTCCCTTCGAACATAACTTGAATCGATCTTCTGCATGACATATCATAGTGAAACTGGCAAAATACAAGGATAAAGATAAAATTCTGAAAGCAGCTAGGGATAAACATGCTCTAACTTATAAAGGGATACCGATAATACTAGTGGCAGACCTATCTCCTGAAACTTGGCAGGCCAGAAAGGAATGGCAGGAAATCTTCAATGTGATGAACAGAAAAAATATGCAGCCGAGAATCCTTTATCCAGAAAGTCTGTCATTCAGAATAGAAGTAGAGATAAAGGTCTTCCCAAACAAACAAAAACTGAAGGAATTCATTACCACTAAACCAGCCCTACAAGAGATCCTAAGGGGGATTCGGTGAGTGAAATGTTGCAAGAACCCCAAAGGACCAGAGACATCACTACAAGCATGAAACCTACAGACATCACAATGATTCTAATCCCATATCTTTCAATAATAACACTGAATGTAAATGGACTAAATGCTCCAACCAAAAAACATAGAGTATCAGAATGGGTAAAAAAAAAAACAAGACACATCTATTTACTGTCTACAAGAGACTCATTTTAGACCTGAGGACACCTTCATATTGAAAGTGCGGGGATGGAGAACTATTTATCATGCTACTAGAAGTCAAAAGAAAGCTGGAATAGCCATACTTATATCAGACAAACTAGACTTTAAATTAAAGGCTGTGACAATAGATGAAGAAGGGCATTATATAATAATTACAGGGTCTATCCATCAGGAAGAGCTAACAATTATAAAGGTCTATGCACCAAATACTGAAGCCCCCAAATATATAAAACAATTAATCACAAACATAAGCAACCTTAGTGATAAGAATGTGGTAATTGCAGGGGACTTTAATACTCCACTTACAACAATGGATAGATCATCTAGACACAGGATCAATAAAGAAACAAGGGCCCTGAATGATACATTGGACCAGATGGACTTGACAGATATATTTAGAACTCTGTATCACAAAGCAACAGAATATACTTTCTTCTTGAGTGCACATCGAACATTCTCCAAGATAGATCACATACTGGGTCACAAAACAGCCCTTCATAAGTATAAAATAATTGAGATCATACCATGCACACTTTCAGACCACAATGCGATGAAGCTTGAAATCAACCATAGGAAAAAGTCTGGAAAACCTCCAAAAGCATGGAGGTTAAAGAACACCCTACTGAAGAATGAATGGGTCAACCAGGTGATTAGAGAAGAAATTAAAAAATATATGGAAACAAATGAAGATGAAAATACAATAATCCAAATGCTTTGGGATGCAGCAAAGGCAGTCCTGAGAGGAAAATACATTGCAATCCAGGCCTATCTCAAGAAACAAGAAAAATCCCCAATACAAAATCTAACATCACATCTAAAGGAAATAGGAGAACAGCAAAGATACCCCAAACCCAGCGGAAGAAGAGAAATAATAAAGATCAGAGCAGAAATAAACAATATAGAATCTAAAAAAACTGTAGAGCAGATCAACGAAACCAAGAGTTGGTTTTTTGAAAAAATAAACAAAATTGACAAACCTCTAGCCAGGCTTCTCAAAAACAAAAGGGAGATGACCCAAATAGATAAAATCATAAATGAAAATGGAATTATTACAACCAATCCCTCAGAAATACAAGCAATTATCAGGGAATACTATGAAAAATTATATGCCAACAAACTGGACAACATGGAAGAAATGGACGAATTCCTAAGCACCCACACACTTCCAAAACTCTATCAGGAGGAAATAGAAAACTTGAACAGACCCATAACCAGCGAAGAAATTGAATCAGTTATCAAAATTCTCCCAACAAGTAAGAGTCCAGGACCAGATGGCTTCCCAGGGGAGTTCTACCAGACGTTTAAAGCAGAGATAATACCTATCCTTCTCAAGCTGTTCCAAAAAATAGAAAGGGAAGGAAAACTTCCAGACTCATTTTATGAAGCTAGCGTTACTTTGATTCCTAAACCAGACAAAGACCCAGCAAAAAAAGAGAACTACAGGCCAATATCCCTGATGAATATGGATGTAAAAATTCTCAATAAGACACTAGCAAATAGAATTCAACAGCATATAAAAAGAATTATTCACCATGATCAAGTGGGATTCATTCCTGGGTTGCAGGCCTGGTTCAATATTCACAAATCAATCAATGTGATACATCACATTAATAAAAGAAAAGATAAGAACCATATCCTGTCAATCGATGCAGAAAAAGCATTTGACAAAATTCAGCATCCTTTCTTAATAAAAACCCTCGAGAAAGTTGGGATAGAAGGAACATACATAAATATCATAAAGGCCATTTATCAAAAGCCCATAGCTAATATCATCCTCAATGGGGAAAAACAGAGCTTTCCCCCTGAGATCAGGAACATGACAGGGATGTCCACTCTTACCACTGTTGTTTAACGTAGTGTTGGAAGTGCTAGGCTAACATCAGCAATCAGACAACAAAAGGAAGTCAAAGGCATCAAAATTGGCAAAGCTAAGTCAAGCTTTCATTTTTTGCAGATGACGTGATATTATACATGGAAAACCTGATAGACTCCACCAAAAGTCTGCTAGAACTGATCCATGAATTCAGCAAAGTTGCAGGATACAAAATCAATGTACAGAAACCAATTGTATTTTTATACACTAATAATGAAGCAACAGAAAGACAAATAAAGAAACTGATCCCATTCACAATTGCGCCAAGAAGCATCAAATACCTAGGAATAAACCTAACCAAAGACGTAAAAGATCTGTATGCTGAAAACTATAGAAAGCTTATGAAGGTAATTGAAGAAGATATAAAGAAATGGAAAAACATTCTGTGCTCATGGATTCGAAGAATAAATATTGTTAAAATGTCAATACTACCCAAAGCTATCTACACATTCAATTCAATCCCAATCAAAATTGCACCAGCATTCTTCTCGAAGCTAGAACAAGCAATCCTAAAATTTGTATGGAACCACAAAAGGCCCCAAAATTTTGAAGAAGACCAAAGCGGGAGGCATCACAATCCCAGACATTAGCCTCTACTACAAAGCTGTAATCATCAAGACAGCATGGTATTAGCACAAAAACAGACACATAGACCAATGGAATAGAATAGAAACCCCAGAATTAGACCCACAAATGTATGGCCAACTAATCTCTGACAAAGCAGGAAAGAATATCCAATGGATAAAAGACAGTCTCTTTAACAAATGGTGCTGGGAGAACTGGACAGCAACATACAGAAGAATGAAACTAGACCACTTTGTCACACCATTCACAAAAGTAAACTCAAAATGAATAAAGGGCCTGAATGTGAGACAGGAAACCATCAAAACCCTAGAGGAGAAAGTAGGAAAAAACCTCTATGATCTCAGCCACAGCAATTTCTTACTTGACACATCCACAAAGGCAAGGGAATTAAAAGCAAAAATGAACTATTGGGACCTCATAAAAAGTTTCTGCACTGCAAAGGAAAAAATCAACAAAACTAAAAGCCAACCAATGGAATGGGAAAAGATATTTGCAAATGACATATCGGACAAAGGGCTAGTATCCAAAATCTGTAAAGAACTCACCAAACTCCACACACAAAAAACAAATAATACAGTGAAGAAATGAGCAGAAAACATGAATAGACACTTTTCTACAGAAGACATCCAGATGGCCAACAGGCACATGAAAAGATGCTCATCGTTGCTTCTCATCAAGGAAATACAAACCAAAACCACATTGAGATACCACCTCATGCCAGTTAGAGTGGCTAAAATGAACAAATCAAGAAACTATAGACGTTGGCGAGGATGTGGAGAAATAGGAACCCTCTTGCACTGTTGGTGGGAATGCAAATTGGTGCAGCTGCTGTGGAAAACAGTGTGGAGGTTCCTCAAAAAATTAAAAATAGATCTTCCCTATGACCCAGCAGTAGCACTGCTAGGAATTTACCCAAGGGATACAGGAGTGCTGATGCACAGGGGCACTTGTACCCCAATGTTTATAGCAGCACTCTCAACAATAGCCAAACTATGGAAAGAGCCTAAATGTCCATCAACTGATGAATGGATAAAGAAATCGTGTTTATATACATAATGGAGTACTCTGCGGCAATGAGAAAGAATGAAATATGGCCTTTTGTAGCAACGTGGATGGAACTGGAGAGTGTGATGCTAAGTGAAATAAGTCATACAGAGAAAGACAGATACCATATGTTTTCACTCTTATGTGGATCCTGAGAAACTTAACAGAAAGCCATGGGGGAGGGGAAGGGAAAAAAAAAGTTAGAGAGGGAGGGAAGCAAAACATAAAAGACTCTTAAAAACTGAGAACAAACTGAGGGTTGATGGGAGATGGGAGGGAGGGGAGGCTGGGTGAGGGGTATTGCGGAGGGCACCTGTTGGGATGAGCACTGGGTGTTGTATGGAAACCAATTTGACAATAAATTTCATATTCAAAATAATAATGATGATGATGATAATAATAATAATAAAGAAAACAATTCCATTTACAATTGCACCAAAAAGAATAAGGAAGTGAAAGACCTATATAATGAAAAGTATAAAGTATTATACCTATATAATGAAAAGTATAAACAGTGATGAAAGAAACTGAAGATGACACAAACAAAAGAAAAGACATGCCATGACCATGGATTAGAATAACGAATGTTAAAATGTCCACACCACCCAAAGCAATCTATGGATTCAGTGCAATCCCTATCAAATTACTAAGAGCATTTTTCACAAAATTAGATTAAATCATCTTAAAATTTGTATGGAAGTACAAAAGACCCCAAACAGACAAAGCAATCCTGAGAAAGAAGAACAAAACTGGAGGTATCACAATTCCAGGTTTCAACATATAGTTCAAAACTGCAATAATCCAAACAGTTTGATATGGGCACACAACAGACAGGTACAACAATGGAACAGAATAGAGATGCC
This sequence comes from Panthera pardus, assembly GCF_024362965.1. NCBI lineage: Eukaryota > Metazoa > Chordata > Mammalia > Carnivora > Felidae > Panthera > Panthera pardus. The sequence continues at coordinate 67,785,798 of NW_026526821.1, read as the reverse complement.
AGAAATAGACTCGCATTTATATGGTCGATTAATCTGTGACAAAGGAAGAAAAATATATAATGGGAGAAAAGACAGTCTATTCAATAAGTGGTGTTGGGAAAACTGGGCATCTACATGGAAAAGAATGAAGCTGGACTACTTTCTAACACCATACACAAAAATAAACTCAAAACAGATTAAAGACCTAAATATGAGACCTGAAACCATAAAACCACTAGATGAAAACACAGGTAGTAATCTGTCTGATGTCAGCCTAAGCAACGTTTTTCTAGATAGGTCTCCTCAGACAAGGGAAACAAATGCAAAAATAAATTATTGAGACTATGTCAAAATCAAAAGCTTGCATGCAGCAAGGAAAGACATCAACACAATGAAACAACAACCTGTTGAATGAAAGAATATATTTGTAAGTAGTATATCTAATAAGAGGATGATACTCAAAATATATTTTTTTAAAAACTTATACACCTCAACACTAAAAAAACAAATAATCCAATTAAATAATGTGCAAAGGAAATGAATATATCTTTTTCCAAAGACAACATACAGGTGGGCAACAAACACATGAAAAGATGGTCAGGATCACTGATCATCATGCAAATCAAAACCATCATGAGGTATCACCTTACGCCTGTCAGAATGGCTAATACCAAAAGACAAGAGATAACAAGTGTTGGCAAGGATGTGGAGAAAAAGGAACCCCCTTGCACTGTTGTCAGGAATGTAAATTGATTCAACCACTGTGGAAAACAGTATGAAGATTCCCAAAAAATAAAAATAAAAATAGAAATACCGCACCATTCCGTATTTCTACTACCAAACATTTCCCCCAAAGAAAATGAAAGCACTAATTTGAAAAGATAGATGTACTCCAATATTTACTTTAGCATTATTTACAATAGCCAAGATATGGAAGCAACCAGTGTCCATCAACAGATGATAGATAAAGAAATGTGGTATATATGTATAATGGAGTACAACTGAGCCATAAAAAAGAATGAGATCCTGCAATTTATGACAACATGGATGGATTTAGAGGGTATTATGCTAAGTGAGTAAGTCAAAGAAAGACAAAGAAACTATGATTTCACTAACATGTGGAATCTGAGAAACAAACAAAAAGGTAGAAACAGACCCATAAACACAGAGAACAAATTATGGCTACCTGAGGGGAGAGGGTGGGAGGATGGCAAAAAGAGGTGAAGGTGAGTAAGGTACAGGCTTCCAGTTATGGAATGAGCAAGCCCTGAAGATGAAAGGTACATTGTAGGGAATATAGTCAATGGTATTTTAATAGCATTGTATGGTGACAGATGGGAGCTAAACTATGGTGAGCATAGCATAACACATAGAGTTGTTGAATCATGTTGTACATCTAAAACTAATGTAACATTGTGTATCAATTACACTTCAATAGAAATAAATGGACAGAAATAAATACTAAAAATTGTTTTAAGGGACACCTGGGTGGCTCAGTCAGTTAAGCATCCAACTTCAGCTGAGGTCATGATCTCACGGCTCATGAGTTTGAGCCCCGCACCAGGCTCTGTGCTGACAGCTCAGAGCCTGAAGCCTGCTTCAGATTCTGTGTCTCCCTCTCTCTCTGCCACTGCCCCACTCTCACTCTGTCTCTCTCTCCCTCAAAATAAATAAAAATTTAAAAAAATTTAATTGATTTAAAAAGATTTCATAGAAAATACTAAAAATCTTTATGACAATAAACACTAAAACTTGCATGAAATATCAAGTTTCTAAAAAAAATATAACAAAAATTTTAAGAAAAAATAGGAAGCCTAAATAACACAGTAACAATTTATAAAGTTGAATTCACTGTATGTATATATGTATATGTGTACATATACCACATCTTTATCCATTCATCGGTCGATGCACATTTGGGTTCTTTCCATAATTTGGCTATTGCTGATAGTGCTGTATTTACTCGGCAATCAAAAAGCATGAAATCTTGTCACTTGCAACAAGGTGGATGGAACTAGAATGTATTATGCTAAGTGAAATAAGTCAGTCAGAGAAAGACAAATATTCTATTATTTCACTCCTACGTGGAATTTAAGAAACAAAACAGATGAACACAGGGGAAGGGAAGGAAAAATAAGATAAAAACAGAGAGGGAGGCAAACCACAAGAGACTCTTTTTCTTTTTTGAGAGAGAGAGAGAGCACACGAGAGAGAGCGAGTGAGCGAGCGAGCATGTGAGCAGGGAAGGGGCATAAAGGGAGGGAGAGAGAGAAGGAAACCTGGACTGTGAGATCATGACCAGAGCCAAAATCAAGAGTCAGGCGCTTAGCAGACTGAGCCACCCAGCCTTCCCCATAAGAGACTCTTAAATACAGAGAAAAGACTGAGGGTTGCTGGAGGGGAGTTGGGAGAAAGAATGGAATAAATGGGTGATGGGCATTAAGGAGGGCCCTTGTTAGGATGAGCACTGGGTGTTCTATATAAGTGATGAATCACTAAATTCTATTCTTGAAACCATTATTAAAGTATATGTTAACTAACTTGGATTTAAATAATTAAAAATATGACGGAAATATACAAAGTCTCTGTCAGTGGAATATTAGCCACAAATAAAGGTCTGAATTTTAAAAAAAGCAGTTGGTGGCTCCTGGGTCTGTTAAGTGGCCAACTTCAGCTCATGTCATGATCTTGTGGTTCGTGAGTTTGACCCCTGTGTGGGGCTCTGTGCTGACATCTCAGAGCCCCGGAGCCTGCTTCAGATTCTGTCTCTCCCTCTGTCTCTGTCCCTCCCCCACTTGCGTTCTTGTGTTCTCTCACTCTCTCACTCTCTCTCTCTCTCTCTCTCTCTCTCTCTCTCTCTCTCCCCCCCCCCCTTCCCTCTATTTCTCTCTCTCAAAAATAAACATTAAAATTTTTTGAAAAGTTGAAGGAGGCCTAGGTGGGTCAGTTGGTTAAGCGTCTGACTCTTGATTTCAACTCAGATCATGATCTCATGGTTCGTGGGATTGAGGCCCAAGCCCTGCATTGGGCTCCGCGCTGACAGTGCAGAGTCTGCTTGGGATCCTGTCTCTTCCTCTCTCTCTGTCCCTCCCCAGCTTGTGCCTTCTCTCTAAAAAGTAAATAAATAACCTCAAAAATGTTTTCAAAAAAGTTGAATTTATATTTTTAAAAACATACATATATACACACACATAACATAAAACCAGGCATAGGTGGTTTTACATGCAAGCAAAGCCATACTTCCAAGGAGTAGATTATTCTAATCTGTAACACTTCTTTTTCCTAAGAACAAAATAACCAAGATCATTTCCCAATTCAGTCTGAGAAAAATATATCCTTGATACCAAACCACAAAGGGACAACATAAGAAAGGTAGAAATTACACTGCTCACTAAAAACTATTCATTACTGGGGCGCCTGGGTGGCTCAGTCGATTAAGCAGCTGACTTCTGCTGATCTCGCAGTCCGTGAGTTCGAGCCCCGCATCGGGCTCTGTGCTGACAGCCTGTTTCAGATTCTGTGTCTCCCTCTCTCTGACCCTCCCCTGTTCATGCTCTGTCTCAAAAATAAATAAAACGTTAAAAAAAATTAAAAAAAATAAATAAAAACTACTCATTACTAAGTTACAAATTACTTATGAGCATAGATGCCAAAATTCTAAATAAAATATTGGGAGATTAAATCAGTGTATAAAATGACAATTACTCATAAACAAGTCTGTTAATCCTGAGAATATGAATAGTTTAAGTATAAAATTAGCATCATAACTCAGCAAATTAATAGTTCTTTTAGGGGGGAACAAATGAAGAAAAGGCATTAAACAATATTGATCTCCATTGATACTTAAAAAAAAATTCTTAGAAACCTTTTCTAAGGTCTTTAACCTGATATCTATCCTGGTACACACCAAAAGCCTGTGATAAATATCATTTGAGTAATGAAAAATAAGAAAATATTTTCTTTAAAAACAGGAACATGACAAGAAGGCTCACCATAAACTTCTAATCATCATTGCACTGGATATCCTACCCAGAGAAGAAAAGAAAGAGAGATAGGGAGAGAAAGAGAGAGAGAGGTGGAGAAGGAGAAGGATGAGACAATGAAGGAGGGGGAAGAGAGGGAAGGGAAGGAGAGAGAGAAAGAAGAACAGGAAGGGAGGAAGGAATTTAAAAAGAAAAAATAGACTCATATATACATATAATATATGTGCTACATACAATGTGCTTAGATGTGAATGGTAGTCTACATAGAAGTGTAGTAAGGCAATTAGGTATAAGATAAATATTCCAAAATCAATTGCATTTTTACAATGTGATAACAAAGTTATTTTAAATACTGATATTGTTTACAATGGCAAAAACATGTATATGTCATGTAGATATAACTTCTACATAACTTCTTTCTTAAGATATTAAGACCTTTGTGGAGAAACTATAAAACTGTATTGAAAGACATCAATGAAGGCCCTATAAAGGATGGTAATATACCACAATTAGGGCTAAGAAGACTTAATATCTTCAAGGTGATAATTTTTCCCAAAATTAATCTATACAATCAATGTAATTCCAAACAGAATTCTATCAGAGTTTTTTTCAAGAAGTTTGACAAAAGTGTCCAACTTCCGCACAGGTTACAATATCACGGTTTGTGGGTTCGAGCCCAGAATTGGGCTCCACGCTGACAGTGTGGAGCCAGCTTGGGATTCTGACTCTCTTCTCTCTGCCTCTTCCCCACAAGTGCTTGTGCTCTCTCTCTCAAAATAAATAAATAAACTTAAGAAAATAAGAAGTTTAATAAGGCTGATTCTAAAATTCATATGGAATAATCAAGGTCCAAATAGGCAAGATATTACTTGAGAGAGTATTTTCTTACCATATATCATGTATCAATCAAGACTTAAAGTTCAAGTGATTCAGTAGAGCACTGGTACAGATAAGAAGGACAATGGACTATAAAAGAGCTTCAACACAAACTTATTCAAAACACTTACTTGAGATAGGAGAAAAGTAGTTTTTATAGATGAGGGGGGAAAAGGGTCTATTCAATAAATGGTTCTGGGACAACTGTTTACTCATGTGGATAAAAACTATTATATCACTGGGGCGCCCAGGTGGCTCAGTTGGTTAAGCATCCGACTTCAGCTCAGGTCACGATCTCGAGGTCCGTGAGTTCGAGCCCCGCGTCGGGCTCTGGGCTAATGGCTCAGAGCCTGGAGCCTGCTTCTGATTCTGTGTCTCCCTCTCTCTCTCTGCCCCTGCCCCATTCATGCTCTGTCTCTATCTCAAAAATAAATAAAAACATTTTTAAAAAATTTAAAAAAAAAACTATTATATCACTAACACTGAAATTGAGTTCCTGACTCAAAGTATATATAATTCTCAATATCAAGTAGATTAGAGACTTAAATGTGCAGAGCAAAACCCCAAAATTTTTAGGAAAAAAAAATTGGAGAATATTTTCCTAACCTCAGGATAAAGAAAGATCACATGAGAATAAGAACATAAATTATAGCCTATTTATACAATAGAATATTCTACAGTAATAAAATTAACTAACTACAGCTACATATAACATAGCAAATGGGTTATTCTTAAAAGTGTCAAGTTAGTGTAAAATAGCAAGTAACAAAAGACTACTTAAAGATTGATACAATTTGTATAAAATCAAAATAAAGCAAGCAAAATTAAGCAATATATTATTTGCTGATACATACTTCGGAGATAATTTTTTTTTATTTTTTCTTCTTTAAAAAAAATTTTTTTAACGTTTATTTATTTTTGAGACAGAGAGAGACAGAGCACGAACGGGGGAGGGTCAGAGAGAGAGGGAGACACAGAATCTGAAACAGGCTCCAGGCTCTGAGCAGTCAGCACAGAGCCCGACGCGGGGCTCGAACTCACGTACCGCTCGATCGTGACCTGAGCCAAAGTCAGACGCTTAACCGATTGAGCCACCCAGGTGCCCCTGGAGATAATTTTTTTTAATTAATGGAATTTTAAAACACAAAACTCACATTAATGGTCACTTGCAGGCATAGGAACATCAGAGGGAATCAGAAGGAGCAACTAAGTAGATTCAGTGGCACTTGTAATGTCCCATTTCTTCAGGCCGCCCTGTTTTATAATTTTGCTTAATAATTTATATGTATTTTATTTATGTTCTGTAAGTTGTGAATATGACACAGTTTTAAAATAAAAATTTAAATTTTAAAAGGATTTGTGCTCATTTTACAAGGTCTAACTTCGTTATAATTGGAGTTGTAGAAGCCTAAGTGGAGATTTGTGAGGCAGGGGTAGAGATGGGAGTTTCGACTGGTAATGAGTTTGCTTTTGTTTTTGTTTTTGTTTTTTGTCACTGGTGTTAGTCAAGCATAGGCAGGTAAATCCCTTTAAATTATTGAGAATACTTTATTTTTATTAAGTTTATTTGTTTATTTGGGGAGGGGGCAAAGAGAGAGGGAAATAATGAGAATCCCAGGCAGGCTTTGTGCAGAACCTGATGTAGGGCTTGAACCCACAAACTATGAGATCATGCCCTGAGCCAAAGTCAGAGGCTTAACCAACGGAGCCACCCAGGTGCCCCAATTATTGTGAATATTTTAGAAAAAACTTAAGCATTAGTTGGTTGACTGCATTAAATCCCCTCCATATCTGAAAGACTATTATTGTCAATTGTCAAGTCAAATAATTTAACTATTAATGTTAGCCAAACCTGTAACTACATAGAGTCCATGTAAGTATCACCCTGATCTTCCAGTATTGGAATTAGAATGAATCAGTTGCTCCCAGAAGAAGCTAGGGAACAACTTCACCTTACAAGTCACTTGTTTCTGTTTTTCCTTTAATGATAATTTAATCCATTCATTTTAAGTCATTATTCCTCAGTGAGGGGGAGGAAGGAGAGAGATAAATATATACATGTTTAGCATTTTCAGCTAACTCAATTTTATGCAACTAATTACTTAAAAATAGTGTTGAAACTAATTTTAGGAAGTAATAAATTTTAGGGAGAGTCCTGGAGAATATTCAGCCTTTTAATCTTCAAAGATTCTGGAGTTTGAAGTAGAAGGCCACTTTACTGAAAGTGTTACCAAACGTTTCCTGATTCCTGACCATCAAGCAGCCATTGAGAATGCCAATCAAAGTGCAAAGACTATCACCTACAGGGAGCACTTAGAATTAACTTAAAAGCATAGATTAAATAAATTCATCTGTGCCAATGTCCCAAAGGCAAGGACAATCTTCCGAGCCTGAAAATAAGAGAAGCCAGAAGGATCCGCAACAGAGAGTGGATTGCTGGTGTCCACTAAATCCACACTGAAAATACAGCCCGTTCGTCAGGTCACTCAGATTAGTCACTTATATCTGTGGACAACCCTCTCATAAGTGCCTTCCCCCCAGGAACTTACTAACCCACCCATCTATCTTCTGAGCAACACCAGTTTTGGTTGTTAATTACACCAAGAAAGAGGGCTGATGACTAAGACCCACAAATTCAGGTTTTATACCCAGTAGGCTGGAGGAAGAGGTTGATGCCAAGACTAGAAACAGGTCCATGCCCCTCACTGAGTGACACTCTCATTGATGGTTCTCATTGTATGTTGTGTCTGTTTTTGGAGAAAGTCAATCATGTCACTCTCTTGAGAAGAGAACGGTGATCAGCAGGGACACTTCTACAGTTTAATAAATGTAAACTACTCCAGACATGCATCAAGGTTCTATTTACTCTCTTCCTTGCGTTAGGGTGGAAGAAATCCAATAGAGAAGAATAAGGGAGTAGCTTATCTTGCCCCGGAAATCACTACAGGCACACAGGAATTTTGCTATTTGTCTGAAAGTGACAAAAAAAAAAAAAATCCTTTGGTCAGCCACGTGACCCTGGCAGATATCTTCTCATAAGAGTGCTGTGTGGAGCTTCTGAAATTTGTGGAGATTTTTCTCTGCAGATGCAGCAAGAAAGCAGGTGGATGGGTGAATAAGTATGGCCTTGCTCCTGGTCTCCTTGCTGGCATTCCTGAGCTTAGGCTCAGGATGTCATCATCGGATCTGTCACTGCTGGCACAGGGTTTTCCTCTGCCAAGAGAGCAAGGTGACAGAGATTCCCTCCGACCTTCCCAGGAACGCAGTTGAACTGTGAGTATCAGAGGCAGCGGGAACAATGGTGGGGCTGGCATTTGCATGTTGTGTGCTATTATTATTTTCACTTTAGGCTGATAACGGTTGGGCTGAACTATTTCTGCACTGACCAAAGGCTTGAATAAAACAAACTCCCCCATCCTAACAACTCTGCTCTCCCAGGATCTTAGTGAGAGCCTGTCTCAGCCAGACAAGGAAGGCAGTATGGAAAGCTCAATTCAAAGGCAGAAGGAAAATGTTTGAGTCTTTTCAACACATTTGCTCTTGGGTTCCAAACTATGTTTCATGAAACCAGAAAAGTAAAACTTAGAAAAACTAGAAACTTTGAAGACCTGGAATTAAAGGCAGAAAGACAGTTTTGATTTAAGTGAAATACACAACATGTCTCCTAAGGACACTGAATTCAAGAAGGCACAAGTCACTGTCACTTTGGAGCCACCAGCAAGTAATTCCTCAACAGAGGTTCTGCTTCCTGGAGAAACAGGGAACTAGAGGAGAAGGGAAGGGGTGTGAAGAAAGGGAGAAAGAACAGGGGAGGCAGAGTGGGCATGAAAAATATAGCATCGTCTTTCAAACAGCTAGGAAAATGTGATTCCCAACTTGAGAATTTTAGTAAACTATTTAATAGGAAGTCAACAGACTCTCAGAGTTGGACAAGATCTTAGACCAGTTCACTTTATCTCTTCATTTTGCAAATGAGGAATCTGGGATCTGGAGAGACAAAAGATTCGTGCAATCTCTTACAAGGAGCCAAAGCATAGTCAATACTAGAAAATGGGCCTTTTGACTCATAGTCTACTCTTCTTTCCCCCAAAAGATTCGTGCAATCTCTTACAAGGAGCCAAAGCATAGTCAATACTAGAAAATGGGCCTTTTGACTCATAGTCTACTCTTCTTTCCCCCAAACCTCATTCTGTCCAATTGATTACTACTTCCCCAAAGAACTGGGAGGTTACAGCTCAAAGGATATAGATACACTCAGTATTTTTATCCCATGTATTTTATTTAAAAAAATTTTTTTAAATGTTTATTTATTTTTGAGAGAGAGAGGGAGAGAGTCAGAGTGCGAGTGAAGGAGGGACAGAGAGAAAGACACAGAATCTGAAGCAGGCTCCAGGCTCCGAGCTGTCAGCACAGAGCCCGATGCGGGGCTCGAACTCACGAATCATGAGATCATGACCTGAGCTGAAGTTGGACGCTCAACCAACTGAGCCACCCAGGTGCCCCTTATTCCATGTATTTTAAATAGAAGCCGCTATTCTGGACGCCTCTTTCACTCTTGGTCCCATAAGGCTAAGGAAGACTCTTATTTTACTGCAGAGTATGGTCATCTTTTCAGTTCACAATTACCACAGCCACACTCAAACATGGTAGTGACTTTCACATTGTCACTCAGGGACAAGTGGTTAGTAGTACACTTGGTTGGTTCCACTTGCTACTTTTTCCCTGGACATCCTAAGTCCTCAGTTCCTATCCAGAGGCAGCTGCAGCAGCAGAGTAAATAACTCGTCAGCTCTGTGTTTTGGGTACACTGTCTCAGATGAGACAGTTATTCCTGATTATGGGGAAGAATGTGCCTAGGCACAGTCTAGTCATTATAAACACAGGAGAAGGCCAATGCACCTGAGCTCCTGAAAGAAGTCACTGGCTCCTAAGCAACTTTGAACAATTATTTAACCCCTTCTGAACCTCAGATTCCTCACTTCTGAAGTGGTTTTACTACAACCAGTTTGGTTGGGTTGTTATTAAGACTAAAAGACATAGTTGCCTCACAAATATAGCCATTTCTGACTCTCCACTTCTTCCAATATTTCCCTGTGGGCCAAGCAGTGCCAACCAGTTACTAGAGCATACAACCCCTAACAAGGTTTCATTTTAGTAATAATCCTCCATATCAAACTCCCTTCTGCACTAGGCCATCTACTTTCTTACATCTCTTTACTAGATTTTTTTTCATTATGCATAGAAAACATGAAGAAAGAAAATGAAGGAAGGAGGGAGGAAAGAAACGAAAATCCATTCCCAAACCCCAAACCTCAGGGAGTATGTGTATATAGTGTGGAAGGAGCAGACGTATGATTTTTTAAAATAATTCATACTAAGATATAAATGACTAAAATTTGTCTGTCCAAGAATACTTTGCAACTGAGAAAGAGACTGTAGGTAAGAGTGTTTGTAACTCTTGACAAAAGGTAGCCCTGGTCAACGCCTTCCTTAGGTGTATATACTAGAGGACAAAGTTGCATAAAACTAAGAAGGGGAATGCCCTTTATTGGCATTCCCCCCATCCCAGGAGTGAGTGTAGTTGCTTGAGAGTTTTGAAAGAGTTCTCCCAGATATCTAATCTTGAGAAGATTCTTTTCTCTGCACACTCATTAGTAGGGTGTGAATTGGGCCATTTTAGAGTTTAGCTTTGCAATCTTCTGGGCAAGGTATATACAGAAAAATAAGATACATGTTGCTTTGGTTGCTAGACATAAAAAAATTATTTGAGGATATTTTGGAGGTTAGTTTGTTCATCACAGAAGAGCAGATAAAATGCCACATGAACTACTCAGGTGCTGAGTGATAATGAAAGAACCATTATTTTTATTTGTGCTTTTTAAGAGGATTGGATTGGGTTTATCTGGAACATTGGCAGAGGGAAGATGAAACAGCTTGTTCAACTAAGCATTTCTAGTTCACCTTGCAGTCTTCTGCATTTGGATATTGACTTTAATGATGGTCACATCAAGTGGAGATGGATGGAATAGCTGGGCTTCACTGAGTGCAACTGTTTAATCCATCAATACATCACAGCTTCATTGTCCGTCAAATTCACCCAGGGGAGAACAGGTGCTACATCTTAACCATGTACAGTTTATCCTAGCAAAGCATCCACCTTGCAGCACTTTCATTCTATCTATCTGCCAGCTATCACCAGAGATTTCTAATTCCCAACCATCAGCACATGCCAATGTTAACACAAAAGGAATAGGAAAGCATCACCAACAGGCAGGTAGATTCCATTTACCAAAGGGCCCATACTATTTTCCTGAAGCCTTACACATAATACTTCATTAAAATTGCACAGTAGAACTGCAAGTTTAGTATTATTGTTCCATTTTTCAGATGAAGCAAACCAAAGAGCTCTAGAGTTTGATAATTTCGACAGGCTCAGTCCTGCGGCTCTTGGATAGCAGAGCTGGGATCCAAACCTGAGCCCGTGCTCCCACAGCTTATCTCTGTTGTATAAAATAAAAGCCTCCTACTCATTTTGTTTGTTCCTCTTCAAACAAACAAAAGATGTCCTTTAGAATTTTGACTGGAGGTTAGCAGTTTTTCTGTTAAGAGTCAATAATAAATACTTTAGGCTGTATGGGCCATAATTCTCTACTCCAACTTCTCAACTCTGTCACAGTTGTAGGAAAGCTGACACAGACAAAATGTAAATGAATAAGCATGGCTGTGTTCCAACAAAGCTTTGTTTTTTGCCACTGAAATTTGAATTTCATATAATGGTCGCATGTCACAAAGTATCATTCTTCTTTTGATTTTTTTTTATCATGTAAAGGATGAAAAATAGTCTTTGCTCATGAGCCACAGAAAAACAGATAGGCCAAGTATGGTCCACAGGCTATAGATTGCCCACCTCTGATTTAAACTATAGCTGAAAGTGGCTAAATCTTACTGGCTTAAGTAGAGTTGAGGCAGTTTGAAACAACATGGTGCCATGAGGAAAGTACTAAACTAGGTAAGCTGGATCAGGAATGGAGGGAATTCTAAGATAACATTCTTTTTTTTAACATTTATTTTGAGAGCGATAGAGAGTATGAGCCAGGGAGGGGCAGAGAGAAAGAGACAGAGAGAATCCCAAGCAGGCTCCATGCTATGGGGCCCGACTCGGGGCTCAATCCCACAACCATGAGATTATGATGCTTAACCAATTGATCCAGACAGGCACCCCAGGTAATATTCATAGGAGGATCTTTTGCTGTTTTGACAAGTCAGAGATGGTATAGTATAGCCTTTAGAATCCGAGAGACTGGAGTTCAAACACAGGCTGTGACACTGTTTTTTTTGCTCAATCACATGGCCTCTTGGCCATGTCATGGAAACTGCAATGTGGGCCTTTTTCAAAGAGTTGCTGTGAGGACTATATGAGATAATGAATATAAAACACCTAGCGTAATGCCTCTCAGGTGGTGGTGGTGATGGCTGTTGCTGTTGTCATCTGTAAAACACTAGGGAAAAAAAAACACCAGAGGGCATTCATGACGACCAAATGAATCAATAGGTATGAGAATGCTTTTCACAATTGATAGAAAGATCTTTATAACTCTATAAGACTCCTACTTACTTAAGAACAATCTGGGATGAGCACTGGGTGTTGTATGGAAACCAGTTTGACAATAAATTTCATATTAAAAAAAAAAGAATAATCTCCTCCTCCTCCCAGTGGCTGGAGGACTTACTCTCTGTGCACTTATTTTCTAAGTAAGAAAATGTGTTCTTTTAGGCTTTCAATATTTGGCAAGAACTCAGGGAGGTTTCGTTCTGACCACAGTCAAAGGAATTTTGATTTCTGACTTACCCTAGAAACTCAGTTTCAGTTGGAGGCAGTCAATGAATCTAGCAAGGACACTTTGATCTTGCTTTTTTCTTCCTGGAGTTACAATTTCCAAGGAGAATGTGAACACCCATTCAAAATCTGAAATTTTGACTAAGTGACAGTGCAGATACAGCTATCTTTCTCTTCAGCAGGGTCAGATGACCACAATACTAAGAGGAGAAAAGGGCCCACTGGCGGTCACTGTCGACGTAGAGAGATCTGTACTGAGATTTTATTATAGGCTGCCTTTTTTGACCCCTCTCTTCACTTTAAGTTCCTGTATCTCATTGCAGTCTCAATTGGCCAGCCCTTACTTGTAATTATCTAATTATTATTTTGTTTTGCTTTGTTTTCTTCCTTTGCCTTATACTTCTTGTTTCACTGCTTTAGTTTAGATCACTCTCCTTACTCCATCATCATAGATTATTGTTTAGCTAGGAGCTCCTTTAGACTTTCCTTAGTTCTAAGTACCGTGTGCCAAAAGGGAAGACTTTTCCTATGCCAATAAGGCTCTGTGATCTCTAAGAAGGAAATACAGCTTTTGATGTTTGCGAACAAGTTTAATTGTACTTTTTTCCCTCTGAAAAGCATATTCTGGAATTCATATTCTGCGGAACACATTTTAGGAAAGGCTAATCCAAAGGCTGTTCTATCCAACCCCAGCCACTAGAATGAACCCCTTGTCAAGTGTTAACTGTAACTTGGACCTCCTGACTCCTAATTCAGTATTCAGCATCAGCTGGAGATAAATCTTTGGCTGGGTTTTTAGTACTTTGTGTCTGAGAAGCTACCGTTTAGGAATGTACTGTGTTCTCACGAAGAAGATGGTTTTGAAGACTATAGCCATGTGGAAACTAGATGTTACTTACACTGAAGTGAAGAAAGGAAAGATAAAACACTGGATTACAAAACTACTAAAACCACCCCTGACTTCTGGATTTGTTGAGTATTGATGGTTGACTTTCTTGGTTGCCCACATTCAATCAGTTTTACAAACTCCCTTCATGTTGCTACTACCAGCAACTCTTTCTTTATTGCCATCATCTGTTTGGGCCCTGAACATTCAAAGCCTGGATTGTATAATTATGTTCTACTTTATCTCCTTTCAACCAACCTCTCCCTCTTCTCCAAATTAGCCTACACACCGCCATTGAATTTTTCTGCATAAAATACCATTGCCACCATGTTATGAATCCCCAGCTCAAAATTACTCAATGGCTTGTTTTTCTGACTGCCTCTCACTACTGTCCAACAGGAGGCAGCTATTCTGCAAGGCTGATGAAGACTGGCTCTTTAATTCAGTGTGTGTATTTTTGCCTCCCTGTGTCTTCACCTTATGCCTATTTATACTATCCTCAGTTTCTTCTTTCTTGCCTCTTGAAGTCTGACCTATGGATCATAATCTTGCTCAAAGGTTGCCTTCTTGATGAAGTCTTCCCTGACCAGTTCATCTTTATTTAGTCTGGATACTAGTACTGTTCGATTCACACTTAATCTTACTTTGCTCTTATTTGTTCATGTGTGTTGTATTTCCTCAACTGCAGTGAAAATTTCTTTTGTATTCTTTGTTGTGCCTGGTTCAATGCAATGTATGTTCTGGGCCTTCAATTACATGTAGAACAAATGATATAATAAATCAGGGGGAATTACATCTGTTTATTCACTCCGCTCTTCAATACTAAGGAAAAGATTCTTATAAAAGATGATTATTGTTCTCCCTGTGGTGCAGTACTATAGGATTTGATAGTTTTCTTATTTTCCTTGCTTTTTTATTATGTGTTTGTTTTAAGAAAATGCCTATATGTCATTCTAGAATTAATTAATTTATTCAGAAGGATACAAAGATCAGAAGCAAAATCTTCCAAAGGTTGAACATCCTGTATTCTAGGCACGTCACTCAGTTCTCCTGACGTAAATAATACTACCTGCCTCTCTATACCTAATGAGAATATGAAAAAGATAAATGAAATTGCCTAAACAAAATCACATCAAGCCATGCAGTAATGTTCAAAGAAATATAATTTTTTCCAATTAAGGTCAGATTCCAAAACCTGAACATGAGGTTTTCTGTGTTCCCCAGATGTGCTTTGATTACTGTAGTTCTGTCTGGATATCAAAATCAAACACCCCACTGTGCAAATTGCCCCAAGTGTCCATATCCGGAGACTCTTGCTGTCTTGTTTAGATATTTCTTTGAAAGAAACAAACAGCACAGTTTTCTTGCTAATGCATACATAATCCTTTCTCTTGGAACAAAATCAAGCACCTACTTTAGTGAGAAATGGTAGGTATATGTCCAACATTTGGAATTTAATTGGGCTGAGGATAAGGGAGGTTTATATTCCCCATGGAGAAATCAGAAAAATGACTATAGGAAAAACTATATAATGCTTATCTTGAAAGGGAAAAAGTAGAAATTCTATCGCAGGGAAAGAATCCTTTAAAATACAAGATGAATTCTACCCTCAGAATTGGCTAAGAGCTATAATTTACAGAGTCATTATCAGCAATTGAAGAGTAGGGGTTTGAGAGAGAATTCCAATTTCTTGGTGATGATAAAATCCCTTGTTTACCCTAAAGGTGAGCACTGTCCTTCCTCACCCAATTCCTCTACCAAAGAAGCTGGGCTTCAGAAGCCAGACGTGTTGGCAATAAATGGGAAATTCATTTGACTTGTGATTATCCTTCTCCAAAGACACTAATTGGGTTATCTAGTCACTATGGTTGATTGGACTACACTTTTTTTAAGCTGTTAGATTTAGACTCTCCAATTCAGCTTTATTTAGACTAGACTCTAGCTTATATATCCCACAAGGTCAGCTAGAAAAGAGAGTAATTATTTTTAATTGCTTAGGATCTGATTATAATGAGATCTGGATGTTTGTTCTTAATCTGACCTCCCTGTGAAGTATCTCAGAGCATGTTGTGTGTCTCTGACCTGAACATGCCATTACCTTGTTCTCTCATATGGAATAGCCTAGCGGATCTGAAAATCTTCAAGTGACGGACAAAAAAAAAAAAAAAAAAACAGTATAAAGTAACCAAAGCCTTGCTATAGCCTTGAACTCAGGTATTTTTAGTCTTAGGAGTGGCTTGAGTCCTCTCTTTCATCCCTTCTCCCAGACCATTTCAGCAACAGCTAACACAGAGCCATCACAGAATCCAGTGTCAGAAATAATGGAAAATAAACAGCATGAGCCAATTTTTACATCTCCCAATTGGCAAGCTTGACGAAAACCTTTAAAAAGTAGGAACCCAAAAAGCTCAGCTAAGTTTCAGTGAAACAGAGATTAATTAATTGAGGATATCAGAGAGAAAACTCATCAGTAGATTGGTGAAACCTGAAATAAAATGATGCTAAAGTTTCATTCAATTCTTTTTTTTTTTTTTTGGTTTATTTTGAGAGAGAGGGAAGGAGCGAGCTAGCAGGGGAGGCAGAGAGGGAGAGAGGGAGGGGGGAAAGGGAAAGAGAGGGAGAGGGGTACAAGAGGAGGGCAGGGAGAGGGGGATGGGGGGGAATCCCAAGCAGGTCCCACACTGGCAGTGCAGAGCCCAATGTGGGGCTCAAACACACAAACCATGAGATCATGACTAGAGTCGAAACCAAGAGTTGGATGCTTAACTGACTGAGCTACCCAGGCACCCCTCATTCAATTCTAAAATGCTTTGATTTTACAAACATCTTCAGGCACCAAACTTCCCAAAGCAAAGAAGCTTTTTTTCAGTCTCAGAATCCAGCAGGTGTGTGATTCCTCAACTCATGCAATTTCGGTTGTGGGATTCTGGGGGGGGTGGGTTCTATTAGGCTCAGTAGACTGTTCTGTTGTTTTGACATGAAACACAGAAAACCTCCACACAGACACCTCTGTCTCATAACTTTCAGCTTGGCAAGGGGTTTTAAACATATTTGTGGGAGATCCCATTTCCATCAATGGCTACAACTAAATAAATGAGGGCTGATGGGAGGTCATGGAACATTTCATCCACAATCCTCCTGGAATAAGAAGGGCATGGAAAAGGAAAGGTCCCTCATATGGAAGGGCCACAGCCTGGAGCACTAGATTTTTCAAAAAGATTTCAAAGATTTTTCAAAACTTAAAATATTCTGTCCTTTCTAATAAAATCTACTAAATTTTGGTTCAGACAATGGATCACATGCCTAGAAGACAGGGTTGCCTCTACATGTGCATTCTTCATCATCTCACAGTAACCGCTTCTGAATTAATATCAGTGCCTTCAGCCTTCTACCCTCCCAGCTTCCTGCTCTGAGCCCTTGCTCTGGTTTAATTCCCCTGTGGGTTTCAATAGTCAGATTCAGGAAAAAAGTCCCAAGTCCTATGTTTGACATTAAGGTCTTCCATATTTTGGCCTCAGATTAGCTCTCCTGTCCTCTTTCTCATCTTCCACCCTTTCAACTCTTTGCTTCATGCACTACTTTCTATTTCCAGATAGGTCTTCTATTCCCCTACCCAAATACTATTACCTTCTCCAACCTGAAGTATATTTGCCTATTTCAATATGGTTCGGTTCTGAGACCAAAGTAAAGATGCTCATTTTTCATGAAGTTTTCTTTCAACAGAAAATATTTGGTTATGTTTGTGCAAGGCACTGTACTAGGCTCTTAGAAAAACGGAACCAACAGGAGAGGCACAATTTGCCTGTACTTGTGGAGTTGCTCAAAGAGAAGAACATCAAAGAAATAATGACAATGATGTTTTTCCTCACCCTGTTCACAGAGATCAAAATCCCCCCTGAGAATCCAGCATACTCATTGTTAAATCCACTCATTTGAAAATTAACTGCAAGTTGCAATCTGAAATTCTAAATTGTGGGAACTGGAAGAAATGGACGCCCAGTAAAAGCCAATGAGAAGATGTCTACCTGTTTGCTGTCAGAAGACAGTTGATGAAAAGATGGGCATCTGCCTGTCCCATTGATACTTGCCCTTTTGACCACCTAGGCTTGATTTCAGGAATTATGCAAGGCCACTTCCAGAACAGTATAGTCTTTAAAAGGTCAGAAAAATCCTTGCTTTATTTTAAAAGGAGAATATGGACCTCAAATAAAAGAGAATGACAAATGAACACCTGCAAACTTATGGTAAGGTTTAACAGAAAAATGTCCAAATATTTAAATTTGACTAGAAGTTTTTAAATTGTGCAAATACAAGGGACTGGGTCCTCTGAGTTGAGATAAAAGAGAATGATACAGAAGGTGGAAAACAGCACCAAAAGGTTAAGCTTCATCTGCACTGTTTTCTTTGCCAACTTTATAATTTTCCCCAAAGCTGCTGTGTTCATGAATACTATTATATGGATACCAGGAGATAGTATGTTAAAGGAACATATGTATTAATGCACTGTGTATGCCAGCTTTCCCCTAGAGAAGCTGAGTGTCATCTCTGAAATTTGGTAATCACACAGAGTTAGTCTCAACAAAACACAGATGTCTCTTCTGAAATGACACAACTTAAAATTTTCAACTTTGGCAAAAGGAGGACACTAATAGGGAGTCCTTAAATGCTCTTGAATGTATAATCAGTTTTCTTTTTGTGTAAATTTCAAACTGTTTCTGCATGGTTTTGTTAGCTTTAGAATAGAAAAACAAATTGAACAAAAAAGAGTGATCACTCCATCACCAAATAATGTCTGAGCAAGTATCAAGAGTTCGCCCAAACCCTCGCCACTGCTATACCCCCACCAAAGCTAACCTCCGATCAGGGCAGGAAGGGAAGAAACCTTCATTTAATTGGGGTTTGTTTTGTACACAACAAGCTGTGTAGAATTTCTGTAAGTAAATATATTGGGGGTGGGAGAAAGGCAGTGGAAAATGCAACAAGAAACACTCTTTTAATTTAGAAAACAAGCTGAAAAGGCAGTGAAAGCAAATATGAGAATATGGTGAACAGAAAAGAGGTCATCTGAATTTCTACATACAGTAGCAGAATTGCTTATCAGGACCCTGATTGTAAAAATCTGTCGGGCTCCTTCAATAAGAACATACAGTCTTGGAATGGCATCTTGTTCCCCCAAACAAATACTAGAGACAAGAGAAAAAAGAACAAACAGTTATGATAGCCAGATAGGAAAATTATAAAGTAGCTCTGGCAAAAATTACAAACTAGCTCTGGAGAAAATTACAAAGTACCTCTGGAAGCAGAGCTCTCCACTAAGATGCCAGAGGGAGAGCAAAACAGCAACAGAAGTTGGAAGGAAAGAACGAGAGGGAAGGAGGGAAGGAAGAAAGGGAGGGAGGGAGGGAAGGAGGGAGGGAGGGAGACAGACAAACCCCTGGGCATTAGATTTAGGAAATCTCTGAGCCAGTATCTAAATCTTGCCTCTTGAGTTGGTCAAATTCCCTGGGTAAGATTTTCCCAAGCTCCTACCCAGATGGTGAAGCCCCATGTCAGCATTTTGGTAGCTGAGGAAAAGGGCTAGGGTCTTAGCATTTAGCATCCTAAGTACTCCTTGGCATTCTCCAGTCCAGAAACTACCTACTCTACTCTCTTTAAAGAATAAACCTTTGCTGTTTTGCTCAAGTGGGGAGAAGCACTTGCCTGAATGCTCCAAGGGGGAAGCATGCCTGCCTCTTCATCTTTCTACCAATCCTTGTACGTTAGCCACCTGACCCTATTTGTTCTTCATGCCCATTTTCAGGAACATCAATGCCTCCAATTCCTGAGTGTTTTAGGGATTGTGCAGTACTGCCAAGTCAGTACTTCTTAAACTAATGTGTAGGCAAATCAGAAGAATATATTGGGAAAATTCAGATTCTAGTTCAATAAGTCTGGAGTGGGGCCTGAAAGTCTTCATTTTTAACCAGCTCCTAGGAGGCTTTGTGGCTTTATGCCTTTAAAAAAAAAAAACAATGCTGTCTTCTCAGTGGAGCTTTTAGAGGAAATAAATAGTTACATGTTTACTACACCATCTCTTCTCATCAATTATTATTCAACCCACTCATTATTCAACCCACTCATTCTGGCTCTCTTCCCATAGGAACCACTGAAAATGTTCTTGTCACAGGTACCAATAAACTTATATTTTCATTATGTTTTATACTGTGGTTATAGTACTTTTCAAATAAAAAATAAAAATTTCAATATAAGAGGAATGCCACACAATTCAGATGCCAGATTCAATGGTCACTCCCCTATCCACATCTTACATGCCTCTCAGGAACACCACACAGTTAGCCATCTTCTTGCTTGAATCACTTTTCTACCACACTAGACTTCCTCCTACATCTCACCACAGACCTTGGTCTGTGTTGAGTTCTTTACTGCTTCATGGTCTTTCAATGTTAGTTTCCCAGGTTCCACCTGGATACTCTTGTCTCATGCACCTGTATTCTCTGTAGGGATCTTATCCAGTCCATGGCTTTAAATACCACCTCACCTATATTCAAAATACATATGCTGTGCCTGACCTCTTCTTTAAGCACCAGGCAGGTAATATCCAGCTGAAACCTTGGTCTCTCCACTTGGATTTCTTACTGGCATTTCAAAACAAAACAAAAGGAGCAAGTAGAAAATAGTACACTTAATCACCCTCCCCTAAATCTCTCAGAATCTCCTCTCCCAAGCTTCATCATCTACCTAAATGCACATAGCACCAGCCCCCCAACCCTAAGTCCAATCCATCACCAAGTGCCAGAGATCTGACCCCTAAAAAATAGCACAAAAGTCTCCACTTCTCCTTATCTTCCTTACTATCATTCTAGCTCAAACCATGATTGTCTCTCACCCAGGCACAAATGTCTACTCTCCTCATCATCTTCCCTACTATCACTCTAGCTCAAACCACCATTGTCTCTCACCCGGGTTATTGCAATAGTCCCCACCACTTCCATCCCCTGGTTCCACTCAAAGTGACAATCCAGCCCTCACACAGCAGCTCGATAAAGTTTTAAAGAGTATGATACATAGTCACTTAGAATTGCACACAGAATAAAATTTAACAACCCATGTTTCATGATTACCTTCTATGACCAGCACCATTCTAGGTGCTAGAGCACCAATATTGAGTAAAACAGAAAAAAAATCCTTCCCCCTTGGAGCTTCTATGCTTTGCCATGGCTGTAAGGCACTCCATGATCTGACCTCTACCTGCCGTTCCAGAGGCATAGTGTACATCATCTATCACCTGCCCATCACCACTAACCTTAGCTGCCCTAGGCCCCTTCTGCTCTTCTAATACACTAAGCTCTTTCCCACTCAAAGTTTTTTTTAACTTCCATTTCTTTGTCTATATGTCTTTTTCCCCCTCTCTAGTGGTCATTCATCTTTCCAGTGTATACTGAAATGCCACCTCCTTAGAGAGGTCTTTTTTGACCAGTCTGCTATAATAGCAATCCCCATTGCTCTCGCATAGGACTCTTTTCTTTCATAAGGTAACTGCAATTTGAATGTTTTTACTCACCTATTTACTTTTATCCACTAGAAACTAGAAGTAAAGTTTCATGATGGCAAGGATTCCAGCATACAGAATAGTTCCTGGTACACACTAGATGATCAATACATACATGAATGAATAAATGAAAGTCCCTTGAAGCAAATAAAAACTAGAAGGAAAGACCAAATGTAACAAACATCTAGGAAGTCCTACTCTATCACCATGCTGTTTGCTTCTCATAGTATCTCACCCAGCAGTCTTGCACTGTAGCTATTACTGTTTTCATTCTGGAAATAAAGAAAATGTAATTAAAGAACTAACCCAAAGCTATTCAGCTTCTCAGTTTCAGAGCTGAATTTGAGATTACTGATAAAACTGATTTTAAAATGCCCAGTGTTCATACTAAGCTTGAAAAAAAAAAAAAAAAAAAAAACAAAGAGGACCTCCCTGTGCTCTGAACTCCTAAAGCCAAACAATCTAAACTCTTCATTGAGCTTAAATATGTACAATTCTGGAGCCATCCATAATGCAAAACTTACGTATTGTCTTGTCTCTCAAATCCTGTAAGCTCTCTGAGGGCCAGCATTCCACCCTTCTAGCCATCCATGATTTTGTACTCAGTAACTAATGAACAGGGAGCATGCAGGCAGACAGAAGATGAGTGAGTAGGGTCATGTATAAATAGGACTAAAAGGTAAATGTCAATGGCCATTTCCAGTGATAAATTGCAAAGTAACCAGAAGTTGTCTAATAATGCTCAAGAGCTTCTTGGGCGATATGTGCACCTGTGGAAAAGGTGATTGGCTCTTCTCCCTGTTGTCCCTTACATATTTCCTGTGAGGACAGTCTCTCAGAAATAATCAACCTTAAGCAGGCTTAGTAGCTGAACTTCTATAGCTGTAGAGGCTTAACAAAAGTGAATGCCATGCGGAAATGGCACTGCTTGCTGAAGGCTTGGAGAGCTCTGTAGATGCTCCCTAAATGGTCCTCATAAAATGATGAACCTTGAAGATGATGTTATAAAAGTCCCACAGAATTTTTTTTAAAAAATCCTTATTGATCTCATATGACCTCACAGCTTCTTTTCTACAATTTCTCCTAGATTTGAGGAACTGTACCTCTGTTGTCTCATCTTGGATGTGGTTTCAAGTCTGGGCCAAGTTGCTCTAACTAGTCCACATCATATATAACATGATTCGAAAAACAGCAAGCTGGCTCAGTTTACCCAAAACATCTCCCCTGCTACTTGTCACAATGCCATCATTAATAAATAAATCCTTGCTGCCTTCAAGATTGCCTTAATTTCCAAGACTCTGCAAAGGAATCTAAAATCCTTTTGGAAGAGAAATATCTTTAAGTTTTTGAAAACTGGTCCTTTGCTCTAGCATTTTTCAAAACAGATTCCTCATAACTCTACTTTTATAAGATGCTCAAGAAAAAGTAAATTTTATTTAACTTTTTTAATGTTTATTTGAGAGACAGAGCACAAGTGGGGGAGGAGCAGAGAGAGAGGGAGACACAGAATCCAAAGGAGGCTCCAGGCTCTGAGCTGTCAGCACAGAGCCCGACACTGGGCTCAAACCCACGAACCATGAGATTATGACTTGAGCCAAAGTTGGATGCTTAACTGACTGAGCCACCCAGGCACCCCAGGAGAAAGTAAATTTTGAAAAGTCTTCCATGACCAAATAGGTTTGGGAAAACTGCATGCTATACCCCCATTCTAAAGATTCACAAAGTACATAACATATTAAAGGCTCTCAGAAGCATTCCAATTCTATATAATCCATAAGTGTTCCACAGAATACACTTTTGGAAACTCTGATTTAGTGAGATATAGCTAACCAAGATTATGCTTTGGCAAATGGGCCTCCGTATATACCCAGAGGAACTGGAGAGTTGAGAGAAGTAGTATATACAACCCAATATATGTGGTAGACACCAAAAACTATTTCCCCTCTTTTCAAAATTCTATGTGTGCCAAGTCTTCACCTGTGAAAACCTGCTTTGCTCTTCCAATCAGAGAATTTTTATGCTACATGAACTTCAGAGAGCATACGCTTCTTCCGTCCCTTTGTTTTAAGAATTAAAACTGAGGCCCAGCAAGATGAAATGACTTGCCTAAAGTCATGTGGGTAATTAAAGGTATTTTCTAGCCTCTATTTCCAAAGCCAAAACTTTAAACCCACAATTGACAAGTTTCTATGTCTGGCTTGCTGATGAAGCATACCTCTCTCCTCCCATAAAGAACAGAAAACCCTCCACTGCCACCTCTACCTCTCCTCTCACCCAAGGGAACACCTTCCAGATATTCGTTAGAACTCTACTGCCTTTTCCTTTTACCTGCTTCTGAAAAACACCTTTATTAAGATAACACACAAAGTTCACAAGTCATTCAAAGTATACATTTCAGTGGTTTTTAGTGTATTTGCAGATATTTGCAACCATCACCATAGTCAATTTCCAAACATTTATCATCACCTCAAAGAAAATCCCTTTTCCTTCAGCTATTACTACCCTACCTACCTTCTTACACCCAGACCTCAGCAGTACTAATCTACTTACTGTCTTTAAATTTCTCTATTATGGACTTTAATATGAATGGAATTATATGAGGTCTTTGTGACTAGCCTCTTAGCTTAATATTTTCATGGTTCATTCAAATTCTGACAGGTATCATACTCCATTCTTCTTAGGGTTGAAAGAATTCCTTTGCAGAGACATACCACATTTGTTCAATCACTTGTTGAGGGACATTTTACTCACTCTTTGCCTATTTTAAATAACACTACTTTAAACATTTGGGTACAAGTTTTTGTGTGGACATGTGTTTTCATTGTTCTTGGTGTGCACTTTCAAGTGGAGTAGTTGAGTCCTATGGTAACTTGATGTTTAATACTTTGGGGAACCACTAAACTGGTTTCCAAGGTGGTTGAGCCATTTCATATTCCCTTGAACAGTGTGTGAGGTGCCTATTTCTCTACATCCTTACCAACCCTTGCTGTTATCTACCTTCTTGATTCTAGCCATCCTAATGAGTATGAAGTGGTATCTCATTGTGGTTTTGATTTGCATTTCTGTTATGAGCAGTGACACTGAACATCTTTTTATATGCTTGTTGGTCATTTTCATCTCTTTATTGAATATCTATTTAGATTCTTTGCTCATTTTGAACTGGGTTGTCTTATTATTGAGTTGCTAGTATGTTCCTGTACATTCCAGAACCAAGTCCCCAATCAGATGTATAATTTGCACCATTCCATGAATTGTCCTTTCACTTCATTGATGGCATCCTTTAAAGTACAAATGTTTTTTTCAATTTTTATAAAATCCAGTATATTTTTTTTAATTTTGTTATTTGTGCTTTTATGGTTTCATATCCAAAAATAACTTACCAAATTCAATGTCATAAAGATTTATTCATATGTTTCCTTCTGAGAGTTTTACAGTACTAGCTCTTATGTTCAGGCCTTTGATCCATTTGGAATTAATTTTTGTATATGATATTAGGTGAGTGTCCAATTTCATTCTTTTGCAACTAGATATCCTGTTGTCTCAGCACAATTTGTTGAAAACATTACTCTCTCTCTATTGAATAATCTTGGCAACTTTGTTGACAATTAGCTGACCATAGAGATATACAGATTTCCCGACTTTCAATTCTGTTCTACTGATCAATATGTATATCTTTGTGTAAGTACCATACTGTCTTGCTTAGTATTGCTTTCTAGTAAGTTTTGATATCAGGGAGTATGAGTCCTCCAACTTTGTTCTTTTTTTTTAATGTTTTTAATATTTATTTATTTTTGAGAGAGACAGAGACAGAGCTTGAGTGGGGGAGGGGAGAGAGAGAGGGAGACACAGAATCCAAAGCATGCTCCAGGCTCCGAGCTGTCAGCACAGAGCCTGATGTGGGGCTCAAACCCAAGGATGGTGAGATCATGACCTGAGCTGAAGTTGGACACCCAACCAACTGAGCCACCCAGGCACCCCCCAACTTTGTTCTCTATCAGGATTGTTTGATTTGCACTTCCATATCATTTTTAGAATCAACATGTCAATTTCTACAAAGCAATCCCAGCTGAGATTCTGATAAGGGATTGCACTGAATCTGTAGCTCAGTTTGAGGAGTGTTGCCATCTTAACACTGTGAAGCCTTCCAATTCATAAACATGATTTTCCATTTATTTTGATCTTCTATAATTTCTTTCAATGATGTTTTATAATTTTCAAGTTATACATTTTTTACTTCTTTTATTAAATTTACTGTTTTTTATTCCTTTTGATACTCAATGAATCAAAGTGTTTTAATTTTATTTTCAGTTTATTCATTATGAGTATCTAAAAATACAACTGGTATTTGTGTATTGATCTTGTAACCTGTAACCTTACTGAACTCTTTAGTTATTTCTAAAAGACTAGTTAATTCAGTAGAATTCTCTATATACAAAAATATGCATCTGTGAATGGAAATATTTTTCACTCCTTCCTTTCGTCTGTATGTCTTTCTTACTTTTTTATTGCCCACTTGCCCGACCTAGAATCTTCAGTACAATGTTAAGTAGAGGTAGCAAGAGTATACATCCTTGTCTTGCTCCTGATCTAAGGGAAATGCATCTACTTTTTACCATTAAGTATGATGTTAACTGTAGTTTCATAAATGCCCTCTATCATGTTGAGGAGGTTCGCTTCTATTCCTAGTTTGTTGAGTATTTTTTTAACCAAAAAAAGGATGTTGGATTTTATCAAAGGCTTTTTATGTATCAGTTGAAGTATTATATATTTTTTCTTATATTTTTTTCTTATCCTATCGATATGATGTACTTTAATCAATTTGGGGATGTTAAATCAACTGTGTATCCTTGAGATAAACCCTATTGAATCATGGTATATAATTCTTTTTACATGGGTTTGGTTTGCTACTATGTTGTTGAGGATTATTGCATTCATATTCATAAAAGACATTGGTCCGTAGTTCTCTTTTCTTGTGATGTCCATCTGGTGTTGATATGAAGGTAATACGTGACTCAGAGTGAGTTGGGAACTGTTCTCTTCAAATTTTTTAATAGATTTTGTGAATAATTGGTATTACTCTTTCCATAAGTGTTTGGTAGAACTCAGTGGTGAAGCCATCTGGGTGTGGAATATTTTGGGGGGGTAATTTTTTTTAATTACTAACTCAATCTCTTTATTTGATATAGTTCTGTTTGGATTTTATATTTCCTGTTGAGTCACTTTGCATAGTTGCAGCTTTCTAACAAATTTTATGGCGGTGTAGGAGGACGCTGAGCCCAATCATTGTAAATTATCCAATTAGTTGATGCACACTTATTCACAGCATTCCTTATTGTTTTTATAAAGTCAGTGATAATGTCCCTTCCTTCACTTCATATTATAATAATTTGAGTCTCTTTTCTTCTTGGTCATTCTAACTAAAATTTGCCCATTAAAAAAAATCTTTTCAGAGAATCAGCTTTAGGTTTTGTTTTGTTTTGTTTTCTATTCTCTATTCCATTAATTTCTGCTGTACTCCTTACTGTTTTCTTGCTCTGTTCACTTTAGGTTTAGGTTGCTCTTCTTTTTCCAGTGTTTTAAGATGGAAGATTATTGATTTAACATCTTTTTTAATATAGGCATTCACAACTATAAATTTCTACATAAGCATTGTCTTAGCTGTATCCCACAAGTTTCAGTATGCTATGTCTTGATTTTCCTTCATCTCTCACTTTTTTGTTCTGTTTTTATTTATGATATATTGCTTATTTAGTACTACATCGTTTAATTTTGGTATATTTGTGAGTTCCCAGCTTTTTTCCTGCCATTGATTTCAAATTTCATTCCATTGTAGTTGGATAACTTATTTTATTTCTAACCTATCAAATTTATTGAAGTTTTTTTTATGGCCTTGGGTATGATCTATTCTGGAGAATGTTCTATGTGCACTGGAGAAGAATCTGTACCTGTTGTTGTTGAGTGTTCTATACATGCCTGTTAGATGGAATTGGTTAATAATGCTGTTTAAGTGTCCTAAGTACGTGTTGATCCATCTAGTTTTTCTAACCATTATTTAAAGTAGAGTATTGAAGTTTTCAACTATTACCATTGAATCTTCTATTTCTCTCTTAATTTCTCAGTTTTCACTTCAGATATTTTGGTGTGTTATTCAGTACATATATATTTATAATTGTTACATCTTCCTTATGATTGACACTGTTATCTTCATAAAATATCCATCTTTATCTCTACTAACATTTTTTGTTTCCTTGTTTTAAAATCTCTTATCTGATATTAGTAGAGCCACTCCAGCTTTCCTGTGGCTGCTTTTTGCATATCTTTTTAAATCTTTTTATTTTCTATCTATTTTTTTTCTTGAATGTACTGTGTATCCTTTAGAAAGTATCGTTAGGTCATGTTTTTTAAATCCAATTTGACAATCTGTCTTAAAATTGGATTGTTTAATTCATTCACATTTAATATTATTACTGATGTAGTTGGATTTACATCTGCCATTTGATTTTTTGTTTTCTATGTCTCATGTCTCTTTTGTTCTTCTATTTGTCTTTAACAACTGTCTTGCACATTAAGTAGATTTTTCTAACATAGCTTTTCTAATTTTTTTTAATGATTTCTTTCACTATGTTTTGCGCAACTGCTTTAACAATTGCTGTAAGGTTTACTATATTTCTTATCAGAATCGGCTTTGGGTTTATGCTAGATTAATTCCAGAGTGAGAGCAAGAGTGAGAAAGACAATGTTACACCTATAGCTCTATTCCTTGTCAGTTAAAAGCAAAAAAGAAAAAAAAATGTGCATTTGTGGAATTTTTTATAATTATATAATTACCTTTATTAATGCTTTATTTGTCTATGTGGTTTTGAATTGCCATCTAGGGCCACTTGCTTCAGCCTGAATAAATTTTATTATTTCTTGTGAGGTAGGCCTGCAATCAACAAATTCTCTGTTTTTATTTATCTTGGAAAATCTTGATTTTACCTTTATTATTACAAGATAGCTTTCTAGGTATACTATTCTTGGTTAACAGGTTTTCTTCCTCTGAGCACTTTAAATTTGTTATCCCACCATCCCAGACCTCCACTGTTTCTGATGGGAAGTGAGATGCTAATTTTATTGAGGTTCTCTTGTAAGTAGTGTCATTTTTCTTTTGCTATTTTCAAGATTTTTCTCCTTTAAGCATTTTTACTGTAATGTATCTTTTATGGGTCTCTTTGTGTATATCCTACTGGAGTTTATTGAGCTTGCTAGCTGTGTAGGATATTGTTTTTCAATAAATTTGGGAAGTTCTCACCCATTATTTC
Source organism: Panthera pardus (assembly GCF_024362965.1). Taxonomy (NCBI): domain Eukaryota; kingdom Metazoa; phylum Chordata; class Mammalia; order Carnivora; family Felidae; genus Panthera; species Panthera pardus. The sequence continues at coordinate 67,757,387 of NW_026526821.1, read as the reverse complement.
TTTAAATATTTTTTTTCCTTTCTCTCTCTTCTCTTCTGGTACTCCCATTGCACACATACTGGTGCCCCTTCTTTTGGCTCCTATTTCTCTAAGGTTCTCTTCATTTTTCTTCATTCTTCTCTCTATTCTTTGGCTTGCATAATCTGTACCGATCCATTTTCAATTTTACTAATTCTTTAGCAGATTTAAATCTACTATGGAGATCCCTCCAATTTAAAAAAAATAAACTGTACTGTTGAACTCTAAAATTCATATATAAATATATATTTTAATGTTTATTTATTTTTGAGAGAGAGGGAGAATAAGCAGGGGGAGGGGGCAGAGAGAGAGGGAGACAGAGGATCTGAAGAAGGAACCCTATGTGGGGCTCAAACTCATGGACCCTGAGATCGTGACCTGAGCCACAGTCAGACACTTAACTGACTGAGCCCCACATGCCCCTAAAATTAATACATTTGTAAATAATTCCTCTTTATTAATATTCTCATTTTGATGTAATATTGTCATATATTTTATTTCTTTAATCATGCTTTTACTTTTTTGAACATATTTATAATAGTCATTGTAAATGACTTCGAAATTCTTTTCTGTTAAATTTGGCATCTGGTTATTCTCATGGTCAATTTATGTTGCTTGCTTAATTTTCCAGTATCTGAGTCATACTTTCATGTTTCTTTGTATGGCTCCTAATTTGGGACTGGAAAGTTGATATTGTAGAAGAGAGATTGTGTAGCATTCTAGGTGTTGATTTCCCTCCATGGCCTGCTATTTGTTTATTTATTTAGTAACTGCCTGGATTATTTTAGTCAAAGACTCCAATGTTCTCTTCAGGGAGGCACAGTTTAACATATGCCCACAATCACCCTGGGAGGACAGTGGTACTGAGAGGGCTCTCTCACCTTTCCCTGACCACACCCAGATATTAACCTGTACTACTTGTAGGCAGACAATGTTATGATTTTTCAACAATCCCCTGGAGACCTAAGTTTCTTTACAGACTAATCAAATTGTGGATCCTACAAAGAAATCATTTCCGAGGTCAGTATTTGATATTTGTTCTGACCCCGTGAGGGCTTTTTCCAGCTGTCTTATTTCCCTAGTTCTCTCCTGCATACTAGCCAGCCTACATTAGATACTTATTAGTTCCATGAATCTCCCAATTCCCTTTTACCACACCTCTACTGTATTTGAGAATGCTCTTTGGCTTAAATCTCTCCATGCTCTGTTGCAAATGAAGTCTGTTCTTTGGGGAAGAGAATACCAGGTATCTGTTTTGCAGTCTGCTTCCCTTTTACCCTCCTAGGCAAAATCTCAGTCAAGGCTCTGGAGCCAGGAGTGAATTCATAGGCAAGTTTCTCTCTGAGATCCTCATTCTAGGAGCTAAGCACTTGGTGGAAGGTAGGGTAGCAGCCTAAGATCCTCTCAGCTTGATTCTTCTACCATGGAACCACCACCTCATGAGTCCAGGCAAGAGCTACTGGGGCCCCAGTATTCTCAGCAGCCTACACCCAAGACAGAGCCTCCAATACACAAGTGTGGCTTGGCAAGAAGAAAAAAAAGCCCACTTCCTAACTGCATTTGTCATATGTAGCCTCAGCAACAAGCATCTGGAGGCGGAATAAGAAATGCTGAAGTCCTGCTCCTCTAGGAATGAAGGCCCTCTAGCTGGAAGTCAAAAGGAGAAAGAACCCGGTGTTCTTGACTGCAACAATCTAGAGTGGAGTCTCCACCTTTCTGAGATGGAAGAGATGAGAAGAGGAGAGAGAAGTAGTGGTTTTGGTTTACATGCTATAGACTCTTGCCTCCTTTTACTGGATTTTAATAGATGTTTCTTAAGTAGATGTTTCCTTCTTTGCCTTTGCCCTTAGAACCATTTCTAAAGGCTTTGAAGAGTTTTTGTTGTTGTCGTTTCCCTTTGTTTTGTATAATTTTCTTGTTTTTATAATTTTCACCAGTTTCACTACAGAGCAGGTCAGCATAGCTCCTCACTCTATCATGCCCAAAGTCAATCTCACCACGGTTCTGGAGGTGAGAGGGAACAGAGAGGGAGTGGGCTGGGGATGAAAGCAATAGAGCAGTCCAGTACTCAGGATTATCATCTCTGAGATTCTTTGTGTGTCCTTGAGTGAGGGGAACAGTTGGGCAAGCCAGAGGAAATAAACATTATCACAGTGGAGTTTTTCATCCCATTTTTTACCTTAATGGTTTTCATGTGCATTATTAGTTTTAAATAATTCAGTACGTGTGTCCTAAATATTGGTCTGGTGAATGGTAATGGCCCTATCACCTCCAAAGTAAGGCCACTAACAACTGCTCTTCTTGTCAGGCCTGTTTCTTAACAACTGTGATCTGGTAGAAACAGGTGGAAATGGAATTACAACAGAAAGGACGCTTTCCAGGTCTGCTTCAGTTTGTTAGATCACAGGAAAAGAACAGATTCATTTTCTTGTGAGCAGAATATAGACAAAATGACCTTCCCCCTGTGTATTTACAGTCATGACCATTTGAGTTCAGTAATTTCAGCAACAGAGAGAGTGCAGTGGTACCAAATGGAAAACAAGCCAAAAGGAATATCAAAACCCTGAGTTCAGTACCTTCACAGAAAAATCATTGAGACCCTAAACCAAGCAGTACATCTTCTACAGCCTGCTACTCCAGCAACACACCTATATTGAACACTTACTTACTGTTTGTACAGCAATTTGTTGAGATAGAAAAGCTGAAGATATAGCCCTGACACATGAACTCTTAACGTAGCTGAAGAGAGTAGATGCACACACATACACATTCACAGAAAATGAGAAGGTAGCTTTTCAGTTTATCATGTGATGACATAATAAGAATAGAATAAACAGAAAAATATTTGAGCATTGCATGAATTCTTTAAAGGGAGAAATCCCTATGCTTGGGATTAAACTTAGGGCACTTCCTTGAAAAGGTGAGACCTGTGCTGGATATTTTAAAAAGATTTAAATACATGGTAAACTAAAGGAGAATGCATGGTAGATAGAAAGAACACCTGGAGAGTTAAGCACACACCTGCAAATCAAAGAAAGACTTTCCCCTCCTGAAGTATTGCTTCTGAATCAATTTAATTTCTAGATATATGCCAAGTACACATTCAGGCGAGGGGGGTGTTGAAATTGGAATATTTCCATTCCAGATCTTCAAATTCAAGAAATATTATCTAGCAGGAAGAATTCATTTTCTCTTTTAACAATTTGTGGCCGTTTGGGTAAAAAGGACCAATGTGTAGTTCAGAGAAACTTAGTGGGTTGCAATAAATGGCTTTAAAAATCTCCTAAACTAAATGTAGAACAGATTCGACCCTGTCTTAGTTTGCAGTTAAGAAATACAAATTACTTAAGTCCCTTGAAGTCTTTTCAAACAGAATTAGTTTTCTATTCATTTATTTGTTTCAAGTGCCTGGAGTGGGGAACAGCTGAGATCATATTATGCCTAGAGATCTTTGGATCTAAAGCCACATGTTTCTAAAATAATAATTCCTTCAGAGAAACTTATGTAAACATTGGGCTAATTTATTCTTTTACACAGTAAGCAAGTAGGCTCCAGTTAGATCTAGATAACTTTGCCTAGAATTAGCCTGAAATTACCATTTTGCATATTGATCTCCAACTTTTTTAAAAAAACAGATGAGATGAATGAACAAATGAATGAATGAATGTAGAAAAATACATTTAAAGATGTTTCAGATATCCTGCCTCCCCATTTACTGTATTTTTCTAACTTTGCCTTCAAGACAAGCAGTCAAAATCAGCTACTGATCTGCAACCCAACTAATTTTGTCTTTGTTTTACTCTAATTTGTCTTCCTTCCAATAATCATTATGAAGTAAGTGACACTCCAGGGAAAATCAATTCTTTTTGACTAAATAAAAAAGCCCAGTATTCGTTTACTTTGCTGTTGTTTGAACCCTACAACAGTCACCCTCTTCTTTTCAAAAAAGTTCAGTAGCTTGTCTGCTGCAGCCTCCAGGGAAGATTCGTCAGCCTCTAGGAACTGCCCCCCACCCCTTGAATAGGGAATAATTAGAACCACTTAGGTATCAGAACTGAATTTCCTATTTCCAATTGGAATTGGCTGGTTGTTGTTTTCCTCAAGATTGTTTAAAGGAAAAGTCCTTTAAACCCTTAAGGGGATAGAGTCTTTTTTATTTTCACTAGTAAGGATGTGAAGCTACAGAAAGCATTCAGATTTGTAAAACCCTCAAAAACAAGGATTCCCATGCCTTGTTTCTGTCTGACTTAGGTCTGGCAAGTATTATGAATGACTCAGACCTCAGGAGATATTTTTTAAATAAATGAAATGAATGATTTGCAGTAAATTGAACTGATGAGTTGAACTGAATTGGATTAGATCAGATTGGAATGAGCTGAATTAAGCTTTTCTGGACTAAGAGAATAGTTATCATGAAAGTAGAAGGTCAAGATGTCCCAATCGCCAGTTAATCAAAACCAGAACTTGAAATGATCAGGAGTCCAGGCCTTCCTGGCTGTTGAGGAAACTGAAGTTAAAGACTTCCCAAAAACAATAACTAAGGTGGAGAGAGCTGAGACTCCAGACATAATAACAATACAGACAAGTAATTGGGCTTCATGTATTGAGTAACTACTATGTGCTCCAAGTGTTTTAACTGTATCATTTCATTTATTCATCATAGCAACCAGGCAGGCCAAGCCCTACTATTATCACCACTTGCAGATAAAGCACCTAGGCACAAAGCAATTAAGTAACTTGCCCAAGTAGTACATCCAGGATTTGGACCCAAGAAGCAAGACCCCAAGACTCTTAATCATTTCAAAGCATCATGGGGAGTGGTGGAAAATGTTTTATAACATAGCTTAAATATGAATTTTAAGAAAGGAAAATATCATTTTAAGAAAATGGAGAAACAGAAGAAAGGAGGATTGTTTTCTCACCTGAGAACTTGAAATTATAAACCTGTCCCCATCTTCTCATTTTAAGTACTTTAAAACACCCAAATTTCACATCTCTTGGGTAACCTGAAGTTAGACCTTGGTAGATCTACCAGACATATTGTACAGAGCCTTGCAGATATGTCAAGGTTCTAATTTATGTGAATGCCATAAAGTAAAGCCTTCTAAAAAATAATAATCACAGTATCTTTTTTATATTTATGTAGCCTTTACATTCCAAAATATACCCTCATAATGTTGAAAATGTTCAACTAATAGCTTAGGACTCAGACACCTAATCAGGTCTGGATACTATGCCATAGCATGGACTAGGAATCCTGAAATGGCATTATTTCCCTGCCCTATATACCAAAGTCCTATTCAACTCTGAATTCTTTTTAATGTTTATTTATTTTCGAGGGGGGGGGGAAGGAGCAGAAACAGAGGGAGACAGAATCTGAAGCATTCTCTGAAGTTTTTGCTCCAATCAGTGAAGAGTGACCAAATGCTTCCACGGAGCCATGCACATAGAGGTATTCTAATTATCCTATTAGAATCAGAACTACCTAAGTGATTCTAATTATTCACTCCTCTAGTTCTGACCATCCAAGCTCTTTAGATCCTGGGCAAATAGAACTCATTACATATGGTTTTGTAGGTCACTTAGCAGTCTCTACTCACAGGGAATCAGAAGGGAATCGGGCCACTGGAGATGGCTATAGATGCAGAGAGGCAAGCACTGACTCAGAATCCTCAAATGCGAATGATGGATTTGATGTAAAGTGTGAGGCAGAGGCCAATGCAGGATAATGTTCAAGTCCAGCATTTGTTATCGAGTGGACAGCACTATCATTTACTGGGTTATATGAGCAGATTGACAGGGGATGGGGAGGGTAAAGAAAAAAGTAAAGTTTGGGACATGAATTTGAGATGAGTTTGAAACACATGAGTGAAGATAACAAGGAAATACATGAATTTTCTACAAGATTCATGTGCTTTAACCACAAAGTAGGATAAGGATGTGAAATTAGGATCATCATGTCATGTCCTTAATGAATCCAAGCTTTTTTCTAGTAATTTTTAGTTTTATCTGCTTATTTGTAACCACCTCGCCAACTGTAAGTTGCCGAATCCTAGAGGAAATTACTAATAGAATTGATGTTTTCTATTCTATAGTTTCTATAATCTGTTTTCCATCTTTCTGGAAAAAAAATAGATTGTTACTTGTTACCCTCCAGTGTTCTGATACCACTTCTGTGCTGGAAGTAGAAACATAATTGAAGCAGCTTGCTCTTCCCTTTCTCCCCTCTCATATAATGAACTTCATTTCTAATATGACAAAAGACTATTCAATGCTTTCCCAGACTATTCTTGGAATATTCTTGATTAAGAAGGAATAAGTCAAATAGAAGTCAGTTACTTCTGTGTTCTCGTGTTATCTGTGAGTGTTACAGTAGCAGCAAGATGACCAGTAGTTCTTCTTGCCCTGAATGCAGATGGAAAGTCTTTTTTGTAGGTCTTAGCATTTTTCCTAAGCCCCAACACATTCTAGGATTTAGGTTCCTGTCATTCTTTTGTCTTTACTTGTGATTTGGGGTTCCTTTGTTTTGTGCATAGTACAACTTTTAATGCAGTATTTTTCAAGATGTTTTCTCAGTCATTGCTCTATTTGTTCATATGGGTATGTATTTAATATCCTTTATAAATTCTTTTAATTTTATTTTTACTTTAACAAAATGTTCCCATTCATTCATTTAACAAATATCTTTTCAACATGCACTGAGGTAGTTACTGTTAAGCACAGAAAGACTAACCAGGCACAGATCTGAATTCAGGAAGTTAGCACACCAGCATGAGAGTAAGTCATGTACAAATCATAGGGGCCAAAAGAGCTAGAAGTCTTGCAGGAATTCAGAGAAGGCAGCATCTGGGGATGACACAGTGGATTAGAGAAGGAAGTCTTCATGGTGTAGACAGCAGTAGACCTGTACCTTGAATCATTTAGATAAGTGATGAAGAGTGTGTGTGTGTGTGTGTGTGTGTGTGTGTGTGTGTGTGTGTGTGTAATGGTCTTTGTTGAGGGAAAAGCAGGATATTTCAGAAGAAAGAAAGGGAGAACATTATTGAAAATCAGTTTTTAATTAGCACAGGGAACTTATAAGTGTATACTTCTTCCATCCCATTTCTTATTCCTTTTTTTTCCCATGGTGCACATTTCTTGCAATTTCTCATCTGTGCCCTTTTTTATTTTTTTGAGGGAGGGCAAGTGAGTGAGGGCAGAGAGAGAATTTCACCAGGGCAGAGAGAGAAGTGGGGGGGAGAGTGAAACAGGGCTCACCTGAAGCGGAGCTCAAGCTCACCCGAGGCAGGGCTCAAACTCATGAACTGTGAAATTATGACCTGAGTTGAAGTCAGGTGCTTAACCAACTGAGCTACCCAGGCACCTTTTTACTTTTTTTTTTTTGAGTTATCTGTATTCTTTTATATGCTAAGATATTTCCATTATTTTTGCCACTTTAGGACTCTTCTTCACCCAAGATCATTACTCTCCAACTTTCCCACCTCTCTTTCCTTTAAGTTTACCCAAACCATCCTTGGATGTTCACCATTTCCCTGCCAGCTTGACAGAAGAAGACAATTTTTCTCTCTGGCAAATACAGAAAGCAGAGATAAAGGATAGATACCTCCCTAAGGGTCAGGCCTGCAAGCCAACCCTGTAACCCTCAAGTTTCACCTCCTGAGAGGCCAAGGAAGCCAAAACATAGTGGAATGACCCCAGATCTTAGAGGGAGGAGGCCTGGGCTCCCTAATCCCAAGGGTGCTTCATTATTTAACCTAGGAAAATTATCTAACGTTTCTGGGCCTCAGTTTACTCCTCTATAAAGTGACGTAATTAAACCCAATGATCACCAAAGTCACATCCATCTCCACTAAACAAAAAGAAAACTTAGGAATGAATTGGGACTAAAGTTATTCAACCATTTAATAATCAAACCAGGTTCATGTCTGGTTCACTGTCCTCTTGAGACTGCCACTTCCAGAGACTCTTCAGGCTTTTTTCATTTATGATTCTAGGAATATCACATGAGTAGTGGAAATCCTGCTTTTTTTTCCAGCCACTTTCTTCTGGCTTGTCATGATTAAGTGGCAGCAGGACTAAGCTGAGGGATCAGAGTCTTTTTATTGACAATTTGCCCTCTAGACCCTGCCCCAGGAAGAGAGGGAACAGAGGTTAACAGGCTCACCAGCCATCTGCACTTTTCTAGTCTTTAGGTCTGTTAACAACTGACATTTTGTCCACACCACTATAGCAAGTGGCAAGACCGGGAATGAGGGCCACTTCAAATACATGTGAGTGATGGTTCCTGACTTTCTTTGTCTAAGTCTTATATTTAAAACCAACAACCCTTCAAGTTTGAGACAGGAAAGGACCTTAAATTCCTCAAGTAAGTGAGTATCATTTCCTGTATAAAAAAGAAAGCAAAGATTGGTGACCACCAATTCGTTCATTCATTGAACAAATACACATTGATTGCCTACTGTGTATCAGACAATGCTCTATATGCTCTAGATATAGATGATAACAAAATAGACTGCAGAAAGAGACAAAAAATTCTTGTAGAGCTTATATTTTATAGTAAATGATTTATAATGAACAGGAATAAATAAGATGTAAAATATGCTAGATGGTGATGTGTGCTACTAAGAAAAATACAACTAGGAAAGGAAGTAGAGAAGGTCAGGGTGGTAAATACGCTGGCCAGGAAGCACTTCAGAGAAGGAACAAATTCAGTAAAGACCTAAGGAGGGTGAAGGGAAGAACTACATGATCATAGGCAAGAGTATTACAGGAGAGGAGGACTCCTCATTACAGGAGAATGAGGACTCTGAGGCAGGGACACACCTGCATGTACAAGGAACAGCAGAAAACTGAGAGTGACTGGAATGGATGAGTGGAGAAGGCACAGTGTAAGATAAGGTCAGAGAGTCACTGAGAAGTTTGCATGTCATTAAGGGTGTATAGACCCTTGTGAGGACACTGGCTTTTGTTCAGGGTGAGATGGGAAACTATGGAAGAGATGTGATCTGATTCAAGCTCTCACAGAATTACTGTTAAGAAGAGACTGAAAGATGTCAAGACAGAAGCAGGAAGACCAGTTAGGAGACTATCACTCATGTGAGAGCAAATGATGGTTCGTATGAAGGTGGGAACAGTGGAGATAATGAGAAGGGGTCAGATTTTGGACATATTTTGAAAGCAGAGAAAATAAAATCACTGACAAATTGAAGATCACTGACAAATTGCATATAAAAGAAAACAGTGTCAAAGATGGTCATGGGGTTATAAACCTGGACAACCAGAAAAATGGAGTTGCTTTCCCAGGATGAGGAAGAATGCAGGAGAAACAGGGCTTGCAGGGTGGGGGGAGGAGGGGGTAAAGACTATGAGACAGACCTAATCAAGAGTAGACAGATTTTTTTTAATTTATTTATTTTGAGAGAAAGAGAGCATGCATGCACATACACGAGCAGAGGAGGGGCAAAGAGAGAGGGAGAGAGAGAATACCAAGCAAGCTATGTGTTATCAGCTCAGAGCCCAATGCAGGGCTCAATCTCCTGAACTGTGAGATCATAACCTGAGCTGAAATCAAAAGTCAGATGCTTAACTGACTGAGCTTCCCAGGCACCCCCAGATCTTTATCCTCTTAAAAATAATTCCATAGTCTAAAGATCTGATTTGGATATGTAATTACATTCTTATTTTTTGATGCTGCCCGGGCTGAGCTTCTGCCTATCCCTTACTGTTAGAAAGTTGCACTAAAAAACTTACACTCAAAAAACAAAACTTAAAAGGTTCTGAATGATTAAATTATATTTCAAGATTAGCTTTTAAAAATGCCTCCAAAAGGGGAACCCTTTTACACTGTTTATGGGAATGTAAACTGGTGCAGTCGCTCTGGAAAACAGTATGGAGGTTCCTTAAAAAATTAAAAATAGAACTACCCTATAAGCCAGCAATTGCACTACTAGGTATTTATCCAAAGGATACAAAAATGCTGATTTGAAGGGCCATGTGAACCCCAATGTTTTATAGCAACACCATCAACAATAGCCAGATTATGTAAAGAGCCCATATGTCCATCTACTGACAAATGGATAAAGAAGATGTGGCATTATATATACAGTGGAATACTACTTGGTCATCAAAATGAATAAAATCTTGCCATTGCAACAAGATTGTAACAACAACTTGCCAAGCTCCAAGTGTGGATGGAGCTAGACTGTATTATGCTAAGTAAAATAAGTCAGTCAGAGAAAGACAAATATCATATGATTTCACTCATGTGGAATTTAAGGAACACATCAGATGAACAGAGAGGAAGGGAAGGAAAAATAAGATAAAAACAGAGAGGGAGGCAAACTATAAAAGGCTCTTCAATAAAGAGAACAAACTGAGGGTTGCTAGAGGGGAGGGCTAAATTGATGATGGGCATTAAGGAGGGCACGTTTGGGATGAGCACTAGATGTTATATGTAAGAGGTGAGTAGCTGGGTTCTACTCCTCAAACCAATACTGCACTATATGTTAGTTAACTTGAATTTAAATAAATAAAAAAATAAAAATAAAAATGCCTCCAAATAGCTAATTAAGTTCCCTGCAGCTATTAATATAAACCATGTACCTTCTGCTCTAGTGATGATGCAGGGAAGACCTTGTCTTACCTGAAGATAACCACTGGATCTGTACATTTTGTCATCAACACTCCATACCCTTCCTCTTTGCTTTGTTCTCCCCCTTGGCAAAGTCCCAGTGCTTCTATCAAATCCCCTCTCTCCTTCACCATCCCCTCCCCCGAAGAGCAGTAAGATATATGAACCTTGCTTGGAGTGCATGATTCCTTTTAAAACAGCTTACAGACATGATATGGAAGAGAGTGTCTCTCTATATATTACTATATTACTTAAGTAAACAAGTAACTTAAATGTGTCATGTTCCAGATTTTTAAAAATCACAGTCAAAACATGAAAAAAAAAGGAAGAATGCAGAGAAGGAGGAAGGGACGGAGAGGGGAGGGACTGAGGGAAAGGAGGAGAGAGAAATACTACAGTTCTTAGAGAACAAGATTATAGTGGGCCAGAAAGACGGACTCCAACATATCTACTACATCCTTCACTTCATAGATATAGACATTAAGATCCAGAGAGCAGATGGGACCTTCCCAATGGTCCTAGAGCCAGGATTTGGCAAAACCAAGAATGGAACCTAAAATTTGGGACCTTAATCTTTAGCAGAAGTGAGTCCTCTTCACCAGGAGGGTCTTTAAAAGAGAGGCAGAGGATTCATATTCAATGTAATGGGCAGTGGGAAACCATTATGGGTTCTAAAGCAGGAAAAGGAAGTCAAGTTTTCAGAGTGTCCAAGACATATTAGGAAAAAGAGAAACCAGCGAAAAGGAGACGGAGCAGAGGCTATTCAGTCATGAGGTGAACAAGATGCTTGACCAGAATAAAATTAGAAATGGAGAAGAAAGGATGGATCCAAGAGAATTTTCCAAGGAAGAAGCAATCAGACTTTTAAGTAATGGGGATTGAGAGCAAGAAACAAGTCAAAGACAACTCTAGCTGTCATAACCACAGAGGCTGGCTCACTGTTTCAAAGCTTATAGTAACCCCGTAGATCCATTCCTAGAGGAAACCAGGGCTGTCCCCCATCCCTGCAGCCGGAGGATGACAGTTCTGTCAGCATAATCAGTAAGGCACCAGCTCATTTCTGTGTAAGCCAAGAACATGCCCGCATGCGTCTGTCAGTCTGTTCCTAGCTCTTTCTTTCCATCTTGAAGGTACAAAGACAAATGCTCAGAGCATGCTTTAGGCAAAGCATATTTTATCCCAAAGCTGAGAAAGAAAAAAGTTTGCCTCTTGTACCACCAATGCCAGGATTTTTAAAGCACCAAGAAGTAGATAAAAGAAAATAAGCTATAGTGAGGGCTCTGATTCCTTAGTTAGAAGCAATTGCAGTGGTACCAATGTCTCCTGACTCAGCAGGCATCAGGGAGGAGAAATAGAGGAAGAAGATTTAATTGAAATGCTTTGGATGAAAATTTTCTCAAATAAATAACTGGAAAAAGCGTCATGTTCAAGAGAAAGGGTACTCATTTTTGTCCTCAAGACACAGATCACCAAAGGATGAGGCAGAGAAGAGATGCTACTTTATGGGTATTTTTCTTAAGAAAAAACATCTTTGTTACTCAAAATGTAAGACTTGGGAGTTTTGATGTGGGTCCTCAGTCTTCATATAATGAGCTTCGATGTTGGGGGTTAGGTTGCTATGCATGTACCTCTGCCCCTGAGCTGCTCTTCCCATATGCACTGAGGCATTCAGAATAACTTAAAGGCAAAGGAAAAGTTAAAGTCACATAGGAGTCTATCACTGATACCCAAAACCTCAGCCAGGTATGTACAAGCCCTCACAGAAAATCTGGAATATAGTAGGTACCCAAAAATTAATTAGCCCCCTTCCTGTGCTCTCAATGATAGTGATGTTCTGGGCTACAGACTTTTAGAGACATCAGAAGAGGCCAGATTTCTGGTCCTGAGAGTTCTTCTACTTCATAACAATAGCTAACATTTGCATTATCTTATTTAGTTCTCACAATGTGCAAGCATCTTAGTCCATTTGGGCTGCTACAACACAATACCAGCATCAGAGACTAGGTGAGTTATTAACAACAGACATTTATCTTTCACATTTCAGAAGCCTGAGAAGTCCAAGATCAAGGTGCCAGCAGATTCAGTGCCTAATGAGAGCCTGCTTTCAGGTCCATAGATGACAGCACCTTCTCACTGTTACTTATAGCAGTAAGGTAGAGGTTATCATTCTGTACTGATGAGAAAACTGATGGTCAGAGAAGTTAAATGATTTACCCAAAGGCACACACTTTATAAATGATGAAAATAGAATCCAAACCCAAGGTTGTTGTGAAGACCAAAAGTAGATCATGTAAATCACTCAGCACCATGTCTGACATGTGGATGCTGTTCAATACAGCACCTATACCCCAACACACAAGAACTTCACCAAAACAACTTGTCGAACACATTAGCAATTCTTCCTTCAAAGGATGACCATGCAAAGTACAATGATTTGGTTCATTATCACTCACTGTCTGGAAGCCTCACAAGGACTTCTCATTCGTGCTAATTTATAAGCCAAGAAGAAAAATCCTAATTCACCAATGTCCTCCTGGTACATTAACAATTCATTTTGCTCTCATATTCTAATACCCAATTAATTTATACTGGTATAACATTAGTTCAGAACTTAAAATGTGGAAGCAGAGTAGAAATAAACCAAGATTTGTCTAGCACGTGCTATAGGTCAGCAATTGCAATAAGTCCTTTTAAAACAATGCCAACAAGAGAGCTGGAATTATAGTCTCTTGGTATAGAAGAGAGTAAAGCTCAAGAAGGCTGTCTAAATTGCGATGTATAACTGGTATGTTACTAAGCCAGGATTTCACTCCAGAAAGTGTGTCTGGCTCCAAGTCAATCTTATCTCAATAATAGCACAGTACCTCTTGTTTCTACAGATTGCTAGAATGCTATTAATTGGTAACTAAACCAACCAATTCCAGCTCTTTCAAGACATAGTATTACATCACTGCATCAATATAATTCAAAGGGCCAGATTCTCCCCTGAATTATGTTAAAGAGTCAGTTAACCACAAAAGGCCATTGTGTCCAAGGACACAAACCAGAATTCATCAGTATTCATCCTCAGGGAGCCACAATTTATTTCCCCCAATTTTGATTCATAATGAATTCCACTACCATCCTGACTTAGAAAATAAAATTCTGCACCTACTGCAAAGAATTGTAACCATTTCCTTCTTCTCTGAAGAGCTGCCATTTCTAGGCCCCTCATGTGTCTGGCATACTCATTTAATCTTCACAGTGACCCGACAATGCAGAGACTATCATTAGTCCCAGTATGCAGATAGAGAAACTGAGACTCAGAGCATACAGCTCTAAGAATGAAATGGGACACAAACCCAGAGTGGGGACCCTTTACTCCATTGTTATACTTTTGTCCACTTGCTTTAGGTTGAAAATCACCTCTAACAATCCAAACAGCTGCAAAAAGAGACTGTCCAAGGATAAGGTATGTTACCCAGACTTTCAGTGACAATCTCTTATAAATGTTTGTGTAATGTTCACACAAGAATCCTATAATATAATTCAATGCTAACAGATTTTTACCAACAAACAATTTAATATTTGCCATTGCAAAAAAAGGAACTAAACTGTGCGGTTGGGCAGTGATTTGAATTGGCAGGTTTGAAAGGGAAATTAAGGAAATATTGCAGGTTTCCAGCATGGAACTTTCTAGAAAAGAGAAGGTGACTTGGATCACAAAAAAAGAAAGAAAGAAAGAAAGAAAGAAAGAAAGAAAGAAAGAAAGAAAGAAAGAAAGAAAGAAACGAAACAAATTTTTTTTTAATTTTAAAAGGGTATTTTTTTCTCCTCTGGGTGGCCATACTATGTATTATTTGCTTATGGAACATTTTCCAATACATGAAACCTAAATTTCTTCAAACTTCACCAGCATAGCAGAAACAAATCATACTGTGCTAAAAGTAAATTATAAAGTCTCTGATTTCTTGTCACACTCTCTCACTCCCCAATCATGTCAGCTGGCACCTTGCACACCTCCTCATCAGTGAGGCCCAAACACTTCTAAATCTGTAGGTGTTAAAGTCATCTGGATCTCAACACCTGTATGTCACCCTAGTTCCTAGTCCAATGCTCGGCAGTATTTGCTAAGTGCCACTGCGGTTCCCTAAAATAATCCTGTAACTCTCCTTTGCACTGGCTCTCTACCTCTTTGCTATAATGGGTGAGCATGGCTGTGATGCAAAACAGAGCACACGGCAGTGAATAAAAGTGTTAATATGAGACCAGGTGAAAGGTTGGGATAAAATAATTTACTTTTAATTTTAATTTACTTTCAAGACTGGTGAAGCAAAATAAATAGTGAAAGTAGAGATAGGGGCAAGAGATAGGTAAGAAATCTGAAACAGAAAGATAGCTGGGAGTGAAGAGGTTAAAGTATTTCTCCTTGGTACTATACTCACTCTAACTTACACATATACTAGGTTCTTAATATCACTGAACCTTTTTTCTTCTTCAGCTACACTGGCAAATGCTTCCAATAAGAATATCCCAGTTATCTGGAACAAACACTACTTTTTAGAACTCTGTTTAGTCTTCAGCATAGGTAAACAGAGGCACCTGCTAATTTGTATGAATCAGAATGAATTCCAGAGAAGGTAAAGGTAAAATTATTATCCATGTACAAACTAATTTTTCTTTGCTTCCACTTTGTCATCAGTGGACTATTATGCAGATACTCAGAGCTGGAAGAAGACATAACAGATTACAAGTGTCAGGTGGTATGTCCCATTCAGTAGAGGAGTTCCCCCAATGGCATACTAGACATGCAAAGTGTGTGTGTGTGTGTGTGTGTGTATATGTGTGTGTGTGTGTATATGTGTGTGTGTGTGTGTGTGTGTGTGTGTGTGTGTGTGTGTGTAGGTAAGAGAGAGATAGAGAGACAGAGGGGGAGTGAGGAGGTTGCTTTGAGCTGGAAAAATCATCTCAAAAGCCTGGAAGTGTGAGTATTAAATGCAGAAGCTGCATATTTCATACTTGCACTCCATGATTTTTTTCACGTAAAACTAAAGTCGGTTTTTCCTGTGAACCATTTTTCTTGGCCTGATTTTGGGCTGGCAGCCTCCAAACTCTGACCAAGCCAATGATAACAATCCTAGCAAGCACTGATTAGGTGCTCACAAAATGCCAGGGCCATGCTTTGCTTTACATGGTGGCACATGAAGAAGGGAAAGAAGCCTTCCTCGCCCCCTCTCGCCTTTCTTATGTGTTTTTCTTCCTCTTAGAACTAGCTAGACTGAAAAGGCTTCCACCCTTATCAATCTCAGACAGAAAGAGAACAGGGCAGCTTCTAATTGAAGCCAACAAAGCCAGAATCTTGAACTAAGAGCATTACTCTAAGGAGTATGGTAGCAGAATGTGGATGCATAAAAACCTGGTGCTCATGTAATTGGAGGTTATAACAAACTTCTAGCTTACTTTTTCAGCTATCACTTTTCAAGTACTTAACTATGTGTTAGTTACTATGCTAAGAACTTTATAAGCATTTACATTATTTCATTTAATCCTCATAACCTCATTAGAAAACACTCTTTTACCTTCATTTTACCGAGAAGCAAACTGAAGTTCAGAGGACACAGCATGTAAATAGCATAGCTAAGATTGAGACTCTCATGTGTCTCACTCTAAAGCCATGCCCTTGATCTCACCATGTTGCTTCTGGGCAATGTACCTGTCGGAGCTTTTCGAATCCACCATCCTGTCCTGCCTCAGTCTCATCCCTCTGTCCCTCTCCACAAAGCAGCAAAGGGAACTTTCGAAACTCAACTTTGATCATCTTACTCCTGTGCTTGAAACCTTGCAGAGCTCCTTAAATTTTCCAATAAGACTTAACAAGAGCCTCTTGACTGGACATTGCTCACACACAGATTCAGCTCTTGCCAACTCCTTACTCCTCTCTGCCCATGAAGATTCTGCTACAGTTTTTGGCAAATGCCAAGTTGCCTCTTACTTGCAGGTGTTGGTACAAGATGATGCCCCTACCAAAAGTAGTCCTGTCCCTCTCTCCTCTGCCCTGTTTATCTGTTTTATTTTAATGCAAACACACCTACAGGATTTGACACAGATTTAGCGCCTCTTAGAAAACTCTTCAAGGCCCCACAAACTCCATGAGCTGCCCTTTTTTCTGGGATCCTATAGCCACCCCTACACCTGTACCATTGCACATATCATACCGAATCAGTTTTCTCTCTGTCCCTAAATTGGGTTTCTGAGGGCACCAACTATACCATATTCATTGTTTCAGCCCCAGAACTTGGGACCATGACTGGCATAAATCAGGTCTTCTATGAATCTGCTCATTGAATGATAAAAACCTTGGTGCTAAAAGTGGATTCTAAGTAATAGTGTAACAAGAACAGCTGATCATAAGAGCATGGTTTCTTTACCCTTTTCATGATACAAAACAGCATGATTTAAGGGGACTTTGTCTCTAGGACCATGGCTCCCTCGTTTCAAATCCCAACCATTACTGACAATTCCCTAAAATGAGTCACCTCTAGGAGAAGCTTTACCTTAGCACTTCTCTCATCTTTTTAGTAACATCCCTATGTTTGTTTTTACCCTCCTACTAAAC
Source organism: Panthera pardus (assembly GCF_024362965.1). Classification (NCBI taxonomy): domain Eukaryota; kingdom Metazoa; phylum Chordata; class Mammalia; order Carnivora; family Felidae; genus Panthera; species Panthera pardus. Next base: position 67,740,144 of record NW_026526821.1, on the reverse strand, counting down.
TCAAATTACGATAATCACACCACCATCTGCACAGTTTACACAAATCAGGACCATTGCCAACCCTGCTCTTTCTTCCTTCCACTAACCTAGAATACTGTCTGGCACATAGGAAGTGCTCAATAAATAGGTGAAATCGGTGTTGAGTGAATGAATAATGCACCTTTTTGGACCTGGTGTGAGAAAATAACTGTCATAGGTAACTGTCATGTGGTGCATGTACACAGTGCTGGGTTCAGAGTTGGTGTTCAAAGCACATCTAGAGGTATCAAGGAGGCATATCTCATGGCAATGATCTCTCTGCTCTCATTCCTCCAGGTTTCCTGGTTGGAGCCTGTCTAAGGTCATGCTGTGGCCAAGTCTTTTTATGTACCATTCTTCCTGTAAGTCAGATGTTCTCCACTTACCAGTTTGGGGTTTGAGGAAGCCAGCTGCTTTCCTAGTACATTCTGTCCCCTAGAATTGCACTTACATTGGATCATTCTCTAAGAACAGAAAGGAGCCCAAAGAAACTTTTGAACTACACGACTTAAAAACAAATTCTAGTCCTTGTGTCTTAACATTAATAATAATAATAATATATAATAATAAAAATAAATATATAAATAATAATAAATATATACACATATATATATTCTTAACTTTCAAAGGATCCTCATTCAGTCACATCACATTGTTTTTACTACAAACACTTGTTTGGTCATTGTAACAATATTCAGCTGAGCCTGGTAGGTTTATAATGCTCCCTCCCCACCAAAATTTCTACTTTTATCTGAATTCAGGGTGCCTCAGTCTCTCAAAGGCCAAGTGAGAAAGAAACCAGCCCAACTTCTTACTTCTTCAACAATATAAAGTACTGTGATTGGTGCTATTATCTTTATTACACTTCTCAAGATATTTTCACATGTATTGTCCCTTTTCAGTACTATAGTAACTCTCTGAGTCTTCTTACTCTGTTTATATTTTATAGTTGTGGCAAATGAGACTCAGAAACAGTAACTCACTTATCTAAGGTCACATAGCTGTTAAGTACTAGAGCCAAAGTTTGAATATGGGACTCCAAGTTAATGTGCAAACCTTCTCATTGATTCTTTTTTCTCTGAAGCCCTTCCCCAAAGACAACCATGATTCACAAACAAAGGAAAATATAGCATGCTGGTTCTGACATGTTATGTTAAAGCGATGCATTAAGAGAATATCGTCTCAGTCTGGAATGGATGTTTGAGTCCACAGGGGCTCCCCAGGACGCAGAATTGACTGCTCCCCATCATCACGTTTAGCATTTAGATAGCACTCAGTCCTGTGATGTCCAATGCAGCAAAACTTCCCTAAGTGCAGGTGGTTGTACTGGCAGTGTGGTGATGCTGGGGTTCCAAAGGCATTTGTTTGCACAGTGGTCTCTGTGTCACCCTCTGGTAACCAAAGAGTGAAGTGAAAAGATGGCTTTGCTAGAGAGCAAGCCTACAGTGAGAAAGGCATAACAGCACAACCATCTTGCTGATTGGAATCACAGTGTGCTTCGCTGATGTGACCTGGAATCTGGAAAAATGAGCTCTTAACTAAGTCTGCCATCTCTCCAAGCCTTAACTGTTCCATCTTCTAAATGGGGGGAATAAGGTTTACTTGAGACAACTCACAGGTCACTTGAGAATGACAGGAGGTAATGGGTGTGAAACATTTAAGGCACTTTGCATGTCATCAAAGGACATGAAGAATTTGCTGCCAACTGGCCCTGTGTCAGGGCCTGTGTACCTGGGCTTCTAGTCTTCCTTCAGTATGTCCTGTAGTCCTTTTCTGCACAGTTTGAGTTCAGAGACCACCTCCTACAGAATACCATTGTTAAAATATGAAAACCAGCACCCATGTCTCCAACAGAACTATCCAATTCAATTAAAACTAGGTGGGGAGGAGGAGAACAAACAAACTCATATTCTCACAAGATCTATTTAATTATCCTGGAGTTAAAGGGGGAAAAAATGTTTATTTGGGCAAAAGGAAAACCAACAAAAAAGCTTGAATGGTTTTTTACTTAAATCTCATCTCCTGACCTGCTGAGCTAACATCAGTTCTCTCCCTGTCTGTGTAAATCCACAGCTTCCCGGAACATAAGGTGGGGATATTGCTGGATGAACTCTTTTCATAAATAATCATTCTTTTAAAATTTGGCACTGAGGAGACAAAAACTCACAGGAGCTCAGAATGTAGTTTTCTCAGGGTTCAGCCTCTCACTGCGCCTGCCCCGGCCCCCCATGCCTACCAGACTTGCACAGAGGCACATAGGGCCATCTGCACAGAGATCTCCAACCCATATTTTGCCTGCAGAATAAACAATGTGCTAAACAGAACTGGCTCTGGGAGCTGCCAGCATCACATATCTGGAGGCAGTGGCATCCCCTCCAGGTTACTGGTAGCAGTCACTGTATCCACCCTCACCTCTTACAGCATAGCTCCCATGGCGCTGTCCTACAGCCCCTCCTTCCTGCTGCTCAAACATGATCTACCGACTAGCCTGTTTTCTTTCCCTTTTACACCCCTGGAGCCTTTTCTCTTCCCCTCAGATTGCTTTCTCCCAACTGGGCATTTAGATTTTGTCTCAGGAATAAAAATTCTCAGAGCTGGATCCCTAATGACCCATTTTGCATTAATGAACCATTCAAACACACAGCATGACTGTTTCATCAAAATACCTTGGCGCAACTTGAAAACCTAAATAAATAAATAAAAATAACAACAATGAAAGCTTATAGGGGTGAGAAGGATTTCCTATCCCCTTTACTTAGTTGAGTATTAGGAAGTTTCTCTCATTGAAATAAAAATATGATGCCAATCAGCATTTGATTCTAATGGTTGCAGAGGTACTCTTATGCAATGTTCTTTTTAATATGCTCACCAAGGGGTCTTCTACTTCTGCTTGAGAATTCCAAAGGCTGGGCCTCCTCCACCTATCAGTGCATCTTTATATATTTAGCATTTTGTTATGAAAATTTTTAAATGTTAAAAAAATTTGCACAAAGTAACAACATAATAACCCCAATGTCCCTAAGACTCAGCTCCAACAATTATCAATAAATGGCCAATCTTGTTTCATCTATGTCCACCACCTTCTTCCACAACCTCCTCTACCATATTACTTCAAAGACAACCCTAGACATAATGGTCTCATATCCATAAATATTTTAGTATGTATTTTATTAGAAAAAACTTAAACCTTCCTTATCCAACTTTACCTTCTTATTATAATGCAGTTACATTATTCTGAAGCACCTTGGGCATGTCTGCTTGCAGTTTTGTGAATGGGAATGTAATGATTAGAATGTAAATTTTCTCTTTAATGAACTTGAGGACTACGATTAAAGGAAGCTCACACACATGACCAAGGCATTAATCTCATTTTCTACAAGAAGTGACGCCATGAAGTAAAAGAATGATTATAAGATTCTAGTTGCTACCCTATCATTTGACAGCTGTGTTACCTTGAGTAAATGTTATTTCCTCACTTTCCTCTTCTATAAATTGGGGGTAATAGCACCTGCCCCACTTGTTTTACAGAGCTGTTGTGAGGAATCCCTTGGGATGGTCCACATGGAATCACTTTGTAAAGATAATGGACTGTTCAGGTGTAAGAAATAATTACTGAGGGAAAAAAGCTAAACTAAACAAGACACATTGTAGAATCAGAGCTCAGCAGGAGTGTATAAAGAATATGGAGATTTTCCCTGCCAACGTTCCCTTTATGGTTCTTGGAGCCTTCTGTGAAAGCTCATAATGCACACTTGCTGAGGAGCCATGGTGAGCACCAGCTGCAGAGCTGTGCCAAGAGAGGCCTCATCATGTATGATCTCAATCAATAAACCTGCCATCCTGGGAAATGACTGCTTCCTCCTCTACTGTGTGGGATGTTCAGATACAAAAGCCACCAGAAAAAGTATATTTTTCACCTTCTTTTGAGACCTGAATAGAGGAACAGATCACTGCTCTTTCCTCTCAGAGAGAAGAGAGATTGTCTAATAATAATACTTTCCCTGGCTGGGCAGAGAAATAAAGTGACCAGCTGAGCTGCAAGTAGATGATTATTCTTTCAGCAAAAACTATGATCGGTCTGAATTCAAAGACCAAAGGCATTTTAAAGGCAAAAACACCTGGAGAGAAGAATGGACAGTGGATTAAAACAAAAATTTCCCTCACCTGTTTTCCTCACAGGGCCAGCCAAAAAAGAACAGGAGGCAGAACAGGCACTGGGAAGGAATAAAATAATGGTTGGTTATACAAAGGCCCTTTGTCAGAGAAGTGTTCTGGGGCTGCCTTTCTCTCAGACGTTCAGAACATGGGCTCTCACGTGTCCTAAAGACTACGTGTGAACAAGATGACGACAGCTAACTAATGAGGACAAAGACAAGTCCCCAGGGGGGACCTGCTCTGGTTAAGCTCCATGGCCAAAGGCTGTATGTGAAACAAGACTCATGACTCCATTTTTTTCTTAATTTAAAGAAATCACTGTGTATTCATAAGGGCAGGCTAAACTGCTGTTAAACACAACCTAGTCAAATTACAGTGACTTAACAGGACAAAAATGTATTTCTCCTTCCAGCAAAGTCCCTGGATAGGTGGCTCTTTGACTTAATTCCATTGCCAGTACTCTGAACAGCCCCACCAAGATGCAGAGGACTGGAAATGTTGTTGCTGACTGAGCAGCCATTTCCTGGCAACAATCCCACCCATAGGAGGATAGCAGAAGGAGCAGCTTTTTGACTCTGACAAATCCAAGTATGATTAGAAATGGATTAGAAATACAGAATGGCTAAACTGAGTGGGGGGAGGAACTGACTAATTGGTATTTATGATCACCTGCTTTACGCAAAGATCTATACCATCTGTTATAAGGCAGACAGTAAATAAGACCCTAGATCCTCAAGAAGTCAAAACCTAGAGGGTGGCAAATATGTAGTCAACCAACTAGATGTTGAACCTCCATCCTTTCCATTTTCCTTCAGTTGTGCCAGCTAATCTACTCTTATGGTATACTGATGAATATCATATACCCACCTAGAAATAAATGACTTACAAGTAAGTGTCGCAGAAAGCTCTATTGAAGAATGTATTTTTTTTAATTTTATTACTTTTTTTAATATGAAATTTATTGTCACATAGGATTCCATACAATACCCAGTGCTCATCCCAACAGGTGCCCTCTGTTGAGGAATTTAATAAACAGAGGCATATTAAGGTACATTAAGTGCTTAAGAGTTGGTATTAGGGCCAGGGTACCTATGTTCCAATATTGGGTCTGCCACTATTCAAACTTTATTTACTCTGTCCCTCAGGTTTTTTTGCCTGTAAAATGGGGATGGATATTTTTCCTACCTCATGGGCTACCGAAAGGATTAAATCAGTTATAAAACTAAAGCACATATAAAGATGGGAATTCTTGAATTACTCTGTTTGTAAACCATCAACATGCAAATCCTACTCCTAAATGCACCCTTCTTAGCCTACTCTTGCACCTGTCCTGACCTGCCTCTCAGGTGATCTGAGGTGTTCTGTCACCTGTGTGGCCCATGGTGTCATCCTAGACAGCTTATTTTTCTTACTCCTTAACTCTGGTCCCACCTAAACAGATTTATCTTGATTTCCTCTAAGTGGAAAAATTAATCTTTTAGGTACTGAAGAATACCTTATCCTTTTTCCTAATTTAAAATTTTATTTTCACTTTCTTAATGTGGCAGAGTTGCCTCTGATCTACCATCATAGTGATACAAAAGAGAAAGCAATGAATTTCTAAAGAGTTAGAGGGGCTTCTGAGACCTGACATTGAGTTGTGCAACACTGTGACAGGTGTCGGAACTTTTCCATGGCAGGTAGTTTTCCCTTTATTTGACCAGCTCTATGTCTGGCGTATACATCCAAATCTAGATATGCCCTGTTTCCCCTTCCTCCCCCAAATTTTATAACTGTCCCCTTGTCCCCTTCCTGGAACATATTGGGTTATCAATTTTTACAAAATGAATGTATGCCTGACTCTTCAATGCCTCATATCCAGTTAGTTATCTAACCTGTTTATGCTCTTAATTATCCCTGGAGTATCCCTCATCATCGTTGTCCCCATCACAGTTATCTTCTCCTTCAGGCCACGACTTGACCCTCTATTCCAACCCAGTCTCAGCATTCTCAAACGCCACATATGCCACTACTTGTACAGGTCTCCTTACTGTCCCTCTGTGGTACACCTCACTTTGTTTTCCTTCCATTTCTGAAAACCCTCATGCTCAGTGTTTATGTGATGTGTTCTTGGCAGGAGAATTATAGACAGGAAATTGTGAACACTTAATGATCCCCTCACCCCCACCCCTCTGCCTGCTTTATCACCAGATCCAAATATATCAAAGTTCTAAGGTGGGTTTTGTTGGCCAGAATAAAGCAGAGCAAGGAGTGAGAAAGACAAAAGGCATCTGAGATTTGGAAGACAAATACACTCAGATACTGATATGTATTGATGTATCAAGGTAAGGAATGTATTTCAAAATGTATCTCAATATGCATTGCCATGGGTGAAGAAGAGAGAGCTCCATCTTTGGAGTCAGAAGTACCTTGCCTAAAACTCAACTCTGCTGCTAAATAATTGTGTGAACTGAAAAAGTCACCTAGGTTCTTCTCAACCTCCTTTTCCTCATCTGTAAAACTGGGGTTCATTGCTCTTACTTTCTGGGTTATCAAGAGGACTACAAAGTAGACATATAAACACTCTTTCTTAAACTGGTGCAGCTGCTCTGGAAAACAGTGTGGAGGTTCCTCAAAAAATTAAAAATAGACCTACCCTATGACCCAGCAGTAGCACTACTAGGAATTTACCCAAGGGATACAGGAGTACTGATGCATAGGGGCACTTGTACCCCAATGTTTATAGCAGCACTCTCAACAATAGCCAAATTATGGAAAGAGCCTAAATGTCCATCAACTGATGAATGGATAAAGAAATTGTGGTTTATATACACAATGGAGTACTACGTGGCAATGAGAAAGAATGAAATATGGCCCTTTGTAGCAACATGGATAGAACTGGAGAGTGTGATGCTAAGTGAAATAAGTCATACAGAGAAAGACAGATACCATATGTTTTCACTCTTATGTGGACCCTGAGAAACTTAACAGGAACCCATGGGGGAGGGGAAGGAAAAAAAAAGAGGTTAGAGTGGGAGAGAGCCAAAGCATAAGAGACTCTTAAAAACTGAGAACAAACTGAGGGCCGATGGGGGGTGGGAGGGAGGGGAGGGTGGGTGATGGGTTTTGAAGAGGGCATCTTTTGGGATGAGCACTGGGTGTTGTATGGAAACCAATTTGACAACAAATTTCATATATTAAAAATATATTTAAATATATTTAAATAAATTATATATATTTAATATATATATTAAATTTATATATTTAATATATTTAAATAATAAATATAAATATAATATAAATAAATATAAATATAAATAAAATAAATATATATTTAATATATTTAAATAAAAAATTTAAAAAAACTATGAACCTAGAAAAAAAAAACATTCTTGCCACACAGTAGATTCCTGATAAAAGATACTGATTATTAAGAATTTTGTGATTAACCATTGTCAGTTTTCATTTGAAAACTCAATAGTTTCTCTTGTACTATGACAGGTGGATCAATTATTTTCCAATAAGTACTCACTAAATACATGACTGGGGGAGAAGGATAGGGAGAGGGAGAGAGCAAATCTCAAGTAGGCTCCATGCCCGGCGCAGAGCCCTATGTGGGGCTTGATCTCACAAACCATGAGATCATGACCTGAGCCAAGATCAAGCATGGGATGCCTAACCGACAGAGCCACCCAGGTGCCCCAAAACACCTATTATTTTTTAAAACATAAAGTGCATGAAATACAGGCCTGCCTTCCTGGGGCTATAATGGAGTAAGCAACTAGATCAGCAAATGATCACAGAAGTAAAATAAATGCTCTAAGATGGGTATGTGCAAGGCAGCATGCATGCTCTAGAAGAAAAAAGAATTAGAGGATCATAAGAAGGTCAGAGGCCAGAGACAACTGCTCTGAGGAAGTGATACTGGAGAGGACTTTTAAAGGAAGGGAAGAAATCCCATGAGAACTAAGAAGGAAGGTCATTTCAAGCAACATATGCCAAAAGCAGAGATAAGAGCAGCATGATGCATTCAGTAAAAAGCAAGCATCTTGAGGTGGTCAGAACAGGGTCCTGGGAAATGGGGCAGGAGCCAGATCGTACAGGACTTCTTCACAACTGTCACTCTGAGGAGTATGAACTTTATTCTATGCATAATAAGGAGCCACTGAATGGCAATGACAGAGTAGAATTTACATTTCAAAATTGTTTTTTGGATATTGTAGAAAATGGATTAGAGTAATACTTTATGGTTTCTTTTTCTTTCACATCATGGCACACACGGGATAATAAAGGAATGGCCCACTGTGGTCAGTGGCAAGACTGCTTTAGGTGAGGCTGCCCTGGGCCCCACACATTTCCCAGAGGGCCAAAAGACCACCGTTTTGCATATACACAGAAGCCTCATATCCCCAGTGTGAAGTGGCGCATGAGTTGGGAAGCTCCATATTCAAGGAGAGCTGAGATCATCAAGCAAGAGATGTCTCAGAGAATTAACTACACTGACGTTATTTTTCTAGATGAGTCCTAATAAGCAAAAAGTTAGTAACAGCCAGTAATACAGATTTAGTGACAAAAATGTTGCTTGATGCCAATGGGCCTCGGGTTTGGTAGAATCTAATAAAATGTGTCTTTACATGGTATAAAACTTCCTCAAGAGCAGGATGGGGTAAACCATTTCTTTCTTCTTCTTTGATAATTTCAATCTGTATCTCTGAAGAAAAACCCTGAGTGGCAGGATCAACCCCAAATCAAATTGTAAAATTGATGTTTACCCTGGGAATATTGCCTTCCCTAATTTCTGTCCTTCCCTATGCACCCACATCCTTATTCTTGAGTCAACTTGAAAAGCATTCTCTCTCTTTCTCTCTCCCTATCAAACCTGCCTTTCCAGACATCCCTGGTGCAGTCACTCATTCTTTGGCATAAATGTGTCATTGACATCTTCTCCCTGGAGTATGTGCATTTCAGATAGCATCTCTTTGTTAAACATGAAGACTTGCTTTCTTTTCAAGGTTATTTTTGGCTTTAAGGCTCAGGAAGGAGAGATGGACAGGTAGAGAGTCTTATCTTCACACTCCTGAAATCACACTGGGAAGGTGTCTCTATAAACCCATGTATGGTATTTAATAGTTACCAAATATTGCTTCATTGGTCTTCCTAATAACCTGGTCAGAAGGCAGAACAGATTGTATACCCATTTTACAGAAGAGAAAAATGAGGTCTGGTGGGGTTTAAGTGATTTTCTAAGGGCCTCACAGTTCTCTTTAGCAATAAGGTCTAGCCTGCTAAATGGTGGTAGGGAGGAATACCCTAAGCTTGCTATGTAACTCTTCTGAGGTAGTGTTTTCCAACTCCCCACCTTCACTTGGAAGATCTAGCCAGCTCCACGTGCTGAATTGAGGTCAGTCCATCCAGACACACCTCCTCCGGAGTTTTGTTTGTCTTCTCAATAACCTTGAGTCTGGCAGCTCCCATCTGGCTTCCAGGGAAGCACAGCTCACAGGGACAGAGGTGCTTTGTCCTGAAAGACTGAATGTATCAGTGTTGAGATTAAGATGGGGACTGGGAACCAACAGGCATTGATGAGAGTCAAGTTGCAGAGCCTGATCTGAGAAAGCAGAAATGTCATTTTTCTTATTTAAATCTTTTCCATTTTTTTTTCTCAGCCTTCTGACTTTTAAAGTTGAATCACCAACTTCTGTTTTTTAAGCACAAAAGGAAAAGTATCTGGCCTTCTAATGCATCAAGTGAGCTAAAATGTGGTTTATTGGGACCACAGCTAATAAAGTCTAGAAATAAACTCAAGAAATAAGGAATCCAGTCTGAGGAGTAAGTGGGGGGAGAAGGGTGCAGCAGGTGGCAGAGAAAACTAAGGAGGAGTTTTCCAACACATCATAATTAAGGCATGTAAATACCAGCAGTATTTCCCCAGCACACGAAGGAGAAGAGGAGGAAACTGCTCTTTCTGTATAGGCTGTTTGTTGTTGGTAGTGTTTTGTTTTGTTTTCACGGTTGTTCATGATATTCAGATAAACCAGTTTGCATTGGTGAAAATACACTGAATCTTTATGCTTTGTGTTATTCTTTTACTCTTTGAGAAACACAAATTGTGATTGACCCCAAACTCCCATCTCCTGCCCTTACCCCATGCAGGATTGATGGCTTTTCCTCAACACCTTTGTATCTCTGGATTTTTCTATTTAATACAGATATTTCTATCTGTTATCTGGATTTACCAAACTTTAATTCTGGAGTCTTCACTGCCAAGCCCTTCTCACCCTCCACCTGCCCCAGGTAGTTTCTGGAAGGCTGATCTCTTCTGTGTTAGAGATGTATTCCATCTTCCCTTCATCTCCTGCACCATGACCAGAGGAGCTTTGGGCACCTAGGAGCCAAGCAGAGCTGGACCAGCTGGACTGCCTAGTGACTGTTCCTTCTCTTTCCACTCTGACAACAGTCAGAGGGAGACAGGAGCACAAAGAAAGACCCAGTCTTTGTCACATTCATGGAATTCACCAATCCCATACCACACCATGTACCCATTGGAACATGGTACCTTTCTGCTAACTATTTCTCCCTTATTAACTTTGCAAATCAACTTGCTTCTGCCAAAATTATAGCTTAAGTAGAATGCAAAGAAAAGGCTGAACAGAAACATTTTATTTCTTGAATGTCTCCCCTTTCTCTTTGTAAAAGAAAAGCCTTAATGGATATGAAAGAAATGCAAGCAGAATGGCTCTCAGAGCAACTTTCCATGGTGACTTGTTTTGAACTCTGACCATGCCTCTGCCCTGTTCCTCCTCCACAAAGAATTCTGACTCAGATTGCCTTTCCATAGCACCACCTGTTCCTACTCAATGCAATTTTCTATCTATGCTGGAAGGAAATGGCAATGGATGACCACAAAGTCAAAGTGTGCCTGTTAATCTAATCAGCCTTCTGGGACACTGGAGAAAACCAAGTTGCTAGCTTCAAGGACCACCCTTTTCTTGGAGGAGTCATTGGGCTCAGGGTCAGCATTTTACAAACATTAAATCTAGTCTAATATTTCCCCATTTGAGGGTTTGCTTCCTCCATGCAAGGATTTGTTCTTGTCTTTTTTCAAAAGAAAATTCCGAGAGCTTTACTTGATATCACCATTTTACTGAGCAAACAAAGTGCTCGTGAACAGGCATATTTCATACCTGAAACTGATATGACTCTTAGAGGTACAACATTACAAGGTGGCTTATAAAATGAAAATGAGAACATTATTAAACCTTTACAGTCATTGGTTAATGCAGTGGAGGTTCCCAGGTGGCAGAGGATTGGTTAAAAGGAATCCCCTTAAATCATTTCAGGAAGATGACTAAGTTTCCTTTATGATTGTGAGAAGCACTTATAAGAAATAACCTAAGGTAACTTTCACTTACATTCATGAAATATACAACCTATACATTCATGAAAGTTTCACTTACATGGCTTAACTGGTTTTATCTGTTTGAGGGATCTTTAAACTTCATCTCCATTTTAACATTACTCTCCTCTCTGGCATGATCACTGAAAATGTCATATCCTCCAAGTTTTTACAAACTTAAACTGCCATAATAATGGTAGGTTCTTTGAACATCTCTTTAAGGGATAATAAAAGCATAGCTCACCCTAGTTACAATAACCCATGGCATTTGGACTTGGGGGGAAATCAGTGGGTACTCAGTTCACTCTAAAAGAAAAAGACAGTTCTTGATGTCCCCCTACTCACCCAGCTGGAAGTTTACCTGAATTCCAAATATCATCCTAAGGTAAGAATGTTGAGTGTGGGCTGTCTTATGTCTCATCTGGAACATTATGAGAGGGAAACCCTGCCCATTATGTAGATTATTATTTCATTAAGAGTCAGATATACTGGTTTAGAAACTCCTGCTATCCCCTTTTCACCATCATTTAACAAAACAGTAGCTTCTCTACTGACAGGCCAGCAGTTAGAGGCAGACCATCAGTTCTGTGGGGACGCTATCTCAGAATGTGCCCTTTGTCCTGAGGTTGTTGGGTACTACCTGGTCCCTGCCCCAAGATGAGTGCTGATGTCTGCTTCTTGTCACAAGGGGCTCTGAAAAGCAAATTCTGAGTTTGCAACTTTAGAAAGGGTGTGCATAAGTGGACCTGTATGGTCTTACCTGAAGCAAGGCTTATCTATGTTTCTAAAGGTTGTCATGTAACCCTGTTGTGATAGATTTTCAAGTCCTACTTTTTTATGTGAGCTTGAGTTGATGAAATCTTTTAATTTCTACAGAATAAAGGATTTGACAAATTATTAAAGGAGCCATTGCAACATTTCAGTATCAATCCTTCCCTACAAATCCCCAGTGGCCCCTACTTTTCTCCCAAGAAAAGTTCAAACTTATTTACCTTGAACATTTCTTCTCAATGGGGTGATATTACTCCTAAGGAGGCCAAAATGTGTTCTTGGCAGGGTGAGGGGAGACAGTTTTTTACTCACTTTACATATAAAGAACAGATATACATGTTGTACATAAACAGATATACAGTGTATCTATGATATTAAAATTTCATGAGAATGAAAACAGCAAGAAAGGAAGATTAGGAGGAAAAATGCCTGTCTGCAAAGGCTCCTTAGGGAAGCAATAATGAAAACCAAAGCAGATCAACACTGACCTAGAATGAAAGCTTTACAATCTGATCCCTACATGCCTTTCTGTCCTTTCTCTGACAAACTGTTTAGATGGCAGATATCCTAAAAGTCATGGGGATTTTTGTGGAAATATTTATATTTTGGAATTAATGTGATAAATATATAATATTCTATTACATTGGATTAACCTGACTTAAGATTTTGAGCTATACTACTTGATATATCATCTTAGATTTCCATGTCCATGTAGCTGAATCATTCAACAATCAACCTCCTATTTGCTAGATAACTCTAAAGACTCTCACTTAACTCCAGCAGCAATCTCCAGGGCACATACTCATTTCATTTATTGTCCAGAACCAGCCCACCACAGTCACCATTTGACACAACTTGTCTATTCTATGACACACAACCTCCTATCTTACCAGCTCTCACCGCGCTTCTCGATTTCGACCTCCTGACTGATCTCCCACTACATGATCCCTTAATTTCCCTCCAGGATGTTACCTGCCTCTTAGCCTCCCTCCCTTTTCTATCCAGACCTGGATGAACTTTTACTTTATTCTCTCATCAGAATTCTAGTTCTTAACACCCCAATCCTATCCCCACACCTTCACAGCAAAGGACCAAAGAGAGGAGAGTTCATGAAAGAGGATGGCTCTAGTTAACTGCCACAACCCAGTCTCTTTGCCCCTGTGCCCAAGAGACTGGGCACTAATAGAAATGCACATACATGGGCAAATGGCCAAGAAACACACACACAAAAATATAGTCCTGGATTACAAGTGCCCCGCACCACTCACTGCACATCATGCTTACACATCCTTGGTTAGCTGTTTTGCCCATTCTCTTAATCCAGAATCTCTTCACATATCCTTCTCAATCCCACCCCATCATTGAAGCCAGTGGCCTTGTCCCTTCCATAATTTATTATATAGAAAATTGAGTGCATCTGGTATAATCTCTCTCCCTCAGTTCTTGTTCTCTTCTCTGGAGAATTAACTACAATCTCTCATTTCTGTATTTAATTTTCTCTAGTCTCAGTGGACAAGGGTCCTTCAGTCCTGTTCAAGATCAGGCCCTCTTCTAACATCCTTCACCCCAATCCACTCCCACTTTGGAGGGACCCCATGCTATCACACTTACACACACACACACACACTTGCTCCTTCCCTGTCTATAAACATGTCTGTGTCTCTCACAACTAGAGGGGACAGAACGCTCTTCTTTACATCTTCCTCTAGCTACTCTCCAACCTCTCTTCCTGATTCATACAAACTTTTTGGAAGATTATTTTACACTTCCTGTCTTTACTTCCTTAACATTTCTACATCTTTTTGCAATGCAGTGAAATCTGAATGTTTTCTCTAACAGTCCACAGAAATGTGTTCCATATAAGGTCACCACTGACTTCCCAATAATCAAATCCAAAGTATAGCTTAGAGGGGCGACTGCATGGCTCAGTTGGTTGAGTGTCCCACTCTTGATTTCAGCTCAGGTCATGATCCCAGGGTCATGGGACTGAGCCCTGTGCACAGCATGGAGCTTGAATGAGGTTTGAGATTCTCTCTCTCAATCTCTCTCTCTCTCTCTCTCTCTCTCTCTCTCTCTCTCTCTCTCTCCCTCCCTCCCTCCCTCCCTCCCTCCCTCCATCCCTCTCCCTCTCCCTCCCTCTCTCTCTCCTTCCCTCTCTCTCTGCTCTTCTCCCCCACTTTTGCTATAAAATAAAATAACATAAAATAACATAAAGTAATAAAAGTATCATTTAGAGTTCTTATCTTATCACATCTCATTGGTGTACTTGCCATTTTTTTTTTAATCTTCCAGGCAGGTAGACTAGAGAAGGGTGATGGGAGTAACACTACTTTCTACCCTAAGACCTTAACTTTTTTTTCCATAAGGGGAATCCTTAAGGACTTTCACAAGAAATGTCTTGCATGGACACTTTAAGCTTCAAGAATGGCTGAGCAATAGAGTGTTTTAGTTTGTAGACTCTGAAACCGAAGAAATCAAGGAAGAAAGAAGTTGTGAATTTCTGGAGTTTGATTAGCTAGTACTCAATGTCTGCCACAGACTATGATTGCACTTTCTCTTTTGGTGCCAATTAACTTTAACACACAGAAAGGCAAACACCCAGAGCATAGATACTAGAGCTAGTAGTCCCTGGAATTGAATTCTGGCACTTCCACTTTCCATTTTTGTGACTTTAGGCAAGTCACTTAGACCCCCTGTGTTTTGGCATCCTAATTTAAAAATCTGGGATAGATAATGGTGCCTACCTAACAGGTTTGTTGTGATGATTACATGAATTAATTTATGTAAAAGACTTAGAGCCTTCCACAGAGTAAGCACTAAAAAAAAAAAAATCAGTATTACCATTTTTTTATTAGTGCTTGCAAATACACTTCTCTACAACACTTCTTTCCCTTCCCTAGCTTTGGATTTGTACAGCTAACTACCAACTGGACACTGGATTGGCTGCAATGGGGCTGACAGGACCAAGTACCACAAAGTGGGTAGATTAAAGCAAGATAAATTTATTCTCTCACAGGTTTAGAGGCTACAAATATAAAATTAGGGTGTCTATAGTATACATTCCTCTGGAGGGTTCTCAGGAAGTTTCAGTGTCATGCATCTTTCCTAGCTTCTAGTGATTAAAAGCAATCTTTGGCATTCCTTGGCTTATAGACCCATCACTCCAACCTCTGCTTCTATCCTCAGGCAAGTGTCTGAGTGTCTCTATGTCTTTCCAAGTCATTCTAGACCTTTGTCTCTACTTTCCTTTCTCATAGTGACATTGGTTATGTTTGATGCGGGCCTACCCTAATTAAGTATTATCTCATCTTAACTTGATTATATCTGAAAAAATCCTATTTTCAAAATATTAGGAGTTCTCTCTTTTTTTTGGGGGGGGGGGTAATAACTCAACCCACAACAGACAGGCACCACAGCTCTCACAAAATACCTTCTAGACAATAGTCGTTATCCATGATTCTTCTCCATCTCATACACCCCATATTCAAATGATACATTAAGTCCTGTTGGTTCTAGTGTTTGCCCAGTAGCAGTAGTAGTGGATACACATACACGCACATACATATTATCCCCTCCTCTTGATCCCTTTTCTTCTACTCTATGCTATTTTGGGCCCTCCTCAAACATTCAAATGCAAAGATCCAGTCTCCATAATCTGGTATATAGATCTTCCAAAATCTGGCACCTGTTTTTACTGAAGACAGTGTACTGGCTTCCACCTCTCTGAAATGTTTCCCTTTGCCTAAAATCTCTTTCTCTTTTGCTCCCTTTCACCTGATTACACCATTTATGACTCCACTGAAGTATCACTTCCTCCAGAAAACCAACTCTATCTCTCCCCACCCTATCCTCCAAGACTGAATCAAGCGTCCAATCTTCACTTTTTCCTTAATATTCTGTACTTCTTTCTATCACTGCATTTATCACATTGTCATTATTTTCATGCAGGTACTGCATATTGCTAACTTGGAAAAAAATCAAAATTCAACTTTGAAGTACAATTTCTGCTGAATACATACTGCTTTTGCACTATTATAGGGTTGAAAAATCATTAAATTGCACCATCCTAAGTCAGAGACCATCTCTGAAGTTATATGAAGATTGAAAATAAAAGTATGACAAAATGGGGGTGCCTGGGTGGCTCAGTCGGTTAAGCGTCCACTTCGGCTCGGGTCATGATCTCGCAGTTCATGAGTTTGAGGCCCACATCAGGCTCTGTGCTGACAGCTCAGATTCTGACAGCTCGGGTTCTGTGTCTCTGCCCCTCCCCTGCTCGCTTGCGCGCTCTCTCTCTCTCTCTCTCTCTCTCTCTCTCTCAAAATCAAATAAACATTTAAAAAAATTTTAAGTATGACAAAATATATATTATGCAAATGCTAATCAAAAGAAAGTTGGAGTGGCTATATTAACATCAGACTTCAGAGCAAAGAAAACTACCAGAAATAAAAGGAGACATTACATAATGACTTCATTTTAAATGTATATACACCTAACAGCATTGCTTCAAAAATACATGAAGCGAAAGCTGACACAAATGAAATGAGAAATGGGCAAATCTAAACTATATGTGGAAGCTTCAATACTCCTCTTTCAGTAATCAAAAGAACAAGTAGGTAGAACATCAATAAGGATATAGGAGAATGAACAACATTATCAGCCAACTAGATCTAATTGACATTTCTAACTCATTTTATGAAGCCAGCATTACTCCGATATCAAAAGTAGACAGGGGTGCCTGGGTGGCTCATTCAGTTAAGTGTTTGACTCTTGATTTTAATTCAGGTTATGATCTCAAGGTCATGAGATCAATCCCCACATAGAGCTCTGCACTGGGTGTGGAGCCTGCTTAAGATTCTCTCTCTCCATCTTCCTCTGCCTCTCCCCAGCTTGCATCTCACTCTCTAAAAAACTAGACAGACAGTGCAACAGAAGAAAACCATGGACCAATATCCCTCATGAACACAAATGAAAAATCTTTGACAACATACTAGCAAATCCAATCTAGCAACATAGAATTATACACAATGACCAAGTGTGGTTTATCCCAAGACTGTAATACTGCTTTAGAGCTTGAAGATCAAATAATGCAATCCACAGACTTTAATTAAAAGACTAAAGAGGGGTGCCTGGGTGGCTCAGTCAGTTAAGTGTC
This sequence comes from Panthera pardus, assembly GCF_024362965.1. NCBI lineage: Eukaryota > Metazoa > Chordata > Mammalia > Carnivora > Felidae > Panthera > Panthera pardus. The sequence goes on along the minus strand of NW_026526821.1, from coordinate 67,722,673 downwards.
TGACTTTGGCTCAGGTCATGATCTCACAGTTTGTGGTTTAAAAACCTGCGTGGGCTCTGTGCTGTCAGCTCAGAGTCTGGAGCCTGCTCTTGATTCTGTGTCTCCCTCTCTTTCTGCCTCTCTCTTTATCTCTCTCTCTCTCTCTCTCTCTCAAAAATAAGTAAACATTAAAAAAAATTTTAAACACTAAAGAAGAAAATAATATTATACTAATTAATATAGAAAAAGCATTTGAAGATGATCTAATATCCACTTATTGTAAAACACTCAGCAAAGTTGGAACAAAAAGAAACTTCCCAGCTTGATAAAGGGCATCAAAAACAAACAAACAAACAAAAAAAAAACCTACAACTAACATCAAACTTAATCATGAAAGATGGAAAGCTTTTTTCCTGAGATCAGGAATAAAGCAGAATGTCCACTCTCACCTCTCCCCTTCAAGCCTACCCAGTGAAATTTGACAAGAAACAGAAATAAAAAGCATTCATATTGGAAAAGAAAAAAACAATTGTCCCTGTTAATAGATGACAATTGTATATATAGCAGATCCATGAAATCTCCAGAGAGAGGGACGGAAATGCTTCTAGAATTAATCAGTGAGTTTAGCAAAGTTGCAGGATGCAAGGTCAAAAGAAAAAATCATTTTTACTTCTAAATTAATAATGAACAATTAGAAACAAAACAAAATTCAATACCATTTACAATAATTCAAAAAAATTGAAATACTTAGGTATAAACCTATAAAATAGATTCAGGATCTGTATCTTGAAAGCTATGAAATGCTAATAAAAAAATCAAAGACGATCTAAATAAATAGAGACATATACTATGTTGTGTTTATAATTGGAAAATGTAATACAATCAAGATGTCAGTTCTCCCCAAACTGATCTGTAGGCCAACACAATTCCAATGAAAACCCCAGCACTATTTTTTTTGTAGACACAGATTACCTGATTCTAAAATTTATATGGAAAGGCCAAGATATTAAAACAGCCCAAAACAATTTTTGAAAAAATATAAAGTCAGAGAATTCACATTATCTCACTTCATGACTTACTATAAACCTAAAGTAATCAAGAAAATATGCCAAAGATATAGATGGATAGATCAATGTAACAGAGTCCAGAAATAGACCCACACAATTATGGCTAAGTGATTTTTGACAAAAGTGCAAACTCAATGGCACAAGTTCAATGGCACAAGTTAGAGAAACAAAAAAGACACTGACCAAAACTTTACACCTTATACAGCAATTAACCCAAAACTCAAAATGAATCATAAATCTAAATGCAAAACATAGGGGAGCCTGGGTGGCTCAGTCAGTTAAACATCCGACTTTGGCCTAAGTCATGATCCTGCGGTTCCAGAGTTTGAGCCCACGTCGGGCTCTGTGCTGACAACTCAGAGCCTGGAGTCTGTTTCAGATTCTGTGTCTCCCTCTCTCTGCCCTTCCCCAACTTGCTCTCTCTCTCTCTCTCAAAAATAAACATTTAAAAAAATTTAGGGGTGCCCGGGTAGCTCAGTTGGTTAAGCAACCGATTTCAGCTCAGGTCATGATCTTGCAGTCTATGGGTTCAAGCCCCACATCAGGCTCTGTGCTGGCAGCTCACAGCCTAGAGCCTGCTTCATATTCTGTTTCCCTCTCTCTCTCTCTCTCTCTCTGTCCCTCCCCCGTTCATGCCCTGTCTCTCCCAAAAATAAATAAACATTAAAAAAAATTTAAAAATTTAAAAAAATTTAAATGCAGGGGCACCTGGGTGGGTCAATTGGTTAAGCATCCAACTTTGGCTCAGGTCATGATCTCAAGGTTTGTGAGTTCAAGCCCCACATCAGGCTCTGTGCTGACAGTTTAGAGCATGGAGCCTGCTTTGGATTCTGTGTCTCCCTCTCTCTCTGCCTCTTTCCTACTCAAGCTCTGTCTCTTTCCTACTCAAGCTCTGTCTCTGTCCCTCAAAGATAAATAAACACTGAAGAAAAATAAAAATAAAATACAAAAAATAAAAATTAAATGCAAAACATAAAACCATAAAATTTCCAGAAGAAAATACTGAAGAAAATGACATGACATTAAGCACTATCCATAAAAGAAACAATCAACTGGACTTCATCAAAATTAAAAACTTTTGCTCTGTGCAAGATACTGTCAAGAGAATGAAAGATTGGGAGAAAATATTTGCAAACAACATATCTGACACGACATGAATTCAGTATGTTTTTAAAAGCTCAGAACTCCTGGGGTGCCTGGGTGGCTCTGTCGGTTGAGCGTCCGACTTCAGCTCAGGTCATGATCTCGCGGTCTATGAGTTTGAGCCCCGAGTCGGGCTCTGTGCTGACAGCTCGGAGCCTGGAGCCTGTTTCAGATTCTGTGTCTCCCTCTCTCTCTCTGCCCCTCCCCCACTCATGCTCTGTCTCTCTCTCTCTGTCAAAAATAAGTAAACATTAAAATTTTTTTTTTAAAGCCCAGAACTCCAAAAAAGAAAACAACAGAAAAGACAGGTAAAGATTTGAACACTCTTCATGAAATAAGATATATGAATGCAAGTAAGCTCACAAAGAGATGCTCAACCTAAGTAGCCATTAGGGAAATAATTAAAACCTCAATGTGATAAAACTGCACACCTACTAGAACAGCTAAAAACAAAGTAAAACTAACACAACCAAGGGCTTGCAAGGGTGCGGTGCACTTGGAACTCTCATGTACAGCTAGTGAAAATACGGAATGGTAAAGTAGCCCTGGAAAACAGTTTGGTAGCTTCTCATACAGTTACATTTACCATGTAATCCAGCAATTTCACTCCCAGGTATTTATATCCTAGAAACATGAAGATGCATTTTTATACAAAACCCTGCACCTTAGTGTTTATAGTAGCTCTATTCATTATCATCCACAAATGGAGACAACCCAAATACCCTTCAATAGATGAATGGGTAAACTGTGGTATATTCCCATAATGAAATACTACTCAGCAATAAAAAGGAACAGTTGACCTACATAACAAAAAAATATCAAACTTTTTTGACTAAAAAAGCCACTCTCAGAAGACTGTATACTATATGATGCCATTTATATGGCATTTTAGAAAGGCAAAATGTCACAGCATAACACAGATCAGTGGTTGCCAGGGCTTAGGAGTCAGGTGCAGGAAGACATGGTGACTTCAAAGGAGAAGCACAGGGAGGTTTTGGTGATTCAACAGTTCTGTATCCTGATTGTGATGGTGACTGGGGGGTGGGTTACATGAATCTATACATAGAACTGTACATAGTCACCTGTACTATACTTACTTTGTTTCACTGCAGCAAGAACTAAAAGTAGAATGTCGTGTGGTGAGCCTTGAACAATGGCTGTACCAATTGAGTCCTCAATAAATATTAGTTCATTGCTCCCACTCTTTGTTCTTCTTAGCCAAGGCTAACACCCTTTCCAACGGTTAGTGTTCCCACTAGCTAGAATCGTGTCCTTTGCACAGTTCAGAACTGGAAAAGTGTAGTGGAGACCAAGTTTTGGTCTTCAATTAGTGCAAAGATCCTGTTTAACAGCAACATTTATTTCTTAGATCAATGGGTGTTTTCAAAATAGAAAATGTCCAATGTCAATATACAGATTTTGATCTTAGAGTAACATGAAATATATACCTGTGTTCTGGAAATTCTTGCTTTGTGACAGAAATTGTCACTTATAGATTTCAGTATCTTTTAGTGAAGAGTCCTTGTGTTTCTCTTGACCATTCCTATTTATTTCTACCAATTAAGTATTATAGACAAACAACATTTTCTTCTTTTACAACATGTGAACTATTTATCTAGGATCAGTTCTGTGCTAGCAGTTAGCATCTAGAGAAGCATAAAGTGTACTTAATATTATATTCTTCTGACACAAAAAAGAGGTATTTATCTATATTTCTGGTAAAATTTCTGGTCTACATTCAAAAGAAACAGTGCTAAATAATGCTTTCTTCCATCCCCACAGGAAATTAAATTTTTCATGAAATCTTTCCCTCTGTCAAAATTCATGTTGTTCTTAAGGATTAGGTATAGTTATCAAGTTATCCCCTTAAAGACTAAATAAATTATTTTTCAAAATTCTATAATAAATAATATTACGTTAGGAGTAATTGGATACAGGGTTACATTCTAAGCACTGTCATGTTTGCTTTTCTCTGAATCTATTTTAAATAGTTTTATGCATTTGTCTCTAACAGAGTTCATTTGAACATTCGACATTTGTACTTTACACAGTCAGTAAAAGATAATTATTCAATGCATATGCTTTCTGATTACATGTGTGAAACTTCTAAATAGAAAATGGAAATTGGTTTTAAATGCATTATCAAAGACTTAAGTTTATATTTGGTTCATGAAGCAGTGATCTGTCTTTCTTGTGTTCCTGTGATTTCATTCTCAGTGATTGTCACAGTCAGAGCCCAGAGATTTCCGGAATGAAGTTTATCTGTAGTTAATCCTCCTCTATCTGAGCAGAAGTAGCCCCAAACTGACCTTTATGTGACAGTCACCTTTCATTATTGCATCTGGAGCTAAATGTTGTCAGTAAAAATCACAGTTAAGTCAGGTTGACATTAACCAAGGGGACCAAAAGAACTGCTTTAGAGGCAAAATATATTTGCCATGCTATCATATGGTGAGACCCTAGTGAGTCATTAAAGTGGAATTCTGTTTATTCACTCTGACAGGGTAAAGGTGGCTGTGAATTGTATCCAGACCAAAATCCAGAATCCAGAGTAATAAGAACCCAATTCTCAATTAGTTTAATAAGACTAGTCATCAGAGAAATGTGTGGTAAATCTCCTTTCACTTTTTTGAGGCTTTGTGTTTTCCCCTTATTCCCAGCAGTTTCTCCACTTTGAGTTCATTTGCCAATAGTACTGCTTTTTAGAGAAATATCTAAGCCCAGACCTGTTTTGTTTTCATTCGTCCCACTTCAAAACCAATGCCCTCATTAAAGCCTGACTAGCCCTGCCAGCACAATCCTGATAACACAACTAGACAAAAACACTACAAAAAAAGAAAACTAGAGGCCAGTATGTTTGATGAATGTGAATGAAAAAATTCTCAGTGAAATATTTGCCAACTGAATTCAACAAGCATTCAGTGACCAACTGAACCATTCACCACAATCAAGTGGCATATACCCTGGGTATGAAAGGGTGGTTCAGTATTTACAAATCAAAGTAATATATCACACTAATAAGAAGAAGCATAAAAACCATATGATCATCTCAATAGATGCAGAAAAAATATTTGATAATATATAACATCCCTTTATGATAAATCTCTCAACAAAGTCAGCTTAGAGGGAACATCCTTCAACATAATAAAGGCCATGTATGAAAAAACCATACCTGACATCATACTCAGTGGTGAAAAATTAAAACCTTTTCCTCTAAGATCAGGAACAAGACAAGGATGTCCATTCTCACCCTTTTTATTCAACATAGTACTGGAAGTCCTAGCTGCAGTAATCAGAAAAGATAAAGAAATAAAAGGCATCCAAATTGGTAAGAAAGAAGTGAAACTGTAACTATTTGCTGATGACATGATACTATATACAGAAAACTCTAAAGATACCACCAAAAAAAAAAAAAAACTACTAGAATTAACAAGTGAATTCACTAAAGTTTCAGAATAAAAAATTCATATATAGAAATCTTTTGCATTTTTATACACCAATAACAAGGTAGCAAAAAGAGAAATTAAGAAATCAATCCCATTCACAATTGCAACAAAAAGAATAAAATACCTAGGAATAAATTTAGCCAAGGAGGTGAAAGACCAATGCTCTGAAAACTTTAATACATTGTTGACAGATATTGAAGGTGACACAAATGGAAAAATATACCATTCTCATAAATTGAAAGAATGTTGTTAAAATGTCCATACTACCCAAAACAATCTATGAATTCAATGCAATCTCTAAGAAAATATCAATAGCATTTTCCACAGAACTAAAACAAATAATCTCAAAGTTTGTGTGGAACCACCAAAGACCTCAATAACTAAAGCAATCTTGACGAAGAACAACAATCTCACATTTCAAGATATACTACAAAGCTGTAGTAATCAAAAGAGTATGGTACTGGTATAAAACGACACCCAGACACCTAGGATAAAAAGCCCAGAAATAAACTCATGTGCATATGGTCAATTCATCTATGACAAAGGAGGAAAGAATATACATTGGGGAAGAGACAGTTTTTCTCAATAAATGGTGCTAGGAAATCTGGACAACTACATGTGAAAGGAAGGAAGGAAGGAAGGAAGGAAGGAAGGAAGGAAGGAAGGAAGGAAGGAAGGAAGGAAGGAAGGAAGGAACTGGACCACTTCCTTACACCACACATGAAAATAGACTCAAAATGGATTAAAAGATCTAAATGTAATACCTGAAGCCATAGAACTCTTAATGGAAAACATAGGCTATAATCTCTTAGACATTAGCCTTAGCAACATATTTATGGATAGGTCTCCTCAGACAAAGGAAACAAAAGCAAAAATAAACTATTGGAACTACACAAAAATAAAAAGCTTTGCACAGCAAAGGAAATATTAAGAAAATGAAAAGGCAACCTACTAAAACGGGAAAGGATTTTTGCAAATGATATATACAGTAAACAGTTAATATCAAAAATATATAAAGAACTACTAGAATTCAACACCAAAACCCCCAAATAATCCAACTTCAGAATGAACAAACACCTGAATAGTTTCCCCAAAGAAGACACACAGATGGCCAATAAACACATGAAAAGATGCTCAGTACCACTAATCATCAGGGAACTCCAAATCAAAACCACAAAAAGATATCATTTTACACCTGTGAGAATGGCTAGATTCAAAATGACAAGAAATAAAAAGTGTTAGCGAGGATTCAGAGAAAAAGGAAACCTCATGCACTGTTGGTGAGAATGAAATTGGTGCTGCCATGGTGGAAAACAGTATGGAGGTTCCTCAAAAAATGAAAAACAGAAAGAGCATACAATCCAGGAATTCTACTACTAGGTATTTACCCAAAGAAAAGAAAGACAATAATTTGAAAAGACATATGCACCCTTTTGTTTATTGTAGCATTATTTACAATAGCCTAGATATGGAAGCAGCCCAAGTATCCATCAATAGATGACTGGATCAAAAGAAGATGTGGTATACATATACAATGGAATATTAGTCAGTCATAAAAAGGAATGAGATCTTGCCACGGGAAAACAAGAATGGAACTAGAGGGTACTAGGCTAAGTCAAAGAAGTAAGACAAAGACAAACTCTATGTGATTTTACTTATATGTATAATCTAAAAATAATAATAATAAAACAAAAACAGACTCTTAAATACAGAGAACTGATGGTTGCCAGAAGAGTGGTGGGTGGGAGGATGGGCAAAATAGGTTAAAGTAAGAGGTACAAACGTCCAATCATAAAATAAACAAGTCACAGAGACTAAAATATAGTATATGGAATACAGTCAATAATATTGTAATAACATTGTATGGTGACAAGCGATGACCACATTTATCATGGTGACACTGAGTAATATAGGCAATTGTTGAATCAGTATGCTGTACACCTAAAATCTAACTTTGTATGTCAACAGAGATTGAGTATGATCGTTGTGGACCAGACCTGAATTCAACAATCTGATTTGCCACCTAATAGCTATGTCCTTCATCAAGTTACTAAGCTACTCTTAACTCAATGCTCTCATCTATATAGGTAGATGCAAATATACTTACTTAAGGTGATTTTGCATATATTAAATAGTGCAAATGAAATATTTAGCACAATACCTCCCACAGGAAGCACTAAATATGACCACTGTCATCACCACACTGTTCTATAGTTATTAGATTACACACATATCTCTCACAATAGAATTAAAATTGGTGGTGCAGGAAATTTATCTTTCCTGCCACTGTTTTTCCTAAAACTTTAATGTGTGTTAAGTAGTAGATGGTCAATAAATGATTTATAAATGAATAACTATACATAGGTTTCTCTCTCTCTCTCTCTCTCTCTCTCTCTCCCCTCTTCCTTCCCTACTTCCTCCCTCTCTATATATGCATAGGTATCATATAATTTTTAAAATGTTTCTTCTTTATCCCTGTGGATTTGTACATAATTGATCTTCCTTTCATTTCAAGGAATTGTCCCATAACTGTACCTTTTTTTCAAATTATTTCCCATTCCTTATTTTCATGGTTAGAATATAAACTCATTAGGGTAGACACTGTGTTTTTTACCATTATGTAATCAGGACCCAGAGCAGCATCAGACATATAAACAGGAACACAATAAGTATTTGTCAAAAGAATAAATAGATATTCTCTGAATTTCAAGATCTGCCTCTGGTCATTTACATTGGATTCCCCTCTCTGGCTTGTCTCGATCCATTCAATGCTCTCCTTTACTATGATATGCACTGCTCTTATTTACTGCATTATACACTTTTTGAGGTAGAGTCGTCTCCACCCTGACCCAGTTCCAGTACCAAAAACTTTAGGTCCATTGACCAAAGAAGGAAGTCTACAAAAGAGTGTGCACACATTCTATTTGTGTTGTTATTCCAATGGATAATGATGATGTGTCAATTGAGATTACAGAACTCCTCGATTATATAAGGAACTGCTTAGATGGTGTCTCAACCTTCTACTGAGCGGGGGGGTGGGGATAGAAGCAGCTTTCTAAAAACCTTTCCCATCATGCCCACAGGTAGTTGCCAACTCCCCAACTATTCATCAGAGCAGCTTGCTGCTTCTTTGTAGCTTCCTTCTAAAGCAGGTGTTCTCGGTCTCCACTATGCATGAAAATAACCTCTGAGGCTTTTCAGTAAGAATGCCTAGAGCACCTGAGTGGCCCAGTTGGTTAAGCATCAGACTCTGGCTTTTGGCTCAGATTATGATCCCATCGTTGGTTTGAGCCCTGCATAGGGCTCTGCACTGGCATCAGGGAGCCTGCTTGGGATTCTCTCTCTCTCTCCTCTCTCTGATGTCTCTCTCTCAAAATAAATAAATAAACTTAAAACAAAAAGAATGACTGACTGTGCCTCCTTGGCTCCCACCACAGAGGTGAGGTTTAGGAATTTGTAGTAATAATTCCCATAGGTAATTCTAATATGCATCCAAAGTTGAGAACCACTGGGTTGTAAAGAGTTCAAGTCCATTCAGACTAGGTTTTCAGGTACCAGAAATCCCAAACTCAAAGTCTTAAGGCACAACACACAAGACTAGACAGGGAAGGAGTTTAAGCAACCAGTTGTGTATGCCAGGTCTAAGGCTTCAGCCATCACTTAACTGTAGCCAGTTATAAGTATGTGGGAAAGTAGCCCAGATCTTCTTAATCTTCAAGAGAAGCCATAATCTGCAATTTTAGATAAACTTTCACAATTTGAAGTGCTGGCAACCAATTCAAATTTCTTCAAAATACTGTATGGGGTAAACAAAACATGTCTTGAGCTAGATTCCATTCATGGGCCAATAATCTGCAGTTTTCACTTTATACCAACTGTTCTACAATATCCTGAGAAATCCTTTCTATATTTTTCATCAAGAGTGTGTCTATTAAATAAATTCTTAGAAAGATAGATTCCTTTTATATCATTTATGTATGTTGTAGGTGTTGTTTTGAACAAAACTGATTGGTATGGCTGGAATAATTCTAAAGGCCAATAAAGTATGTTATTTAAAGTATGTGATGCTCAAATGCCTCAAGCAGAAAGCCATTGGCAGTGTGAACATCACTCCTCAATCTACCAATATGTAGTAATACCTGAAATATGCAAAGCACTGACTAGGCTCTTTGGAATAGAGACAGTGGCATAGTTCCTATTTTACAGAACCATGCCATATATTCAGAGAGGTAGGACATCGACTTATAGGATTTTAGTAAAAAAATAAAACACAGCCATTTACTAATGGTGAGGGCAAGGCGAGATTTGAGTTTACCTGCAGGAAATAGAACATTTCATTGAAAAGAAAATGGAGGCAGATTGTGGAGTGCCTCAACTGTATGACAAATTAGTTAAGATTCCTGGAGGCAGTGTTAAGCAATTGAAAGGGATTTGTGTGTTTTTAATTTTTGTTGTTGTTTTTTTCTTTTGTTTTGTCTTGATTTTCAGTAGCAGAGATCATGGCAAGCAGCGTTTAGGAGGAGTATTCTGGTCATGGTAGATGAGACAGATTGCACAGTAGAAAACAGAGGAAGACAACCTGTTAATAGGTCACAGCCAAGGTTACAGACATGAGGAGAGGAGGGGAGGATGGTCTGGCCTGGAAGGTAGCAGAGGGAGGGAAGGAAGGGTAAGCTCAAGTGATTTTGACCTTGACTAAAGAAAAAGGAGGACTACCACTTATTCAGTAATCCCCTAGGATGATCTTTATTCCATGCTGAGGGCTTCACATAAAATTATCTCTTTTTGTTTAAAACAGAATATGACTGAAATGGGAGGCCACTTGAAGAGGATTCCACTATATAACCACACTAAAATTTATCTTATAGGGCCTTGGAGATCATCCAGTCCAACCCCCTCACTTTACAGAAGGGACTTGAATTTTCTCAGTCATTTATATACCTGGAACAGAGCCAGAATAGAGCCCTGATTTCTGATTTTTTACCCTAATGATCTTCACCACGTTGCTTCCTTGTCCCAAGCTTTCATATAAATGGACTATAAATCAGGTACCAGATTCAGGTAAGAAAATGCAAGTGAACAAGTGATAAAATGAAAGTGAACAGGTGATAAAATGTGGTATAGAAAGTAATTCCATAACCACTCAATGCAAACAAGGGAGGAGGGAGCCAGAAAAAGAAAGTCTCCACAACCTTGATGTAAAGGTTGTACAGAAGAGGAGATAAAGTCAGCAGTGATATACAGTTAGCAGTAGTGCCTACATCCCTTTTATCAGCCCAGCACAGATGTTGAGATAAGAGGACCTGAATGGAAATAAAAGGAAACCAGATTCAAACTAGCTCTTAGAAAGCCCTGTTCACTGGAAGATGATAAAAGTGAAGAATTACCACTCTGGAAATGTTGTTGAGGGAAAAATCAGAGGGACTCAGGGAACAGTGAGGTTGCATTGGAGCTGGGTTTGGAGTGGTACCTGCCTCATGAGTTTCTGTCTTATAAATTTTTTTTTCTTCTAAAGAAAAAATCATGTATTGTGAGTTGACACAACGGCATATGGCAGTATCTGCCTCAGAGAGATTATCTGGAAGTTTAACCAAATAGATACTCTATGGAAACTCAAGACAAATGGAACTCCAGTCCTGTAGCCAGCCACTCTGGTATTATGAGACAATTACTAAGGCTGGACCCCTGAGTTGAAATGTTTCTTGGCTCCCGTAAACCGTGCCAAAAAGGAGAGCCCAATTATCCACTCTGTCCTGAATTGCTCACCATCAGCCCATGTAATAAGAGTTAATTAAGGACAGGAAGTACGAGTAAGAATGCTCTCCATGTCTTTCTATTCCTTGCCCTATTTAAGTTCCCAGCACTTTTTCTCTCACCAATAAAGCAATTACACAGGATGGCTTGGGTAAAGTTTTTACCAATTCAGTTATCATATTGATCAAGATAGATTCAGTAGGGTACCATCAGAAAGTAACTTTCTTCTTCACTACAACTGCCAGGCAAAATCACTTTGTTGCCTCCTTTTTCCGCACTGGAGAGAAATTTGGGGCAGGCATCATAGATGTTCCAGCCTCATAAATCAAAGTCCAGTGTTATCCTATGGACTGCTTCATACCCAGAAACCCCCGACTGAGGAAGAAAGAGTTTTGTCTTTCCTCATTTCCCTTTTTCCCCAATTGCCGCTTTCTTTGGCCTCATGTGGGTTGGGTCTAGGAGGGATACAAACTGGCTGGGAAGGTACTGCATCCTACTCTGAGGCCAGAGTGGCTGTCTGGACCCTCTGGGTGTTGCTGATATTCAAATGCCAATTCTTATTGTCACTGGAGCATATATGGGCTGCTCAGGATCCCTCCTGCTAGAAGTCTCCATCTGCAGAAAAACATTTCCCCCTCCCATCAGCTTCCAGCAGCCCACATTTGGGGTCAGTTCACTGTACAGGCAAGCCCATCTTCCTCACTATAAGCAGTTTAGCTCCCTTCTGCTCGCTCTAGGTCTGGCTCATGGGAAATCCACACTATTGTCTATAAAACTACAACTCTCTCCCAAAGCGAGAGATACTTCTATCTGGATACTTCCTATCTTTAGAGGTCAGACTTGGGTCATGTTCCAGTCTTGGTTATCTCCCCCAAATTGCAGGAAATACATGTTAACCCCCTTAACTGGTTCTATTACCTCCCACATTTGACTTAAGATGAAGAACAAGGACCCACTCCACACCATGGAAAAGGGACACAAAGAACACTCACAACTCTATCCCAAGAAATCCTCATGGGAGACCCTGCAACTCCCAATGAATCCTTGGCATTTCCTTACACTGCCTGAAGGTGGGTGAAGGGCTAAAGCCAGCTGAACCCATTTCTCCGTATTTACAGTGACAGAGCACCTCACATCTAGACAGTTAAGATTCATGTGAAAATGTGAAAAGGTTCTAGAAAAAATAAAGTAACTTAAAGTCAAAATATATGGAAATAACCCCTTCCTATTTTCCAATCTCTTCCTTCCTGCTCTTCCCTGCCCCACTGGCTTCAAGACCCATGTGTAAAAAAAGAAGAAATGCAACCAATTAGATACATGCATGATTTGGACTGTGGTATAGCTGTCTGCTGGATCATGGTAAACGGTCAAATCAAGTTATTTAAAATCTATTTTTTTCTGGGTGCTTTGCTCATTTAGTTCAATCCACCTCTTTGGATAGTTTTCCTAAACACATTCCCAGAAAGTTAATTAGAGTAAGAGTTTGATCTAAAGAGTGTGAAGCTCAAAAACTCTTGGCATTTTGAGGTCAGGAAGATGATCAATTTCTTTTTGTATATCCTTTGCCAAGCTGTTCTCGCTTTAATTTTTAAACTTGTGTGAAATTCAAAGAACACAGAGCCTAGTGTCATTTACACTTGGGCCATCATAAAAAGGCAGCTTTCTCAAAAAGAATATTGGCTGTTTTCCAGGATTCCAGCAAGCTTTTTATGGGATCTTTTAAACTATTCTCCTTTAAGCCAAAAAGGGAAATTAAATTTGGCCAAGGGTGAATGGACTGCCCAAGATATGAATTGCTTCTAACAGAGACAGAGTTCAAGGGAATCCTAAAGCTTCCAATTTCAGGGAAGAAAAAAAGTAAATCCCACCTACTCCATTTATCATGAAAGAGACATTAAATAAACTGCAATATACTCAAGAAAATTTTCTTTTCAGAGCCATTTTGATGAATTGTGCGTTTTTAGAGAAATCATTCAGACCCTTTATGCCCCCTTACAGAGGAGAGGTGCCATCTGACAAGAACAATATGATGATACTTTTAAATCACTCCCTCCATTTAAAAACAAATAAATGATGCTTTGGATATGGCCTGGTGAGAATTTCAATCTTGAAAAATTATGAAATATTTTAAGTATGAAGTATAGAGAATAATATAATCAACACTCATAAAACACCCAACCCAGCTTTGCTTAATCTTAACTTTTGGTCATAACTGTTCAGATGGTTTTTAAAAATACAAAATATTTTAGATATGGCTGTGTCCCAGTCCTTTTTTCACAGAAGAAATAATACTTTGCTTATTTAGGTGTTGATCATTCTCAAATTTTCCTTTTGATAAATATATATGCATCTCTAAGCATGTTTTATAATATAGGTTTTATTATTCAGGAAAGGAGAGAGGCCAACAGATCAGGAGACAACTGATCTTGAAAAGATACACTGTTATACTCAGACCCCACACTATGTAGGGGCACATAGGGAAACACCAGGAGGCAGAGGGAGCTGGGTCAGGGGAAATATGGCAAGAGCCTTTATTGTGGCTTCCATGGGAAGGAACTGATGAAACAGCGTAAGCAGGTTTAGGATCATCTGGTTTAAATAAAATTCCAAGGACTCTAGGGTGTAGCACTGCCATGGGATGATTAGGGCAAGAGAATAGACTGTAAGGGGGCCTTGGGGAAGGTGGTTGGCCCCATTGACTCTGAATTAGTTGGTTTGTATATAAAAGCACACTCACAGGCCACTTGTTTGCCATTTGGAGGAATTAGCTAGAGCTGGTAGGAGTACGCCCTCCAGAGTCATCAAAACTCCAAGATATCCAAAACTCAAAAATACAGAATAAAAAGATATGATTTATTTGCAACAATATGCTATTTTCCAGGGTAGCCTTTATAAAAATCATATTCTATGCATACTGCCTGTATATGGCACTGGCTTTTTCCTTCAATATTATGCTTTAGAGATTTCTTCAGATTGTTGCATGCAGCTCTAGTCAGTTCATTTCTTTCCACTGCTTTATAACTTGGCTTTATAATTGACTGTGGTTCAATATATAACAGTTTATTAATATTTATTCATGCTCTTGTTCATGACCATTCATTTCTGATTTTTTACTATCATAAATTATGTTGCAGTAATTAATCTTTTACCTGTCTCCGGGTACACATGTAGCAGAAAGACATGAAATAGCTAAGTTCAAAGACATTTGTATCTTTGAATTTAACACATATTGCCCATGGCTACTGAAAGTACTCCTAGCAAATTACCCTTCCATCAAGAGTGTAGAAAATGCCCTATTTTTCCATGGCCTCTCCAGCAGTGTTATTGTGAGGTTTTCCTTTTGATGTTTGCCAATATGATGATGTATAATGGTATCTAATTATTGTTTAAATTTGCATTTTCCTGACTGCTAATGAAGTTGAGCATCTCTTAATATGTTTACTGGTTGTTTGCATTTCCTCCTATAGAAGTTGCCTGTTTATATTTTGCCAATTTTTCTACTGCGCTGTATTTTATTTTTATTATTTTGTAAAGTTCTTTATATTCCGGATGCTAACGCTTCGTTAGTTGTATGTATTGCAGATCACTTTCCCCAGTCCACAGCTTATCTTCTCATTCGTTTATGTATCTGTTTAACAGAAATTTTAAGTTAATATAGTCCAGGGTATCAACTTTTTGATTTTGGTGTACAGTTTTCTGTGTTATATTTAAAAGTTTTAGGAGTTTTAAACCTTTGATTTTTCCCATTTAGATCTTTAGTAAGCCTGGAACTGAGACGTTAGTATGGTAATGTTATCTTTTTCTACAAGCATAGTTTCAGCATCTCTGGTTGATTATTTCACATTTTCCTCCACTGATTTTTAATGCTACTCTGTCATTTGCCACTTCCTTTTGTTTATCATCTATTTTTGTAATCTTTATTCTCTTCCACTGCCCTAACTTCTTAATCCCTGTCAATACCACAACATTTTAATCACATTTAATTTCTAAAATTTATATTGCCTGGAATGTCAATTCCCCCAATCTTGTTTTATATCTTCATAATTGTTCAGGCTATACTCTGAATGTTCTTCCATATGAATATTAATCACCTGGTCAATTTCCATTCACATATACAAAAAAAAAAAAAGGAAAAAGAAAAAAGAAAGAAAGAAAACAAAAGAAAAGGCTATTGTGCCTCAGATGTGTCATATGCTTAATTTATATACTAATGTAGATTCAAACCAATACCTTCACAGGGTACCTGGGTGACTCAGTTGGCTGGGCATCTAACTTCGGCTTAGGTCATGATCTCATGGTCCATGGGTTCGAGCCCAAATCCGGCTCTGTGCTGACAGCTCAGAACCTGGAGCCTGCTTCAGATTCTGTGTCTCCCTCTCTCTCTGCCCCTCCCCCACTCATGCTGTCTGTCAGTCTCTCTTTCTCTCTCAAAAATAAACATTAAAAAATTTAAAATAAATAAATAAAAATTTTAAAAAATTTTTTTAAAAAAACCAATACCTTCACAATGTTGAGAACTTCCCATGTAAAACTGTGGCATTTCTGTTTGTTCGGGGTTTATTTTTTAAAAGGTTTTCCAGTTAAGTATTTAATTATTCTCCATATAACCCTAAACCTTTTTTTTTCTTATATTTCTTTTATTGAATAAGTTTTATGGCTATTATAATTGATACACTTTAAGATAATCTAAGAATGCAAATTATTTTGTGCACTAATTATACAGCCAGTTACCTTGCTAGACTTTCTCATTAGTTCTACTCCTAACCTCTTAAAGGAAAGTTATTTGTGTAGACAATAATGTTACCTATATATGAGAGTTTTTCATCAATAATAGTGATATTTTTCTTCTTCTTCTCTTAACTGTCTAGGCTAGTACATCTAACACAATACTGAATGGATGAGGTAATGGTAAACATCCTTGCCTCATTCCTAATTTTAAAAAGAATATCTCTAATACTTGACAATTGTGATATTTATCGTAGTGTTTGATAGATTTTTTATTCCTTACAGATTAAGAATATTCTTCCTTTTCCTTGTTTGTCAAAAAGTTTTATCATGAATGAAATTTTTTATTAAATATATTTTCTATGCCTATTAAGAAAATCATGTGGTTTTTCTCTTAATTTCTCAATGTGGAAATTTTACCAGCGTTTTCTAATATTTAACAACCCTTGAATTCTAGGACAAACTCAAACTGGCAACATTATTTATTTAGCCTCTATTGAGAACATATTGCTATTATACTATTTCAGATTTTTCCATTTACATTAATAAGTGAGATTGGCCTAATCTTTCTACTCTTTTATTGTCCCTGTCTGATGTTATTACTGATGTTATACAAGCCACATAAAATGGGTTGAGAACATTCCCTCTTTTCTTGGTCCCTGGAATAGTTTGTATAAGATTGAGATTTTCTATTATTCTAAAAAGGCATAATTTACTTCTAAAATGATATGATACTGGGGCATAAGGGTGGCTCAGTCAGGTAAGAGTCCAACTCTTGATTTCAGCTCAGGTGATCATCTCACCGTTTGTGGTATCAAGCCCCTTGTTGGGCTCTGCGCTGACAGTGCAGAGCCTGCTTGGGAGTCTTTCCCTCTCCCTCTTTCCATGTCCCTCCCCTGCTCTCTCTCTTATTCAATCAATCAATCAAAAAATAAATAAAATATCATGTTAACCTTGTTTTGGGGTGGATGGGTTTTAAACTACAAACCCAACTTATTAACAGTTTTAGATTCATTCAGTTTTTCTATATATTCATTAATCAATTTTGGTAAGTATATATCTCAAGGAAAATTATCCATATTGCCTGATTTTTTTTTTAATTTAATGCTTTGAAATTGTTCCTAGGGCTCTCTAATTTAAATCTCGCTTCTCTGAAGGAAACCACCAACAAAATGAAAAGGCAACAAACAAGTTTTTTTGTTTTGGTATGTGTGGATGGAAATTGTTGATTCACTATGTTGGACACCTGAAACTAATGCAGCATTGTGTCAATTATACCTCAAAAAACAAAAAAAACAGGGGCGCCTGGGTGGCTCAGTCGGTTGAGCGTCCGACTTCAGCTCAGGTCACGATCTCGCGGTTCGTGAGTTCGAGCCCCGCGTCGGGCTCTGGGCCGATGGCTCAGAGCCTGGAGCCTGCTTCTGATTCTGTGTCTCCCTCTCTCTCTGCCCCTCCCCCATTCATGCTCTGTCTCTCTCTGTCCCAAAAATAAATAAACGTTAAAAAAAAAAATTTAAAAAAAAAAAAAAACAAACAAAAAAAACAACAACAAAAACAAAACTAATGTCTTTACCTAAGTGCCATTTTTCATAACTCTCATTGTTTTTTTTTGTTGTTGTTGTTGCTTTGGTTTTGTTTTTTTTTTCTTGGTTGAAGTGGACAGATTTTTTTTATTCTATTGATCTTTCTAAAAAATTAGCTTTTGAGTTTATTGATCTTCTCCATTATAATCTTTAATTTCTACTCTATTAATTTTTTCTATTCTCTTTAGGTTTCTTCTCTCAAGTCAAAGTTAAATTTTGAAATGTGTTTTAAAGTTAATCTCTTAGGTTCTCACTTACCTTATTTCTATAATGAAAACTTAGGGGCTCAGTTGGTTCAGTGTCTGAGTCTTGATTTCAGCTCAGGTCATCATCTCAAGGTTTATGAGTTCAAGCCCTGCATCAGGCTCTGCTCTATAGACTCTCATAGAGCAGAGCCTGCTTGGGATTCTGTCTTCCTATGTATCTCTCTCTCTCTCTCTCTCTCTCTCTCTCTCTCTCTCTCAAAACAAATAAACATTACATTTAAAAAATCATAAGTAAATAAATATGAAAATTCATCAAAAATAATGCCTTTACCAGTACTCCTGATTTAAAGGAAATCTCAACAAAACTTCATTAATTAGAGCTAGATCAGTAAAATCATAATCAATCAATTATCACAAAGTTGCTGGTTAAAACAGACCTGTAAGAAGGGTTTGCAGCTTTAAGTGACTAATGGTTTCATTCAACAAACATTCAGATAAATGTACTTTTCTCTAACAATCATTTTTAGTGGTAAAGTTATAAGTCAAAGTCCTTGAAACTATTCTGATAAACCTTTCAATATTCTAAGAAAACTCCTTACTCATGTTAGCAATAAACTTATGAAGCAAATCTTTTAATTTTCTAAATATTTTTTCTTGCTTATTTTTGAGAGAGAGAGAGAGAGAGAGAGAGAGAGAGAGAGAGAGAGAGACTGACAGAAGGGCAGAGAAAGAGGCAGATACATAATCCAAAGCAACTCCAGACTCTGAGCTGTCAGCACAGAGCCCTACGCGGGGCTCAGACTCACTAACAGTGAGATCATGACCTGAGCCAGTCGGACACTTAACCGAATGAGCCACCCAGGAGCCCTGAAACTTAATCTTTTATAATGAAACAAGTTAGTATAGGTTAAACTGTATCTATACATCAAGTTTTAATGTCTGGCTGAGTGTTTATCTTCTCAAAATACCTCTATCTCAACAGCCCCTCATTTTCCCAACCGTCTTATGAAATGACTTTTGAGTTTGTACCGTAAGTTCTACCCAGAAATGCAATAAAGAACTACCGACTTTATAGTTTTCTGTTTCCACTGTTCTGTTGTTGCTTTGTTTATTCACTGTGTTGAAATGTAGCTTGTGAAATTTCCATCTTTTTTATTTCCATTTTGGGTAAAATAATTTAAAGCCCTTAACTTCTCTGTATGTGGCAGCTTAGCTGCATCCCTGAAGTTTCATGTTGTATTTTCATTACAGCTCAATTCCAAATAATTCCTAATTATTATGTAATTTCTTCTGTGACCCATGTGTGACTTAAAAGAGTGGGGTTTTGTTTTGATTTAGTTTTTACTTTCTAGACGTTTGTACATGTGTTGTTGGAGGGAGGCTGTTAATTATTATCTCTTTTAACTAATTTCTAAGTAATTTAAATGCACCACATCAAAGACAATTATTTGTTCTATACCAATTGCTTTGTGACCTAATTCTTGGTCAATATTTTTTTCATTGTTCTTTGTTGAATAGGTGAGTTTTCCAACCATTATGAAAACCCACCTATTCAATAAGGAACACTGATTTCTCTGTTCACTATTCCTTCTTGTTTTTGTGCCTTCCCACCAGATTATACTTTATTTCTCTAAAGGAATTCCTTTGCTGAAATTTCATTAATGACTAACTAAATTTGTCTAAAAGCATCTTTATTTCATCCTCACATTTGAATGCTTATTTCTGGGTATAGAATTCTAACCAGGCAGTATTTTCTCTAATTATGAAGATATTTTTACAAAGTTTGCTGATTATTTTTATTTGAAGATAATAGGTCTATTTCTGTTTTTATTTACAATGGTTTTTCTTTTGACTCCACAGTTTTAATTCAGAGGTATCTGGAAGTAGATTTATTTTTGTTTTCCTTCCTAGGACTTGAGGTTTCAAAATCTGAGATTTAGGTCTTTTATAAATTATGGAAATTTCCAGATGTTAATTCATTAAAAATTGCCTGTCTCCCATTTTCTGCCCCTTTTATTTTCTAGAATGCATGAGATAGTTAAATAGACAGCACAGAGAAATAAATCTTTACATTTCATCTTCTATATCTCATCTCACACATCTTAGCATCAAAACACAAGTCCTTCACTACCAAGTCCAGAAACTGACCTCCTCCCTGAATAGTTTGGCTTCAATCTATCCTTTTAGAATTCTGTTTGCATTCACCACTCAGGGTTCCATCTGGTCTTCAGTTGCTTTACTTTGGGCCCCTGGGGATTTCTCATACTTTCTTAGAAGCACAACTATGCAATTAAAACAATATTTATTATGATTTATAGAAGACTTCTGGGCAATTTTAGTGAAAATATCTTCAAGTTATCTAGTTCATAACATTTCGGTAAATGGAAGTCAAGACTATGTCTTTAAAAAAAGGCTTTAATTATGTTAATAGGTTGGAAACATTTAGGCATAAGTGTTTGTAGAAAACTTGTATGCTACTAGGGTTGAATCAAAAAGCACTATCTAGTTGACTTAGTATTTGCTTTTTCAAGTTTGTTTTCATCATTCTTCTGTCTTGTGATAATAGGAACAAAAGAGTGATAGAAACAAAAGGGACTTGTCTATGTTACTTAAGACAAAATGAGTGCAAACCACAAGAGACTCTTAAATACTGAGAACAAACTGAGGGTTGATGGGAGGTGGAGGAGAGGGGAAAATGGTTGATGGGCATTGAGGAGGGCACCTGTTGGGATGAGCACTGGGTGTTGTATGGAAACCAACTTGACAATAAATTACATATAATAAATTAATAAATACCACAAGAGACTCTTAAATACTGAGAACAAACTGAGGGTTGATGGGAGGTGGAGGAGAGGGGAAAATGGTTAATGGGCATTGAGGAGGGCACCTGTTGGGATGAGCACTGGGTGTTGTATGGAAACCAACTTGACAATAAATTACATATAATAAATGAATAAACACATGTAAAAATATTTTTTAAAAGATTAAATGAGTACCTTAACTTTGATTCTTTTCAGATGGGAGTTCTAGAAGTTGACAGTCTCCCAGGTACATAGTCCTTAATCTTAATTTAGATCTCTTTTTATTTACATGGGTTTAGTATGACCTGATGGTTTTGAAGTCCAGGCTCAAATTCACCCACCTCTTCCAATCTTCCTTTTATGTATTTATGTACTTTAGGATCTTTCTCACTTCAATATTTGCATAACACTTATAGTTATTACATCAACTGTATCCCACAACTGTTTTCTGGTATTCCAACATTTCTGGCTTTACCTTTCCACATATATAAACTCCTCCAAAGCAAAAACGGCACTTAAGATTCTCTCTCATGCTTCCTCCCCATAGAGCTGGTGCACCTGACAGCCAAAGGCAAGTAAACAAAGTTAAAGTAAAATATCGTTTGCCGGGATAATTTCATCTGCAATAAGAGTTTCACTAACACCAATAAGTAATAAGAGAATGAAATATGCAGGTCTGCAAAAGTATCCAACTCCTCAGTGCTTATTTCATTCCTGCTGAAACACCGCCTTGTGGAAGGAAAGATTCGGGGAGGAGTGGGGGAAAGTACCTACTAATCAGTTACAAAGCAAGAGAAAGCCAGAGGAAGGAATATTCTTGTCACAGAAATTCCAAAAGGGTCACTTATAATTCCACTCTCAAGCCTAGAACTCTCAGACTGATTAATAGCCATTCAAGAAAAAATGTGAGTACTTGCCACATACCAGACACTGTTTGAGGGCATTCGGTAGACAGTAGTAGACAAATCATACCAAAATTCCTGCCTTCACGGAGTCTGTATTCTAGTTATAGGCTAGAGATAAATACATATGTGAATACATAAATAAATAAATAAATAAATATAGTGTACAAAATGTCAGAAGTGCTGTGAAGAAAACTCTGAGAAGGAAAGAGAGCCAGGGGCAAAGTAGGGGAGGTTGTCATTTTAAATAGGGTGGTTAGAAAAAGCATCACTAAACAAGTGACATTTGAGCAAACAGCAGACTGGAGGCGGCGGCCATGAGGATATCTGAGAGAGGAGCGCTCCGGGCAGAGAGAATTGCAAATGCAGAAACACAGGCAAGAAGGAACCTGGCATGTCCAAGAACTAGCAAGAGAGTACTGTGAAAAGAACAAGAGAAGCAAAGGGGAAAACTGTCAAAATGTAGAGTACAGGGTCTGTGGAAACGGAGAGCAGGGAAATCCATACATCACTGTATACAATGTGGGTTTTTTCCTGGAGGAGATGAGGAGCCACTGGAACAAACATTGTGGAAGAGGGAAACAAATATTTCAAGTAGAAGAAAATGGCAAAAAACTGAAGGTGGCTGACGTTGAGAGTAGAGTTTTTTTGATGAAGTAAATTATGGCATATTTGTATACTGATGGGCAGGAATCAGTAGAGAAAAAACATAGGTGAATAAAATGTACCCAAGAAAGGGGGAAATTACTGTTGTGGTTACCTCAACAAGAAGAGAGGAGACGAGATCTGATGTGGATTGGAGGCACTATTCTCAGCCAGGTCCAGAGTCCTGGTCACCCATGGTAACAGGAGGGAAGGCAGGGTATGGCTTCAGGTGCAGATGGCTTAGTGGCTACAAGCCATGTGAGAGCATGAAGTTCTCTTCTATTAGGTTCATCTTCTCTTTGAAATAGGAAGCAAGGTCAGCTAAGAATGGCAAGGGAAGAGGTTTTGGGGGTTGGACTAGAGAAAGAAAAGAGGCCTCACACAAGCTACAGGAGGGCAACATGGAGTACTGATGATGAAAGTGTTCATATTCCAGCTCTGCCATGTATCAGCCAAGTGACCCTGGGCAAATCTACAAACCTCATTAAACCTGTTCCCTCTTAATGCAAAATGGGCATCACTGCTTTGTGGGGAGGATGAAGAGAGATCATGTGAAAGCAATTGCAACTACTACTAAATGACAAGCACTTAGTATATGTTGGCTGTTGGCTGATACTACACATTAGGCAATTACTTATCAGTGAATGGATAGGTTGTGATATTTTATGTCTACTCTCTTTTCAGGAGGTTTGTCCTCACCAAACTTCGAGTCATCCCAAAAGGAGCATTCTTGGGATTTGGGGACCTGGAGAAAATGTATGTACCTAACAGTGCTTTGTGTGAGTGCCTCAAATAGGCTGTGGTCAGCAGCCTCACATCACATCCAGTGTGATGCTCTGTGCCTAGAAGCCAGAAAACTTTCTGCACCTCCTCCTATTTTATTTCCTAATAGTGAGGGACCTTTCAGAGTATGGCTAATGAAAAGAGCATAAGGTCAATCTAAGCAGTTCTCATTTTTTCTTCTACAAGGCATTGCTCCAAAGTACCTGTGAGTGGAATTTTTATAAACCAAACTGATTTTCTCTGCTGATACCTATTCTTTCTCAGGGATGTTGTCTATTATTTCTGAATAATTTTTAATTGACAACAGGGCCTAACATTTGTGTTCAAGATTCTCTAGACTTCTCTTTTCCAAGCCATGCTGACAAGTGGTAATTGATGTATCAACATTTACAAGCATCAGAAAAGTTTATAGCACTGAAGATTTCCTTTGAAAGGAGAAGACTCCTTTGCTAATGCAAACATTAACTCCTTACTGAGCTAGTTTAATGTAGGTGTATCCCCAATCAGGCTTTTCTCAAAATTAGGCACAGTATTAAAAAGCAGTATAAATTCTGCCATGTTTAAAGTAACCCACTCTTAATTTGAGAAACGTAACAGAAGACCTTGGGGGAAAAGGAGGGGAAAAACAGTTTAAAACAGAGAGGGAGGCAAACCCCAAGAGACTCTTAAATACAGAAACAAACTGCAGGTTGACGGGGGTGGCAGAAGAGAGGGGGAAATTGGTGATGGGCATTGAGGAGGGCACTTGTTGGGATGAGCACTGGATGCTGTATATAATCGATTAATCATGGGAATCTACTCATGAAGCCAAGAGCACACTGGATACACTCTATGTTAGCTAACTTGACAATAAATTATGTTTAAAAAAATTTTTAATAAAGTAACCCACTACTCCTTTGAAGGCTCTTGACCCCATCTCCCAGGTCTCTAGGGCCAGGAAAATGTGTTCTTCACCAGAGCAGCAGCCAGAACTCAGGACTTTAATACCAGTGAATACAGCAAAAGAAAGATGGATTACACAGAAAGGAATGATTTTTTCATCATAAGAAAGCAACCCCTCAGGTTACATGTTTTTCTCCTTCTTAAAGCCATTCAATTTTTCCTCTTGGTTCTTTCACCCCCATTTAAGAATACTTGCTGAGGTCTGAAGAAGAAAGAAATCCATTAATAAAGGAAACACAGAGCAGAGAGAGTGGGAATATGTCTCAGCAATTACACCACCTGCTTAGAGGAAGGTGCTCAGAATCCTGGGTTTGAGGGCTAGCTTTGATATAAACTTACTGTGCAATCTTGATTAAATCACTGTATCTCTTGGTATCTTGGTTTCCCTATCTGTGGGTTAAGTAAGGAGTTTTTCACAAAGGAGATGATGGCTCCTGTGAACTCTAATTCCTAAGTGTAAGGACCCCCAGTTGGATGACAGCCTGGTTTAAATCCTGCAATCTTGGGATGCCTGGATGGCTCAGTTGGTTAAGCGTCCAACTTCAGCTCAAGTCACCATCTCATAGTCCATGGGTTCTAGCCCTGCGTCGGGCTCTGTGCTGACAGCTCAGAGCCTGGAGGTGCTTCAGATTCCGTGTCTCCCTCTCTCTCTGCCCCTCCCCCACTCATGCTCTATCTGAAAAATAAATAAACATTAAAAAATGTTTTTAAAATAAAACCTGCAGTCTTCAGAGTTTACCTTCTTGAGGATATTCAACACTCACAGGAATTGAGAGATAGGGCACTCAATGGAGCAGAGCTCACCGAGGAAAACAGGGAAGCAATAGAACTGGGGAGCTCTCTGCTCAAGGTATATTCCTACATGGGTTAGCTGTTGCCCTGCTTAGAACTGACATGTACTAGATGACTAGACTATTAGATACACCTCATCCCCAAGAAGCCCTATAATTGCATAGAAATTGTTCTAAAGACAGGAATATCAGATAACAAAAATAATCCACCTTAATCAAATTCAATCCAGCAGGTGTGACTGACCCTCATTGGGTGTTCAGCATCAGGACATTCCAGTAGTGATATAAATCGTTAAGCTGAGCTGACACAGCAATAATCCCAGAGACAGGGCAGCTGGCTTAAAACCTCAACTTCCTCAAACCTCAAACACAGCTTGTGGATTTCGACCTCATGACTTTATTCATCAGCCTATACTGACACAGCGAGATGCCTAAAATAAAATTAAAGTGATCTCATTTTTTTCAACACTTTGTATGTCCTAAGACTTCAAAAACATTTCTTAGTAGAAGGCTTGTCACCAAACTGAACTCTGAACAGACTGTGCCCTTCAGTCTCTACGCTCCTTTCTTCCGTTGTCTCACCTATTCTTGGTCAGTGATGGCTTCTTATCTCCTTTCCCGATCTATCCCCAGTATTTCTATTCACCTGGTTTTTAGCCAGTTTCATGAACTTAGTAAGTATCAGCTTCCTCCTCAATATTTCCTTCTCCATGAATCATAAAATCCCTTTCATTCATTCTGCACATGTAGCCAAGTTTCACCTTCTTTTGCTAAAAAGAAGGACGGAAAAGCTTTCTGTATAAATCCTGCCTTCCTTCCCTGCTACCTTCCCCTCTTTCTGGTCACCCCCACACTTGTGAAAGAACAGTTGCATTCACTACCCCCCTGCCCTTTCCTTTCACTCACTCTTTAGCCAGCCCTCTTGCTATTTGGCCACAAATTCTCTAACACCATGTAATCACTCTATGAGAGTTCCCAACAATGATGGACCTGCCAGATCTCTTGACTTCTACTTTGTCTTCCTAGCACTTATCTGCAGCTTTTGACGTCACTGACTATTCACACCCTTCTTTACAATACTCACCCCCCTTTTAATTTCAGTGACAACACACCCTCCTGTGTACTCTCCTAATGTCCCAGACTACTCCACTGACGGTTCTTTCCGTCTTTCTTATTCCTCGGCTGCCCTTCAAAAATTCAGATATTCCAGAGCTCCATTATTGGCCATTTTCTTTCTCATATTATACTCACAATCCCCAATCATTATTCATCAAATGATGTCTTACTATCAGGGCTCCAAAACCTTCTTCCATAACACCCATCTCTCTTTTGAAAGATAATTCTTGTTTGTTTGTTTTTTTAATTTTTTTAACGTTTTATTTATTTTTGAGACAGAGAGAGACAGAGCATGAACAGGGGAGGGGCAGAGAGAGAGGGAGACACAGATTCGGAAGCAGGCTCCAGGCTCTGAGCCATCAGCCCAGAGCCCGACGCGGGGCTCGAACTCACGGACCGCGAGATCATGACCTGAGCTGAAGTCGGACGCTTAACCGACTGAGCCACCCAGGCGCCCCAGATAATTCTTGTTTTCAAATGGAAAGATTCCTAAACATCTATACCTCATTAAACTGCCAGTGCCTCAAATTTAATACATCCAAACTAGTTAATGATCTGTATCTTTAAATTTCTTATCTTCTCATATTGCCCAGTGAAGAACATTACCATCTGCCCAAACTCCCATGCAGGAAAATTCAGTATCCCTTGACTTTCCCTTAAACCCAGGTCCTTTTCCAGTCCTATTGACTCTCAAAAATATTCCTGGAAACCAGCCCTTCTCTCCCTCCAGCTATTATATCCAAAGTCTCATTAACACTTACATAGCCTGTTACATGAGGCTGCTATGCCCATCCCAGGTCTGATCTCCTCAGCTCCCTGCTGCCAGACCCACACTGCTCAAACTCTCTTACAGAAGAAACTGGAGGGACTCTCATTGCCATAGTCTTTAGTCTTAAGTGGCACAAAAATCAAAGCCCTTTCTATTTCCATCATATGCACTGTTTATCCCACATTTTTGCCAGGCAGGAACGTGTGCCATTTCCCATTTCATTACCAGACATCCCATTACTTACATAAAACAAGATAGCTGGTTCTTTGGATGGTGCCTGGCACATAGAGGGATCAAAAAGTTGTTGCAAGGAGGGGCACATGGGGGGTTCAGTCAGTTAAGCATTTGACTCTCTTGGTTTCAGCTCAGGTCATGATCTCACAGTTCGTAAGATTGAGCCCCACGTTGGGCTCTGTACTAACAGCAGGGAGCCTGCTTGGGATTCTCTCTCTCCCTCTCCCCCACTTGCACTCTCTCCAAATAAATAAACATTTTCTTAAAAAGTTGCTGGTGAATTAATTAAAAAAATGCACTTTCACACTGGTTTTATGTAGATGCTGTCCCTCTGCCTAAAATTTCACTCGAAATTTGAATAGAAATCCTGGTGATCCTCCAGTGTCCAGATTAAATGTTTACTCCTCTGTACAGCCTTCCCAGAATGCTCTCAGTACTTCCAAACCATAATCTTGTGTCCACCATACCAATAGCACTATTATCAGATTGTATTCAGAATTCACAGTTTTTCTAGATCTCTTGATTGATCTTTAAGGGCAAGGTCAGAGTGTAACTTTGTATTAAAGTACAACACCAAGTTCTGTTTTTATCTCCTTGCTATACCTCTCGTCTGTCCACTTATCTCCTCCAACTATCATCAGCTTTCCCAAATGACTGCAAGAGTTTCCAAGTATGCTGCCCTGTCCTCCAGCATGCTCTGCACTCACCCTCATCCATTCTCTAAGTGGCAACCACGGTGATATTATCTAAATTCCCATCTAATTATGTTCACTTCCACATCTGTCCTGCCACATACACACACCATGCCTTACCATTGCTCTTCACATTTAAAAAGAAAAAAGATCTCTCACACTCTCTCCTTTTATCAGTTCATACAACGTACCATGTTATCTGCCTACCATGAACCTTGCTCGGTGCAGCTCGTTCCGACTAGAACATCTCTTCCATTTTGCACTCTTAATTTGGTCAGTTCCTTCCCATCCTTCAGATACCCATGTCAGAGTCACTCACCTAGAAAAGCCCTCCCTGACCTCTCCAATTAGGAAAAACCCATTACTATATACATTCTCCTACCACCACTAGACTCTTTGAGCTGACTTTCATTTTAGCAATTTTATACTTATTTTATGGGATAATTTAATTTCTAACTCCCCTACCGGACTGTCAAAGGACATGATTGTTTTATTCAGTACTGGATCCTTGGTGCCTTGCACAATAAATAACTGATAAATGCATGAATAAAAATGAAGAAATATAATAGTTGGGAAGACAAGATATCCAGATATCAAAATATTAAATAATATGAGTGATAGTGATAAATAATGTAGAAGTAGATAGGCATACAAACACTGGTTGAGAATCTACTATGATCTAGGCATTTATATAGTTACAGTTTAAAATGTAACTCAGGACAAAAATGCACAAGATAATATGTTCTAAATAAGTGACACAACCATTGTATTTGTTAGGACACTTTCTACTGTGAGAGGCCAAAGAAAATAAACCTCAAATAGGCTTAAGGAAAGGAAGGAAATTTAATGGCTCATTTAACATGATGGTCAGAGAGGACGAATAGCTTTAGCAAACATTGTATTCAGGTTTCATGTCCTTAGGACTTAGCCTCCCTCTCTCAGGTCTCCCTTCCACTATGTTAGCTTAAGTCCTTAGTCCCACCCTGGTGGCAACATGCCAGCAGCAATCCTGTTTGCACATTTCTTGGGTTCTATTCAGAAGGAAAGATTTGACCTTTTTTTTCTCAATCTCATAAAAGTCTTAAGATTTGTATAATTCATTTAGATCACACAATCATTCTTGGACCAACCACTACAACTAAGGGAAGGCGATACTCAAACTGGCTGTGGCCTGAGTAATGGATTCCACTCTCAGATTTGAAAACACCCATCCCAACCACATGCACTTGGATTGGGTGAGGGAGAGTCACAAACAAAACCTGAGGCCACTGCTGGGGAAAAAAAAAAGCGGGGGGTGGGGGGAGACTAAGTGCTGGTGGCTACAAACAACTCACATCTTAAAATTAGTCCTGTTCTCAAACCCAAGAGAGGTTTCTGTGGCCTGGGTGGTTGAGGATTTGATAAGTTTGGTTCTTTCCCCTGCCTCCTGTTAGAATGACTTAAAGAATCTAGTCATTTTTCCCAACCCATGCTGATGATTCTTCTTTTATTAACCCAGCTTAACCTAGCCCCTCTGCTTTTATAAGGAGTCAAACAGATAAGGAATCTTTCTGGTAGAAGGCAAGCTTCTCCCTGGAAATGAAATGATCACTCTTCACATTGTAGCTTTACTCAGCATCACTATCTCAAACCTTCCTACTCTTTGGGACTAGCTGGGGGAAAAGAAACCATTAAACTCTCTGCAATGTGAAGTGGCTTTGCAAAGTGCACTGTAAACTGTTTACATTGTCTTTAATTACTTCAGAGCCATATGTCAGCTTGGTATAAAGTGTGAAGATTACACTGAATAGGGTGGGGGGAGTAGGTGACAAGGTGGTGATTTATGGTAACCAGAAAAATTACGTATGGAAATGAGTGCAATTTAAAAACACATCTACGTGCTATTATAACACTGGAGGGGGAAGAAAAGCCAGTTTATAACAAAATTTCTTTGAAAATAGGAGCATGATGAATATGTAAATGAGACCAATCAACATCAGCTGAGATATGGTATATGCAGATGAGACGGCAATGAGCCAAAATGTGAAATAGCTCCCAAGCCATAAATATGAACCATATAAAATTCATTTGAAATATTCATGATAACATAAGGACAAAAAATATAATCAAGTGATTTATTTACATTTAAAAATGAGAACGCTAGTCTAACACCCCAGCCTCTACCCCCAGATCACTGGGGAAAGAAAAGTTAACAGAGGGACTTCTAGAAGAAGAAATTTATTAAATGAGAACCAATGCAAGAACACTAAAAAAAGTTGAGGACCCTTCAAATTCTCAGTTCTTTGCACTTACTCAAGCACAGATAAAAGGAAAGGAAACAAATCAGGTAATCAAAACTGTATTGCTAGAAATTTGGGCTCCAATCTGCTTTGCCTCCCTAAGCACCTGCTTGTTGGATAATGTAGGTCCATTACCTCCCCATCTTTCTATGTTTCCAAGTTAATAGGCAAAGGAGTCTTGAGTCTCACTTGCTGAAATAAAGCAAAAGGGGGTAGGCTGAAGATGCAACAGGCTGCTGATTAACAACTAGAGGCCAGTGTTGGAGCAATTAGATCCTTGAATGGGAAGACAGGATATGAATCCTTGGGCATACAAAAAGATAATGAGGCTCAGTGGTTCTCATCTCAGGCAGTGCTTTAGATGCCCTGGGTTGTTTTTTTTTTTTTTAAATAATCCACAGGACTATCATTTCTAGGGATTTTTCATCTGTCTGGGGTGGGGCCAAGCACTGGTCATGTTTTAATACCCCTTTGATGATTCTAATGCACATCCACTGTTGGAGCCCCTGAGGTGGATGATTATTTAGGCCTGCATCCCATTTGTAGGAAGAATATTCACAAATGTAGATAGTACGTGTATGTATGGTGTGGCTGGAGAACAAATAAAAGGAGGGTGGTAGGAGAATAGGTCAAAGAAGCAGCTGGGGTGAGATCATAGAGCACCTTAGAGATCATGGGGACAAGTCTGAGTGTCATAGTTAATCATGGGGATTAAATGGGTTATTTTGAACAACCAGGTGAATAATTTGATTTGCATTTGTTAAAGATCACTCACACACAGATTTTTGTTAGTATTTCATTAAGGATTTTTGTCTATATTTGTAGAGCTATTAGTCTAGATGGTATTGTCAGGATGTGGAGCAACTAGAACTCTCATACACACCTGCCGAGGATGTAAAATGGTACAACCTCTTTGGAAAATAGTTTGGCGGTATCCTATAATGTATTTACCCAAGAGAAATGAAAACATATGTCTACCCAAAGACTTGTTGAAGAATGTTTGTAACAGATTTATTCATAATAGCTCAAAACCACAAACAACCCAGTACTCATCACCAGGCCAGAAGGTAAGCAAATTATGTTTTACCCATGTGACAGAATACTACCCCCAAATAAAAAGGAATAAACTGCTAATACAACAACATGAATGAATCTCAAAAGCATTATACCAAGTAAAAAAGCCAAACACAGAAAAATATACTCCATATAATTCTATTTAGATGAAACTCCTAAAAAAAAAAAAAAAATCTACTCTGGTGCCAAAAAGCAGATCAGTAGTTGCCTAGGGCCAAGTGTGATAACTGGAGAATGTCTTGGAAGGGGAACAAGGAACTTCTTAGGCTGACAGAGATGTTCTATATCTTGATTGTGGTGGTTGTTAGAAAATATATCCATTTGTAAAATCTTTAACAGTTAAAATGAGTACATATTATTTGTCAAATTATACTTAAGTAAAGTTGATTTTTTAAAAACAATTAGTACCTATTTGGAGCCAGTTTTAAACACCACATCTCAGTTAATCTTCACTTTATAGACAGGGATCTAACATTCAGCAAGGTTAAGCAACTAACCAGCACCAGAACTTCAGTGGTTAAGCTAGGATTGAATCCAAGGTAGTCTGGTCCTTTCTGCTACAAAAAGCTTCCTTTTTATTGGCATCCACCATTTTCCAGAATTACTCTACTAAAATAAAGGAGTGACCAACAGAAGGATTATGGCTGTGAAAGCTTCCTTCAGTATCATTTATAATTAGAAAAGAGGATTTCTATACCTAAGCACTTGGAACTTCCATAAACCAGAACCTAAAATCATTTTCTGGGGGAACAGTCCTAGAAAGGAGTAAACCTCTTCTTGCAACATTTTTTGCCTTCCACTTCCAGTGTGCCAACTCATTTCTGGGTAAAGCTCTTGCTGAGACTGGCCTAAATCCAAGGGTTTACAAACTGTGCTGCCTGTTAAGTTGCAAATTAACTTAGTCAGCAGTTGG
The DNA here is from genome assembly GCF_024362965.1 of Panthera pardus. NCBI lineage: Eukaryota > Metazoa > Chordata > Mammalia > Carnivora > Felidae > Panthera > Panthera pardus. Next base: position 67,690,829 of record NW_026526821.1, on the reverse strand, counting down.
GAAATGTACAATTAGGCCAATTAAGTTGTCATTATTGACCCAGGTCAAACATGAGTTAGTGTCTAGAAGGTGAAAGTCCTGGTCTCATCTCCTGTTCTCCATAAATATTCTGAAAGTATTTTTTTTTTATTTATTGCTTCAACCAAGAATACAAGAAGCTGTTTTCTTCTCACATTTTGGGTTGATGTGGTTTTAGTGTTCCCATTAAGTCCCCTTATTTCAACTGTTTCTAGGTAAGTCCTTAAAATAAACTTTACAATATCTAATGGCTGCCCAGCTCAAAAAGAGAATAATTTATTAGCTTCACATTTATGTATTTAGGTTTTTACGCATTTTGGTTTTGTTTTGATTTCTTTTTAAGAAAAAATTTTTAATGTTTATTTTCATTTTTGAGAGAGAGAGAGAGAGAGTGAGAGTGAGAGCTAGCATCCGCTTGAGCAGGGAAGGGGGAGAGAGAGAGAGGGAGACACAGAATCCTAACTCCAAGATAGGGACTTGAGGCCAAGTGGGACACTTAACCAACTGAGCCACCCAGGCACCCTTGCTTTGATTTCTTTTTATGTGTTGGGGGGATGGAAGAGGGGTAGTGTAATAGGGGAGGCAGAATTCCTGAGATATAGTCATCTTATGGATTCCCCCAACACTGTATTCATTTTAACTCTCCACATCTTAGTCCCTTTATGCTTTATTCATAAAGATAGTATAGGGATTCCTTGCTGGAAGGGATTACAAGTAAGGGAATACTGGAAGAATACAGGTGAAAGCCCCACTGTTTACTCTCCTTGGGCTGCTATAATAAAATACCAGACTGGGTGGCTTAAATAACATTTATATCTCACAGTTCTGGAAGCTAGAAGTCCAAGATCAAAGTACCAGTATGGACAGTTCTTGTGAGAACCCACTTCCTGGCTTATAGACAACTGCCTTCTCACTGTATCCCCACATGGCCAAGAGCACTGGTCTCTCTATCCCATTATAGGGGCACCAACCCCATCAGAAAAGCTCCACTCCCAAGACCTCATGCAATTTCTTCCCAAAGTCCCTACCTCCAAACACCACCACAGTGGGGACTGGGCTTCAATATATACATTTGGGTTGGGGATGGAGAGAAAAAGACACAAACATTTAGTCCATAGCACCAACTGTGAACTAGCAAGCATATAGTAATAAAGATGTGTATTATAGATGCTCTTTTGCTTGGGAAGGCACAGATATGCTGTCATTTACATATTCCATCTCTAGGATCCTCCACTCACTTGACACTTCAGGACTTGTGGTCCTGGCAACCTCCACTTGGCAGCTTTCATTCAGCAACTAAGATTTCCAGGTACCAAGATTTGACAGAGGTTACTAAAACAAGGCTTCTCTGGCTTGGCATCAAATGTAATTTTCTTCTATTTTCTAATCAACAGCCAAGCAATATCATCTTCTCTATCTTTCAAGACTTCTGCTTCAGCCATGTTTGTCCTTCTGACCTTTCTTGACAAGCCAAGTTGTGGAGGGACTTTCAAATGTGTTATATTTGTCAGTGCTCACAGATATACCCGAAAATGAACAAGACTTTTTTTTTCTCTCTGCCAGTAACTTAATGTTTGTCTCTACTTGGAGAAGATACAATTAAGGCAGCATAATACTCAAGTTAAAAATAGCCTCCTGGCTCTGCCCTGGAGACTCTTGGTAGGGTTTTTTTTTAATAGAATGGTATTAAAATAAAAAGATGCAATCTAAATGTAAGCTCCAATCGATGCACAAACTACTTATTTTTATTTCCTCATTTAGCCCATGCCCATCACAACCACATCCATCTGGACTGTTTATGACTTAATAAGATGCTTTAAACAGTAAAAGACTCAAATAGAATATGGACCCACTTGCCTGCCCACCCCTTCTCCTCCCCTACCCCCCAGCAAATAAACTACCTGAATCTCACACTTCATAAACCTCTCCTTTGGTACTCGGCTCCACCCTGGCCAGACTACATAGAAATCAAATGATCAGAGATGTGTTTTTATAGTTCAGAGCATTCCAGAAGTTAAACAGGCAGAGAGAAAGAACATAAGAGGGAAAAAATGCCAGAGGAGCCTAAATGAATAAAGTGGAAGTTAACCACCCCAGTGGGTCTGAGATTCTGAGAGAGTCTGGGCAGAGAGATAGCAATTGTTGATGCCAAGTGTTTTATAAACATGTAATTTGCACTTGGATGTGAACGTGCTTTGAAAAGTTAAAAGTGCATACAAATGCAAGGTATGAATAACAAAGAGAGAACATTTGCTCTGCTTCCCATTCCTGGAGCTCAGCTCAACAACACAATGACTACTGATCTTGCCTTTCCCTCTTCTCATATTCTTTCAAAGCACCAAGCACAGGGCTGGGCACACTAGAAGGAAAACAGAAGGCAACGTCTGTGAATTTGGCATCTCTAACTCTTGGATTCTTTCCCAGCCTTTCAGAACCTTTCGCCCAAATAAGATCTCAATATTTTTTTTAATCTTTTTCTTTATTCTTCTTCTTCAGTAAAGATAACAGCATCTGAAGAAAGTACTGCCAGTAAAATTCTAAGGAGTTAATGAATAGGATTCTCCAAGACAATTTGCCTTTTTGAAAAGACATGAAGTAGGTAATACCTATTTCAGAGGATTGAATCGTTAATGGTGAGATTTTAGTCAATGTGGCACATGTGCTTATGGAGATTTGCTTTAATACATGAAAAATTATATCTAAAGTGGCTTACCTGTTTGGACTGCAAAGTCCATGTGTACATGAACTGAAATTTGAAAGAAGGATGAGTTTCCTGTATCAGACTGACATTAATGCTTTCAAGATTCCGTCTACTGAGGACAGGCTCCCTCAGTGACCGACCAGATGGAGAACTTAAACTGTTTTTCTTTTCCTTTAGGGAATGTTAAAAATTGAGGTGCCAGTCTTCATGTATTTGTTTCAAGTATGCTCTCTTATACCTTCCCTTATATTGTCTTCCCTACTTCTCTTCATATGTACATCTAACTTCTCAGTCCAACCAAGTCAGATACTTAAGATGGCACTTTTCATTTAGTAAAGCAAACATTTGGTTTGGGGAAAAAGGGATGGTGGCTTACTGTAGCACCAAGTTCCATAAGCCAAAAATCCTGGATAGAGAAAAAGTTCCAAACTAACTTCAAGGAGATGAGACCAAATCAGAGATCAGTGGTTGGACATTTTTAAAGGGAAGAGATTAATAGACTTCAGTCAAGTACTCAAAACATGTGCAGGCTGATGGATGACACCAGCTAATCCATCAAGTGATTTATCAGGATTCAGACTAAATGATTGTGAATTCCATCACTCCCTAAACACCTGTGAGGATGAGGCTTGTAGAGCTAATGAGCTTCCTCAATCTGGGACACCTACATCTGACTAGTATATGTGCTGTTGTGTTTGTGTTTATTCTGTTCTATTTATGAGCAACTCAGAGAAACCAAGCAAACTCAGAGAAGCATAATACATCCATCAGTCAATAATTCCACAAATTCTTCTTGAGCAACAATATATTTGTTAATTAGATGAGGGAGTGATTTGATGAAGCTTATTGGCTTCACTACTAGATGTTCTGTGCAATCAAGATGAAGATACACAGTCCCTGCTCTCAAGGAGTTTCCATAGTGCTCAACAACAATAGCTGTCATTTGTTGAGTCATTATTTTACCATAAATTTAAATAAGCATTTTACATACATTATCTTATATATTTATCATCTTAGTTTTACAGTAAGGATATTGAAGCCAAGAAGTGATGAGACTTGCCCAACATCACACATCTAACAACTTGTAGAGCTGTGATTTGAACCCAGGCATTCTGACTCCAATGCTCACAGAGTAATCTATTCTTCTGTAATATCTATGAATCCAACAAGGGTACCCCAGATTATACATGATACAGGAGGATCATAATCTTTCTAAGGGAGAAGAGCAGGACATACACAAATTCACAGAGTTCTTATTTATTTAATTGTAATAGTAGCAGTAGTTTGAATATCTTTGCAGTTGTTACCTATTTTATAATTGCAAAATGCCTCATCTATATATTAGCTCATTTAATCTCTCATACCAACCCTTCAGTGGCAACTGGGGCAAGTATTTGAGCCCATATCACAGGAGAGAACATAAAGTTCAGAGAAGTTTGGTGACTGGCCTAAGATCAATAGCAACAAAGTGATGGAGGGGAGATTCCTCCCATGCCACATTACATGCATTTTCTCCACATAACGCTTTACTTTTTGCAATGCTGCCTCTCCTTTACTACATCTAGGGTGCCTGGATGGCTCAGTTGGTTAAGGATATGACTCTTGATTTTGGCTTAGGTCATGATCTCATGGTTCAGGAGTTCAAGCCTCATATCAGGTTCTATGGTGACAATGAGGAGCCTGCTTGGGATTCTCGGTCTCTGTCGCTCTCTGCCCCTCCCCCACTCACTCGATATCTCTCAAAAATAAATAAAAAATAAACGTTAAAAAAGAGACAGAAATTATATCTTGAGAGCCTTATGGTCACTTCAATACAGGTCAGTAAGAATGTCCAAGTCAGAAGAAAAAAGTAACATTTTATTTCTCCAAATACATAACCTTCATATGCAGGCGTTTCTGCTCAGTGTTTTCATGCTTCCCACTCAGTCCTGAGCACTTGGCAGTGGTAAAGAAGGATGCCCTAGAAGTGGACAGATATTTGATCCAAGTAGTAAAAACCCAAGTGCAAAACTGGCCTTTTCCATGCCAAAGAATCAATGTGTTATTAAAAACTGGCCCAAGCTATCTCATCAAAACATTAGTTTTAATGGCAATTTTTCTAAGTCAACACCATTTATAGACTTGTTTTCTTCCTGGTTTTGTGTATTTCTCTCTGCCTCTCCTTGGAATTAACATTCTAGTAACATATAGACTCAACCATAACTTCTTAGCTAAGATAAAGGATTTTATCTCTGCAAGAGAGAATTTTTCTTTTAATTAAATGTAATGAGCATTTCATGAGCCCCTGCTAAGTGTCTCCTACACCGCAGCATCTCAGACATTAATGTGCACAAATCACTTGGGGATCTAACATGAAGAGTCTGACTAACGTGGTCTGGGTAGAACCTGAGATTCTGCAGTGCTAACCAGCTCCCAGATGAGGCCAACACTGATGGTTCATGTTCCATATGGAGTAACAAGATCTAAACAATGTACTAGTCCTGGGTAAGGAACTGTATGGTGGAAGATCCAAGAGAAGTGGGCCACAATAATATGCTCCATTGTAGTTGTTGATAAAATGACATGGCACAATTAGAGAAAAGCAGAGAACTACATAAACATGTGCTCCGTTGCTATAACCAAATCATAGATAATGGGACAGTTTTCCTACTCTTTTGTCATTTTTATTTTTTATTTTTTTTTTTTTAAATTTTTTTTTCAACGTTTTTTATTTATTTTTGGGACAGAGAGAGACAGAGCATGAACGGGGGAGGGGCAGAGAGAGAGGGAGACACAGAATCGGAAACAGGCTCCAGGCTCTGAGCCATCAGCCCAGAGCCTGACGCGGGGCTCGAACTCACGGACCGTGAGATCGTGACCTGGCTGAAGTCGGACGCTTAACCGACTGCGCCACCCAGGCGCCCCACTTTTGTCATTTTTAGATCACATATAACAGTTAAATTGGTACTCAGTTTTTAGTATAACTAATCACTTATCTAAGTATTGTCAGTTTCTTTGTTGGTGATCTGCAAACATTGTAGTTGGAGAATGAAAAATGCAATTCTCATACAACTATTCAGGAGTAAACCCATTCATTGTATCATTCATGTGGGCAAACAGCCTGAGAACTCCTTCTTATCACAGGAAATTTGCATTTCAGGCAAAAAGTAAGGGACTAAAAATAGATATTTATGGCCTGGTAGTATCAGGTGGGCAAAGGTCAGAGGGAAGGTGCAGGTCAAGGTAGCACAGAAGGTTTCAACCAGAACAAACACAGCCAGAGTTGTGAGTTGAGGTGGACTGGGGAAAGGAGATGGAGGAAAGCAGTGAGAATGCTGGAAAGAAACAAAGAAGGCTTCTTTTCTCCTTTCCCTTTACAGCTAAGACCCAGAAATATTCCTGGTACACCCAATGGAGCTCACAGGAAACCTAGAGTAGAATGAAAGCTATGCTGGTCTGCCTGAGTTTTAAGGAAGGAATTCTGCAGAGCTAATCACTGGACTGAGATTGCCATTTAATGCCCTCCTCCATAAGCCATTCATCAAGTTTATAGCAGCAACAAGAGTTCATTACCATGTTCCTGTTTTGCACATTCTTGAACAAGGTTATGCCTCCAATTTTAAGTGTGGTGTATAAAAGAAATGAGGGAAGGTGGGAGGGTGAGAGGTTTCTTGGAGTGAACAGTAATAAACAGAATAGGTGCTCCTCACCAACTGGAAATGAGAATCTCCCCCACCTGCTTATGACTTTGTATAATCAGAAAGAACAACACATCACAAATTCTCCAATTCATTCTTATTAGAAGTTCCTAGCCCCCTTTTATCAGTCTATCTATCCATTCATCTTTCAGTCAATCTTCCATATTAGGACTTGAAAGAACAGATAGGATTTCATTCTAACCCTCAAGAAGTTTGTGATATATAGAAATAAGAGGAATTCATGTGAAACAGAAGACACAAATCAGAACATACGTAGCCTCTAATGTTGCTGTCCAGACCTTGGATGCTGAAAGCAATTCAAATTGGTGGGGGTTAGATCATTGTATTCCAGAGAAGCCTGGGAAGCTGTCATGGAGACAGTAGGATTTCCATAATCAAAGGCAAGAGGGGAAAATGTTCTGAGTGGCAGATACAAATGAAACAGATTAAAACCATTCTGGGTACCTGAGGTCTCCCTAAAGAAGTCTGAAGGCTTCTACAGCCCCTGTCCTTTGATCCTATTATACACAATGGGCTCCTACTGACCTCTCAAAGTTCCAGTAGAAGAAAAGAAACTCCATACACTGGGTAACTTCACCTGAATTCACCGGATATTTACTCCTTTGATATCCCATTCATGATCCTGTACCCAAGATGCTAGGAGCTCATCTATCAATGTCCTAATAGTGTAATGATCTGTGTGCAATATATGGACTCAAATTACATTTAAAACTGCTAAGTGCCACTGATGTGGAGTAGCCATTGTCAGTTCTCCACAAAGTAGATGTCCCAAAGGAAATGGGAAATTTATACATATTCTCTCATCTCACCCCAATTATATAGTCAAATTAGGGCACACATAAAATTCACTTCAGGGCCTTAATTGTCCAATTTCTCCATTTTCATAGAGTGCATTCGCTGACTAAATAATAAACATATGCCACTACCACATCCCGGTCAGAAGCACAGGTAGGAGAAGTGGCAAACACACATGGGATAGATTGGTACAACCCAGTCTTCTAGCTTCAAGAAGGAATTCTATTTTCTGAGGACACAGTAAAATTCTTCAGTGCAGGAATGAAGTCAGAAAGGAAAATATTCTGCTCAAAGAATAGTGTTTCCTGATCTCCTCTGGGGAAAGGCAAGCAAATGCTCACTATTCTCAAGTACAGATTTCTCTATTGTAGGAAGAGGAGAAGGTTTGGAATGCCTTTATTAATGCTCTAATATCTGCTACATTCTGCCTTTTTTTGTAAAGTGTTGTCCATGTCAGGATGAAAAACAGGCTATGTCTGGTCAGTGAATCCATGGGTGACAAAGCACTACAGTGATCTCTGCTTCTTGGTAATCTCATATTTAAATAATGCAAATGGCAAGCTTTTACTGAAATACACCACTTCCTCATTATCTCTGTGTTTTTGGTCCTAACCTGTTCCGGCTCCTCTCCCTGGAGTCCAGAGATGACCAACCTGACAGATCCATTTGGTTCTTCAGAGCCTAATGTGCCACATTTAAAGCCATAAAAAAAGGGAAATTGCCATTCCAACATTCACATGTATAACATGTGATTAAAAGCAAAACTATGTCCTTTTAAAGGCTTCAAAGATACTGTAACAAACACATGTGGGTCCTGTGGCCATCCTATATAGAGGAAAAAGTGTTGATGGCAATGAATTTTTCAGCTCTTTATCAAGGGCACTCTTTTCTCAAATTGCCCTTATCCCTTTTGAGACTTACCACACTTCTCTGGTAATCCTATTTTAGGTTTCACTGTTCTCTGTTCTCGTTCTCTCATTCCATCTTTGGTATTCAAAATCTCCTTCTGTCCCCATTGACATCTAATCTGGTGTGATTCTCACTCCCAATAATTCTTCAACACAGGGGTAGATGATCACCTTTAAGTCATAGGTTAAGTGTCCCTAGAATCAGGCCACTGGGAACAATTGGGGAAGGTAAAGTTTCAAAAGCATCAGCTCTAGGGTCTACAGTATAAAATATGTGCCCTTGCCTTGCCATTGTCCCTGGAAATATTTTCAAAATCAATTTCTATGACATGGTGGGAAGCTGATAAATGTACTTTAAGCTTCTAACATTGCACCATTTCTCCAGCATGTTTTCTTCCTCTTCACTTCTTAAAAATGCCCAAAATGAGGCAGTAAGAAAGCTCCCTTTTAGGTTGAGAAAGTCCATCCCCTTCCCTTCAAGCAAGGATGATAAAGTGATAATCTCAAGGAAAAATACATTTCCCAGTCTAGAACTCCTCAGACCAGACTCCCTTTCAATTCTACAATGTCTCATTGCCATCTTTCCCAGTTACACCTATCTTGGGTCTTCCTTAGAATAATCTAGAAATTAAAAAATAAAATATAATTCTCCAGGGCCATCAATCCAAGATAATAGGAGGACTGGAATAGTTTTTCATGCACCTTGGAAATCTTTTAAAAGACATGCACATTTCTATGGGGCGCCTGGGTGGCTCAGTCGGTTAAGCGGCCAACTTGGGCTCAGGTCATGATCTCACGGTCTGTGAGTTCAAGCCCCACATAGGGCTCTGTGCTGACAGCTCATAGCCTGGAGATTTTTTGTCTCCCTCTCTCTCTCTGCCCCTTCCCCATGCACGCTCTCTCCCTCTTTCAAAAATAAATAAATGTTAAAAAAATTTTTTTAAGACATGCACATTTCTAGAAAGGAAACATGATCTCTGTTCTGCCCATCCTAATTACAATTCCTATTTTCCAGTGTAACAGGATTTCTGGATGGCAGGAGTAGCACCCTGACATGTCATCCTCAGAGGGTGGACTAAGCAAAAAGGCATGCTGTCTTCAGAAACAGCAAAGGCGTGCTCACTGTAGCATGTAAACATTTTAAACAGAGTGAATTCCATTTCTATCCATACTCATCACAAACGAGCATCACCAAAATGCTCAAATGCATATTCACGGTGTGCCTTTCAAATGCATTGTATGAAAAAATCAGAGCTAAGCATGAGGCACAGATCCGTTTCATTTAATTAGACTTTCAGAGAAGCCTAAATAAAAAGGTCTGCATTGCTGTAAGTGTTCTGTTTCTGCACAAGTATAGCTGTCTTGCATTGTCAGTGGTTTGAATTGAAAATTATTCCAAATGCAAAGCCTTTAAACCCTGAATGTTTGACTTAGGTAATATTATTACAGACAGACAATGACATCTAACCCATTTCTCTTCTGAATTTTATACTAAGGGCCACTTTTCCTTTATAGAAAAATCAGGGTGAGAGGCTATTCCCATGGTCTCAGCGGCAGAGCCCTAACTTAATGCCATGTTAGTAAATCTTGCATCATTCTCAGAACATCCCCTGAGTGTGCTCATCCCATATTTTGATTTGCTCCTTTTTACTTTCAAGTTCCTTTTCAAATCTCTCCCCAGTCCAGGTATCCAACTTTGCTACCACTCACCTCCAAAGACCCTTCTCAATAGCTAGGGTAGGCTCCTCATGTCCATATCCAATGCAATCCCCTTTCCTACCTTCCCATTTCTACAGTTGTCTAGCCTTCAGTGCTACCACTGGTCTATTTCTTTTTTTTTTTTCATTTTTTATTATGTTTATTTTTGAGAAGCAGAGAGAGACAGAGCATGAGCAGGGGAAGGGCAGAGAGAGAGGGAGACACAGAATCAGAAGCAGGCTCCAGGCTCTGCGCTGTCAACACAGAGCCCGATGCAGGGCTCAAACTCATGAACCACAACATCATGACCTGAGCTGAAGTTGGACGCTTAACCGACTGAGCCACCCAGGTGCCCCTCTCCATTTCTATGTAACCATTTAGTGTGTACTCCCTCCTTCAGCATGTATCTACTGAGCACCTACAGTGTGCTGGACACTAGAAAGAAAACATTGACCAAATAGATGGAGATCCTTGTCTTCATGGCATTCAGATTCTTGGAGCAGAGATAGACAATGGACAATAGACTTTTTAAAAATCATGTAACTAGGTGATGGCAATTAAGGAGTACACTTGTTGTGATGAACACTGGGTGATGTATGGAATTATAGAATCACTATACTGCATACCTGAAACTAATATTATACTGTATGCTAACTAACTGGAATTTAAATAAAACCTTTTAAAAACTCAAGTAACTTACCAAGAGTAAGATAAGTTCTGAGTCATGGCAGGGGAGAAAAATTATAGCAGGATAGGGGGATCAGGAATCCTCTTCTAAGACTTACTGCCCTGATCTGGGGTACAGCAGTCTACATGATACTCAACCTCCATGTTGGTTTCACCATGTTATAGTATCTCTATGGCCACCTTTGTAACACTTCTGTAGGCTTATTCCTAAATAAACCTAACTGCAACTGAAGAGGAAAGACAAAGTTGGCAAGTGGCTCCCCAAACCACAGCATATATTGTTTCAAAGGTATAATGTACTTGCATACTGTCTGCCTTCTTTGGGCAACTTATAGATACCCAAGCTGGGCAACCAGGAATGCTATCCCTGATGGAAATGGTTTAGTTTTTGTTTTTAATAATTAAAATTGATTTTTATGATTATAAAAGCAATGCATGTTTGCTATAGGAAAAAAATTCAACAATGTAGAAAGTTAAAAAGAACAATGATTTTACATAATTCTACAATGACATATACACTGTTAACATTTTGGTGGATAGCCTTCCATAATTTTTTCTCCAACACACTTTTCTTAAAAAATTAAAATGAGATTATATTACACATGATCTTTTGTAGCATACTTTGTTTTTTCCACTAACTGTATGCTGATAAAATGTTTTAGAGGATACTGATGGTTGCTGAAGTGTTAAAGACAAGGGCAATAATCCCTAATTCAAAAAGACCAGAACTCACCCACAACTACTGTTAAGTATAAAGGATCAGCTACTGGTTTGGGAAAAAGTAGAAAACTGCAAAGAACACTGCACCTCTAGTTTGAATGTAAAGCAGAATGCAGAAGGAAAAAAAACTGAAGAGGCACTTACAGAAGGAAAGTACATTTTTGTTAATTGTTTTGGAAAGAAGATGAGAGAGTAGAATATCATTTTCCTTTCTGCACTGTTCTGTGCCCACCTCCATGAAGGCTGAGTATGAAAAGTGCTCTAGGTGGAGGCCTCTTTGAAAGGGGTTCTGTGATATGCTGTTTTTATCAATGGACATCGACTAGACTACCATTAGAAGAAAGTCAGTATAAAAGATGTCAGGTCTCTGGATTACAAACCTGGCAACCCACAAAAAGGCAGCTCTTGGGCTCCTTCAAAAATGGACCAGAAAATAACAATGTAAAATGTTCCCTAGAAGCACCTGTACCTGCTGCAGCCAGGTTTCTCAGAGACAAGTAATCTGTTGACTGTAGCAATATGTACAAATGTACTTGCTACAGAAGAATAACCTAGAAGATTTGTCATTCTGGGTCTATATGTATATTGAAACTTTGCTTTCATTTATAGCTAGGATACATGCAAGGCTTCATGAAAATAGATTTGTGAGCTATCATAAGATACTCCGCATCTAGCACATACACCCATACGCACAGGGAAAATAATAAAACCTTTCCTGTTAGTGTTTGAAATGTCACCATACAACTTCTTTAGTCTCCCTTTTTCCCCCTCTCTACTGTTCTGGAAGTTATATGTTCTATTCATATTATTTTATTATTATTTTATCATTTTAAAAACATGTATCAAACCCTCAGATTAATCAGCATCATGTTGCTCTACCTGAAGACAAGAACCTGCAAATGGCTTTAATCCTCATCTCTCTCTTGAAATTTTTCATGTCATTTTTGTCCAGAACTTTAGTTTTTTTAAAAAATACTTCCCAATTAGTATTATTTTTATTACTATCATTTTGCCAAGGATTTTGCTTGTAAACTCTGTCTTCTGGGTTCCATTTTCTTCTTGTTGATGAAAATTGTTTCATTGTTCTTTACATTTAGGAGTGATAAGTTCTCTTCACTCTTTATCTGAAAAAGTCTTCCATGCCGCTTCCTGAACTCTTTACAGTCTAGATGAATTTATAAGCCTAGAGTGATCAGAATTTCCACTCAGCAAATAACTCTATTGTCTTCTATTGTGTATTGTTGTTTCTGTGAATTCTGCTGTCAGTCTAACTTTTGGTAGTCTGTCTTTCCTCTCTGGTAAGTTTTAAGATATCCTTTGCCTACAGTTTCACTTTTGGTATGGATTTTTTTTTAAATTTTTTTATGCTTGTGGCTTAGTGGTTTCCTCAAACTAAGGCGACATTTCCTCAATTCCAGAAAAGCTTTTATCATCATCTCTACTCTCTTCTTTATTCTTTCTTCCCTCCTGCTGGATATCCTATTAGATCTATGTTGGAACTTCTGGTACCATCTTCTAGGTCTCTTCATTTATTATTCCTGTTTCCATCTTTTTGTCTATGAGCTATATTAAGAGTGATTACCTCATCTATTTTCCAATTCATTCACTTTATTTTTCAATATATCTAGTCCATTATTCAACTTTAATGTCCTTGACTACATATTCTTTTATCAGTATTTTTCATTAGTTTTTAAAAATCTGTCCTTTCTCAAACTTTCCTGTTTTATGACTTCTAGACCTTTATCTTTGAACAGTTCAAATATATTTATTTTTAAATATCTTGTAGTCTTATTTTAATCCACAGTCATTGAGGTATAAATATATTCTCTCTAGTGTGTTATTTCCTTGTAAGATTTATATAACATTTATCCTCAGCCCATCTTAGGAGGGATGAGGAACGTTCACTTGCAGCCCCATGCTCTAGATATAAAATATCCTAACATACAGATTCTCATTTGCTGTTGTTGACTGTTTTCATTTTCTTCAGTTTTGTTATGATCTTCCTGTTAATTTTTTGGCTTGAGGTCACTGTATCGAGTGGATGGTATGTATTTTCATCCACATAGATCATGTGTCACTGGCCTGGTGTTAAATACTTGCAGATGACTATTTCCACCCAGGGCTTAGGCTGCTTCTTTGATGATTTCCTTTGTGACAAAGTAGAATTTTAGAGTCCCCATTTCACTAATGTGCACTCTTCCTGACTCTTGACTTTATGCAGGTAATTCAGTTCTAGCTCCTCTCAAAAACAAATCTGCAATTTGGACTCATCTTTCCAAGTGGGTTTTGAAGATCCAAGACCCAGCCATTAAGTTGTTAGAACTTTTCTTTGATCTTTTGGCTCCAGTGCACTTTTACAATTTTGACTAGGTTGGGGGTCATTCACTATTTCTAAATTGGCTCTTTCATAAATGTTTGACCTATTTTATTTCACATTTCCATGTGGTTGAAGGTAAAGAAGCTCTCATCCCAGACTTCTACTGTAGCCAGATTTCCCAACATAACTCTTCCATTTTTTATAATAGTCTATCACCCTCTTTCTGGCTCACCTTTGAAGATGAGATGATGTCAGAGGGAGGTAACCAAACATCTTAATGGAAGACTTAGTTTAGATTACCTGATGCCTTGCCAAACTGGGGCTGCTCCCATATAAGCAATATCTAAACATCGAAGAATGCATTCAGCACCAGAAACAAGCTAAATCCTGTCATTCACGGGTAAGAATAGCTAAGAATTTTAAACAAAGAACATATAAGTATCTTAAAACTATAGGATGAGAAGATGGGGTTGGGATAATGGATCTAAAAGTGGTAACTCAGTCTAGTAAAAAACAAAAACAAAAAAACAAAAAAACAAAAAACCTGGGTGATTCATACCACCATAGCAACACCAAAGCCAGGTAACATTATGACTGTCTTAGTTATATACTTTGCCTTTTAAAATATATATGTACTTAACTTTTCGAGGTACTTTTCTACCTACGGCTCATTTATACATTCAACACATGTTGCTAAGCTGATCCTCACATCATCCTATAAAAATGTTAAGTGTTAACATCTTCACGTAAATCATGAGAACACTCAGACCTCATTTAAGTTAGTAGCCAATTGGCCAACAGCTAGTTTGTAGAAAAGTTAAACGTAATTCTTCTGACTCCTGACCCTTTTCCCTATCTATCACATAGCACTAAACTAGTTTACTGGTTAACAGAAAGGTACTATTTGAGAGAAGTTGATTCAAAGTTGATTCAAGGTTGATTCAAAGGTTGGACAGAGGAGTATCTGGTTGCTCTCCTTCTAAATCTGACTTTCAAATTGATTCTATCATTCCCCAGTACCAAGCCCATTTCAGCTTTCCCTTCCACTAGCTCCAAGCAGGTTATATTTATGAGGCCTTTGTGTTTTGGGACAACCATTAGCAAGAATCGTATTTTAGACTCCCACAACTATAATATAGAGTTCAAGTGTTTAACCAGCTTTTGAGAAGATGAGGTATCAAAGTAAAATAATGTTGAGCTGATGGCTGGCAGCAAGAATCCTTAGGAAGAGAGTCTATCCAAGCCTTTTAGAGTAAATCTCCAGGGAATATTCAAAGCTTCAATATGTTTAAGTGTAGGGTGGAAACTAAATATACAAATAATCAACAGAAAGGATGAGTAGAGATGATGAAACAGAGATCAAGGACAATAAATTCTTCCTTGGTAATAATAAATTTCACACCCCTAAAGAGGAAGGAAATCAGTTTCTTGAGCAGGAAAATATCAGCCACTGTTTCACAACAATTTCTAGACATGGTTCTGGTGGGAAATATGAACAGTAACTAACCTTGCTGAATATCCATTTAATATAAATGATCATGGCTAAAGATGCTGGTTAATGTCCACAGCAAAGAATCTAAAGTATATGGTAACATATTTACCTTTGCAATTGAGTATATATAATTTCTACTACCTGTCTGCATACTGACTGGGGGTGATAGAAAGAAAGAATGGGAGAGAGAGAGAAGTGTTGCTCAACTCTTAAAACTGAAGCTACATGCTTGAATTCACTGGTGATGTTCACCTTAAACAGAATGTATCAAGTTCTACATCTTGTGATCTAAGAAATAACCAAAGCCCTATATGCTCAAAGATCTCTCTTACTGGCCTACCAGAGTGCTTGAAATTCTCATCTTACTCATGGTTTAAAGATTGCAAACCTTTATTAAAATGCAAAGCTGACGCTTGGAAATATAAATCACCAGCACCCATGTAGGTCTTGAGAAGCTACACAACAGTCTTGTGGTCTTCAATTCCCAAGAAAGTCAAAATAAATGATTTTATAGGTCTCTCCTCTCACTGGGAAACTCTATAGTTCTCCAATTCTGTAATACAATAAACTCATACATCCGTAAATTTTGACAGAGAACTAGGAATCTGGGTAGATTCACAGTCTTAAATGCCAGTTGGGATAGGTGGAGTAAAGGGGTGGTTAAAGCCAACATAAGCATCACTGTGAAGTCCTCTGTGATCTAAGGTGTTTTTCTGTTGGTACTGCCAAGGAGTTACACCCCACAGCTTTGCACCTTGAGAGCATGATATTAATGGATACAAAGTGTTTCTTCTCTTCGGTCCCTTGGTCACTGGTAAAGATCCTTTAAAAATGAAAGGCAGCATGAAATCAAATAAAACTATGCCAACAGGAGCTAGTTGCATATATGAACCTCCTTAGGACATTGTTGGCATTTCTGTCCACTCCTTTCTCCTACAATCCTGTGATTTGTCTTTCCAGCAGCCTAAGAGAATACAGTTTACTTTTAATATAGCCACCCCATATTCTATAAAAGCAATTTTTTGTATAAAATATAAGCCTATAAAGACCAGCATTAATGCTTAAAGACATTAAAAGCATGTTGAATATGACAGTGAATAGCTACCTATATAAGCAAAAGAAGTATCCCATCTGCAGTTTTAGGTGAGGGGCACTAGACGGGGTCATTCCCAAAAAATAGAATATTAAATTAATACAGCTTCTCACATTCATTCTTCAGGCTGCAATTCTACCTCCCAGTACCATGTTATATGTTAAATGTCACCTTCTATCTATTTCCCTGGGGGAGAGTAATGCTGCATGTATAGTTATTGCTTGGGTGTCAATTCATAAAACTGGTTGAGTTTCACCTCAAAAACTATGGATAAAAAGCATAATGGAGAGGAGGAAAAGGAGTATAGAATGGGGCAGGGAGTAGAGGTATCCTCAAAGAAAAATAACAGTAATAAAAGCTGTGATAACAATCATTCTAATGATTCCAAAAGCAGGTTTATGTGTTTAATGCTTTACTGTTTAACAAATGCTTTCATCGACATCATTCAATTTTGATTTTGATGATATGAAGTAGATGAGAGAATTGTTTATTCACTTCACACATAAGATTTATGAAGAGTCTGTGCCAGGTCACATCACTGGTAAGAAAGTAGGAACCTGAAACTAGGTGCTAGCTGTTCATCCCACCGACACTGTTTTGCTCTAACAATGTCTTGAGGGCCAAGGAGACTTTTGAGCCCTTTTGGGAATTGGTTTAGCAGGTCAGCTTTCCTCAACTACTCAAGGTCTTGTTGACATCAGGAAATACTTAAATACTCTGACAACCCAAGGCCTCATCTTACCAGTTCTCAGGAGCCCCTGCTCTCATTTTCTCTGTTAGAACTGGCTTCTTCCCACTCAGTCCTCAGGCAGAGAATAGTTGGGGAAGGGGTAGAGCAGGGAGAAAGGGAGTGTCAGGCAGAGAGTTAGTCCAAGCTCTCTCCTGGGTATTAAACATTTAAGCTTTGGGTCTCATCTCCTCAACCCAAATGCTCCCAGAAATATGATTTTGTGTTTGCTTTCCATGATGTTGCCTGTGTCTGAGCTGCATCTAAAATTTGGCCACTAGAACAATGACCTCATTTCATTTTTTCCTTAAGTGGGGTGAGGACCTGGAGCTCATTTTTAACCACCCTTCTATGAAACCATGGTAGGTCACATATGTCACTTAAGGGGCTCCATAAAAGTCAGAAAGCTCCAAAATTATTTCATCTATGTGATCCATTGTCCCCAGTATTCATCATGACTCTTTGGTTACATCTTTGCTCCCTGATAAAATGCAATGCCCTCCCGCACCTTTTTTTTTAATGTTTATTTATTTTGAGACACAGAGGGAGAAACAGAGTGTGACTGGAAGAGGGACAGAGAGAAGGGAAGACACAGAATCCAAAGCAGGTTCCAGGCTCTGAACTGTTAGCACAGAGCCTGACACAGGGCTCAAACTCATGAACTGCAAGATCATGACCTGAACCAAAGTTAGAAGCTTTACCAACTGAGCCACCGAGGCACCCCAATGCTCTTCCTCCAATCAGACTGTCATCAGTCGTCAGAGATAGACATTTTGGTATGAATGAGTGTTTCTTCTTAAAGCAGAGACTAATACAGGGAGAGGGGGAGAGAGACAGTCACTGAAATGGGCCCAGATGATGCAGGATTCAAGGCCAGCTGTACTTCCTATGATGCCTGGAGTCAAGGTCCACTTTCATGACCCCACCAGGCAAACCTGGTTTTGGACCATTCCACCTCCTTTCATATATCCTCAATTCCCTATTTGAGTTGAAAAGAGTCCCCTGTATTTGCCTCTTCATTAACTCCCCCTATTCAGCTTCAACCTCTCAAGTTGGCGATTTTTAGTCTTTAGTTTTCTAAAGCTTTGGGAACTAGAAGAAAGAAAAAACAACCACAATTGAACATCTCATTGCCTCAGTTCCCCAGTTTTCTTGTTGGCAGGTTATAAACTGTTGCTACTGTAAGACATCTCTTCAGATTATACAAGCAGCAAGCAATAAAGGACTCGCGTTCCACTCTAGGCAAAGATTTTCCAATAGTTTTCTCATTTCCTCATTGTCCCTGCCCCCCCCCCAAGCTGTCTTTAAATACTATGGAGCTTATTCTGTCACTGACCTTGTCTGATCAGATAGATTGTCAGCAACTGTAGTCTAATTGGAAAGCAAGTTGCTATGTAATTCTTGTCTCTTACGTCTTATATTTAAAAACACAATGATCTTAAAAGGGGGAAGTTGCTTTTGGTAGGTGACAGAGGAAAATACACAAATTGTGCAACTAATATATTCAAATGAATTCTGAAATCTAAATCAGGATTTGATGTAATAAGTTGGTCCTAGAATTTCTACCAAAAGCACATTTGGTCAGAATGTTTTTTTTTCCTCCAAATACTTATATTTTGGGGGGAAAAAAGGGAAAAACTGTATCATGGACAAGCAGGAAGGAGGTGGCTATTCATAGCTAAAAATTAGGACTGAGATATTTGAGGTCCTTAACACAAGGATGTTGCATTGTGTGCTTGAAAGGACATCAGATGGGATTTGGCAGCCCCAGGTTCTACTTCTCTGACTTGGTGTGTGGCCTTAGGTAAATCACCTAACCTTTCTGTACTTTCTCATTCTTTCCTTCTAAACAAGATAACAGCTTTTGCTTCTTTCACTAATTTAATCAACCAATGATCACTCATTCAACATGAAACCCTGGAATCTGTTGCAATGAAAACAATATTACAATTTCCATTAGATTAAAAGCTCCTTGAAGGCAGAAATTGTATTCTCTTGAATATATCTGAAGATGAGGCCTGCAGACAAATTTTGAGATTTGGTGCCAAAAACACTTAAGCATTGTTAACACCTGTCCCCTCCAGCTCAATAGAATTGAAAGCACCCTGTATGTGATGTAGTAGGTTCAGGAGTATTTACAGTATGTCAGTGGCCACAGATTCAGCCCTCAGAATCCTATAGACAGAAGCACAGCCAGTGTAACTACAAGTCCAACAATGATAAAATACTCTGATAAAGACACAAGGAGTGTTCAAGGAAAGCTCAGAGGAAGGCAATGTCTTAATTCCAAAGGATTGGAGAAGTCTTCCTTGGGGAAAACTGTAAAGGGTGGCCTTAAAACTGATATATTTCCTTCCGACTCTACTACTTAGTTGTGAAGGTAAAGTTTACTTTAATCAGTGTAAGCAAAGGATTTCAAGTCCTAAAGATGTCATCTGTCGAATCAGCACACATTTGTGGAGTGCCTGCTGGGTGCAGAGGTGACAAACTATGAATATAACAAAGTCCTTGACCCCAAGGGATTTATAGTCACCAGACTAGACTCTAGTCTAATAGAGTAATGATAATAAATACTACTATAATACAAAATAATGATAATACTATTTAACACTTACTAAGCTTTAGATATTTAACATGTAATTGTTTAGTAATTAGTCCTCACAAAGTTTTTCAAGGTAAATACTATTGTCCTCATTTTAGATATGAGGAAACTGAAGCTCAGAATTTAAGTAACCTTGCCAGCTTCACACAGCTTATATGAGTCTGAGTACTTGTATGGGTCTATAGTACTCCCTCTGCTGCCTGGTCCTGGTTCCTAACATAGATATGCCCTTTCCTGGAAGTCAGTTAACCTTGACTTAATTTCTATAGCCCCAGCAAAAATTTTAAGTGGATGAATGAAAATGCACTCCTATTATCATAAAGAACATCTTAACCTAGACCAGCTCAGTTATTAATTACCCATGTAAATACAGCTTCCCATTCCTTTGTTACACTATGTGTTTGAGGAAAAAAAGGAGAGGATGCATGTGTAGGACATGAAAATCTAGTAAATCTAGAAGATAACTACTCAAGTGCCTGTCTTCCTTCCTTTGCTGATCCTCTGAAATTCTCTTTTCAGGGATATTACAAAACAACACACATTCTCTAAAAGATTTTTTCCTAACAAGATCTTTGTTACCTGAAATTGTATTAGAAGGCAAATGTGTATTTCACAAATATACACATGAATAAGAGTACAGAAGAGCCCCCAGAAGCTGCTAAAGGGAGGAAGGAAATCTGGATTCTTTTATTCTGTTCTACAGCCAATGCCCTAGACCTCAACAGGAATAATTCCACCCTTATTTGCTTTGCCACTCTTCAAGCTTTGTTTAAACAAAAGTTTCCAGGGGCACCTGGGTGGCTCAGTCGGTTGAGCATCCGGCTTCAGCTCAGGTCATAATCTCACAGTTCGTGAGTTCGAACCCCACATTGGGCTCTGTGCTGACCGCTCAGGGCCTGGAGCCTGCTTCGGATTCTGTGTCTCCCTCTCTCTCTGCTCCTCCCCTGCTCACACTCTGTCTCTCTCTCAAAAATAATAAAGATTTTTTTTAAAGTTTAATAAAGGTTTCCAAAGCATAGAAAATATAGTAAATTAATATATACTAAACTAGTCTGATGATTCCCAACATCTTGCATGGCCTTAACTGCCTGAATCAAACTCATGTTGAAAGACCGTCCACTCTCCTCCTCACTTCCTAAAATGATGGCATTTTTCTCCAGGCAGTGGCAAAGTCTCATAAAATAGGAGTCTCTTTTTCAGGACTTCCTTTTTCCTGACCATACATGTCTCTTTGCTGTAAAAAATTGGGACACTTTTAGAACCAACGTGTGGCAAAGTCAGCTGTAGTGTGGGCTTTTAACTACCATTTGATGTGGGATGGGGAAATCTGCTCAGAAATTTACGTAAAATTAATGAAATACGTAGTTGGCAAAAAACGTGCCCCTGAATTTCTGAATTCAAAGAAATTCTGAAAATGTGGCAAAAGGCAGGATAGATATCAGTTTTCCATGTAGAATGCTTATGAGGGTGCTACTCTCGTGTATTTCAAAGAGGAAAACAAGGAAAACTTTCTCAAATTCAAAAGAGGCTAAATGTGAGTTCCTTCTTGTTCCTTCACTGCAGCCCATAAAGGAGGCACTTTTATGCCAAGAATAAGAGTTAATGAGGTGGAAAATAGTGGGGCATAAAAGGGAGAGTAATTATGAATTACAGAGTGAAAACAGAGACTGGAAGGAGGATGAAAGCCATTTAGGGAAGGGCAAATTACGTTATAGGTATGGGAAGGGTAGCGAAAAAGGCATAATAGATCCCCAGAGATAATTATTAAGGAAGTTTTTGGGGGTGCTGTGGGGTGACAAAAGTGAATGGAAAAGCCTGCAATAATTGTGTCTCTCTCTCTCATTCTCTCTCTCTCTCTCTCTCTCTCTCTCTCACACACACACACACACACACACACACACACACACACACACACATTTGGTGTTTCTCTTGGTAAAGAGGCTCCAGATATATGACAAGGAAGATTTCAACACTTGCTTACAGGGAGATCAATGGAGCCCTATTTAAGCTGATAATAAAACAAGAACTATGTCCAAAATAATGGCTCAGACTAAGGTTACCTTCTCCCCTTGTCCAGCTTTCAGGAAGAATTGCCCTTGCTGGCTACCCTGCTGCTGCTCCCTCATAGGGACTGCCCAGAGAGCTGCTTCTAGGAAACAGGTGCAGTGCCCTAAGAAGGATGGAGCCCTTCACCCAGCTTGTTAGAAATGGAAGTTGGCTGTCATGGAGGACTGCTGACGATGTGGCTGGCTGCCTTTTAATAACAGAATCACAGAAATAATTAAAATCACTGAATTCTAGGGCTAGAAGTTACCCACGAGATCATCTGGATCAACAGTATTGTTTTATAGATGAGGAACAAAGGCCCAGAGAAGGTAACTGATTTGACTCAAGCAGAGTGGTTAATTAGTGGCAGAGTCAAGATTAGAACCTAGGTTTCCTGACTCCAGTGAAGTAATAAAAATAATGGTAAGCAGCATAACCTTTGCATAACACTATGTACTTTTTCCTCCTGTATGAACATACATTATTCATGTGATCTTCAATAGCCCAACCAACTACAAAGAATTGAGTATGAAATGTACTGAGGTACAGAGGGCCTTAGCAATATCTTACTGAAGAAAATGGATCTCAAAGAACTCCAGTGATTTTCCAAAGTGATGAAGGACTTTATCTTACCCACTCAAGAGACCTTGCCTCATGCAGCTCCACATTGCTGGAGTCTAGAGAGTTGGAGGCTCAAATTTCTTAATTTGAACACCCTCTGAGGGTCTGTGTGCTAAAGGATTTAGTAGTCCCCATTTTTAAAAAGTTCTTCTTTCTACTTTTCTGTATGTTTTCTTTCATGACATAATTGAAAAATAAAATAAAAAGCCAAGGGACCATAAGGAAGGAGCAGCCACCTGCTCGCACAGTGAGAGGCCAAGCAACTCCATCACAGGCAGTAAATATTGTATCATTAAGTTGAAGAGAGGTCTCTGGTAAATTAGGTCAGAGACTTAGTTTTGAGGGGGATTTTTTTCCAGTGTGGCCAACCAACACTCCTACATGACTCCTAATTCAACAGCCAACAAAAATTTAAACACTTACTGTATATACCCATTTTCACTAGGTGGTAGATGCACAACTCCTACTTGACCTGATGGAAAGAGCATTTGTTGGGCAAACACTAGATACCATGCAGGGTTCTAGAGTCTTAAGCATTAGAGTGAATAGATGGCAACAACAAATTCCAAAGTGTCAGGGACTTTAAGAACAAGGTTCTTTATTTCTCACCTAGTAGTCCCGGGTAGTGTTCCTCAGCACTTTACTTAGGATGTCAGGACAACAGCAGCTCATCCATCTTTAATTATGGCTTCCAAGCTTTCCGTGGGCATCTCCAGCCAAGTCAGATGAAAAGAAGTCAGAACATAGAGGAACACACATGAGGGGCTATGGGCCAGGCCTAAGGGTGCACAAATCACTTCTGCTCACATTCCCATGGAAGGAAACTGCTCCTCACAAGGCTACACCTAAACAGCAAAATGGCCAGAAAATGTAGTCTAGCTATGTACCCAAAAATAAGAAAAGAAAAACAGATTTTGGTAGACAGCTAGAAATCTCTTCCATGCCATGTATTATATCCATAATTCTCATAAAAAACCCCAAAGGTAGATATAATGATATCCACTGGATTAAGTAAGTTTCATGGGGGTTAGTTGACTTGTCTAAGGTCACATAACTGGCAATGATAAAGGTATATTTTTAACTCAGTCCTGTCTGGCTCCCAGGTCCACACTGCCTCTCATATGTGTACATGAACTAAGATAAATACAAGTCAGCATAGCCTTCGAAAAAGGTCATTAGTGAGAATACCCGTGTAGAGCATTTAACACTATGCCTGCTACACAAGTGTGTAATAAAAGTTAATTATTTCACCATCATTATTATTGCTGCAGCCTTGAGTTACACAGCTCAAACTTACACATGCCCCAAACCTACAGATAATTTATCATGGCTTGTGTGTCAGAAGTATCACCTACCTTCCCATCTCCCTTTCTTTGGCCTCTGCTGAAGCTGGAGGACTACAGCTAAGCCAAGTGACCCAAGTGATCCCTTCCCTTTCTTCTCTACACACAGTCTCCACTTCCTTATACCTTCACAATCCCTAGTCTTCTATCACTTAGAACTTAATTAAATTCCCATTTGAACAATTTCTGAGAGGCATACACAGAGGAATAAAAGAGTTGTCTACTTTTTGTAACTTCTAGCTCTAATATCATTCTACCTCTAGAAATCTCTTTCCCTTTCCCTCTTGCTCTTTCTCCTCCATTCTCTTTTTATCATCTTATCAATACTAATGGCTTTCCCAAACAACAGTCTTCATGGCTCCCAAGCAAAAGTACTATCTATCCTCCTGTATGCAGGCAGAGATAAACTCCTAGGGCATCACTTTTTACTCCACCTTTGTCTCAATAAGCCATTCCATTTTTATTTTCTTGAACATTATATACATAACCTTGGATTTACTCCAAAATTTTTAAGTCATTGGGACACTTAATTATTTTCAAAAAGAGGACTCATAACCCACATCAAACCACTCCTTAGTCATCACATGACTGTTAATAACTACTGGTCTACCTGAAATTACAAAGAATCATAATTACAATAATGATGGTTGGAAATGAAACGACATTTGCAAGAAACACTGAAAAAAGTAAATGAGAGGACTTAGGATCTGTTAAATGTTGAAGAAGAGTTAGAGGTAACCCCAATATTTAAAGCTTGGGTTGGTCTAGTGAACCAATAGGGATGATAGATACAGGTATTGGCTGGCATTATTAATTGGGGAGGAGAAGACAGTTGAGGGAAGAAAATAATAAACTTGTTCTAGACTAGATGCCTAGTCTAGAAGTGTATACTGAATATGTAGTAGAATATGGCTTTGGTAGTTGCAGACATGAACTTTGGTCTAAGAGAGAAACATATCCCAATAACCTGTGAAGTATCAACAGAGAGGTTATAACAGGGAAACCTCGAGGGATACCAACACAGAGCTTCAAAGATGCTGACACTGACAGGGCATGAAAGAAAATATGGTAGATGATGACAAAGAATAAAATGTATTGAATCCCTACTCTGTACTCTGCTCTTCATTGCTCTAATTTTGGGCAACCTTCCCACACTTTGCTCCACTTCTATTGACTTTGCACTCCCAACGTCTCATGCATGTTGATTCTCTCCAACTAAATTATTAATTCTCGGGAGACAGAGATGCTGGTTTTTTTTTTTTTTTTTTACTGTCTTACACGCTCTACACTTACACAGAGAGAATGTACTAAAAAAGTACTTATATGATTCACTGCTCGAGACTTTATCTGTGAAAGGTGAATTTCCACGTTTATATATTGCCTTACAATGTAGCATGGAGGAATGGAGTAGTATTTAGTTGTTTTATAGGCATATCACTCCCAAAAGGATTTCTACTCTCCTGGATTTTAAAACAACAGAATTTTCTGAAGTGGAAATAGTTTTCCAACTCACTGTAAATATGGCCTACCTGATTTCTGCCATCCTTTTGAGGCCCCATGAGCATATCCAAGGTCAACTTTATTTACTGGCTCCGTGGTAGTGGGGAAATTACTGAACCTCTGTATGCTTCTTCTTCCTCTTGTTGGGATGAATAAGCAATTTAATAAATGTGAAGCACAGAAAAATTGGCAAATAAGTGCATAATAAATGTTAGCTATTATGACTGTGATTTTTAGTCCCTTTCCTCATCTGCTAAGGGAAGTGAGGGAAATACATTACTCCAAAATATAATTACTCAACATTTTAAATTAAGCAAAACTAAAAATGGATACAATACTTTGCTGCTGATGTATTTGAAAGTGAGCTGAATTCAATTGTCTCAGATAAAGTCACGGAGAGGGTTCTTTTTCTTTGTCTCATTTTGGGGACATCCTTAGAGAATCTTTAGCAAAGACTCACCTTGCCCAGGAGAAAAAAGCAGATGCAAAATTTCAGGAAAGGAAGGGGAGAGGAACCCTTTGGCAATGGCCTTACCACACATTGACTGCAAGTCCCATTCTATTTTGATCCTTTCCCAGAGGGAACAATAGGATTTTCAGGTTATGACTTCAGTGACAGAGGCATCCTTATTGGGATGCCTTTGTGCACTGTCTACTCTCCTCTGATGGCCAATAGACCAGGATGGTGGGTCTCACTGTGGAAAAAACTCAGGGTAGCGTTTAGGGTAATGCTACATATTGCCTGGTTTAAGAATCTAATCTTTAAATGGGGTTAAGGGTACTGTTCCTAGGACCTTTGCTAGCATCATTTTCTCCAGCACAGTGGCTGGCTAGCTTATTATTTCCCATCTTCAGAGGAATTCAGGTCTAAACTCCCCAAGAAGGTAGGCTGTCAAGCCGGCTGTCTGGCAGGCATGGTGATATCTGGAGTTGACCATGTAATGAACATTGTGCTTTCACACATACCATCTGATTAGTCTCTTTAACAGTCCTGTGTGGTAGTTATTATTCCCATTTTAAAAACAAGGGAACTGAAGCTCAGTGAGACTCCTTAACTTGTCCATAGTTATACAACTAGTAAGAAATAGAGGCAGGATTCAAACTCAGGTCTCTATGGTAGTCTCTGGATCTGATCTTCAGGGAATTCTAAATGAGAGCTTTAATTGTGTGTTTGGAGAGCATTATGAAATTTTCTGAAATGTATTTTCATTAGAATTTTCACCTGTCCTGTTCTGTACTTTTTTTAATCATATAGCACAGTTCCAGAAGACTATAGAGAGTAGATGAGTAGACATAGGATATAAATACAGAAAACATGTGTGTGTAAAAAAATATGTTTTTTTACACACACACACATATATATGTATATGTGTGTGCATGTTTTATTATGTATAACCATACACATTTACTTCATATATAAGTATAATGTATGTACTATATATAAAAGTATATTATTCATACATCTGCAGCTATATTCAAATACAACATGCCAACAATCCATTTTATTTTTTCCACCAACACAGATATAACCCATCAAATAAAGATAGCACTCAGTTAAAAGAAAGCCTAGAATACTAGACTTACTTACAGATGATTTCTAAATCAGGACCCACTTTATTCATCTTTTAGATCCCCAGCACCTAGCCTAGTGCCTTAAACACAAAAGCTGCTTAATCAAAATCTGTTGAACATTTGTTGAATTCATTCTTAACTCCTTTAAATATTCACTCCAAGGTTTTGCTAAACAAGAAGCTTCCTTCCTGTGCTAATACACAATTTGATTTGTAAATACTCTGTTTACTCCAAGTTTTCAAGAACACAGCTTTATTGCGCAAGAGCCAAGGTAGAAAATCTTTTATAATCTTTAAAAGGTAATTCATTCATTCAGCAAACATTTCGTTGGGAGCAGGAATACTAAGATAAAAGGCAGTGTCATTGTCCTCTTTGCCTAGTGAAGGAGACAAACCAGTGCAAACCCAACACAGTATGTAAGGGCTATTACAGAGTATATATGTATGAATCCTAGACCACAAGGACTCAGGGAAGGAAAACTGTCAACTGAATTTAGTCTGAGGTTATTAAAAACAGAAGAAATTTGATTTGGTGAATATTAAAAATACTTTAGTGCAATTGAGTTCCCTAGTGTGCTTAGTTAAGGAGGGGTACTTTGGATATATTAGAGGAAAATGCTCTGTGAAAAGTCAGGAGAGGAGGGAAAAGATGAGGAAGATCCAACTGGAAAATATCTCCTATGTTGGGGAGAGGAAAAAAAACAGCAAAGGAGGCTCTATTGGTATCTGATTTATTGTTACGGGATGTAACCAGAATGTAATAGATGCCATTGACATTCTAGTGAGACTTATAACTTTTGGTGACCGTTTTTAGTTCTTCCTTATCCTGTAAAACCAGAGCAACTCTGCTCTGAATCAGACAGTCCCAGAATTTGGCAAATGAGTATCAGATGAAATGGTGGACAAATTAATACCTGTCTACAATAGTTTGAAATTTTATGCTAGACCTAGCTGAATTCTACATGCTCATTCAGTCCCTAAAGTCCTTCCTACTGAATACCCCACCCCCTCCATCAAGTGCACCTGCATATAAAAACCACTCCATTGACCAGAAGAATGTAATACTGGAGTAGAATTTGTGGCTCGGAAATTCACTCCAAAGAGAATGCCCTGAAAACCCCCAGTATCTCATGCAAGCACATCTCCCCTTCCTCTAAGGAAACATGGAATTTCACTCACAGAAGAGACCTTAAAAGTCATCCTCTCCAACCCCCATAGAGTCATACCAGTCATCTCCCATGTTTTCTCCTCTATGGGTGTTTGCCGACTCAAGGACTTCATCTTGGAGCTCTGCTGAAGGAGCTGGAAAATACCTTTAGCTGGAGCTAAAGACATCCAGAAGCTATTAGTACAGCAGACTAAATACATGTATGTGTCCCTTAAATGATGTGTATTAAATGTAAAAATCCCTGGGACAAAAGCCTAACTCACAGACCAGCTAGCCTTGGTTGCCATTTACCCAGTTTGGTCACGCTGCCTACAGAAAAGGGGTGAAAGAATACTTAAGACAATTGTCATGTCCTTCACAGTTTTGCAGATGCCCATTTCCGGACCTGAAGACTATTTTTCCTCCATCTACCCATCCATCCTTTTAACATTTATTGAGTCCCTATTACATGCAAACTTGCCACTAGATGCTAGAGACAGATGAATAAGATAGGATCAGAAATTCAAAGCCAAGTCAGGGAATTAGACAATGACCACACCTCCCGACCAAAAAAAAAAAAAAAAAAAAAAAAAGCAATGACAAAACAATACATTTCCTTTAACTGAGAAATCAAAGAAGTCTTGTGAGAACTAGAAGATATGAAAACTTCAGTGAGAGAGAAAAAGGAGGCTTTCCAAAGGAGATACAGGGTTTTGAAAATCAAGTGACTCATTCCTCTTGAGCTGATTTAATTGAACTCCTCTATCAAGCTTTTCACATCCAACCACTTGTGTGATGTGGAGAAAGGTCTGCTGGAGTGTTACTACCATTCTTCTAAAGAGTCTAGCAGTCAAAACCAGAACCACCCCCTAATACTGGAGGTATTAGAAATTAGAACCTCAGGCCCCACTCAAGGTCTTCCCATGGAGAAGCATTTGCACAAGATCCCCAGATAATTCTTATGTGCATGAACAACTGAGATGCACTATCCTAGAAGATGAGTGGAGCCTCATCTCGGGAAGTAAGCTTTCCACAGGGTC
This sequence comes from Panthera pardus, assembly GCF_024362965.1. Taxonomy (NCBI): domain Eukaryota; kingdom Metazoa; phylum Chordata; class Mammalia; order Carnivora; family Felidae; genus Panthera; species Panthera pardus. The sequence continues at coordinate 67,662,105 of NW_026526821.1, read as the reverse complement.
TCAGGATCTCTCACCCAAAAAGGCCTGCATTCAGTGTCTGCACTGAACATATCCTAAACTTTTTGATCCCAGAATCTCTTTAAACTCTTAACAGTTTTTAAAGACAGCAAATAGATTTTGTTTATGTGGGTTATAGCTACCAATATTTACCATACTAGAAGTTAAAACTGGGAAACGTTTTATTTGACAGTCCATTCTAAAACAATAATAAATTCCTACATGTTAACATAAATAATCGTTGTTATACAAAATAACCATCTTTTCAAACAAATATTAGTGAGTAGAGTACCATGGTCTTACATATTTGCAAACATTTTTAACATCTGGCTTAACAGAAGACAGATGGAGTCTCATATCTGCTTCTGCATTATAGCGGTTGCCATAATACACATTGAGTAACCCCTGGACTCCACTGTGTCCTCAAAGAGTGAAAGTGGAAAAATTTTTATTTTAGAATTATTATGAAAATAGTTTTGACCATACAGACCACCGGACCACACTTTGAGAACAGCTAATCTATCACATTCTTAGAGCTCCCCTGTCTTCACAAAACATTTACCTATTGCCCCTAAGAAAATGTCGTATCTGGAACTGTGCCAACTGCAATGATTTGTCACAATTGCAAAGGAAATTCTTAACTGCATCTACTGAGACAAAGAATGGTTTCTTAATTATATAAGTTCTTTGGATGTAAAGATTCCACATCCTCCCTTCAAAGACAAGTTTAATGATCCTCACAATTGTGTATTATCTTAGCCAAGCCAGGCAAGTTTTGTTAAACCTCACTGGAGATAGCATTGGCTGTTTTCACTCTACTTTACATAGGTACATTAAAAATGAAGGGAGGCTATGCATAATAAAAAATACTGTCAATTATCAATAGTAAATAAATGTTCATTATATATTTTCCACAGCAGCTCTTGCTACACATTTAACATCTGAAATGTTGTGAGTTTTTGTTTAAATTTTCTTACTTATGAAAAACTACCTGCTGCCTTCTCTGTTTTATTCCTGCTTCCATGTTCTATCTCTGGTTTATCTTGCTACTATTTTGCCTCATTATCTCTCATTATCTCATGCTCCAAGAACCTTACTTGTCTAATTTATTGTCTCAGTAGCCAAGGGAAAATTGGTCCTACTTGCTCCTGAAGCAGACTAAGACAAAATTCACAGATCTAAAGGAGACCTTAATGATCATCTAGTCCAGCAATTCTCCATCTTTCATGCATAAGAGAATCACCATTGCTTGAAGAATTAAAAGGAAAAGAAAAAGAAAAAACCAGACAACCAGACACACACACACACACACACACACACACACACACACACAATGCCATAGTCCCACCCCAGATTAAATAAATCCAGCTGTCTGGGGTGGACTCAGACTCTGGTCCACCAAAAGATTCTACCATGTGGCCAGAGTTGAGAAACTCTGATATAGTCCAACTCTTCCTTTTACAGATAGGAGGCCAGGATGGCCAAGACGGAAAAGATCCTTACTTAGAATCACCAGGAAAGAACTAGGATTTGAACACCACCTTCTGGGCAAACAACAGGACAAGACTCTTCTATTAGTTATTTAATTCAGAGTTCTCAAAAACAGTTTACTCCCCTTCCTTTGCATGGAAGTCATTTTTCAAATAACTTTATTAATGTAGGTTTATACACAATAAAATAGATGCGCCTGTTTTAATTTTAAAGTTTAACAAGTTAGGTAAGTATATACACTCATGTTACTACTTCCCCAGCCTTGAATAGGACATTTCCATAACTTCCCAGGAAGTTTCCCCTTGCCTCTACCCTGTCAGCAATCTCCTTCCCAGGCCCCAAGTTACAATTACTCCAATTTCTGCCACTATAGATTAGTTTTGCCTGTTTTAGAGCCTCATACAAATAGAATTATACAGTATGCATTCTTTTATTCAGAATAATTGTTTAAAGATTCAACCATGTTGTAGCCACAGTTTGTTCCATTTTATTAGTGAGCAGTATTTCATCACATGGATATTCCATATTTCATCCATTGGGTTGTTCCCAGTTTGGGGCTATTACAAATAAAATGTATAAAATGCCTTTGAGAAGGCATACATTTTTATTTATCTAGAGTAAATATACAGGAATGGAAATCCTGGGCTTAGAGTGGCCTGGGAGGCAAAATGTGTAAAACAAAGTGTTCCAGGGTGGCTCAGTTGATTAAGCAGTCTACTCTTGGTTTTGGCTCAGGCCATGATCTCACCATGATGAGATCAAGCCCCATGTCAGGCTCTGTGCTCACAACCTGGGGCCTGCTTGGGATTCTCTCTCTCTCTCTCTCTCTCTCTCTCTCTCTCTGCCCCTCCTCTGTTCTCTCTCTCAGTCAGTAAATAAACCCTAAAAAAAAAAAGTGTTGTAGCCCTGTAATCAGTCAGAGGTAGCCTAGCATACCTGCATATTAGTGGGGCTGTTTATTAACATGGAGGTCAATGTACTTTACAGGCGTGTCAAAAGGATTAGAGAGAATGTATATAGAGTAGCTGATAAAGATACCGAATAAATTATAATAAAAATAACTAGAGACAGAACTAGGCTGGACTGGAACAAGATCCCTGAATTTCTCAGTGATGTATTTTTCCACTGCTGCATACTGTTCACCTTCCCCCAACCCTCATCCAGCCAAAGGCTCTCCCTGCCCCTCTCCAACCCACACCCTCTCCTGTCTTTGAAGTGAAGGCTATAAAATATGAACTACCTTCTGAAATAATTTAGAAATGCTCTTTGCTTTGTTCATTCTAACAGTTTTTAGTTCTCTCTGAGGGACGGACAGATGGAAGGGAGGGAGAAAATCCAAATAAGGGAACTCTCAGCACATGAATTCAGACAAGGAGAAATATCTACCTTCTAGGCAATATCAGGCTGAGATATTATCATGTGTGGTCAGCCAAATCTACTGGAAGCAGTAAGTGGACCTGCAAATCATTTTTGGAAGATATGGCCCCATTTGGATTTATCTAGTTCTTCCTCCCTGACTTATCCTTTCCCTGTGCAACTCTTCCACTCAACTCCCTTAAATGTTCAAATTAACATCTTTTTCCAGGTTTACCACCCCTTTCCTACTCCTCTTCATTCCTGTACCTCCCAGCACTCCTTCCACTTGCAGGACAGAGGAGCAAAATAAACCGCCAATAGCCAACATGTTCTATTACACACACACACACACACACACACACAAACACACCACCTTTATCTATGTTCAACTGTAAAAATTGTGAATACTTAAGTTTACCAAGTGAATCATCAAAGATGCTATCATAGAATAAGAAGGCTATTTTTCTCCCACAAAATGTCTCCTTACTCACAGGGGCTTGTGAAACGTGACCCACCACCACTGAGTTGACAAGCTCCAGATGTCACCAGCTCCCCTCACTGAGATGGCTACTGTTCACAATCACACCTGTCCTGTAAGACTTTCTCCCTGCTCGGTCTTCCAGGATTTGCCTGATCAAGAGCCTTTCCAGAGCTCTTCAGCTAAATCCTGGGCCAGCAGACAGTGCTTCTGCCTCAGCCAATTTGAATGCATGCTGCCTATGAGATTTCCTGAGACACTCTCAGCTGCTGCATTAAAACTGCATGAGCCTTCCTCTGAAGGCCTAATAATAGCACGTTTCATCTGTGAACCACTTTATAAACATTAAGTGATTAAGCCACCCTCTATCTTCTCAAGCTCTGGGCTTTGGCATAGTGGACTTCACTCTCTACTGCCCTCAGATTACTCCATCAAGAAAAAAAAACCTGAGACCTGAAAGGTCTTCTCTGCATATTTTAGGTAACAAAAGACCTTGGAGTAAGGACCGTTACTTGGGTAATGATATGGAGAAGAGAGGGATTTAAAGCCATGCTCCTTTGAGACTGAATTGAGGCTCTCATCTCCCAATGTTAGATTAGCAGAGAGAAGAACTTGACTCCATGGTCTAGAGCAAGATCTATAGCCCCATGGTGCCAAAGCCAGCCCACAATCTATTTTTATAAATAAAGTTTTATTGGGAGACAGTCATGCTCTTTCATTTACTTATTATCTATGGCTACTTTTGCATTGCACTATCAACTGAGTAGTTGTGACAGAGATTAAATGACTCATAAAGCCAAAAAAATATTTACTATCTAGCCCTGTAGAAAACGCTTGCTGACCCCTGTAAGGTCTAAGGAACTCAGAGTTTGTTCTCATCCTGTATATTCCCTAAATATCTTTAATCAATTTTCTTTCCCTTTCTGGACCTCAGTTGCTACATCCACAGACTGAATAACCTCTAAACTAACTGAGCCATCACCTTGGGCTTATTCTCTCATTGTTCTCCAAATATTAGCATCTCCTATTTTAGATTTGTCTGATTATTACACCTGGCTTCTTTGAGGACAGGAATAGGGTTGTGTGTGTCTCATGAATCATTGCAGACAAGAGGCTCAATGCTGACTTACATTTCATTTGTAAAAAATTCAAATCATATATTTTTATATCATATGTATTATTTTTTTTTGCAGAGAGATCTCACAGAATGATGTCTTGGAAGTAATAGAGGCAAATGTGTTCTTCAACCTGTCCAAATTACATGAAATGTAAGCAAGATCCTGTGGGGTTTGCTCATCACCATTGGCAATAGCTGTAAATTTTGTGTATATCCCTGGAAGGTCCTAACTCTGCTCTATCCTCTGATCCCTAGAATTTCATTTTAAGATGTCAAAGACAGCCCAAAGGGCACCGTTCTGTGTCTCTCTGCCTGGTGATCCAAGTACCAACCAAGAAAATAATCTTGTCCTGCTGTCTCCCTCCAAGAGGTTTTTTTTTTTTTCCAATAGTAGACCCAATAACCTTGTGCTGTGACTGAAGGGGTCTCTATCTCATCGTCTCTTTTAAAATTATTCCAGAGTCAAAGTCCAAAATAAATCCCACATGATGTAAAGATAGTGAGTCCTCACTTGAATACTAGTCTATGCCATACACTCACCATGAAACCTACCAAGAAACAAAATCATTCTAACACTTAGTTTTCCTTAACTGTAAAATGAGAGTAAAAGTGCATGCGAGTAAAAGTGCATGCCACAGGATCACTGTGATGAACAAAGGTGATAAATGTAAATTATATTCCAACATCAACTGACATAGAGTAAATATGTCATAATGATACTTGGTACCTTTATTACAACTAAATTTACTTTCTGTTTTTAACATTCTGGTTTTACACACCTGTCAATATTCATACAGATCTATTTCTGTTTCATACCAGCCTATAACCACCATAAATTAATTCACAGAATCATAAAATGTCAAAGCCAGAAAAGACTAGACACTATCTGGTCCCAAATTTTCCAAAGTACAACGTGTTTTTTAAAAAGGTAAACGACTTTATGGTCAAGTTATATTAGGAAACATTGGGCAAGTGTTAGGCTCACTTACTATAGGAAAACTCAGAACCTATCATGTGTGAATATATACTTGGAATATCCAGGGAGGCATTTTATTAAGGGTTTCTCAACCAGTATCGCTGGTAAGGTTTCTTCTGTGGGGCATTTATTAACACCTCACAAAAATCCCATGCAACATAGTTAAGAAAGTGAATGAACCACTTTCCTAATATTACAGACAAGAATGAAAGTTGCAAGGCTTATCTAAAGTCACCCAGCCAAATCCACAGCAGGATAAGGACTTAAACATAAATACCAGCTCTTATATTTTTAAAAAATTTCTTATCATTTGCCAAGCATATATACATATATATACATCCATATAATTCATACACACACAAACACACACACACACATTTAGAAATGATACTCAGTCTGTCCATACTGGCAGACTACCCTCTCCCTTTTCCTTCCTTCCACCCACTCTGCCTCCCACCTGCATTCTTCCTCATTGCTGTTAAGCCTCTGAAACTGATGCCTTTCCTCACTTTCCCCCATTGCCCTCCTGTTCCGACTTTTCTTCTCTGCTTGGTCTCTCCTTACCCTAGTTGGAAAAAGAGAGTTTCACCAGGGTCTCAGAACCCACAGGAAATGTCAAAGAAATGAACCAAAGAGCAATCAGCCCTCTGGGCAGGGTTAAGCAGGCATCCCTTTCTGCAGTTCAACAGGCAGTAGAGCTAATGGAACAGCTCTTTCATCTCTTCCCTGCATGGAGAGGTGCTCACCCCCATGTAGCACTGACTATACTTAATTAATTACCTGGTACTTGGATCTGGGTAGCTACAGGTTACTGCAACATAAAAGCTAATGAAACAGGGAGGAAGTAATTAACACAGAGCATATCTGTAAATATACATTGATCTAGCAAGATGAGGAAAGGTCAGCCTCTCTCTGTTGGAATCCAAATGTGAACACATTCACCTCCAGACTATTGATCAGGACACAGCTAAAGACAACAAGGGCAAAAGTCACCACTTCTCATGAGCTGTGAGAGCAGCCTCAGTCTACAGCATGAAGGGAATCAGCAGCACGTTCCCAACTAGTTCCTGCTACAATTGCATGATTAAAATCAGATGTCCACTGCTTTTCACCTGATCTTTGCTTTCCTTTGCCTCTTTCCTCTTTCTCCAATCTCCTTTTGTCCTTCACCCTTTTGCTTCCTGCCATCTTCTTTTCACCTTCTTTTGTTTTCTATCCCCTACTCTCTTGTCTCCAAATCAGACAAAATCTCCATTTCCCAGGTCAGTCTCATCCCTGCCTTCTTAGCCTCCTTAGACCCTGAGAGACACTTACTGGTTAAAGACACAGTGTGCTGGGTGAAAAGGACAAACTCAGAAAGTGTTTTGTTTGGCTATGTTTAATGTCCCAAGAGGACATTAGTGATGAAAGCAAAATGGGTTAATATTTAGTTTGAACAACTTAGCATAGTGAAAACACTGCATGTGTTCTAAACTTTTTTGTTGAAATGATGGATGGATAGATGGATGGGTGAGTGATTAAGTGATATACTCTTTGCATAATGTGAAAAATACTACAGCATTCCTTACAGTTGAGCTCATGTATATATTCTTTTCTGTTTTACAGTAGAATTGAAAAGGCCAACAACCTGCTATACATCGACACTGATGCCTTCCAGAACCTTCCCAACCTCCGATATTTGTAAGAACTCTTATATTCTGGTGCAGCCACTATAAACGAATTGTGTATTCCTGGTTTAGCACAATTTCTACTTGTTATTCTGGGGGGCAACTGCTTTTTATAAAAGATGTGGGGTTACCTAGACATGGAGGGGAGACACTTGCTGGTAGATTTTATTTTAGTTTAATACATGAGTTCCACTAATATAACTGCATTTTTGTTTTCATTTACAAAAACAAAGAATTCCATTTGCATTAATGCAATTTCACATGGACCTCTTGCATAACTCAGTCATAATTTAGTGTTATTAATAAGATACAGCCAAAATTTGTGCTAGCATTTAGCTTGTTACCTTAACCTCAAAGACATCATCCCTTTTGTTCTGCATATATGCATTTTTCCTTTGATAACTTACAGTGTTTTATTTTTTAAGTTTTAGTTAGTAATAGACATGGTATTTTACCAGCAGAGAGGTTCCTGGTGTTTGAGCCCCATCAGCAAAATCACTGCTTCTTCCATTCAAATGCCTTTCCAAATAGCTGAGTGCTTGACAGAGCCCAGAGTGCTATGAAAGGACCCCACAAAGTAACCAATAAGGACTTGGGCTAGAAGTCACAGTAAGCCCATTTACTAGCCACTGGTCACAGGCTACAACCTAATGTCTTGATGCTTATTTGCTTATTTCCTTATTTCCCTACCACAAGAATGGAAATAACAATGATGATAGTGTGTATCTGTTACCTATTGGCATAATAATGCATAACTACCTAAGCCCCTCCCCACACACACACAGTTTTAAAGCAACAGCTATCATCTCTCACCTGTCTGTGAGTTTATCTGTGGAATGGTTCTCCTGACCTGGATTGTTTGACCTCAGCTAAGCTCAGTTAAGCAATTACAGTTAGGTGGCAGGTCAACTGGAGGCAGGCTGCCCTAGATGGTCTCAGTTGAGATGACAACACCAAGTGGAGCTCATTTCCAGCAGCCTAACATAGGCTTGCTCTAATGGCAGTCCTGGGGTTCCAACAGAAAGAGCTCAAGCTTGCAAGCTTCTTGAGACCTACCCCCTGAACTAGTATGCCATCTATTCTGAAGCATTTTATTAGCCAGACCAACTCATGGGGCCAGCTCTGATTCAAGACATAGAGAAATGCACTCCATTTTTTCATGGGAAAAGCTTCACAGTCACAATATAAGATGTGTTGATCCAAGTAAGGATAGAGAATTGAGGCCATCCCTGCAAACAATTTAAAGGATGTAAAAAGTTTTATACAGTGCCTGTCACACAGTAAATGCTCACATCAACATTAGTTGCTAGTGATACTTTGTCCTTAAATTTTGATCCCTGAGAACTGGAGTTAGTAGGTTCAATGAGCAACACTGGGCCTTTGTGTGCCTCATCTCTACAAGAATAAAAGGTTTAACATAACAGTCTATATGACATGTAACTTCCCCTCCCTGATAGAAGCTCCAGGAAGGATCTGAGAAAGAGTTAAGGTCATCCACTCCTGAGTTAACGTCAGAGGCAGGACTAGCTTCATTGGCATGCTGCCCATACAGTCACACAGGGTTCCATGCTCAAAAGCACCCCACATTCAGAGAGCCTCACACTAGGTTTAATTTCCTGCTTCCACAGTCTTGAAATGCTTATACTTTTTTTTTTTAATGAAGGGCCCTGAATTTTCATTTTACACTGTGCCCCCCAAATAGAGCCCATCATGCTCAGAAGTCAGGGTTATGACCTCTTCTGTTTTCAGACTTGGGTGTGGTGGATCCCTAAATGGACTTTACTATACTGTCTGCAGATTAGCAGATTAGGCACATAACAGTGGAAGAAATATGGAGTAATAGAAGGCATGAGCATTAAAGAAAAAAAAAAACTAAGACTTCATCCTCATCCCACCATTTATTTTTGGGTCATTTGCTGGACTTCCGAGACCCACTTGGCTTATAGGACCCTCAAGTGAGATTTATATAGGAAAATATCACATAAACCATGAAGTGTTCAAAAATATTAATATATGTACTGAGTACTTTGTAGGATGATTATTTCTAGCCAACCAAAGTCTACCAGTCCACCCTCAAGAAAAGTCCAGTAAGGACTGAATAGAGTTATGGTGGCCACCAAGACCTTCAGCTCTTACAGTGTTTGTCTTAAGTTCAAAAAAACAAGTTTAGGAAATGCCTTTACATTTCATGAAGCAGTATAGAAAAGAAAACTATGTATGATGGCAGAAGGACTGGATTCCAGGTGGGATATTGTTATTTATTAGCTAGATAACCAATTACCTTCTCTAAGCCTCAGTTTCCATATCTGTAAATAGGGTGCTTGTGAAAAATAAGATGATGCCTGCCAAAAACATTTTACAAATTGTTTCTCAGTATATAAACTATAAACAACTGTACAAAATTATTAGCACCTGTTACCCAACTGACTTCTTTCATTCGTTCCTCTTTTCTTCTTTCCCTCCCAACTACCTTCTTCCCTCTTTCTCTCCCTTTTCTCTTAGAAAAGTTCAAGTGGGATGTGGGGGCCACAGAGCCTTCAATAACAAAATATAATCACCTTAGGACATGCAAATGAATCCACAGGGGAACTGCCATTCACATACATGTAATGAAAAGCATTCCTGCAGAAGATAGATCCAAAAAGAAAACAACCCCCTCACATACATATTCTAGAGCCCTTGATAGTAACAGCATGAACAATAGTCAGAATGGTGGGCTGGGAGCAAGTAAATAAGGGATGAGGAATCATTGCAAAGTTTGAAATCAAGATATCCAGAATTAGGCCCAATACTGGCCCACACCTGGTAGTCACCACCATTCACTCTTATGAATAAGGACCCTCAGTCCTCCTTCTAGGGGGTAAGAGCTGGGGAGGAACTTGAGAGGATGTGAGCATGGAAGGCATAGCCCCAGGTGGGAAGAATGGAAACTTTGGCCCAATAGAGGGGCCAAGCTATGACTTTGACTCTGAAAGAGGCTAAAATCTATACCATCAGTCATGAAATCCAGCCTCCCCTCTGGATCCTTTTCTCCCTTTGAGGGGTTGAGTAGTCCCCTGTCCCTCTGGTTCCCCATCAAGTCTAGACAAAGCTGTAGGTGGCCGATTCCAGCCACATCCTTTCATAAGAGGAGGTTATTGTTCTCAGAGCATTTGAAACCTGCTTTCTCAGTGCAGCAAGAAAAGAACTTGTAAGCAGCTGGAAGTAATTGTGTCATTGTCAAAGGATCCTCCTTGGTTACTCTGGAAAATGTATTTATATAATTCTACAGCATAGAAAATTCTTTCACAGCCACTGCCATGCCTTTCTCCATCAGGAAGTTAAGAGGAAGAGTTGTCCATCTTAAGCCTTTTGACTTATTGACGAGGGTGGACTTTTCCCAGCTGTGCATCCTTCCTTCAGATGTGGCACACAATAACCCAGAGATTGGAGCAACCACCCCAAAGGCACTTTCTACCAGCAATATTTCTATTCAGGGCTCAGACTGTGGCCCTTTGTAAAATTTCCCACACTGATAAGGTATCTAAATTAGTTGGACCCCTAATCTGAAAGATTCTATCAGGGAAACAAAGCCCAGTTAACTGGCTTCCTTCTCCCATGCTTACTTGTGTCTGAGCAGCAGTCATAAATGGCCTCACAATCCAGCAGTCAGGTATAGGTGGATGGCAACGATTTCAGATATTCTTTGGGATGATGAACTACTTGCTTAAAGGCAAAGAAGAAATACAAAATGAATGAAGGAATCCAGAGGGAACCAGTAGGATTGAATAGTTGTTTATTTCCTGAAGCCAGGATAAATGTTTATCATCATCACAGGCACCAAAGCAGGAAATTACAAGGGGTTAGGGGTGAGTTTCTATTTGACTTGAGCATCCTAACTCACAAACACACACACACACACACACACACACACACACACACACACACACAAATGTTGTTTTGAAATTTTCAGCATTGATTCCATTTCATGCTGATCATTTGATGGCACAGAATTCAAGACAACTAGAAATCAGTGTTCTTCATCACTGTCTTCATACTTCACTGAGAAACCTGAAGTGGTTAGGAAAAAAAACCTCATGAATAAAGAAATGTACTTTGACTAGAAGAATATACATCAAAGGATTCATCTGGGTGCATTTTTTAAGTCAATATTGTATTTGCAGGCAATATTTCTTTTTTTACTGCTCTGCCTTCCTGGAGCTGACCTTTTGTGTATGAAAGATTATCTATTGATCTGTAAATAAGGTTTACACAATATTCTCCTGCCTTTGCATCCTGTCAATGTAATTCTCAGGCAGCTGGATGTTGCTCTTTACTACTCAATAAACCCTAATTTCATCTGAGCAAACCCTTCGCACAGCTGAGTGGGACCCCTCCCCAATTGACAACCATCTTCTACTCACATGCAGGCTTGTTAGACCCTCCTTAGGATGCCTATTAACAACACCCACACCATCTGCTTTCTCCAGCCAGGTAATTCCAGGAGAGCCTTCACTGGGACTCACCCTAGCAATCCCTCCAAGTCTCCTTCTCTCTATTCTGTATTCCTCCCTCATTTCATTTAGTAAGGGTAATGAAAGTAGCTTCGCTGATTATAAAAGTTGAACCATATGTTGGGCATCTCAAAGGACAGTGGCCAGGGACACAGGAAGCATCACACAGTAATGCAGAAGCACATAGATACCAGTGCCACCTGTCTAGACTCAGGTCTTGGCTCCTGCTCTCCTTAGTTATGTGACCTTAGGTAATGGCTTAACTTCTCTAGGTCCCAGTCTTACTTACTATAAACCAGGAATAGCGCTACCTGCACCTTTGCATTGCATTGCAAACAACAGTGACTGACATTAAGAAAATCCTCAGTAAATGTTGGCATTTTTTGTTAAATTCTTGACCCTATCATTTACTAGCTAAGGGAAGTCCGTGTAAGAGACTTCATTCTCTTCGCACCACAGTTCTCCCCTATGCTTAAAGAAAAGAAAGCAATACCTACCTTTTGAGATTTTTCAAAGGATTAATTTGATGACGATGATGATGACCGTAGTGGTGATTGTGGATTTTTTTTCCCCCGCCAAGTTTCCTAAAATTTTTGAAAGTCTTTTTAACTTTTCTTTTGGAAAGATCCACTGACCAGTATTCCAATGTGGAAATATATCATTTGTGTTTCTCAAAGGAGAAAGGCATCCTTCTTACTGAACCCCTGACATATCCAGAAAGGCCCTTCCAAATAATCAAAACCATATTATCCTTCAGAGTTCTAATAGAGAGCTTCTGACACCTCCTTTTGATGTTTATTTTCAATACTTGTGGTCCAGAGTATTCCTTGCTGTCTTTATCAAAATTAATTCCAGTTCTTCACACCACCAGCTGGTTGAATAATGATTCCCATTTTTATCTTGATTTACAATTTAACCCTTTTTGCCATTCTTTATTGCATTTGAATCTCACAGCAATCCAAGAAGTTGGCCGCGTAGTAACAGCCCACGCATTTTGCAGCAGTAAGCTGGCCTTGCCTGTAGTCCCTGATTACAGGGCTCTTCTGACAGGAATGCACAATGTCCCTATGAATTGGATTACTCTTGCTGTTCAGCAACGTTTGGCTGTCTATTCTAATAGGAAAAAGACCATATGAGGGTTCATTTTTAGAAGTTATGGCAGCATGTACATAGTGGAAAGGATTGGTACCTCCCCTTTTCTTCTCCATAATTTTGGATGTGAATTGGCTAATAAATAAAAACTCATTCAATCATTCAACAATCATTTATTGAAGTCATATTATATTCTCAGCTTTGTAGTATTTGTTGGGTATACAAAAGATGCCAAGACGGTTAAAGCCTCTGCCTTTATGGAATTTATATTCTAGCTTAAGAGACAATGTTGGATAATGTTACATGGTGTTAGTGGTATAAAGAAAGATAAAAAAAAAAAAAAAGCAGACCAAGTAGACAGTAATGTTTTAGAAAGGGCAGTTGAGAAAAGATGGAAAGATCGCCTTTTTTGAGAGATACAGGAGACATCTATGGACAGCTCTCACAGAATTCAGTCTTTTCTGGAGAAAAGGCCTAGCATGCATTAATCCCTGGCAATAACACACCTGTAGGGCTGTGTGGTACTGGTCATAAAGCCCAATGCTTTGGGCCGGAGTAGTCAGAGGAAGCTTGATGGAGGTAGGAAGATCTTAGCTATAACTTAAGGGATAAATAAAATTTGGAAAGACAGGATAGGATAGATTGGGTTTGGCAAGATTAGAAAAAAGGAATTAAGGCAGGGGAGCTCAGGCCTAATATAGTAAGTAGTGAAGAATAAGCTATATGAAATTTTGAGCAGCAACATGACAAGATGACAATGATTTGAACTGTAGATTGACCAGTAGCAGGGTACAGATGATACACACAATGGAGACCTACTAAGGAACAACTGCTATAGTCCTGGGGCTACAATAATGGTGGCACCTGGAGGAATGGGTTGAATTGGAGACACGTTTCCAAAAAAGGATCGTTGGCACATGATTTATCTCTAGGTCAGTCACCCAAGTGACTGCAGTGATTTTTTTTTTTTGCCCCTTACCTTGAATAATCCCCAAAGCCTCCCTTCCCTCTAGTGCCTCTCCCTCAGCACCTCTCACACAGAACCATCCTGCAATGGGGCCCAAAAGTCCTCTTACACAGAGGCTGGTGATTATTGGAAAGGAATTATTAGCCATCTCCCTGGCTGTCAGGGCTGTAAGAATCTAAGGATGTTGTCATGACTACAAAAATGTTTGGGCACAATGGAAATTATACAATTGCTTATTTTATCAGTTATCTGTCTAGCAGAGCCAACTTTGCCTGCTGTTGTCAGTGCTAGGAAAATATGATCAGACTTGCGTTCTGAAACACTGAGGTTCAGGATGAGATTTCAGCCTGAGCATGTCCACTCAAGGAGGGCAAGAACTTCCTTCTACCAAGGGCCTGATCATCAGGATGGTGATGTTTTCATACGCTCACCTCCTCTCCTCATTCCTCTAATTTGTTTACTATGTTTTTTCCTACAAGAAGCCCAAGTCTCGTCCATCAGCAAGACAATTATTTGATCCATCAGTGTACCTCAATGTTCGGGTCTTGATGTTCTTCCTAGGGATATTTCCATTTTTAAAACAGGAGCCTAGAAAAGGCAATGTGAAACCCAAGAACTGATAATGGTAGATTCCCAGGTATGGAAGTTTCAGGGAGGGAGAGATCAGTCCCACAGAATCAATTCCAATAGCACCTAGGTAACCATATTCCACCCACTTAAAGAGACTCTGAATTATATTTTCATAGGATACACCTTCTCATGAGGTAGGTGTGTCCTCACCTCATTAATTTTGAAATAAGGCCCATCTATCATCACCAAAAGTCAGCTGTAAGGACAAGTCTAGCAAGGGTTCAGAGAGAAACAATTCTCAGATGAGTTGCGTGAAGCTCAGTCCTGATTTCTTCCTCAGTGCTAGCATCACCTCCACTTCCCCAAGACAGTGATGACCAATCCTTTTAGGTGGGCAGTGTGCTGCAGGGGCAGGCAGGACAATGACTGGGAGGAGGGTGACACTCGAGCGAACTCTAGTTACTACCAGATTCTATGCTACTCCAAGTTGGAACCAGGTCATCTTCATAGCTGTATCCCCAGCTCAGGGCACAAAAAAAAAAGCCCTTAGCTATGGATTTTTTCCTTTTGGAGGATGCTGGCTGTGCAGCTCCCATGCACCTGGTTCTCGCCTCCCTCTCACACTTGTTGAGGGACCCATTTTTTCCTTGCTGCCCTCATTTAGCTCACCTTTCTCTTTAAGAATATGTGTTCTTAGGCTGTCAGCTAAGAACAAGTGTGTGTTCTAGTAGAATAGATCCACTGCTCCCAAACTCTGGACATGTCCATCTGGAAAGTGGTCTTCCCCAGGTATGTGTGCAGAAGGAATGCAGCCCAGGGGATGCAACAGCCAGCCAGATCAGGCGGCTCAGGCTGGGGAACAATGAAGGGAGGGGAGAGGATATCACCCGATTCTATTGTCAGAAAATCCAGAGCAAGGGCTGTTTAATTCAACTCTGGGCCCCCCGCAGGACATAGTGTTTGCACACAGTTGGCCCATAATAACAATGCAGGCCTGAGTTTGAACCTTTCTGTTTGTGTAGTGGAAGGGAAGCAGCTGCTGTTTTTAGAGGATTGTCTTGGGGCATTACAGAGTATGAACACTCAAGTGACAAATGTTCCAAGGAAGAATATTTTCATCTCCAGTAGACATTACAAAAATTTTCTTCTGTGGCTGAATCATGAGCTCACCCATAGTAAACACCCTGCAAAAAGTGCTGAGGTCAAGAGACGACAAACTCCTCCCTCACCAGTTTGGGTTTCAAAGATAGCAGTGCTAGGAAGAGAGCAGGATGTTTAGGGGACTGTGGGGGAATAAATCAGGTGCCCCCCTAACAAAAGTCACACAGCAAGGTCTCTCTAGGCAAGGAACAAACCACAGGAGCCACATGGACGCAGATTCACTTGGCAAGACACCAATGAGAGCCACAGACCCAGGTTCCAGCCCTGGTCCTCCTGTGAGAAGTTGTAAGCAAGTAGCCCTCTGGGCCTCAAGTATGATAATGAGAAAAATAATGTTTGTCTCTGCTTCTGAAGGTTGTTGTAAAAAAGGAAAAGAACAGAAGATGAAACAGAGTTTGGGATTGCTTTTGAAGTTTAATGCAGCAACAAATATAAGATCTGCTAACTATACAAGTCCATGCTGAATGATTTGGGGGTGGATAACAGGAATCATAATTTAGAAAGCACTTGCACTGGTATTGGTTAAAGAAGTCTTAGAAAAGCCTGTGAGATATTTTCTGATGGTTCCATTTCACAGGTGGCAAATTTAAGGTTCATAGAGGATGACTGAATTGCCCAAACTCACAAAATGGGATTAAGAAATGATCCCGGGCCACCAGGAACAGGGAAACTGATAACTGATTGAGCATCCACTACACGGCAGACCCCAGACTAGGTATTTTGGTCACACAACTCATCTCATCTTCCAATCTTCAAAAAACAGAAGGCATATATTTCCCCAATTTACAAATGAGGATTTTGAAACTCAGAGATTGCGTACTCGATAGAATGGAAACGAGGAATGTCTGACTCCAAACCAATTTATCCCACTTTCTGGCACACCACAGCAGGTAAGGTATAGAGCATGGATGAAGCCAAAATGATGTACTCGTGTTCTGAGCACAACACTAACACCGTATTAATGTTTGCCATTTGGAACTTGTGATCATCTACTCAGACTAAGTCAAAGTGTACCTAAGAAATAGCTTTCTAAATAATTAATGCTAGAATTGAGTTGTGAGGAAGGGTGTGCAAACTGTTTAAAATATTAACTCTTTTGCGACTCCCCTATGTATTTTAAAAGTAACTGCTTATCACAAATTGGTAGTATGATTAAAGTTATTCTTACATTGGCATCCCAGAAGGTCCCAAAAGGTTGCCACTTGGCAATGCTCTGTTGGCAGTGAAACTAACCTAGAGAGATCTTTATGTTTTAAAAATCCTTATGTAGCCAATGTGCTATAATGTAAAGAACATCACAGGAAAGGCCCAGGGGCCAGAGTTCCTGAGTTCAGATGCCGGTTTTTTTGCACTTTCTAGCAGACAAGTCAAGGAAACTGAGGCTTCCAGGTGTCAGTTATCTATAAAATGGAGCTTTTAATAGTATCTTTCTCCTGGAGTGTGGGCAGGACTAAAGGACTTCAATACAGTAAGGCCTTTACAATGCTGCCTAACACTTGTTAAGGTAATTGCTAAGTTTTAACTATATTCTTTCTAGTCTGAGTCTAGAAATTTGATTTTTTTTTTTTTTTTTTTTTTTTTTTTTTTTTTTACTATCTGTGAGCACTGCCTCCCTTATCTGTAAGACAAGAATCATATTCATGCTCATCTCAGAAACTTACTGTAAGGTCAAACAAGATCATACAAAAAGCTTTGTCAATCATATGTGTTACACAAATGTAAGTCAAGGTTCTTTTCCAGTCCTTCCTTTGTAAAGTAGAAGACTGGGTCAGAATTGTGACCTGTGTAACCAGCCCTTAGGACTTCAGTTACTTCCCAAATAGCAATCGTCTGGTCTATTGCCACTTTAGCTAGCCTCTAGTTTGGTCCAAGTCAAACACTGGTCACTATATCCCCCAAGCAGGAGGAGAGTGCTATGAAATCTGCCACATGGTCTTCTTCAGGTCCGTTTCTCAACCTAAGTGAAGCAGCAGGCAGTGCCCACACTTCCTCATGGTGGGGGGATGGGAAGGGCATATTCACAATTGTCCACAGAAATCCCTCTCCCAGCATCTCTAAACTGTTTTCCTGCCTAATTTGCAGGAGAGGTTAAGAACTATGTAACTAGAACATAGCATCGTTCATCCCTCGGTGTCTCAGGCAAAACCAATTTAAATATCCTATTACACTGAGATGTGCCTTAGCTAAGGATACAAAGGTATCCTACAGCATGCTCCAAATTCAAAGCACAAATAACATCAACAGTGAGGGCTGCACATTAGCTCATCACATACGTTAATTTTTTACATTCAGGCCCTTTTTCCTAATATTTACTTTCAGTTTAGTTCCCTTGATTCAGTTTGCCATTAGAGAACATGTTTTTTTTTTTTCTACCCAGACATGATATATGTAGAGGTTAATTGTTGGGCTGAAAGCAAGAATCTTATCATGTACCTAACATATTCTATAGGTTTGCAGTGGCATTATTCAGGGTATCTTACCTTACCTCTCAAAGTGGTAATCTAAAGAAGACTACCCTAAAAGGCCTGAAGATGAGAGTAGAAATTGAGCCAAAGTTCACTTGACACAGTGCACCCTCTCACCAAGGTGGTTCTGATTTTCTATACTATCAACTCTGATATCATGGGAGAGGAATGGAGGGTGCTAATAGAATACTCTGCCTAACAGACAGCTTGCCAACCATGTCCTACAGAGTAACAGCATTTCCCAAGAATTAGTATAAATATTTTAGCTTCTGTCAGGGTTTCCAAGGTTCAACGAGAAAACACCAAACTCAGGAGATAACTCTACAATGAAGGAGTCATCCAAGATGAACGTGTTTGGGGAAAGCCAGCACATTATTTCCTTCTCTTGGACATTTATAATGAATAATATGGTAAAGGCTCTCTGAGAATCCTTCAGGAAAGACACTGCTTACCCCTTATTAATCCAGCATTTCCCAAACTTCTTTGACCATTAGACCCTATCCTTTGTACAGGAATCATTTATATTTTCTGGAAATAGTTTGTCTAGAGAAATGCTCAAGGTTTCTAAATTGAAAGGCATCTTAGAGGTCACAGAGTTCAACTCCCTCCTCCAATTCTACACCTAATTCTAATGTGTAGGTCCCCCCCTCACTACAACATATCCAAGAAATTCTCAGACACCAGCCAGGTATCCTACAATTCAATTCTGATACCATCTACCTGGAGATAGCATCAGATCCCACAGATTAAGGGCTCAATCCTACAGGATTGTCCCCATTTCAGATGTCAATTGTAAGTCCAGGTTGACACTTGTGCTTCTGACCCACCAGCTATAGATTGGCAGTTTCAATGATCCCTCCTTGGGTTCAGCTAACTTGCTAGGGTGGCTTATAGAACCTCAGCGAAACATTTTCTTACTATATTACCAGCTTATTATAAAGGGATATAACTCAGAAACAGCCATATAGAAGAGATGAATAGGGAAAGATGTGGGTAAAAGGTTCAGAGCTCCCATGCCCACCACTCTCCCCACATCTCCACATGTTCACCAACCCAAAAGTTCTGGACCAGGAAGGGAAACATAGATGAAATATTTATTACAAGTTAAAATATCACACTCCTCATGAAGAAACCCTTCCAGTCATTTAGTTGAACATATTTCCAGAGGTAAAGAATCAAGTGCTTAGCTATATAATCCATTCATTCCTCTGTGGGCATCTTTCATAATGAATGAGAATCAATCATTATGCTAAGCCAGGTAATGGTAATAGCACAAACTATATAGAGTCAGAAAGATGTGGATTCAACCTCTAGCTCTGCTCTCCTTATGTGTGGCTTTGTGAAAGTTACTGGACCTCTATCAGCTGAGCCTCCTCCACCACTCTGAGGATGGTAATGATACTTGTCTCCTAAGGTACAGAACAGGAATAAATAAAATAATCAATGTTAAGTGCTTGGTGTGATGCCTGGCGCATAGGAAATGTTCAATAAATGTTAACCATTATTATTATTAATCCTATACCTACTTTCTAGAGCAAGACAGCACAAATCTATTACCATTTCCACCTGGCAGCC
The DNA here is from genome assembly GCF_024362965.1 of Panthera pardus. Taxonomy (NCBI): domain Eukaryota; kingdom Metazoa; phylum Chordata; class Mammalia; order Carnivora; family Felidae; genus Panthera; species Panthera pardus. The sequence goes on along the minus strand of NW_026526821.1, from coordinate 67,642,700 downwards.
CTTCAGAATTACAGGCTTCTCCTTCCAAGCAAAATGTCCTATGTATTGGACAGTATGGTCTTGATTCCTCCTCCCATCAGCAAACAAACAAAAATGTATGAGTATACTTCCCAAATAACTTTATAAAATGGATATACATACAATTACAGTATTATTTTATACATTACAAAATATACACAAAAATATTTTAAAGCATGAAACAATGCTGAATAAATAATATGCTTTTACATTTACATCTTGTCTCACTAGATAACATTTTATGTGGCACAAAAAGCCTATTTTTCTCTCATTAATTATAATAAAAAAATTTTAGAGAAAACAATGTCATAGGATGTGCCTCATTATTTTTTAATCCTTAGTTTAACACTGGAAAAGCAACCCACAGGTCCTATCATCCCATATTTCAATGGCTGTCAAAGCTGAAGACAAAATATCATCACAATAAGTAAATCCAACAGAAGACAAGCCTATAGCTACACTCCCTGAGTCATCATACTCAGTGGTTCTATCCTATACTTTTATGTAAATGTGTTGATGAAATTCAGCTAGTAAGTTTTCTTCCCTAATTTCAATCCAATGTTCTTACAAACTACTTGGAAGATACTGCATTTTTGTATTTCCAGTGAATGTGTTCAAAACACAATGAAAAAACTCTAACCAGTTAGAAAGTTGTATTTCCTTACTTTTTAAAATGTGTAATACTAGAGTTTTCACTAATGATGACATGCATCACTTTCAGCAATAAATTAACTATTTTCATTTTTTCCAAGTGGTCTCTACATAGCATAGATTTCTTACAAATGCATTGCATCACCCTTCCCTTAAGAAGACAAACCAAATGTGCCTAATTTAAAAATGTCTGCTCTGTAGCACTATTTCTGAGATTATTTGTTATCACAGAAAGTATCAACCAATTTGGATCACTTATATTTTTGTTATAAATGTCTAAGTCTTCAATTTTGTCACTCTTCACAGTAATTTTCCACAAGATGACCAACAAAACTCTAGGTGATAATCAGGACCCAGAAACTACACAGAATCAGACAGGCAAGAAGGTTGATTCAGGCAGGTTTATCAGCAATTGCTAAAGGAAATCAGAGAGAGGAAGTGGCAAGAATCTGGGAAATATAGCTATGGCTTCCAAGTATTGCAACAGAGTAAGGAGCCTTGGGCAGCAACTAATAGACCAGCCCACTCTGGCACCATGGCAGCCCCACTGGGACAACATTGACCTGGATGTGGAAATGGCATCTTAGTACCCAAGAGAACTGGGAAAAGGCAAAACATGGTCCCCGTCCTAGGAGAACCTGGAAATCATGTAGGGTCTCGGGGCAACTGAAATACAAGGTTGCAGTAGGACCAATAAGAGTGCCTGAACATGGATGGTGTTAAGGTTTCCTGTAAGGTACATTTTATTTTCTTGGGTACAAGATGAAGGATCTGAGACCTAGACACTTCATCTAACTCTTTTTTTTTTTTAATTTTTTTTTAACGTTTATTTATTTTTGAGACAGAGAGAGACAGAGCATGAACGGGGGAGGGTCAGAGAGAGAGGGAGACACAGAATCTGAAACAGGCTCCAGGCTCTGAGCAGTCAGCACAGAGCCCGACACGGGACTCGAACCCACAAGCTGTGAGATCATGACCTGAGCTGAAGTCGGACGCTCAACCGACTGAGCCACCCAGGCGCCCCCATCTAACTCTCTTAAGGCCACACATCTTAAGAAGTGGTACAGGCAGAACTTGAACCCAGATCCTCTAGCCTCAGAGTTGACTAGTTTCAAAGCTTTGCTCTGTGCCCTAAGAATAGGACCAGAGCCTGATTAGTAAGCTAGGGTATTAGGTCAAAACAGAATATGCAGCCACTTTAACAGGGCTGAGCTCTTTAAAATGCTTCCCTTGGGTTCATTAAACTCTCCCCCAACCACTATGCTCTTACCCACTCCTGATTGCTAAGGAGTCTGTTTTCTATGGGGGCTGAGGTGAGTTTAAGCTAAATAGGAGTTAAATGGTCCCAGTTTTGAAGTTATGAGGCTGGGGAGGCAGGAAACCAGGCTCTCCACTGTCTCATGTAGTTCCTTACACAAAGTCATTGTACAGAAAGAAACTGAGGCTCTGAAAAGGCAAGTGAAGTACTCAGTATCATCCAACTAGTAAGAGGATAGGCACTCAAATCCAGGGTCTTTAATCTTAAGTACAAGGCCCTTTTCATTATACCAGAGCTTCTTACACACTGCCATCTAACTCCAAGATTGTGGGATTCTACACCTAACCAATCTTTATTTAGTGATTCAGAAAGTACATGTTAGCTTCTTTTATAGTGGTGTATGTAAAGACACAAATTCCCAATCGCTAAGGATCTGCAGTTAATAGAAATCTCAGTATCAGTGAGCCCAAGGTAACAAGTCTTTTCATGTATTAAATTAAGTGCAGTCTGTTCTCCTTCTTATCCATCATTGGGTAAGTATCTTCTCCCAGAGTGGTCAGAAGGAAAAAGTTCATTTTATCTAGGAGACTAAAGAATTAAAAATGTAAAAAGCAAAAAAAGACTCAAATTAGGTGTGAACAAATTCCTTATCACTGGAAACCAATTAGGAGGTAGGAAAAGGAGTTCAGCATTAGCTTCTAGGAAATGTGCTTTGGCAAAAATTATAGACCCCTAACCTGGACATACAATCAACAACATACCATTCCTAAATCAAAATCAAATTTGCCTGAAGTATTTCAATGAGCCATCCAGTCTCTGGCATGAACTCTGTTTTGGCCTCAGTTCACAATTACAAGAGCTGATTCACACAGTCTCAGAATTGGCCATTCCCTTCCATGGTGGATTTGGGGTGGAATAGAGATGAAGAATTACATTCTTTGTTAGCATGTGTGATGAAGCGGATCTTTCCTTCCTGACTTTTCTCCATTCGTTGGGTTATGCAGTTGGGTCTCAACCAGCAACTGGTTTGTCCTGGCCACCACTATTAAGTTCCAGTGTTATGGGATTGTGGAAACATGGGCCACCTCTGCTTAGAGAGTCCTTAAGTCTTATATCCTCTTTCAGCATCCAAAAGTGACTTCCAATCACTTACCCATCAAGTCTACACTTCCCTACCTAGTTGTAAAGGTTCTTGAGATGCTTCCTCCTCCTTCCCTTTCAGTTCCATCTTCTTCTGTTCCGTCACACCCTTCCTGTGGTCTATCCACATGCGTTCACTTCTCTTATTCAGGCCAATAAGCTCTATACTCAGAAATCTGGGGTTTTTTTCTTTCCTATAAGAAGTCCTCCATGACTGTTCCAACCCAAATTGCTCTCCCCTTCTCCGAACTCTTAATACACTCAATAAATAATACACAGTTTAGCACTAGACCTGTCTGAGTATTTCATCTGTACTAACCTGAACTGCTCAATTCAGCTGCAAGCTTTCTGGAACCAAGAGATGGTCTTTGGTGTCCACTCTTGGATGGAATGGAATGGAGGTTGTATGGAAGGAAGGCATATTTCCCAATGCAATAAAACTAAGAAAACACACAATTTAAGAGTTAAAAACTCACCAGCACTCCTGGAGATTAATAAAAGCATAATTGATGTTTTCACCAATGAGCCTCAGAGCTGTGGGGTCACCTGTTCATAAAAGGCAAGTATAACACTTGCTTTGGCAGTACTTGTACTAAAAGGCAAGTATATTCTTACATGGCAGCACATAGTGGGAATGGTTTCCAGCAATAGAAGGACCTCATTAAGTTCACCCCAATGAAAGCAGTGCTCATTTTCATTACCTCAAGATGAGGGACAGTCAGGCATGAAAGGTGTTAACACCAGCTCAGAATGTGAAACTGGCTGTTGAGAAAGGAGAACTGTAAGCTTTTCTTTAGAAGATCTTTTTGCAGGACTTAAATTTGCTGACATTTTACCCTCAGGCCTTTACCCGTTTTTGAAGATAAACCACAGTTGAGTGAATCAAAATAATTTTGCAGCAAGCAGTCATCTGACCAAAGCAAACCCATTGAGACAGAGCTTGTAGGTGATTACCCACTTCCAGCCTCCATCAGACATGAATTTATTGATCAAAGGAGAAAAATGAATTGAAAACTAAGTGTTCATCCGAACTCCATTTCCTGAGTTATCTTGGGGTTATGGAGAGTCTTAGCTATAGAGTTATCACCAATAATCCATCTCACTAGATGGTCACTAGATCTTCTTAAGTGTCTTAAACTTAGCACTACTGGAATAATTTTAGCCATTTTGCTGTGTGTTTTCTATAAAAGCCAAAGATTTCCACATGCATCTATAGACATTTACAGATATCCCTTAAGTATTGTGGCTTCAGAAGCTCATGCTATTGATAGCAAATAATGTACCATTCTCTTTTACAAGCATAAATTCTTCCCTCCTTCAATTTTGTACAAGTAATACTAATTCATTAAGAGACAGAGCGAGGTTGCTATCAATATAATGTCAAATCCATTAGGTGTAATGAACACAGGTAGTGAATGATTCCTTTTAGTGCTCATCTTTTGACAGCACATAGCACATTGCCTGGCCTGATAAACATCAAGCACATTATATGTGCCAACCACTGTGCCAACACTGTTTTTGTTTTTCAGGAAAAACATGATTTCTGTGCTCAGGTCATTCACAATCTGGTTGAAGAGATGGATATTGAATAAATAAAATATATAGTTTAGAATTTTGAAGGGTGTGAAAAAGAAAAAGTTCTATACAAGACATGATTATACCAGGAATAAATCAGGGGCCTTAATTTAAATCAGCAATCAGAGAGCTCTTCACCAAGAAAATGACATTTGTAACTGAGCCCTGAGGGATAAGTTGAGGTGGGCCAAGGAAGGAGCAGGTGGTCAGCCTTCCATATAGAGCATGGGCAAATGCCTGGGAACAGGGAATAATTTAGTGTATCCAAGGAACTGGGTGAAAGCTACTGGTGCTGAAGTGTATTGGAAAGATGGCACGAGATAAGGTCCAAGAGTAGGCAGTAAGAAGTATAAAGTCTATAATGGAAAAGAACGAAAGAAAAGCAGAGGATGATAGCCATCTAATTTACATTTTTTAAAAGAATTCTCTGGATGCTGTATGGAGAATGGGTTCAAAAAAGACAAGATTACATATATGGGAGATCTATGGCAGAGACCTAGAGGAAAGAAAATGGTGGCTTGTTCTAGAATGGTATCAGTAGTGTTGGAAGTAATTGTATGGAATCAAGAAATCTCTTGGAAATGAAATCTAAGAGGACTTTGAGATGTATTGATGTTGGGCAGAGAAGAAGCCAAGTTTAACGGTCACATGTGTAACCAACAAATGATAGATGGTAGTGCTATTTATAAGGAAGTATTGAGAACAGTTTGGTGGAGGTGATGAGGGAAAAAAATTAGTTTTCTATGCCAATGAGACATTCTGAAGAATACATAAAGTAAACTTTAATTAGAGACAGACTATAGCAATCAGAAGTCAAGTATGAATCTGAGTTGTCACCATATTGATAGTACTTAAAGCCATGGTAAATGAGATATTCCCAGCAAGATGATAGAGAAAAAAGGAAAAGTCTCAGAATAAAGCTGGAGGAGGGGATGTCAAAACTAAAATAAAATGAATTAACAGGAAGAACAACAGATGAGTGCAAAATGACAAAGGCTAACAGGAAAGGAATATTGGCAAAGAGTACTGAATTCTCCTGAAAAAGGTTTTTAAAAATGAGAATTTAAATTGCTCATTAGATTTATTAGTTATGGATTGGTGCGTTTGATGAATGACAAAGTAATTTTGGTGGAGAGATGCATCATGAAAAATCTTGGAGCAGGTGGAAAAGGAACGGCATACAAGAAAATAAAGACAACAGATGCAGACAACTCTTTCTAGAAACTTTACAGTAGAAGAAGGAAGAGAAACAGGGCTAGGGTGCAAGGAGAGACAGATTTGGAGTAAAAGGAAATAGCAACCATCAGGGAATCTATGTAAATGTGAGATTCAGTGTAAGCTGGTATTTGTCTTAGCCTAGGTTCTCTAAAACACATCTGAGGAAGAACTTATATGCAAGTAATTTATTTTTATACCTAAACCCAAGGAAAGAGATTGGATGACTAAGGAGAAGAAAATAAAGAAGGAAAGCCAACTTAGGAATGTATTATCAGCTCATCACCACCAGAAAATTGGGATTCATTCATGTTAGAGTCCCTCCTAAGTGTCATTTAGAATATATTCAGAATTCTTTACCCACATAATGGAAGACAGGAGTTCAACACTAGTCAAAAGTTGCCCTATGGGGTACCAACTCCCTTGCACTTCCCAATTTGCACACGTCTCTGAATGGTAGAACAGATCCCTTTAGGTGTCCCACTCAGAGGTGGCAAAGAAGCCCAGGGCAGAAAATGAGACAATCAGTATAGCTGCAACCAATATCTGTCAAGTTAAGTCTGTGTGTAGTTAGTTGCTATGGTAACAGCTAGAGTAAAAGATGGACCGAGAGAATGAAGCAGAGTATAGAGGTGTCTGATAGAATGTCTACCTTGATATTCACACACTCCACATCCTTTCCAGTCTCAAGAGATGAAATGGGTTGTGTCTAGTTCATGACAGAGTTGGCCCATAGGTTCTACCAATTCTTGGCCTGCAGTCTTCCCTGCCTCTGTTTCAGATTAATTACTCCAGGTAGCAATGATGGCAGACAAGTTAAGTGAGTAAGGATTTTTATACATTCCCAGTGACAGATTCAAGAAATGTTTTAGAAACATCAACCAATTAACTCAATATTTTATGAGCACATACTACATTCCAAATCTGCACATAGTTGTATAGATTGTCAGAGGATATTAAATATGGTCCTTACTTTGATATCTCATTAAGGGTATACGTCATAGATACATGAGAAGAGATCTAAAAATGGTAGATGGCCGGATATGATTAAATTAAAATGTGGAATAGGGCTGTGTCAAGCTAGTAGATACTTACTTCTGGCAATGTTTCTGTTATAATGAGTAGACTCTCAGATTGTGGAAAGCAACTATGAAAGCCATTTGTTTTTGTAGAAACATCAAGCTCTCAATGTTGGCAGAAACTCTCTCCAGGTGGTCAAACTAGAGGTGATTTTTACTTTCTTCTCTAAATGTTACCATATTTTCCATAATTCCCACACTCAACATTTATTACTTTTATATTCTAAGAATTTTTTTAACATAACCAAAGGATGTGGGACAACTAGAACTCTCATACACTGCTGATGGCAACACATAATGGTAGTCACTTTGGAAAACAGTTCAGCAGATTCTAATAAAGTTAAACATATACTTACCATGCAACTCAGCAATTCTACTCCTAGGTATTTATCCAAGATAAAGAAAAATGTTCTTTCTCTCGCTCTCTTTCACATGAAATACGTACATGCCTACACACAAACACCACCACCACCACCAATGTTTAAAGCAGCTTTTTAATTATCACAAAAACTGGAAACAATCTGTATGTCCTTCAACTTATAAATGGATAAACTGTGATACACCCTTACAATGGAATACTACTCAGCAATAAAAAACAATGAACTATTGATAAATACAACATGATGGAAGAATATCAAATGCATTATACTGGATGAAAGAAGCCAGATTCAAAAAGTTGCATAATATATAATTGCACTCATATAACACTTTGGAAGAGGCAAAATCATAGGAACAGAAACTGATCAAAACAAAGGAGTACCAATCAAGGGCTGTTGAAGTAATCAGCAGAACTGACCAAGATGGAGCCTCCATGAATCAATAAGAATGAAGAGGGAACAAAACATCTGAGAACCATTAGAGAACCCATAGCAGAATTTACTGACTCTCCGAGTTTAGAAGCAAAGAACAAGATACCAAAGTCTACTCTAGCATCATAAACCCAAAAGGACACATGACCCTTCACGATGACTGTACCAGTGAAGATTCTTTACATTGCAAATGACCAAGACCAACTCTGGTTGGTCAGCCAAACATAGAAAAGAAAAATGGTAGTGAGGAGGTATTAGAAGGATTCAGAGTAACTCACAAGAAAGAAGGAAATGCTGAACAAGAAGGTGTCAAACAACTCTCATGTGTCACTTCAAAACGTTTACCACTGCTGTGGCAGCCATTCCACTCACATTCAACCAGCTTAATGAAGGTGCAAATGGACTGCACCTAGCTTAGCCTTGTATACCTCTCATTTCCTGTCCTAGGTCTTCTGTCCTGGCAGGAACCCACTAGACACTAGGGCATGCAAGTCAGAGGTGGGGAGTTAACACCATGGAGACACATCTGACCAAAAGGAAATAATAGTCCATAAATAAATGCTTACCTTTCTCCCCAGTTCAGAGCAACAGCTCTCAGATCCATTTTGAAAATCTCCTAAATCAAGTCCTTGGCATAAAGGACCAGTAACCAGTAGCGGTGGCCAATTCAACAACTTATCTTTGTATTGATTATCTTTCTTCCCTGTTTCATTACTGCTGCCACAAACTCTTTGAGCTCATTATCAAATATACTATCTATAGCCCAGGCTTCTCAAGCCTTGCTTCCTGGGGAACCCAGGCTAACACAAGCCGGCCTTGGGAAGGATCCATTATAGTTCTGGATATTTCAGCTACAGAAATTTATGGTTTATCTCTTAAGGGTGATGGCACCAGCGGACTCAGCTCTCATCAACTTCCAAACACTTCCCAGGAGACAGTCTGATTGACGCAGTTTAGGTTACATGCATACTCCATCAAAGGGCACAGAACCTCATGTTCTAATCTCAACAGAATTATTTGGACTGGGGTCAGCTCTCCAAAGAATATGTGAAGGTGGGAAACAAAGGGTGATTTAGGAACATTTTGTTATCTAGTTACAAGTTGCTTTTTGATCATGTTAACTTACCTTAAAAAAAAAAAAAAAAAGAGCATTGTGCATGTGGCATACCAGCCCCTTTCTGCCTTAAGTATAAGTTTATTTTCTCCAAGGAATCAATACCTTGCTAGACCTTGGTCACAGCCTTAAAATAGAAAAGGTAAACATGAGTCAAGAATATTATGGGATTTTCTGGTAGGTTTTTCTGATAGCTCAAAATCGTTATTTTGAATTTGGAAAGCTCATACCTTAGCAATTGTTAAGATAGCCATGTTCACTTTTTTCTCACTCTTATTTTGTCTCTCTCTAGGTTAATATCCAACACAGGTATTAAGCACTTGCCAGCTGTTCACAAGATTCAATCTCTCCAAAAGGTTCTACTGTAAGTTTTTCCTTGAGTATTTACCTAATCAATAGATGCTTGCCCAACAGCCACTGGGCCTGTAATATGTATTGTTTAGCCTACATCCTCCAAATATGTCACTCTGGGTAAGCAGAGGTAGTAAGGCCAAGAGCAAGCAACCTTGGTTTTACCTGAAAGCCAGCTAAGCTCAGTGTGGAGACAGCAGGCTCCTCAATAAGACTGTTATCAACACAACCAGTTTGTAGCAAATCAAGTAGTCTCTTCTTTCTTCACTATTTAGTGATTTACATGCCCTTCCCACTACAACTACCCCACCACCCCAGTCTTCTCCCACCCTCACCTCTTCCTACCAGAAGTCTACTATACTAGGCATAAAGAAACCACTTGACAAACAAATTCACACTGTCAGCAAGATAAGCTATTTGCCTTTTCCCAAGATATCTGAATTTTTTTTTAATTTTTTTTTAACCTTTATTTATTTTTGAGACAGAGAGAGACAGAGCATGAACGGGGGAGGGTCAGAGAGTGGGAGGCCCAAAATCTGAAACAGGCTCCAGGCTCTGAGCTGTCAGCACAGAGCCTGACGTGGGGCTCGAACTCATGGACTGTGAGATCACGCCCTGAGCCGAAGTCAAACACTCAACCGACTGAGCCACCCAGGTGCCCCAAGACATCTGAATTTTTAAAGAAGAGGGGGAAAAAAGTGTGTAGTGCCAAGTGTATTTCCAATAGTGAAATTGTAAGAATCTGGAAATGGTAGGGAAGTGGTATAAGGAGCTAAGGACAAAGGGGAAAAGGGAGAGAAAAAGAAAATCTTAACATTTCTCAATTGTTCTAAGCAGTTTACCACTTCTGTATACAGTTTATTTGTTAAATCTGACCCAACAGTCAAGCTTGATGAGAAGATGAGGGACACAAACCAAAAAATAAGACTTTCCCCACCCCTTCATTCAGGAAGAGAAAAATCAATGCTACAATTTTTCCTGTGACCCAGGTAGAAAAGGAGGTCAACTGGCTGTGAGAGGGGGATTGAGACAGGAGGAAGATGAAGTCCCAACTATAGGGAATGGAGAAGTTTGGTTTGGAGGTGAAAGGTAGCTTTGGCATACTGAGCAGTCAAGGATAATAAAGGAGACTCCTAGAACTTTAACACAGTGAAATTAGCTAAGGAAATGTTCAGAGACAAGAGACTGCATGTCTGCAATTTCACTTTTAAGAACGGATATACTGAAGATAAATTAGAGGTCATTTATTTCCCTAACTTTGAACTCATCATCTTTCCAAACAGTAACTGTTCAAACATTGCCTCAACTAAAGACCACATCATGCCAAGGAAATTAAATGCTGGAAGGTTACTTGAGTGGAGCTGGCATAAATACCTAATGTACCTGTTCTTTCTTCTAGAGACATTCAAGATAATATAAACATCCACACAGTCGAAAGAAATTCTTTCATGGGGCTGAGTTTTGAAAGTATGATTTTGTAAGTAAAGAAAAAAACTCCAGTGGAGTAATATTTGGTTTTTCATTTAATCATCTTTTTCTTAACAGGATGCTCCTTTTGTGTTTAGGTAACTTTGGCATTTCACCATTTAAATTTCTGTCTGGTTCAGTATTTTTCTCTCATTTCCATCTTTGCATTTCAGAATCACAACATGGAGTCATGTTAATAATTTATGATTCTGTGGTGCGATTCAAGTATTTAAAATTGCTCTGTGAGTGATGGTCTCCTGTGATGCAACATCTGTTCTGAAGGACAGAAGAACTCATGCATCAATAAAGCTAGTTATTGCCTGGCAAGGCTTTTGTTGCCCAGAGAAAAAGATCAAGAAGGAGGCTGAATTCAAAAGATATTCTCTCATAACCATGCCAAGCAGCTCCTATTCAACCCCATGCTGGGCATAAGATGACTTCTCATTTTCTTGAAACAATCACGTTTTTTTAATGAGCCTGAGTTACTCCCTCTGACTTTTGGGAATGTTTTTAAATGCACTCTGTGCCATTGATGGACTACTTTGGAATCTCGTGTATTAGGAGCCAGTGTGACAGTTTACCCACTCCCCAAAATGGCCAAGAAATAGAGTGCTAGAGTCTGCCCAAGAGTTTGTGGGACCCATGAAAGTTAGGTTAACAGAATGGCATTTGGGAAACTGGTAATTGCCATTACATCTGTAAAGAAAGCATTTTATCCTTCCATTTCACAAATTGTCGCACTTTTAAAAAATATAGTAATGTGTGTGTCTGTTTGTCTTCAAAATATTTCATTATGTACAAAAGGTATGTTCCAGCCAAGAAAGAATTTTAGTCATTTTCAAAGCAGCAACATGATTCAGTGACTACTCAGCAATACAAAAAAGGAAAGGGGGAAGAAACAGAGATGAGGAAATATTGAAGATTAAAGCTAAGCACAGCATTTGATGTAAATTAATTACAAAGAACAACAGAAAGGTTTCAAAGAGACTAGTGGAGGAATTGCAAGTGTGAAGGAAAAAATAAAATCAAAGGCATGTATTCAGAGCATATGTTATTACAACAAAAATTTTTAGTGAGTCCTACCTAAGCCTTGCTTTTAATACACTGATGATATTCAGAATTTATGTACACATGTATTGGAATGAGTTGATGGGGTGTGGGAAATATGAGTGAAGGAGAAAGCAAAATAAATGAATTAAAATATAAACAGAACTACAAGTGTGCAAAATAAAAGCAACTATTCTAAGACTGAAGAAGGATTAATTTATTCTGACTGGCGTGTGATGTGAGGGTTGAAGGAACAGTTTAATGAGGGAAAGGTGGCTGAGAAAGGAAGTTGTGTCTAAGATAGGCTTTAACGATAAGTGGGATGTAGCCAGGCAAAGAGCAAACAGAAGAAACAGAATCATCAAGGATATGAAGATTTAAAAAAAAAAAAAAAAAAAGAATACGGGAGATAGAAGGAAAAGGGGAAAATAGCAAGTACCTTAGTAACATCAGCCTGGCGGGTTAGAGCACAAACAACAGTGAATGGACTGCCGTCCTACATATAGAAGGAGCCTAGTGATAAAGGTCATCAGTTGTCCCTGGATATCTGTGCTTCTTTAAAACTTGCCTTAACACAGGTGTCATTTTTAAATCTAGTGATTCAAAGTCACTTAATGTTATCATGTGGCAAATCTATTAACAGAATATTTTATAAAAATGTATCATTAAGTGGGAGTGTGCTGATATTTCCACTGTTTTCTCCTTTGGCAAGGCATTATTTTTGTCCAGAACACAAGACAGAAGAGCATACTCTCCCAAAGAGGAGAGCTTTCTTGAGAGTCAATACTTCTCAGACATATCTCTAAAGGATAAATTCATTTTTGTGAGAACAAGATCTTTTCTTGACCTCAGATGGTCCTTACCCATAGATAATAGAATCAGAAAATTCATACTCAACACAGCTTAACACTCCAGTTTTTCTTAATTTGGGTGCTACCTCTGGATGCAGGGCCACTTTCTCCCCCTATGAATATTCAGAAAAGGAAGCATGGCAAAATGGCACGGAGGACTGATAACATTTTCTATGCACTGGCATTTTTCAAAATCCTGAGGCCCTGTTCTAAAAATACCTTTATTGTACATATACAACATACATATAAATATTACACACACACATTTTTTTCAAACCCAGTAATGAAGGATTATCAAATACTTGGCTAGTGACTCAGAGGAAAATGAGTGATTAAATGTCCACCATGTTGAGGCCTCTGAGCCCTTTCCCACCCCTACCCTGCAACCAGAGGGTCTGAATGAAAACACCTAGCCGTGGCCAACTAGCAGAATGGCCTCAGATTTGGGGAAAAATTAAATGAGGCTACAGGTCTATCAGCTCCCACACATCCCAGCCATAGAAAAGGCTCACTCCATGTGCATTTCCTCTCTTCCTCAACCGGTTTCTATCTCTCTTGCCTACCCCAGGGAGCTTTAATACGCCAGGTCACCCCCAGCATCTTCACTCTTCAGGCTGAGGGCAATTTCTGCTTCTGGAGCTCCTGAGCCTCTACTAAAGCTACCTATGTGTAAAAATTCGAGAAAACCATGATCCAGTTATTCATTAGTCAATACGGTGCCCAGACTGTCCTTGTCGTCATCATCATCAGGCTTTAAAATGATCATTGTCTCTCTTAAGAGGCTAAGAGTTATACTTCATAAGTGTCAGCTTCTCGTTGTTAGTGGCTGAGTGCTACCACCTCATGTAAATCCCAGGGCAGAGGTTCTGGGCATCACTTGGTTTTTGTGTAAAGATCCATTGTTGACATCAAAAAATTCTACCCCTCTCCCCATATGATGGTATCCATTGATTAAGAAAAGTCCATAAAGACAAAGGTTACTTCAAATACAGTAATTCTTCTAAATTAGCCTCTATGATATGTAATCATAACAACATCTATTTGCAGGAAATTTATGTACAGAAAATACTATCTTGTGTTCAGAAACATAGTTGGAGCCTATCTGGATTTACATACCCCTTGTGTTAGATGAAGGGTCAGCCAAACCTGGACCATAAATTAGTACAAGTTTTTAGAAGTGAACATTTTGATTGCAGGGAACATTACCATTGAAAGTAAGTTAAGTAAAATGGTATCCTGTGAAAGAGAAGAGAAGACAAGACAGGCAAGAGAAGACAGGCAAGAGAAGACAGGCAAGAAAAGACAGGCAAGAAAAGACAGGCAAGAAAGAGAAAGAGAAAAAGAGAGAGAGAAAGAGAGAGAGAAAGGGAGGGAGGGGGAGAGGGGGTGAGAGAAAGGGAGAGGGGAAGAGAGGGGGAGGGGGAGAGGTGGAGAGGGGGGAGAGAGAAAAAGCAAGAAATCCACTCTTTTCAATAGACCGCTATTACAAAAAAATTTTTACTCTGTTGCTACATTTTAAATTTAGTGGAAACATTTGTGACATTGCTTTATAAGTGCCTGTATAAAGCATCTATGTAATATCCTCCATTTTGCCTCTTGGCCCACAAAACCTAAAATGTACTGCCTGGCCCTTTACAGAAGAAGTTCGCTAATCTCCTGTGTTTGATCCAAAATCCCAGGGACCTACATCCCACAGGTTAGGGGCAGCTGCTCCAGCAATTCACTACCTGGGAACAGGTTGACAAAGCAGTCAGGAGGCTGGAGAGCTGGGGTATAGGCAGGTAGTGGCAAGGTTAGTGGGGTGTGGGGGTGTATAGCCACTTCTTGGCCATCAGAACTCACCAATTGGTTGCTTATGTTTTAAGAAGATTTATCTGGTTCCTGTCTGGATTTTTTTTTTTTTTTTTTTTTTAGGTATACTGGTTGTCAGGAAAAAGGAAAAAAACATACTGTTGCTGTCCTGTGATTTTAAGTGTTTCTAGTTACCCATTGCAGGCCAGGAAATAGAGTCCTGAACATGCAGGAGCCTCTCTGGCTCGGTTTTTCAAACACTGTAAACCCACTGAGCCTGACAGGAAAAAGAACCTGACAGCAAATCAAGAGCAGGCGGTCAAACGCTCCTCAGGCTAAGCTCTCCCAACCTCGATTTTGTTTTTGTTTTCAGATCCATCCAGGAGCACAGCAGTGCTGTGTTGTCAGCCCAAGGTGTCCTTGGGCTCCCCTATCCAGGCAGACCTGCTCACCGTCCTCTGCACACTCAGGATGACTGTTCCACATCCAGCCCCCAACAACCTCAAAGCCCCCTCCTGCTCCCACTCACAGTACTGTGCCCTGCCGCAGCCCAGTCTCTGTAATTGATTTCTCTTCCTTTCTGGCTTAACCCAGAGCCACCTCCACAAGCCTTCAATAACCAGGTCCCTATGGGTCACAGGAGATGTTCAGGTTGTCTGACAGCTTAATTAGATCACTTTTTGATGACAGCCAGGCCTGCTGTTATGGATGAGCATGGGTGAGAGACATAAGATCTTAGAGAAAGGGGATACAAAATGTTCTTTGTCTTATAAACACTTGTCCAATGATGGTATGATTTCAGTTCTGCAGGATGGCAGAGATCTTTGTCTTATCCCCCCATGGCATGGTCTCTGCCCACTAATAATGTGTGCAAAGACCTTACAGGATCCAGGTGCTAGGCCTAAGTGTGCTTTTTCAACATTTTTTTTCTGAATAAGTAATACATGCTCATTATACAAATTTCAAGCATCACATAGGTTATATAGTGATAAATCAGCCTCCCTCCCACTCCTGTCCCTGAGCTTTAAGGGGGGCATTTTATTTATGCCAATAACCTGCAATGTCTGACCTTGCCCCAGTGCTTCCAATTATGAAACCCCCTGTATTGTTTGCATCTAACATTATTGGTTTTTTAATGGGCCTTTTATTTCAGATGGCTGAATAAGAATGGCATTCAAGAAATACACAACTGTGCATTCAATGGAACCCAACTAGATGAGCTGTAAGTAGCCCTGACTATCCTTCCAGGCCATTTAGAGGGAAATGGCTCTTAAAACAGTGATATTTATGTGGCTTCGTGTTTCCCTTCTTTCCTCATCTCCATCCCCAGGAATCTAAGTGATAACATTAATTTGGAAGAATTGCCTAATGATGTTTTCCAGGGAGCCTCTGGACCAGTCATTCTGTAAGTAGCTTCTCCTGTTTCCATGTGCTACATATCAACATGTATAACTTAGAAGTCAACTTTCTCCAATTCAGAGAAGCTTCCCATACAGAGCTGGCAATTTTTATTTGTGTTATCTACAAAGACTTACAGGGACAATTTAAGCTGATCCACATAACAGCAACAATAACAACAACAAATATTTAATGAGCCCTTACCAAGCCGCAGTGTTTTAAAAGCTTAAGATGCATTTTCAAATTTAATCCTTATAAAACCTCTGCAGGAGGAGCTATTGTTCCCATTTTAGAGAAGGAAAAACTGACTTCCCTGGAGGGGTTACCTAACTCACCCAAAGCCATTGAAACTTTGGAGCATGCATTTAACATCAAACTGGTCTGACTCATAGCATAGACTCTTAACGACTCTGCTATACATTCCTTCCATGAAAGGGAAAGCACAGTTCTCCTTCCTCACCTTCAATGTCTAGGAGTTTCCTCCCCTGAGAGATCCCCACACACCACTTATTTTTGGATCGTCTTTGCCTTAAATCAGACCTCTTGGGACTCATCCAGTACCTCATAGCCCAGCATGAGGACCTCTCCTCCTGGTGTTGCTTCCTCATCTCAATCTCTCCATGAGGGACTGCCCATATGCTCATCGGCCCCTGCCCCTCCACAGGGGTCATGCTTACTGCCACCTCTTCCCTGACAACCTCAGTCAACAGTGAATTCTTCCTCCTGTGACTTCGACAGCCTTTATGGCTGCAGGGACCCCAATCTCCAAGAGCTTTTTAAAAACGTGTGTTTTCCTGGGCTCTAAGCAAGACCTACTCCATCTACTGATAAATGTATTGTAGGAAGGAAGGAACCCAGAAGGAAGAAGTCATATGCAAGAAAAAATAGTGAGCAAAGAAATAAGCAAACATATAAAAAAAACTCAAGTATTACTAGGTGATCCTTCTGTGGCCTGCCTAAGGTAAATTTAGGCATTTGAGAGCCACTAGCCTGAACCTCTTGACAGTCAATATCAGTTCCCATGTGTGTGTTTATCTACCTCCCTCCCATCTATCATCACTTTAATTTTCACCCAAAAGCTTATATTCTCCTTCAGGCTGGAATATAGTGTCTCTCTAGCACTAGCCCGTATGGTAGAGCAGAAACTCCAGAGGGTTATTATTCATGACAGAGCATGTGTTTGACCCATATATAGGACTCTACTCGAAAAAGTTCAATGATTATTTCAGTATGGCTGGCTTGAGATGGGCAGTATATGCAAAAGAAGAAAGTATCAGCGTGATGAAAGCAGAGAGGCCAGAGAAGACTACTTCGATTTAAAACCATTCCTTCATCTCTCTAAGCCTTGGTTTCCTCACAGAAAGTTCTTCCTCACAGAAAGCTTATATTCTCCAAAGAGAATCAGACAATAATATACATCGTAATATGACAGGTCATGATGTGTGTTATGAAGTACCAAGTAGTTCATGGGCATGACAAATAGGGAATGCCAGGAATACCATCCATGTGCTTTAATATACCACATACTTAAAATTTGTAATCTTACTGTTTCCTCATCTTCAAGTACTTGGGAGACCAACAGACTTATAGAAAGTGCTGTTGATGTCTTTGACCACCACCAGAGAAGTCTGGCAATTTCACTTACCTAAAAGTCTTAAGGGTTTTGAATGTTCCTAAACACACACCTCTGTTTGTCACAGCAGCATGTGTCTGTGATGGTATAGGTTTCCATATGTTGTTTGCACTGAGTATACTATTAAATCATAGCACCTTAACCACTCTGCTGACAACATTCAAGTTGGACTGGATCCTCTGTGAGCTCAATATCCAGGAAACCAGAACCAGAAGTTGAAAGAGACCCATGAAACATCACACTGCTATTGTAATTGGCAGAGTTTAGACCGGAAACTAGGTCTTCTGCCTCACAGTCCATGTATTCCCACCATATCATGTTGTCTAAAGCACATAAGTATGTCTAATCAAACATCTGAAAGTTATACAATAGGCTGTGAACTAAAATAGAGGAGGAATAATTGTAAGCACCAGACTCCCAGCCTAAGAACACCAGTAAATGATAAATGCAAATAGCACAGAAGAGCATCTCCTACAGGTGATAAGCAAGTCCCAGGCTGAGGCACTGTGCCATGTGTCTCATCCAAGTGTCTAATGGAGAACACAGACATGAATCCCCCAGCCAGCCCTCCCACAAATGCCAGCAGGAAGAGGGATGTCACCATCACAGGCAGCTCCACAGAGTCCTCAAGTTACAAGTGCATATTTCAATGCTTTTACCACAGGAACCTATCTGGCCAGAATAAAGTGGATAACATTTATAGAAAATCCAAAGGAATTATGAAGCACTTGCCATGACTTAAAAGGGTTGAGAGTGATAATACATTCCCACATCTTTCACCCCAATGCATGAGGATATATGTGCAAGATGATGGCTGAAAGCCCAGCCTATAATTGCTAGTCTCCTTCTTCTCCCCTTAGGGGCAAGAGGATTGATCACCTAAACATCAAGCCTCCTTTCTGGGGTTTTCAGGTTTGTCTGCAGATGTCTTTCCAGCCTCTGCTTGCTGAACTTGGATTCTATGGCCTAGTCCATCTCTTAATCTACAAACTGATAGGCCAACCCCAGCCAAACCCTGGCCTGAGAGTTGCTTGTTTAGGCGTGTACAGCAAACTAGCCCACCTCAGGTGCTGTGAGTTAACGAACAGGAGGAGTACAGACTGTGCAGATCACTCAGTGCTCAGTAGATGCTCAGGCTACGGCTCTGTCTTGGATCCAATTCCCATTCCCCCCACATAAGACTGTGATATGGATGTTTGCATGCAGGAGGTTTACTGAGGAGTGCTATTAGTTTATGAGGGAAGGACTTGCTGAGAACACAATCAGGCTAAGAGGGAAGTTGAACTGCAATGCATTTGCAACAGAAGCCTCAGCTCCCCATGGGGAACTGTGGAATTAAGACGGCCCTTCAAAGTTTGAATTAAGGCAAGGGGCCAGCCCTCTTCATCAACAATCAGGCTGTACCTGGAGAGGAGCCAAATCTTGGCTAAGTTTGAAGAAGGCAGTTGCAGAGTAGAGCTCAGCTATAAGCACCTCGGGTGTAAGTGGTTCTGAGTGTGATCATGCATCACAATCACCAGGCATGGTTGTAAAACCCTAGACTGCTGATTCCCACCCCCAGAGTTTGATTCATCAGGTCAGGAGTTGGCCTAAGAACCTGCATGTCTAATAACCTGCCAGGTGAAGCTGATGTTGCTGGTCTGGAGAGCACATCAAAAATCACTGCACTAGAACCAGTGCTGGGAATTGGGAAACTTCTTCCTGTCTCTGGGATGCCTCCTCCACAAGCAAACTGTGGTCAGTCTTCCTCCCCAACAGACTCAGTTTTTTGTCCTCACAGTAGATACGTGCAAGGGATTCCAAGAGAGCCAAAGGAAGGGTCCCCAAACCAATGATAACTCCTTTATTGAAGGCAAAAATTTTCAGCTGAATGAAAACAGGAAACCTCTGAACACCTGAAGGTACAAGGGTGAGCTGTTCCATCGCAAATAGAAATAGATGTGGAAAAAGCCAGGGGCACACAGACAAGCTCCACTGAGTTTCAGAGGAGCAGCCTAGCACCTTGATTTCCCCCTCTGGTGTCTTGACCATCTGAGTTTTCACCTGATATTCTGAACTCAAGTTTTGTGTGGGGTGTGTGTGTGTGTGTGTGTGTGTGTGTGTGTGTGTGTGTGTTAAGCAATCAAGCAATTGCTGTTTCCTTGGGTAACTGTTTCCTGTGGGGAAAATTTAATGCATTGCCTTTGTAGGCTGGAGCCAGTACAATCATATTCTGATAGTTTATCAAATTGATTTGGCTATAGCTCAGATTCATTTGATAGTTCAGATTCAAACACTGAGTTATTTGTATAAGAACGATTCTCTTCCATTACCAGTGTACCCACAGTCCTATAGATAGTAAATTGCCTTTTTATTCCGCCTGGGATCATGAAAGAGAGGTCTTCTAGCCATCTGTCAGTGTAGTATACACCAGAAATGTGCTCTCACTTATGGAAATGATTGACCTGTAATAACATCTTTGCTGGGAAAAATAGAAATTGTTCAAATCAAATTTGTGGCACTGGCTATAACACACTTTATTAAATGGGGCACAGAGTGCAATTTAACTCCTGCCTCTCCTGACTCAGCACCTTATTACTGACAGCTGTCTCCCTTTTTGCTTTGTGTCTCAAAATCAGGAATCGTAACAATGCTGAAACAATTTAGGATTACTAAATCTCTTCAGTGCCAGCCATCATCCCCTTATGTCTCCTGTTAGTACTTTTCAGGATTTAAATTCTCAGAAACAGCCACTGCCAAATATAGTATGTGCTGAAATGTTAACCGAAGTGACATCTTAAAAAAAGAAAGACTGCAGTCATTAGACCAGCCTGAAAGACAACGATTAAAAACACAAGCCCACAACTAGCCATGCCCCCGCCTTGTCCAGCTCACCAGCCCCAGGAACGACGTCAGTAATAAACCTTCTCAGCTATTCACTGAGTATATTGGGTCATACATGTCCTACATTTTGTAGATGTTGCTTGAGCACCTACTGTGTATCTGGTACTATGCTAGGTGTAAGGGATGGAGAAATTTAAAAATAAACAGTGCCTGCCCTTAAGTATCTCATTCTGGTCAAGGAAGATATGTTACTGCCCAGAACAATATGCTCTACAGAAATTTTCCTCAGGAGGCTATGCTAATAGAGCAGAATAAGTCTTTGTCATGTGATACAGTGACTTTAACAGATGAAGTGGTGGTGTGTGGCAAAGAGAGCACTTATGCCTGAATTTCTGCAATGGCCACTTCATCCCTTCCCTCCCTTCAATCCTTTCTCCTTCCAGTTCACCTAACAAGTATTTATAAGCACTTGCTATGTTCCAGGTTCAAGGTTCTCAAGACTAATCCTACAAAACTACAGCTTTCAGTAAGCCATTATTTTGCTCATTATAAATTCTAGACTCTTCCACCTGGCTTTCAAGGCTCAGAGATCTAATTCCATCCCTTTACTCCTCACAATATGGTTACCCAGAATCACCATTCTGAAAACCCCTCACTTGCCATGCTTTGTGTTCTCTCTAAGCCCACCTTTGGCCAATAGTCGTAATAATCCACTTCCATGAAGATGTGAGTAACTGTTAATGTCTTATTTTGTTACCCCACCCCCATCCCTGTATATTCACATCTTAGGCATGGAAAATGTTTTTACAAAGAAATTGAAATCTAACAATAGATTTCCAATCCATGCACAAAGATTGTAGCCAGGAAAAAGATAAAGTTTTAGGGGAACACAGAGCAAAAATGGAAATACTAGTAGTAAAGTCTCAAACCACACTCAACACTATCCACTTATCTTTGTTCCTGCTGATATAAATTTCTATGGATTTTTCTTAATCCATGCAGATATCAGAAACATTTTTCTGTCAGGTCCCATGTTTATTCACTACAGCAAGTATCCAGCAAGCTTTAAGTAAATACTTCTATAAAGACTTTTATTTCCCTTATCACCCAGGAACCACTTTCCTGAAGACTGGCCTTACTGAACTATAAGTGACTCTACATTTGTCTCTTACCAACCACTCCCTCCTTTCAACATCCACCAGAAGATCCAGATCCCAGGTCACTGACAAGATATTTTAGCCTCATAGCAGCAAAGCCACCTAGCACTTATGACAACAGATCACATATTCCGTAGCTGTAATAAGGAGCTGGCTCCAGAAAACTGAGCAGGCAGAAAGGCACCAAAACTTCCCAACCAGGCTTCCCAGTCTAACACGTAGGTAATGGACTGCAGTCAGGTCAATCCACCCAATACATGATTCTGCTGCTTCTCTCATACACATCTATTTATCTATCATACACATCTATATGCACAAGGTTGCTCCCTTCCTTGGTGCCTTTGATACTTTCAGTCACCGCTTTGCTGAGCAACTTTGAAATCCAGATTTCCTCTCTCAGTCTGCCCCACAGCCTTCTCCCTTTATTGTTTTTAAATATTTCTTTGTTTAGGGGAGAGCACAAGCAACAGAGGAGCAGAGAGAGGGGACAGAGGATATGAAGCGGGTTCTGTGCTGACAGGCTGATAGCAGCAAGCCCAATGTGGGGCTTGAACTCAGGAATCGTGAGATCATGACCTGAGCCAAAGTCAAATGCTCAACCAACTGAGCCACCCAGGTGCCCCAACAGCCTTCTCCTTTTAGAATGACTGTCCTGTAAGACTTGCTCCACTCTCTGATTTGCATTATGATACTAATAATGAAGCATCTCTGCTAATCAGATAACTATCTTCTGAATAGATTGAGAGCCCAGTACTGTGCTAGATACAGTGCATAACCCGTAAGTAGCTTAATAATCCTGGCTCTCAGAGCATTTGAAATCTGAGCAGACAAAACAAACATACATGAACATACTTTTTTTCATGATATCATTTCATGGTATTAAATATCATTTCATATTGTTTGAAATGATAGAAGGGATAACACAAGGTGGGAGATTCTTTGAAACTGCTGGAAGTCAGGGGACAACACAGTTGGCTGGAGTGACCTAGCTCTTCCTTTTCCATATTCTTATTCAGCGTCACTTCTCAGTGGATCTTCAAACAAATCAACAATTTTCTGGGTGCTTACTACATGAAAGTCACTGGTGAGAATGCAAGGAGTCCTCTGCCATGAAGCAGAGAGAAAATCCAAGTACAAAGAGCTAGCATATAGGGGCTCCTGGGTGGCTCAGCTGGTTAAGCTTCTGACTTCAGCTCAGGTCATGATCTCACAGTTCATGGTTAGAGCCCTGCATGGGGCTCTGTGCTGATGGCTCAGAGCCTGGAGCCTGCTTCATATTCTGTGTCTCCCTCTCTCTGCCCCTCCCCTACTTGCACTCTGTCTCTCAAAAATAAACATAAAAGAAATATTTTTTATAGCTAGCATATAAAATAAAAGCTAGTAAGTGGTGAGAAAGGCATAAGATCCATGGGATATAATACTATTGCACTCTTAATGGCTTTCAAGGAAAAATATCTCTACAACTGTTAAAAATTATGGAGATGACAGAATCACAGAGACTTCCATGGGAGTCTATTTTGGATCCCTATTATGGCATAGAAACTATTCTGAAACTTACTGACTCAAAATAATCATCCCATCTTGCTCATAATCTAGTGTTTCAGAAAAGTGGGTAGCCTATCTCTGATCCAAGTGATATCAAGTCAGGTAGTAAGGCTGGGGGATCTATTTCCAAGTAGTCCCCTTCACTCACATGCCTTGTGCATTTGTCCTCCTTCCTATTGCTCTCTCTCTCTCTCTACACACACACACACACACACACACACGTGCACACACACACACACGTGCACACACACAGATAGCATTTCATCTCATTCTCTGGGATCTCTACACATAGCTTAGACTTTTCCCAGCACAGCAGTCTCAGGGTATTTAGAGTTCTTTCATGGCATCTTAGGGCTCTCTAAGAGCAATATAGGAGCTGTCAGCACTCTTAAAGGCAAGGTCTAGAACTGGTAAAGCAACACTTTCATCATATGCTATTACAATCCAAAGACATTGTAGGTCAGCCTGAATTCAAGGGAAGAGCAAATAGACCCTGTATGGAAAGAATGTAAAGAATTTATAGCCATCTTTAATCTACCCCAGTGTATAAGAGGAGGGCATTCCATGGAATCTAATAATTTGGGGTGTTTTTTTTGGTTTGTTTGTTTCAGAAATCTTCATTTAATGTGATATTTTTTATATTCTGAACTCAAGGGAGGTGCATATCTAAGAAAAAATAGTTTTCTGTTTTATATTTATTGCTTTTAAAAATATGAAAAATGTTCATGGCAGGTAATGATTGCCCTGGCTTCAATTGTTCCTGAAGGACTTTTTATACTTTCATCTCATTCCTTGAATGGAGCCTTGAATTATTTTAGACAAAATGAAGTTTTTGCTTTCTTCCACATTTGAGCGGGGAGGAAAAAGCCAGATGAAACAAGAACATGAACTCAGAGCCCAGAGTGAGTGTCAATAGCAGAACTGGTCAGTGGAACAATTGTGTTGAAAACAGAAACTAAAGAGATTTTCTAGGGCAGAGAAAAATACTGAGAAGCTCTGGACCAATAGGAAGTATAAGTGGAGAGCAGGCCAGGACAGCTGGATCATCTACCAGTGGAATGTGAAGACTTAGCACAGGGTTGAAGGTTTATGGGTCAGGTTCTTATCTCCAGGGACCCCAGTTCTCAAGAATCAAAATACTTAGGAGATAATTTAGAGAAGACACCTTGGAATGCCAGAACTTTTACCTTATGGTGATAGTAATGAATGTTGTGAGAAATAGTTAAATCCCAGGCATGTGTGGAAAATAAAGCCAAGATATTCTGTTGATGGTTTGCATATGGAATGTGAGAGAGAGAGGCACCAAGCATGACTTACAAGTTTTTCCAACTGGAAAGGCCATAAGTGGAACAGGTTTGGGAGGGACAATCAGGAGCTCAGTTTTAATATCCAAAGTTTGGCCTTCCCATTAGACATCCATCCAAGAAGAGATTTTTTTTTTATTTTTTTTTTTATGTTTATTTATTTTTGAGACAGAGAGAGACAGAGCATGAATGGGGGAGGGGCAGAGAGAGAGGGAGACACAGAATTGGAAGCAGGCTCCAGGCTCTGAGCCATCAGCCCAGAGCCCGATGCGGGGCTCGAACTCACAGACCGTGAGATCGTGACCTGAGCTGAAGTCGGAGGCTTAACCGACTGAGCCACCCAGGCGCCCCATCCAAGAAGAGATTTTAAGGAAGCAGCTGAACGTAAGAGTCTGCAGTTCAGGAGAGCAGAGTAATCTAGAGATAAATATAAGGGATCCATCAACATATAAATGGTGTTTAAGCTGTAAGACTAGATGACTAGACCCACAGATTAAGTGAAAATAGAGAAAAGAAGTCTAGGCTCTGAGCCCATGGGTACTCCAACAGTTGGAGGTCAAGGAGCAATTAGCAAAGAAACATCCAAAGCTTTAGGAGACAAATATTACTAGATATAAAGCAAGTCACCAGGAAGATCTAAAAAGTTTCAATTTCCATGTACCTGAAGTATTTCATAAATATATAAGGCAAAACATGACAAAACTAAAAGTAGCAGTATACAAATCCAAAATCATAGTTGGAGATTTTAATTCACTTCTCTCAGTAATGATAGAACAAGCAAGCAAAAAATCAGGAAGCATACAGAAGAATTTGAGTAACAGATACCAAGTTTATCCAATTTGTCAATACTAACAAGGAGGGGACTAAGTGAAATATACATCAGTATTACATATATGTAATCATTAGCTCTCAAATGTAAATTTGCCTAAATATCAAGCAGAGTATAAGTAGTCCAAATATTAGCATTGGTAGGTAACCACTACTAAAGCTAGGACTTGAGCAAATGAGTAAAAGCTGGATCCTCAGAAGATCTAATGACACATGGAATCACACACTTAACTTTTACCCTTCATCTTACCCTCTAATTTCCCACCAGTTTCATTTGCTAAACCCAACTGAAAGCTGACTGACAAGGTATCTGGGAAATGGAACCTGCAGAGGCCATCCATCCTGCAATACAGAGTAGAGCATAAAGAAGGACACAGAATGGATGGGAGAGAAACCAGACAAATGACCCACATATCACATCCATGTTTTGTACTTCATCAAAGTACAATGGGGAGTCATCGAAGAGGTTTAAGAAGGAAGCCATAATCCGGGTGGTTTTTTTTTTAATGCCAATCTGCAGTGTAAGGATTGCATTGGGGAGAGAGAGATGGTTGTGATGGTTAATTTTATTTGTCAACTTGACTGGGCTGTGGGATGCCCAGATAAGAAGTAAAACATTTATGAGTCTACCCATGAAACTGTTTCCAGAAGAAATTAGCATTTGAATCAGTAGACTGAGTAAGGAAGATCACCCCCCTCTATGTAGGTAGGCATCATTCCATCAGTTAGGGCCCAAAAGGAACAAAAAGGCAGAGAAAAGGCAAATTTGCTTGCTTTCTTCTTGAGCTGGAATATCTATCTTCTCCTAACCTCAGACATTGGAGCTCCTGGTTCTTGGGCCTCCAGATTCTGGAACTTAGACCAGTGGCCTTCCTGGTCCCCAGGCCTTTGAGCTTGGATTCAACTATACCTCCAGCTTTCCTAATTCTCCAGCTTACAGATAGCATAGCACAGGATTTCCCAGCCTTCATAACCTCATGAGGCAATTCCCACAATAAATTTCTTCCTATTTATCTCTTTATATCCTACACTAGTTCTATTACTCTGGAGAACCCTTGTGAATGCCATGGTCACAAGCACAACAGTTATGAGGCTACTGTCTTTGTCTAGGCCGAAACTACAGAAACTAAAGTGGTACCAGAGGAATAGATGGATTTCAAACAGATAAAAGTCAGGCCTCAGATGACGAAACCCAATGTCCAAGTGAGGAAGAGGTGGGAGTCAAGGACAACTTCCAGTTTCCATCTTGAGCAACAGAGGAAAATGGAGGAGTCATTTGCTGAGAAGGGAAAAACAAAAGGAGGAACATATTTAAATAGAAGGTGGTAAATTCGGTTTTAATACTTGAAAGTCATCAACATAGTGGGGTATGATGGACAACTGATTATCTGGACCTGGGTTCAGACGTAGGATCTGAACTGGAACATACATTCAGAAGCCATCAGCATATCTCCAGTATCTGAAACCAGAGAAGTGAGTAATATCTGAGAATGTTATATACTGTCCGAAAGGTACCAAAGTTTGGAGAAACTCCAATATTTAAAGAAAAGATAGAAGAGAAAGAATAACAAAATCCAGAGTCAAAGAAGAGGTCAGAAAAAATTAAAGAGAATGTGATGCCACGAAAAAGTCTCAGGAAGAATGTTTTACACATGAAATATAATTGAGAAATCAAGAAGGTTAGAATGAAACTGTGGCCTTGGAAAGTATTGTTTCTCTAGGGTTTGGGTAGAAACCATGTTGCATTGTAAGGAAAAAGTGACATCCGTTATTAAAAACTGTTTTAAGTTTGATTGGGAAAAGGAGATGACAAATAGGGTAGAAATTAGAGGTGGGTTTCAGTGGACAACAGGAAGCATACAGAATTTGGGAAAGGAAATGAAGGACATAATGAAAACAAGGTTTTGAGAATGTCATTTTCACCAGACTTTGAGAACACATGGGGTAACAAATGCATTTTCATACCCCCAAGTTTATTGTTCTGAGTGCCCACTACTTTTACTTACAGGAAATGCAGACATTAGAAGTTTCTCCTTCCCCACATATATCCAAGGTCCCCAAGGGTGCTGAGACCTTATTATCACGTGCTACTGCCCCCATCAGAATCACTCCTTCATGGCCAACCTGCTGGCTCCAACAGGTCTAAGCTGGTACCATTTAGAGCCCCATGCTGCCACTAGCTGGTCTTGGTTGTTGTGAGAGTTGCAGCTGCCAACCATGCTGCCAGAAAGGCACCCAATGTCACTGGTATGGCTACCAGAAGTCCTCCAGGGACACAAACTTGATTAAAATGCGCATTTCTGGGGACTTCCATGTAGACCTCTGCTAATTTGCCCAAGCAGAGACTCCTACAAGGCAAAAAAAAACTGTATGAGAGACACCGAGACAGAGACAGAGAGAGAGAGACAGAGACACCGACCGAGAGACCGAGAGAGACCAAGAGACCGAGAGAGACCAAGAGACCGAGAGAGACCAAGAGACCGAGAGAGACCAAGAGACCGAGAGAGACCAAGAGACCGAGAGAGACCAAGAGACCGAGAGAGACCAAGAGACCGAGAGACAGAGACAGAGAGAGAGACAGAGAGACAGAGACAGAGACAGAGAGAGAGAGACAGACAGAGACAGAGAGAGAGAGACAGAGAGAGAGACAGAGAGAGAGACAGAGAGAGAGACAGAGAGAGAGACAGAGAGGTGTTTACTAAAAATATCTGCAATTTATTAAGTGCTGTTTATTGGCCAGGAAGTTTCCTGTGTACTTTAACTCATTTAATTGTCCCAACAACCCTTTGAGGCAGCTGTGATTATTACCATTCCTATTTTATGGCTGAGGAAACAGAAATAGAGAAGTGACATTACTTTATCAAGATCACAAATCTAATAGGTAGAGGGACAGGATACATACACAGGATAGTCTGGCTATACTCATAATCACCACTCTCTATTGCCATTTCAACTTTGTGCTGAGGGTGCCTCTACTGTCCACCAGACTCCTCTTACCCTTATGGTGTTTCTTCTCACACTTTTCTGAAATTTGGCCACAGATTCCACCCTCACTCATCTCAAGTATTTTTTGTAGCTAGCTTTATAGTGGGGAGGAAATGGCTTCCATTTCTTCAATTGATGTAAATTAGTGGATATCTATTCCAGACAGACTATAGAAGGGGAGATGGCTATAGTTAAGCCCCAGATCAGGCATGATGTGTGTATAACCAGTAATCAGAGAGCCCTGATCTAAGTCTTCCTACTGCAAACCCAAGCGCCAGGGTCTAGGGGACCACATGTCCTAGTAGCTATATATTGATCTGACTGAGATGTGTTGGGTCAATTTGCATCACCCTCCTCACTCGTGTAAGAATATCACTACTACATCAGCAATTTTGCCTGCTAACCAAGCAGAAAATTTTAGGTCCATAATAATCAGGTTTATTTACATTTTCTCCTTATAGAGACATTTCAAGAACCAGGATCCATTCCCTGCCTAGCTATGGCTTAGAAAATCTTAAGAAGCTTCGGGCCAAGTCAACATACAACTTGAAAAAGCTTCCCAGTCTGGATAAGTTTGTCGCACTCATGGAGGCCAGCCTCACCTACCCTAGCCACTGCTGTGCCTTTGCAAACTGGAGACGGCCAATGTGAGTCTTCCCATGTCCATCCCTTGAGCCCCACTTGGGAATTTCTACAACGCAGAACTTGGTCCATAACTTCCACGTATCTGCAGCATGAAGAGAATCCACTTGTAGAGAGACCTCACTGATGAAAGACCTTAGGCATATTCTAGATTGCAGCTTCAGTATTGTGAAGGGTTTCTCATTTTCTTGAAAATGGGCTCACAAGAGAGGGCTACCCACATGGTAGATGACCTTCCAAATATTAAATGAAGTAACATGAAAAACACCGAGCATAATGCCTGACTCATAGCTGATGTTTAATGAACATTTGCCCCCCTTTTCCTTGGTACCAATATGGATTTGTCCTTCAAGTCTCCAACTCTGCACCCTATAAATGTCCCAGGGACCATCAAAATCAACTTTGGATGGGAGAAACATAAATGCCATTCAAGTGACTGATGCACCCATCCACAATATGTCCTAACTACTCAAGGCTCCCTAATCCATCTTTGGATCTTAGCACATCACAGGCAGGACAAAGATTGGGACATCTGTTCACTTTGGCTTTCAAGGTTGGTCAGATCTGAGAAAGCCCAGAAAAGCAGGTAATCCAAACAGAGACTAAAACCAGGAGGTAACTGGTTAAAAAGATGAATGAATCATAGAGAGGATCTGGTAAGAGTGGAGGGGCAATATTTTTGAGATTGCACAAAAATGTCCCAGGCATTTAAAGACTCAATTGCAGATAGAATGTACTGGATATCAGGAGTTCTCAAAGCCCTCCACCTCCCCTGAGCTCACTGACACAATCCACATACAGTTACACTCAGATGGTGCCTTATCACACTCTTGTGTAGTACCCCAGCACTAATACAGCTTCCCTGTGTTGTCATTTCACTGTATAGTATAATCCCCTCTATTGTTCAACCTTTAATACATACTCATCTGCCCATGTAGACATAGCCCCTGCTCAAAAGCAAGATAAAACAAAAATGAAACAGATAGTATATACCCTAAATTGTTTTCAAAGTAACTAGGAGTCCACACTCACACCCATTTGAAGGATTTGCAGAAAAGAGGCTACTTTTCAGAAATAGCATGCATCACTGAAAAACTATCCAGAATTGGACACTCCTCACACATTAGCTCCAGGGCCAGGGAATTTCTTCCTAAGGACTAGAATCAGGATGCATAAGGGGTTGGGCTGAAGCACACAAGGTTTGAGGTTTTATATTCCAGGTAAGAGTTATTCCAGCAGGGACGAGAAAGATACCAATTTGCTGGCAAAACCCTGGAACTGAATACCCTTCAGGGAAAAAATCTCCAAAGAAGTCAAGATCACTATAAGAGCTGCATGTGATATGCTGCCTGGCCCAGTGTTAGGAGTATTGCTCATACTCCTCTGGTCTTGCCACCCCCTGGTAGCATAGATGCAGCCTCAGGGTTCCCAACCAGAAATCTTCAGGTCTGTCTCACATTGTCCCATGACCTTCCCTGATTGCCCCCAGACCACCTGGCTCTCACCCTTTCTAGGTCCCTATTGTAATTGACCATCAGGGCCTGTCTGGTACAGCAAAAGAGAGGATCGCTCCTCTCCTAGGAAGAGATGCCAAAACAGAGTAACAAATATTGCAGTGGGCCTTTAGCCCTTATATTTAACAAACTCACACCCACAAACACAAAATAAAATAGTTATATATTCATGAGATAAATTGCAGGGTTGTTTTTTTTTAATGGTGTCATTTCATCCTATACCATAGGTGTGGTTTAGTAATGAGATTCAAATTTAAAGTTGTACAATACAATTGTTCTTACAATCCGCATTTAGAAACAATGCGCAAGATGTAAGCATTAAGCCCTTGTGACTATGAGGTTTTGGCCAAGGGCCCTCTCACAGAAAGACTTGGTTAACCACACCCCTCATCTGTCCTTGAACCATTTATCTCTTTGTCATAGTTCAACACTTAGCTTCCAAAGTTATTTTGCTCATTTTGTGATTTCAGTTTTAGGCTTTCTCTTCACAACTAGATTTTAAATTGATTCACTGTGGCATATACATCTAAATACCCACACAGGGCCTGGGTCCCAACATGAACTAAGTAACCACCATCATCTGTCTTGGTATTGCTCATATTTGCTAAAGTCTCATTGCCGGGTCCCGTTAAACTTTGCACCTTTATCTCCTGTAATTCTTACAAAGGCAATAGTATTTTTATTCCCTCCTCACAGAGGCAGAACCTGAGCCTCGGAGACAGTACATAATTTGACCAACACCATCCAGCTCAGATCCAAACCCTTTTCTTTGTTTCCCAACTCAAGCTCTGGGCCACTCCACTACACACTTTGCAACCATCAGCTCATTAATTTATTGGGATTCAAGAAAACTATTTTTTAAAAATGACCCTAAACTGATCTCCCAACTCTTTATGATGCTTATTATTTGCTAACGTACTGCAGAAGAAACACCATATTCCCTCATTTCTATTTTTGTTTCTGTTCTTTTCTAAGAGACATACATTGTTTACGTTTTCCACATTCATGTGGCTGATCACTTCTGTTTCAGGAAAGGGAAGCATCAATATTTAAAATATGTTAGTAGCATTACTGACAGTAAGAATCTTCACAGAAGCCAATGCAAGCCCCAGGAAGTGAAGGCTGACTCTAGATGGTTAAGTCAGATCTGTTTCAATGAATGGAATTGCCATCTGTAGACACCAGGTTACTTACTTTCTGTTCTTAAAATCATGCTGCTGCTAATCTAATGACAGGGTTTAGGAGTCACAAGTTAGATGAAGGACCAAGTGATTCTCTTATCCCCGCTGCCCCCCCCCCACCTCCACCCCGCCAGGCCCATCCCTTGCCTCACCTTTCTTGTAACATCTCTGTCTGAACCAAAAGATTTTCTGGCATTTTAAATTACATGTATGTTCATTGTTTTGCTCCTTTTCACGCAACCTGTGAGTGCTGGGAGAAGCCCAACCAGTCTCTAACATGAAAGACAATGCATTCTCCAGGGAGGTGGAGGGAGGGGGGGGAGGGTCCCTTGGGCCAATGGACAATGACTTTCTGGCAATTCAATTCACTTCCCAGAGGGGAGAAACAAAAGGAGAGGGTTCTCCCTAACAGCCCCTTCTCAGAGGTTGATGGAGAAAAATTCAGTCCATGTATGTCAGAACACTTAGCCAGGACCCCTCCCTTAGTATCAAATGCAACCTTTACTTCCTCCACTCCCCCAGCTACTCTCTCCTAACAGCAATTTCTTTAAGTGTTTAACACCCACTTCCCTACTCACATGAGAGTATGAGAGAAACAAAGTCCCTTAACATTGCTGTGAGTTTGCTTTTCAGGGAACGAGAGCAGAAGGAAATGGTATGTGTTTATATGAAATTTTTTCCATCCAAAAAGAGACCCAGTGTAAAATATCTCCTTTCCTTAAGGCTTTGCTTTAAAACAATTATTACCCTATCTCTACATGCACTATCCACCCATATGGGTAGAATAGTTATCATCTGCTTTTCATTCAAATCCCTGCTGTAAGCACCTCTATTCTGTTGTCTAGGCCTCTTGCTCATTTGGGTTTAGCAGAAAAACCAAGAGAGAAAAGTAAGCCCAAGAAAGGACAGCTCCCCAGGGAGCGAGTTATAATCTTGGAATAAATTAGACACCCCCCCCCACACAATCTATGTTTGCTCTCCCCGCACTTACTATTTAATATGACAGCCCAGGTTCACCTTGCAGACCACTATATACCCGAGGCCTATTGTGGCTCCTGGGAAGTGAGCTAATAGAGAATAGGACCCTCAGTAACATCTCAGGCAAATCAGCAGACCTCTCACTAGCCTGAGTACCAAAGAGCCAGGGAAAGGTGCTGGTTGGGAACTGACTACAGATTCTGCTTTTCTACCTTATGTAGATATATACATATGAGAGGGAGAGGGGGAGGGAGGGGGGGAGGGGGAGGGGGAAAGAGGGAGAAAGAGAAAGAGAGAGAGGGAGAAAGAGAAAGAGAGAGGGAGAAAGAGAGAGAGAGGGAGAAAGAGAAAGAGAGAGGGAGAAAGAAAGAGAGAGGGAGAAAGAAAGAGAGAGGGAGAAAGAGAGAGGGAGAGAGAGAAAGAGAGAGAAAGAGAGAAAGAGAGAGAGAAAGAGAGAAAGAGAGAGAAAGAGAGAAAGAGAGAGAGAAAGAGAGAAAGAGAGAGAGAAAGAGAGAGAGAAAGAGAGAGAGAAAGAGAGAGAGAAAAGAAACAAGCAAATAAGTTCTCCATTCAGTTCATAACAGTCCAGATCTTACAGCAACTTCAGTAAATAGTGGAGGAATAGGGTTATATCCTACTCAGGCATGTTAACAGATAGCTGAATAGAAAAGGGTAAGGCAAAGGGTGAAGTAGATATTAGGTCCGTAAATTATTTGCACTTAACAGCAAAGCTTAGCTAGTCCCAGGCGCCTTCCTCCCACATTCAGGTTGTGGCCAGATGGTTTCCCCAGTGGGCCATCCAACTCTAGGAATATATACACAAGTTGTTCTGTTCATTTACAGTAAGCACCATTAACCCTTGAGCTTAGCCTCAAGGGCAGACAGACTTGAGAAGAGAAAAAAAAAAAATCAGGAAGAAACCCAATCATTTCCACCCTGTGCAAAAACAGTAATGTATTTGCCTTTCTGGATCCAGGATGTTGATTCTGTTCCTTTTTGTATTTTTCTAGCTCTGAGCTTCATCCAATTTGCAACAAATCTATTTTAAGGCAAGAAGTTGATGATATGACTCAGGCTAGGGGTCAGAGAGTCTCTTTGGCAGAAGACGAGGAATCCAGTTACACCAAAGGATTTGACATGATGTACAGTGAATTTGACTATGACTTATGCAATGAAGTGGTTGATGTGACTTGCTCCCCTAAGCCAGATGCGTTCAACCCATGTGAAGATATCATGGGGTATGATATTCTAAGGGTCTTGATATGGTTTATTAGCATCCTGGCCATCACAGGGAACATCATAGTGTTGATGATCCTGATAACCAGCCAATACAAACTCACAGTTCCCCGGTTCCTTATGTGCAACCTGGCCTTTGCTGATCTCTGCATTGGAATCTACCTACTGCTCATAGCATCAGTTGATATCTACACCAAAAGCCAATACCACAACTATGCCATTGACTGGCAAACTGGAGCAGGCTGTGATGCTGCTGGCTTTTTCACAGTCTTTGCCAGTGAGCTTTCAGTCTATACCCTGACAGCCATAACAGTGGAAAGATGGCATACCATCACCCATGCCATGCAGCTAGAATGCAAAGTACAGCTCCGCCATGCTGCCAGCATCATGCTGCTAGGCTGGATCTTTGCTTTCACGGTCGCCCTCTTTCCCATCTTTGGCATCAGCAGCTACATGAAGGTGAGCATCTGCCTGCCCATGGATATTGACAGCCCCTTGTCACAGCTCTATGTTATGTCCCTCCTTGTGCTCAATGTCCTGGCCTTTGTGGTTATCTGTTGCTGCTATGCTCACATCTACTTCACAGTGAGAAACCCCAATATTGTGTCCTCCTCTAGTGACACCAAGATCGCCAAGCGCATGGCTATGCTCATCTTCACAGACTTCCTCTGCATGGCACCCATCTCCTTCTTTGCCATCTCTGCCTCCCTCAAGGTGCCCCTCATCACTGTGTCCAAGTCAAAGATCCTACTGGTCCTGTTCTACCCCATCAACTCCTGTGCCAACCCCTTCCTCTATGCCATCTTCACTAAGAACTTCCGCAGGGATTTCTTCATTTTGATGAGCAGGTTTGGTTGCTATGAAATGCAAGCCCAAACTTATAGAACAGAAACTTTATCCACTGCCCACAACTCCCATCCAAGAAATGGCCACTGCCCTCCAGCTCTCAGAGTTCCCAATTACACACTTGTCCCTCTAACCCATTTAGCCCAGAACTAAAACATTAGGTGCAAAATGTATCTCAGTGTCAAAGGATAACTGAAGTCTCACTTTTGAAGTATATGCCATGGCATAGCTGGCAGAGTACTCTACATACTTCATCCTATTTAATCTTCCTAGCACACCTGTAAGGTAAATTGCTCAGGAACTATTACTCCATATGATAGATTAGGAAGCTGAAGTAGTAACAACATTCATAATTAAAACAATACATTTGTTTTATGCTTTATGATGTTCACAGTGCTTTTGTTCAGATCATCCCAACTGATCCCTATAAAAGTCCTATTAACCAGGATTATTCTTGGAATTTTATAGACAAGTAAATCAAGACTCAAAGGATTAAGTGACTTGTTCCAGATGGCTTGGCTTATAAGAAGCAGAGCCACAATTAGGTGTTCCGATTCCCAAAAAACTTCCAAGGGAAGCAGCACAATGTTCATTCACTCATTCATTCATTCAACAAATATTTACTGAGTACCTATGTGATGGCTTTGTTATGCGTCAGCTTCAGTAAGGTAAACTACATCTCCCAGAATCCCCTATGTGCTTCCCATCATGATGGGCTACAGAGAAGATTGTTGGGAAAAGAGATTAAGGGAAACTCTAGCCATTTTGTCACTCTTACACTTTGTTGCTGATCTGCTGATTCAGCTCACTGCTATGGAGCAGCCACTGGGCCTGCAAATGCTCTATCTTCCCTTGGATCCTCCAGGCAGTCTGACTCCTGGGCCAGGTACATGTGCTTCATTCAATGATGAAGAACCTCGGCTGCTGCAAAATTCTTTTATGACCAAAGGGAGAGGCAACAAGATGGAAATGGGGCAGTTTTATCTTGTGGGGTTCCATCTCATGCGGTGGCTTCCAGCATGCTAGTGGTCTTCCCTTTATCACTGCCTCTGTTGTGGACTTGAGCTCCAGCATGAGATGCATGCCTGGTTCTGCTTCTTTAGTTAAAGCCTAGTTTGTAGAAGATAGAGCCTACAAATGTAGAAGATAGAGCCTATATGGCATGTATGTAGATTATAATGTTAAGAACCTAGTGGCTTTGGAATTAGAGCTAAGACTTTATCATAAATCCTCGATAAGCGAGGACACTATACTATCTGTCCAGGCTCAACTTATTCATGTTAATTGGAATTGGTTAGAATTCCTAACTATTGGGCTTATTGTGAGAAGCGAATAAGAAAATGTTAAGTGCTTTAGTGTTATAGTAGGCTTGATACATTTTAGTTTACCTTTCTCCCCCTAGACCAATGCCCAGTACTCCTGACCCTTGATCTAGAACTCATTCCATTATACCATATTGTTC
Organism: Panthera pardus; assembly: GCF_024362965.1. Lineage (NCBI taxonomy): Eukaryota > Metazoa > Chordata > Mammalia > Carnivora > Felidae > Panthera > Panthera pardus. The sequence goes on along the minus strand of NW_026526821.1, from coordinate 67,606,802 downwards.
CTAATAAGTAACTATATTTCCCATATTTATTTTCCTGAAAGACCCAGTCTAGAAAACCTGGACCATAAATTCCAACCATAAATCTCCACCAAGCACTGTTCCATAACCACCTCACAAAGCTCTGAGTCTCCTCTCAGAGTATGCTCTTTCCATGTTGAAGCCAATCCTTCCTCCTCTTGCCTTAGGGCAAGCATTTCATAACTTTGTCCCAAATGAATTAACAAGGAAGTTAGTATAGGGCTGGAAGAAAAAGCAATCATTTCTCCCTATGTGCCCTGGCATCATCTTGATCTGTTGTGAGCATCCAGTGAACAATAGAATGGTTATCTTTAAAAATAGTGTAGACCAGGGTGTCTGGCTGGCTCAGTGAGTTCAGCGTCCAACTGTTGATTTCAGCTTAGGTCATGATCTCACTGTTTGTCAGAGGGAGGCCTGGGTCAGGCTCTGTACTGACAGCACAGAGCCTGCTTAGGTTTCTCTCTCTTCCAATCTCTCTCTCTCTCTCTGACCCTCCCCCACTCAGTTTCTCTAAATAAACATGAAATACATAAAAATAAGTAGTCTAGACCTAGGCTCTTCAGTACAGTAGCCACTAGCCACATGTGGCTACTGAGCACTGGAAATATGGCTAACCGGTAGGAGACATGCTATAAGTGCACACAACAGACTTGATTTCAAATAGTTACTGCAAAGAAAAAAATAAAGGATGTATGGTAACTCAGTAATTTTTTATACTGACTACCTACTGGAACACTACTATTTCGAACACATTAAGAAAAGTGTAAAATTAATTTCATCTATTTCTTTTGACATTTTTAAATGGAGCTACTAAAACACTTAAAGTCACCTATGTAGGTCATGTTTGTGGCTTATGTTATGTTTCTATTGGAGAACACTGGTCTAACCTGACACGAAAATAAAGCATTTTCATTTAGCATTTTCCTCTCTGGCCCCCACACCAGTTTGTCACACTGCTGGGTGTCCCAGCTCCATCTGCAGCCATACTTCATCCTTGTTTATGTCCAAAAGGAATAGGTTTCTGAATTTGGACTCAAAAGCAAGTAGCAGCTAAATTAAAACTAGGATACAGTATTAATTATTTTACAACATAGCTGTTGATAACACATTGGTTTAACAGATAGTGGTTCTAAGAGGCAAGAATATGTTTAAAGATAAATAAACGCCAAGAGAAGCTCATAAGACTTTTGTTCCATCGCTTTATCACTACAACACTTCCTGTAAGAGATGAGACTTTCCTTAAAAAAGCAAACATATTTATAGGGAGCTAAATTTAGTGCTCCAAAACTCTTAAGTCTTAAGGGAAAAATACTTCCTGCATTTGAATAAAAACAGTTGGCGTCCAGTGTATCACTCTTTTCCCATTAAAAAAAAAAAAAAAGACAAAGATTATACAGGTCACACCTCTAGGCTGTGACTCAGAGTGGTGCTTCAGTCCCAGAGTGGTAACAGAAAACAAAACAAAATGATTACAACAGAAAAGAAAAAACCCACACCCCCCCCCAAAAAAAAATCAAATATTATCCAACTTGTTTTTTTAAAATTTTTATTTCAAATCTCTAACACCACAGAGGACCAGTATCTCCCAGAGATTTTTCAAGTACCCATGACTTCAGAGGGATACTCGAAATATTGACACAGCCTAGGTACTGATCTTTCAGAATGAATACTGGCTGTCAACAATCCATTTGGCCATCCTCATGCAAACCAGGTGACTGGCTGCCCTGCATAAGTTTCTCCCCAACTCTCTGACCTCAACCTGGACCTTGCTTCCATTACTCTTTCCTCAGATTTTCACCTACCTAGAACTCCTTCAGTCTCATCCTGGCCAGTCTCTCATATCACCTTCCTCACCTCCACTTTGCTCCAGATTCTCTTTCACTGCTTAAGAAGCAGTCAGACAATATAGAATGATCCTCAAAAGGATCAGAACAAAGAGACTGAGTGAGAAAATCCAGAAGCTTTTAGCCAGCAGAATGATATGATGAACTAGATATACAGATTAATACATTTTTTATCTTGCCACATACAGGAACAATACTGGTGGGGGATGGAGGGAGTAACACATGAGACTATTGTACGACAGGGCTCAGTGGTTAACAAAACATGGAGAACCCTTCAGACTTCATTTCTGGAAGGGGTACATGGAGAGAGGAATAAAACAAGAGAAAGGCTCTTCTGTACTTGCATCACCAAGATGCTACAGATCTTATCAGAAGTGACACTCTGCCTTGTTTTGTCCAGCATCATATAGTATTCATTAGGAAATCAGAAAAAGATTACTGAAACTGATATCTCAATTCTAGGGTGATGGCCACAAGTGTTGGAATCAGTAATTTATAAGGAAAGCTCATAAAGACAAAGAATGAACTGTCAGCTTCTGAATAATCAAGGGCATGGGAGGAAGACAAATATATAGGATGTTTTGTTTAATATTTAACATTGAAAAAAAAAAAAAACAACTAAAAGCACAACATAAAGCCCTTCCATGAGGGTGTACTAACTGGTTCCCATCAAAATGGTTTCAGCTCAAGTAACAGAAATCCCAACTAAGAATGGCTTAAACCACAAAGCCAATTACATAAGATGCTGCAGACTTGGACTGGCAGCTCCATGATCTCAAGGATCCAGGACCTTTCCATGTTTTTGTCCTGCCATCCTTGGAGTGTTCAGTCATGATTCCTCCTTGGCAGCAAGGCTGTAGCAATTCTACACACCACATACAGGTATGACCAAATCCAGAAACAAAATGTAGATCTTTACTTCCCTGTGTCTCTTTTCAAAAGGGAAGAAAATGTCTCCCAAAAGACCCTCAGAAAAGATCTCTTCCTACCTATTATCTCATATTACTACCCTGGTAGCAAGAGAGATGGAAAACATGAACTCTGCTACAGTTAGCCTCTGCAGTGGAAAGACAGCTCTGTTAGCTAGGAAGGTGGAAGGGGAAGATTCAGTGGGGGGAATGTTGAGTTGGCAATCCCATCCTACAACCAGATTTAACCCAAATCCTTATGGGATGAAACCATGGGGTTCAAGGTCAAGAAGCATACCACACCTTCACATCTCCCATTTTATGTTCTCATCCCTCACTCCTCTCCCCCTCCACCCATAGCCCATATTCCAGCTTCTCCTCCCTATGTTAGTCTGTCCTTCCTGGGACAAACTCTAGAAGCTGCTTAGATCTCAAGGCAACCACTGGAGTCAGATATTACCTAAGAAATGTTCATTTAAGGCAAGATATGGAAATTGAAAAGAACAAAGAGAAGGGATAAAAGAAAAAAAGAAGTACAAGGACAGGAAAAGAGGAGACATGAGAAGAGAGAGAGAAAGGCAAGACAAGTTAAAGAAAAGAGAAATTCGGAAGGAAACCAGGTTCAGATGGTATCTTTTTAGGCTGGTACTTGCCCATCTCTGTCTTTAAACCCTTTCAACTTGTTGCAAAGAATTCAACTCAAAACATTCAATGGGCTCAGCCTTAGATCCCAACAGAGAGGTCCATTGGTCATACCATTATGTTCTAGACTTCCCACATACCATCATCTGGAGCCCTAGGATCTAGTTTAAAGGATGAGTAATAAGAAAATATTTCTGAAGGTCTTCAAAGCCTCTTTACTTCAGACACCAGAAAATGTAAGGAAAGCTCAGTCCTTTTCAAGACCTAAGTCTTCCTAATATTCTGTTCTAATAGCATTATCCACAGCCCCTGAGCTCTTTTCTTAGGCCTCAAAAATACACTAAATCCCAAAATTGTAATAGCACTCTATTTTTGTGCTCTCAATTCCTTTACTTAACAAAAGATTCCTTGAATCTTGAAACATTACTTATAAACAAACATACAAAGAGAAGAATATAAAAATCATCTTATTTCTAGTGATGCTCACCACATAAGATACAGAGAGAATTTTGGTTCTGCCTTTACTGAATTTTCAGGCAATTTTTCCCACATGTATCATTAGCCAGGGTCATTCAACTTCCAGGTATTAATGAGTTACATGAAGATGAGGTTTGGATAGACAAGGTTTTAAGTTGTTTCATTCCTTTTCATTCACAAAGCCTTATCACAGGGCTCTTATCCATAAATGAGTAAATAAATAATCTACCAAATGCCTACATGTTCCATAACATAGGAGAGAAGGGGAAGAAGGGGAGGAAAGGAAGAAAGGAAGAAGAAAACTTGAAAAATAGTAATAAAATTATACCTCCTCTGTCTATAAAGTGATGGGAACTCTTTATAGGCCACATCCCTGTAGAAATCCTTTCTCCATGTATCCCAACAAAATTCTCTTCTCCATGTATTCCAAGTAGAACATAGGCTGCTCCCAGCCCAGGCTCCCAAACACCACAGCAAAGGTAGTGCTTCCTCAGGTAATGACCCAGGAAGACCTCTATTCACTGTGACCTGATGGAACATTGGCTGGTGTGGTAAGCCCTCCTTCCTAGAATATCTGGAGGGCTTACAGCAGCTTAGTTTTCTACATCTGTAAACAGAATTAGACCAAAATTCAAGAGCCAAGTTACTTGTGGGAGAGAAGCTAATCAAAAGTCATATTAGTTAGCATTTGTAGTTATGCAAATATTTGGTGTTGAGATAAATTAGATCACTGGTGGCCACTTCCAGAAATCAAAAACCAACTTTAAAGAAGCCACACAGTTCTGTTTTCCATCCACTCATTCAATAAGTAAATATTTATTAAGCACCTACTGTAAGTCAAATACCATTCCAGTCACTAAAAACACAATGGGGAGGGACCTCAGTGGCTTAGTCATTTAAGCATCTAACTCTTGGTTTCAGCTCAGCTCATGATCTGTGAATCTGAGCCCCATGTCCAGTTCTGTGCTACTAGTGTGGGGCCTGCTTGGGATTCTCTCTTTTGCACTTTCTTCCCCTCTTCTGCTCATGCCCGCATGCTCGCTCACTCTCTCACACACACACACACACACAAATAAATAAACTCTAAAATAAAATAAGAGGCACCTGGATGGCTCAGTCGGTTAAGAATCCAACTTTAGCTCAGGTCTTGATCTCATGGTTGGTGAGTTCGAGCCCTGTATCAGGCTCTCTGCTGTCAGGATAGAGCCTGCTTTGGATCCTCTGTCTCTTTCTCTCTGCCCCTCCCTCCACTATTCCCTAAATAAACAAAAAACAAATAAAATGTAAAAACATAGTGGTAAGTAATCAGACAAATTCTGCCCTTGTTAAGTTTACATTCTGTAGAGGTAAGAGAAGACATACAAGCTCAATAACATATTGAATGCTAGACACTCACAAGTGCTAATGACAGAACACAAATCAGGGAAGAAGGGTAGCATATGAAATGTCACAAGATAATTTAAAGGCCTCCCTCAAGGGGTGACTTTTGACTGAAGACAGGAAAGTAGTAGAATATGGTACATGAGGACATTGAGGGAAGGATGTTCCAGAGAGAACAGCAAGTTCAGTGCAAAAGGCCGGGGATAAGCTTGTTGTGTTCCAGAAAAATAAGATCAGTGTGCCTGGAGCAGAGAAAATCGAGTGGGACAAAGACATGAAGCATAGGGAGCCAGATTATTTGGTTTCCTTTACTTCTAAAAAGGTCCAGATAGACAAACAGAAAAAAGTATATAAAAGGTTGTCATATCGGGACACGTTGGCAGCTCAGTCAGTTGAGCATCCGACTCTTGATTTAGACTCAGGTCCTGATCCCAGGGTCATGGGATCAAGCCCCGCATCAGGCTCTGTGCTGATTGTGGAACCTGCTTGGTATTCTCTACCTCTCTCTACCTCTACCTCTCTCTCCCCCCACCATGCCCCTCTTCCTGCATGTTCTTACATACTCTCTCTCTCAAAATAAATAAACATTTAAAAAAATAAAAGTTTGTGGTACTAAGCCAATGTGTAAACATTGCCTATCCTAGTCCTGAACGCTAGGAGATCTTGAATTCCAGTCACTTTTCATTTCCTTTAACAACGTGCCCCACCTCATCGTCCTGATTCCCCCAGCCCTACTTTACCTGTTCCACCATCATCTCTCTACTCCCCCCTATAGCAAAGCTGCTCTCCTGTGGAGCTGTCACTTTGTAAGGGATATGATAAATGGTTCACACCACAGTGATAATAATCTCTTAAATTCCAATGGGCTTTACACATTCTAGAAAACTTTGACTTGCATTGGCTCATTAGATTCTCAAAATATTCTTGTGAGGTAGGAAGGGTTCTCTTGTTAGAGAGGAAAAAATTGCCATTCAGAGGCTAAGTGGCCTATGTGGGGTCACGCAGCTAACAGAAAGCAGAGTGAAACTACAATTTGAGTCTCCTGCTATACCCTTCCTGAAGTTACATAAAAGTAGAGACATTGCAAACACTACTGAGAAGCCACTACATTTCCATACGGCTGGTGCTAACTGGTCACGGTGAAGCCTAGATGGTATAAATTTAATCAAATGAACAAGAAAAATGGAGTCACAAAGCAAAGCCCAGTTTTCAAGTGAGCAGGATTTTTACTAATTCCCTGAAACCTCATTTTTCCTACTGACCCTAAGCAAAATCCTGAGCTCAGCAAAAGCCAGGGGAAGATAAGGTCCATGAAGTATACTCTAAACCAGTACACCCCTAACTCATGGGCCATACTTGGCCATGAGCCAAAGTGGTTAATAAGTTTCAAAACTCTAAGCTATTTCCTTAAGAAAGAAAGAAATAAACTTTATGTGTATTTTTGTTCATCCTTAAAAAAAGTCAGCTTTTTTTTGAAGTGAGTAAGACCATTACATGGTCTGTGCCCCTTTCTCTGCCATAATAAGTCATTTCACAAATGAAGCGATGTGAGAGCAAAAGTGCCCTGAGATATGGGCAGCTCTGTCCCTGCCCTGACATCACACTGGAGAGCCCCCACTCTGGCCCTCTTGTAGCCATGCCCCAGCCCTGCTAAGGAGTCTGAGTCCACAACGCCAAGGAGACATGACCACCCAGTCTGCCCCAAATACTCCTGCCCCAAATACTCAGTGTTTGCCTTGTCCTCCCCATGGAAAACCACACCCCCAGTGTGTATACCACAAGGCCTAAAGATTGCTGTTTGTGGGACGTTAACAGACCTTAGAGTGCAGGCTGAAGCACACCATGCATGCTGGATGGAATCAGGATGAAAGAGAAGTGAGGAGAGGCACCTGAGTGGCTCACTCAGTTAAGTGTCTGACTCTTGGTTTCAGCTCGGGTCATGATCTCACAGTTTCATGAGTTCAAGCCCCTCATTGGGCTCTGCACTGACAATGTGGAGCCTGATTTGGATTCTCTGTCTCCCTCTCTCTCTGTCCCTCCCCCCATTCACGCCATCTCTCTCAAAATAAATAAATAAGCTTAAAAAAAAAGGAAGAGAAGGGAGGAGCTGCAGGTCAATACCTCCATTTGCACACTTACCTAAGTCCTGCAGATGTTCATAATAGTATGCACAAAAAAGTGGAGATAAAGGGTGCCATCCCATCCCCACTACTGAGAGAACTACTCCAGGTTTTCAAGTTTTTCTAGATGAAGTGCTTTTTGTTTTTAGACCAAATAATATACAAACTGCAATCACAAGTATCCACATAGCCTTAAGGAATGGGGTATAGCAGGGAACAAGGGGAGAAAGCTTTTCAGGGTCCCTACTATTTCCCTTGCCCACAGTCGCTCTGTGCTCTGTGAGAACATGACTCCAATCTGTGAGAACACATTAAGGGAGCCAGAGGCAGAGGAGCCCTGATGTGGACACTAAGACAAAGTAAATATAGCAGCTCCCTCCAACATGCCATCTCCCCACTGTGATAGTCCCCAAGTAAAGCCAAATCTAGTTAGAAGGTCACAAGCAGGTGGCAGTGACTAAGAAGAGAGTCCACCAACATTCCTCAGCATCTTTCTGACCACACCTTTGGCAATAGTTTTGCAGGGGCTGTTGGATTAAAAAGACCTAAAAAATCATCCTAGTCCTATGCAAAATGGCAGGCCAGCATTATCATCTTTGCTTGGGACACTCTGTTCTCTGCCCTTCAGTGAATTCCACCATGCTTATCAAAAACCTTGGCACCTGTCTCCATTTCCTTCCTCAATCCTGAACCTTCCTGGAGACTTCAGCATCCTCATGGATCCCCCAGCCTAGACCTCAACTTCACAATGCTTTCACTTACTTATTCCCAGTGCTTTACACCTTCATCTACTTTGTCAACATACAGCCATAATTCTTATTTCCCAAACTACCCCTGTCCCTCCGAAGTTCTGCCCTTCAGAAACCTGCTCCCTGACTTCTTCACTATTCTACTGCCTTTTTCAAACCTTTCCTCCTGCAGTATGCCTCATCTTTCAGGTTGTCATGTCTTTGTACATGCAATGCTCCCTGCCTAAAAGGCCATCCTGACAGTTGCCTGCCTGATATGCCTACTCCATCTATTAAAAAGGCAGTTCAAACATGGCTTTTCCATTCAACCTAAGTTGATTAAGCACCTGTTAGGGAGAAGGCACTGTGATAGGCAGCAGGATTACAAAAATGAGTAAAAGGTCTTCCTTTCCCTACAGGGACTGGCTCAGGAAACTGACAAGGGAACATACAATTCCATCCATGTAGGAGTTCATCACCACTAGATCTGCCTTTTAAGACATGCTAAAGGGTACTATTCAACTGGAAATAAAAAGATACTAAGAAACAGTGTAAAAATATATGTATATATATGTAAAATTCACTGGTAACTATAAATATATACCCAAAGTCCTTTTGGGTGCTATGCCTTTCTAACTTTGGAAGCTTTTACAGTTTCTTTTTCATATCCTTCATGGTTACTGTGGAACATCTCTGTGTGAGGTCACCTTCTGTTTAGTACTCTGTGTCCCTCCCATTCAGGGTCTTTTTTTCCCTTCTGTGATTTTGAGGGGAACTTATACCTCAATCCTCCTGATCTCTCAACTTGGCATCTGTTCATTTTCTGATGCCTTCTGGGGAAATTCCTTATTCCAGTATTTATCTACTAATAGGTTCTTTGGCTGTACCCATTCATTTTATGCAGCCAATCCATTGAGTGCTTTATTTCACCAATTATATTTGGATACTCGGTATTTCCAGTTGGTTCCTATTCATATTTGCTTCTCCCTGCTTTATTTTTTTCAATATTCTCCTTCATCTCTAAGGATAATTACTATGCTTATTTTTTATATAAGCTGCTTCCTCTGGTTTAACTCCTCTTGTTAAATTTCTTTCATAGAACTTTTACACCTCACATGTCTGGCCACATTTCCTTTTAAGTGCATCCTTTATTCCCTTAAGACTACCAGCTGCTTTGCAAAGACTATCTACCTGGGAGAGCTATAAAAACAGACTTTGCTTATTCTCCAGGTGAATGAAAGGAGGATCGTCTTCAAGGTAGAAAGTCTCAAAGGTTACCCTCTGAATTCAACCATTCCCAGATCCCCACCTCCACCAGGCGTTCCCCTGGTCTCCAGGGAACATCTCATCACTTCATAGCCAGGCATGCTCTCATACACACAGACCTCTTCGGTGTAATTGCCTAGTCCACCGGATAGAGGAAGACAGAATAAGGAAATGCTCAGTGGTCTAGGTGTTGTGGCTGCTGGCTTTTCACTTTGGCCCTGGAGCTGCCCTCACACTACCCTGCCACTTCCGCCCGGTATTGCTGCTTTTCTGCCCACAAAGGCGGGCAATGCATCACTAGAGTAACATGGGGAAGAATAAGGACACATGAGAAATCACTCTTCCAGCCAATCTTTTGGATGTCCCTGGCCTTCCCCCTTAGTCTGTCATTTCTCCCATGCTGGCAGCCAAACACATTCATCTCCCTGGGGTTCCCAGTTTTTCTGTCAGTTAATGAAAATGGTTGAGATCCACCTCTCTCTTTTTCCTCTGACATCTCCATTGTTGGGTTCAAAAAAGAAAGCCAACACCATGCAGACTGAGCCATATGGGACTCCAGGTATATTAAGGCCATATAATAACAACTTTGTCAAGAGAAAGGTTTTTAAAAACACTGTAAGACAAGAGTAGTGATGACTGAGTGCAGAGCCAGATTACATGCCAGCTCGTAGCTCAGGCTACACAGCTCTCTTGACATCTTCAAACCAAAAAGAGAATTTCAGAATCAATTTAATTTAATCAAAGCTCACCAGGGGCACTAGAGATCAACAACTGCTCAAAGGCAGTAAGTAGCTCCTAAGAAGAGTCAGTCACAGAAGCATATGCCTTAGGATATAGTCCCTGCCTTCATCTAACTCAGCTTTTCTTTTAAACTACCTTTTCAAACTTCCATAGCTCTCTATAGGTTCCTTTCCTTCCCTGATATCCAATCTTACTCTAATTTCATTCATCCTGTCCCAGTAAAAAGATACAGACAATGGCTAAGATAAAGAGTCTTTCATAAATTCTTATATCAAAAAGGCTACAGTCCAGGTTCTTCCATGGCTTCTGGGTAAACACTAATTACCCTGAGATTTAACAAGACATTATGGAAATTTGGGATGACAAAGGACAGAATCAAGCTCCTTTTCTCTGATAAAAGGAATTTAGCATTTGCATGGAATCCTATGGAAAAGAGAAAAGCAGCCAGGACTTAAGTCTTCTGGTAATTTGCCCTGCTAGAGACTGGATTTTCTCCTAATGAAACAGCATCAACTTAAAAGCCAAATCACTTCTGGATAAATGGCCAAAATGTTCCTCATACAAGGCCCTTTAAGTAAGCATTCAATAAAAATCCTCTCGTATTAAAGGTGAGAGTGAAAATACATCTTCAACATATTGAACATCCTAAGACTTCCCAAGTCCCTCCATTGTAAAACAGGGACCCAAGTCCATCACCACAGGTTATGAGGATTCAAGACAGCAAAGGATGTCCTGACCAATCAATAATAATAGCCAGAAATTATGAGCATTTCCCATTTATCCTCCTGTCTATGGTTCTAGACCTACGTGGCCTCACACACAAACACAAACACACACCACAAAACCATTATAGAACTTTTTCCCTCTCAGCCTTTATCTCTATCCCCTTTTCTATCCCAGCCTGTGGTAAAAAGTCATACCCTTGGTTTTCACAATGAGGAAAACATCTACTAGGACTCCATCCACCTGACCAAAACATCAAAAATTAAAAAAAAAAAAAAGTAGACAGTGACCACGATTCTTTAGCCTGTTCTTTCTTCTCCTTTCAAAAGAGACACTAAACCACAACCTCCTTTTCTCTTCACTGATAAAGCAGAAAAAGATCTTGGGAAAAACTGGCTCAGCCTCTAACAACTTAGGTATTATCATCTCCCATTTTATAGATGAAGCAACTGAGGCCCCTAAAAGTGACTTACAAATATTCCACATCAAGTTTCAACAGCTGAACTAGAATTTAGGTTTTGTACTTTCTAAAACTTAAAACTTTTCCCCATTCCTCCACACTGGCAGTTGTTTGCCAGATGCTCAAGAATTCTTAATTCATCACAATCTGTGCAAAGAGTTGGGAGGACACTGGTATTCCTCAATCTTTATTCAAATCTCATCAACCACTGCATTTCACAACATCACAAAAGCTTCTCTATTGCATTGTGGTGGGTTTTCAACCACCTTTAGTTGACTTTTTGCCACCCTTTCTTAATGGGCAGTTCACCAGGCCGATACAAGGTCACCATCTAGTGGTAAGATCCTCTAACTGCAAGCTACGTAGCCCATCTGAGATTCTTCTCTGCACCCCTTTGCCTTATTCCCACACCCACCTCCCACCCCTGCAGTTATTTCCAAACTCCCAGAAATAATTTGCAAAGGAAATAAAGAATTTCCAGTTATGTCACAGTATTTTTAAGATTATTTTAAGATTGGGGCACCTGGGTGGCTCAGTTGGTTAAGCACCCAACTTAGGCTCAGGTCATGATCTCACCAAGCTCAGAGCCCCACATTGGGTGAGCTCAAGGCCCGCTTCAGGTTAGCTTAAACCCCACCTCGGACTCTGCACTCTCTCTCCCTCTCTAAGCCTTGTGGGATTCTCTCTCTGCCCCTTGCTCAGTCACGTGCACCCTCTCTCTCTCGGTGGGGGGGGGGGGAGTTATTTTAAGATTTAGACATTTACTAAGGCAATACAGAGTCATATGAGATAATTATCTAGCTGACCAGAAATCTACTTTTGGTGTCGTAAACCTTGAAATACAAAGAGACATCACTAGATGTCTAGAACACTAGATATGAACTATATGGTGAATGATTGTAGATGCCCGTAAGTTGAGGTGAGCTGAGTATTACAGTCTACTTCACTGAAGGAGCTCTATGATCTTAGCAACTTCCCAGGTACCTCTCAAACAAAAGCAACTACTTCTGAGAAGGATGTGAATTCTGATTCTGCTCTCAAGTATTTATTGAATATCTACTCTAGGCTTAAAAATATGAGGTATGTTAGGTAAGATTGAACATTGCTCAAGAAATTGCTTTGGCCCCTCACTCACTATTCTGTAAACTCTGCTACTTCATATTAAGCAAATAAGCTCAATGGCAAATTCTATCACCTTTTTCCAGTCCCAAACATAAGTCTCTCTGTAGCCTATAGCACCATTAAGCAAGTGCTCTTCCTAAAATAAAACTCTTGTCCATCCTTACTTCCTTGACATATACACTCTTACTTGTAAGCCCACCTCCCTCCTCATCTAATTGTTGGTGCCCCCATGCCTCCCCAAGTCTGTTTCCCCCAAGATCTAGTTTGGGGCTCCTTCTCTTTTCCTTCTTTTCACTTTATCTTGACAATCTATCACATTTGTATCTTTGATTATCACGTGTCTATCTCGCCCTGATTTTTATTCTAAGCCCTAGATTCGCATTTTTAACTGACTACTGATTATCTTTCCCTAAGATTTCAAACTCTACGTGCCTAAAATCAGATCAGCAATTTCCCCTCCAAACTCCACTCCTCTTTGTTCACCACTTCAATTCATCAGGCTCCATCCTCTGCTGCTACTTTAACTCCTTCCTTCCTTCCTTTCTTAATAGGCTATCATCTCATTACTTTCTGGGGCAGTCAATTCTGTATCTTCATTGATCTCTCCCATACCTTTCTCCCTCTCCCCAAGACGACTAGTCTGATTCAGGCCCTCTTTCTCTTCTACTCTGAATATATCTTGCAAGTATTTGTTCTGTGCATATTATGTACCAATCATTTGCTAGGCACTGAGAATATAGCAGGGACCAAATGAGACAGCAGCCTTGCCCTGATGATACTTATATGTTATTATAGGCAAAGAGGAAAAACATAAAAGAAAGGTGTAAAAAAGAAAAAAAAACTTGAACATTTTCATCCTTGTCTCCTTGAATCAATAAAACAAGATCACTATCGTCTCAAACCTTTAGTTTCTTCTGCTGCTCTACCCATTTTAAGTAACCTATAATAGAGGTGCCTGGGTGGCTTAATCAGTTAAGCATCTGACTCTTGGTTTTAGCTCAGGTCATGATCTCGCAGTTTGTGACTTCGAGCCCTGCATCAGGCTCTGCACTGCTCTCCCTCTGCCCCTCCCCATGTCCCCCCCCCCACACACACACACACACGCACACGCACTCTCTCTCAATAAACATTTTAAAATAAATAACCTGTAATAAACAGAAATATTTTAAATTTACGTAGTTTATGGCAAAAAGGGGAAAAGCAAAAGTTTACATGGTTACCCTAAACCTCACAGTCATTCTTTACTTTAAAATCCTTTTTAGGGGTGCCTGGGGGACTCGGTTGGCTAAGCGTGTGACTTCAGCTCAGGTCATGTCTCACAGTTCGTGAGTTCAAGCCCCACATCGGGCTCTGTGCGGACAGCTCGCAGCCTGGAGCCTGCTTCAGATTCTGTGTCTCCTTCCCTCTCTTCCACTCCCCTGCTCATTCATTCATATCCTCTCTCTCTGTGTCTCTCGCTCGCTCTGTCTCTCGCTCGCTCTGTCTCTCGCTCGCTCTGTCTCTCGCTCTGTTTCTGTCTCTCGCTCTGTTTCTGTCTCTCGCTCTGTTTCTGTCTCTCGCTCTGTTTCTGTCTCTCTCTGTCTCAAAAATAAATTTAAAAATCCTTTTTATAAATCAAGAAACAAATTCTAAACTTCTGAGGGTATATGGAATTAATCAGGCAAAAATCGTATATGCCTAGCCATAGGAAAAACTATGGAATAACCAGGTTTTGTTAGTAGGAAGCAAATTAGTTGCGTGTGCCAGTTTTGTTCATTTACTTCAAAACCTAAAAGTCCAAATTATGTTTATTGTGTTTACTAGAAGGCCTTAGTCCATCAAACTGATGCTTATTAAGCCCACAAAATCATCAAGATTTACGTTTGTTCATATTCCCAGTATTAACTGCTAATATTTAAGGCCTTACATACTTCATTCATTCATTCATTCATTCATTCAACAAATGTTTATGAGTGCCTACTATATGCCAGACATCAGGCTGATTTCTGGGGTAGGAAGACAGGACATTGTAATTACCTTCATAGGACAGCCTCATAGGACTAGGATTTGTGTAACAATGAGAGTTCAACTAGAAACTCAAATGAAGTTATGGGAAGGGGATGGTTAGGAGTCAAGCAAAGCCTCACCATAAGGAGATATTTAGGTTAGGTCTTGAGGGATCAGAGGGAAAAGAGTTTTTCATTCAAGGTAGAGATGGATATTGCCGACAGAAGGAAAAAGATGTACTTAGGGATGTAACACAACAGACATTATCCACTGGGGCAACTGCCAATCCATGACACAGGAGTCCGAACTTCAGATAAGAGAGTGGGGAATAAGCCAGTTACCAAACTTGAACAGAAATATCAATACTGTGTCATACTTACACATAATTGAGAAATACTTACCAGTTTCCACCATTTGCTTGTTTGACATGTACTCAAATGACCCATGATCACGCAATACAGATAGACACACACATCAATCTACTCCCCAGCTACAAATTGCCCATAACCTTTTAGCCATTGACTCTGTATTTAATCATTTCACAATTCCTCCAAGACATTAAATTAACATACCATCGGTGTGCCCTGTTTTTCCAAGGTAACCATGAATTTATTAAAAGAAACTTCAGTTCTGCCTGCTGGTTTGTGTGATCCAGTGTTTGGTTGTTTGTATTGTTACCATGGCAACAGGTGGACAGTTAAATTTGGCATAGAACATGTGGTACTGCTAAAATGTTGCTTTATGAAGTACTTTCTGGTACTATTTCCACCGAAGAGTTAAAGATAATATAACAAGCCACTGTCTCTGGGGAGGAATCAAACAGAAGAGGGAGTACGATAATGGGCTGGGTTTCAAAAGGGTTTTATGGACCACATCTTGTGTCAAGGAATGGATAGCTCTTACTGGAGAAGTCCTTCAGGCATACAGGGGGTTAAACAGTGCTAATAATGCCAATGTGAACTTGACCCTCCCACCACAGGAAGGGTACTCAGGCTTTCCAACCTAATGACCATGGATCACTTTTCACCGAAAGGCTCAGTGACCTTCCATGAAACATACATTGAGAAAATACTGAGTTAGATATTATAGCTTTAGAAAAAACTGTATTAAGAACCTTACACATATTACTAAGTGAAAGAAGCCAACTCGAAAAGCCTACATTCTATTTGATTCCAACTATATAACATTGTGGAAAAGGCAAAACCACAGAGTTTAAAAGATCAGTGGTTGCAAGGGTTTTTGGGGGAGAGAATGATGAATAGATGGAACACGGGATTTTTAGGGCAGTGGGAATACTGCGTATGATACCATAGCGGTGATTATATATTTGTCCAAACCCATACAATATACAACGCCAAGAATGAACCTTAATGTGAACTCAGGTGATGATGATGGGTCTGTTTAGGTTCATCAGTCACAACTAGTGTACCACTCTGGTGGATGTTGATGGGAGGCTGTGCAGGTGTCAGATTAATGGGTATATGGGAAAACTCTGAACTTCCTTTTTTTTAAAAAAATTTTTTAATGTTTATTTATTTTTGACAGAAAGAGACAGCATGAGCGGGGGAGGGGCAGACACACACACACACACACACACACACACACACACACACACACACAAACCAAAGCAGGCTCCAGGCTCCGAGCTGTCAGCACAGAGCCAGACACGAGGCTCGAACTCACAGACCGCGAGATCATGACCTGAGCCGAAGTCGGACACTCAACCGACTGAGCCACCCAGGCACCCCCCCCCCTTTTTTTTTTTTTTTAAGAACAGCTACATCACAGCAAAACAAACTTTTCTAAAAAATAAAGCAGGGGTTTTTTTGTGTGTAAGTATTATATTCTATGTAGGAAAACTACAAAATTAAAGGAATAGCCTCTCCCTGAGCTGTGATCCCCAAGTTCCCTTCTCCATATTTAAAAACAGTGTTCCAGGGCCAGATGGAAGTTCACTGGAAATCCAAGCACTTCTGCCAGATGGAATGCACCCATGGT
This sequence comes from Panthera pardus, assembly GCF_024362965.1. Taxonomy (NCBI): domain Eukaryota; kingdom Metazoa; phylum Chordata; class Mammalia; order Carnivora; family Felidae; genus Panthera; species Panthera pardus. Next base: position 67,590,389 of record NW_026526821.1, on the reverse strand, counting down.
CTGGTCGGCCCTAAGCTCCTGCAGGGTGGATATTGTCATGTTAGCTGCTGTGTCTCTAGTGACAAGCACCACAATAGCACATAGCAGACTCTTACGAAGGTTGGAAGGCTCCAAGTACAGACTGGTGTCCTCCTGAAACTGGACAGGGATTCTGTGCACTGGAGCAGCTGGGGGCCTTCCTGGGAAGGAGGTGTGGGAGGTGATAGCAATGGTAGGCGACCTGAATTGGGCAGGGCTGGGGAGATGGCACTGAGGTGCCTCGTGGCTCCAGCTGTTTGGGGTAAGGCAGCTAGAGGGAGATATAGATGCTGAGAGGATGACCAAAAAGATGCGGGGACAGGGGTGCCTGGGTGGCTCAGTCGCTTGAGCATCTGACTTCGGCTCAGGTCATCATCTCACAGCTTGTGAGTTCAAGTCCCACGTCAGTCTCTGTGCTGACAGCTCAGAGCCTGGAGCCTGCTTTGGATTCCGTGTCTCTGTCTCTCTGTCCCTCCCCCACTCATGCTCTATCCTTCTCGCTCTCAAAAATAAGTATTTAAAAAAATTTAAATTAAAAATACTGTTCCAGGTGAGCAAATGTGGACTGAGCCCTGTACCAGGCACTGTGGTAGAAACAGAACAAGCAGAAATCTTGGTCCCCAAGAGTATGTAATATGATTGGGAAGGGGGGAAATTAGATAGACATGGATAGATATAAAACACTTAGAAAAACATACTTAGCTAATATTTATTGGGTCCTTCTCCTCGTAGAGCTGACAGTCTAGGTAGAGGGAAAAATATGCCATTAGCAAAAGACATCCAAGACCTGTTACATAGCTGAATAAAAACAGCTTAATTTTAAATCTACTATAGGAAGCTTTTCTGAGGAGGTGACATAGAGCTGGAATAGAAGATATTAGTCAGTTGAAAACTGAAGGGAATAGTATTCTAGGCAGAGGAACAGGAAATGTAAATCCCTAAGGCGGGGAATAGCTTACAGTTCCTGGAACTAAAAGCCACCACTTCAAAGAAGAGTGTATGAAGGAAGAAAAGAGAAGCAGTCAGGGCCCCGTGTGTAGGGCCCTTAGGACAGGTGAAAGAACTTATCCTTATTCCAATGGAAATGGGAGGTATTTGAAGGGTTTTAGGAACAGATCACAATCTGCTTATGTTTTTACTGTACAGGGTGCTAGGAATCACTCACTCATCAAGTTTGCGACTTGGGTTCAAGAGGGAGCCACTTGGGTTCAAGTTTAAGTGTTATTTCAGCCAAAGGTCACAGCTGGGATGTGGGGATGGGGGCAGGGGCACATTTATAAGGAAGTCCATATTACAGCTGCAAAAATCTTCTATCAGTATGGCAGCATCTGTAAGGTTTTCCATTCACAAAGCTTGATTTGAGCCAACAGGGAGGAACGTACAGCGAAAAGGAAGGACAAACTGGAAGCCACACTTGTTTCTTAGCATCAGAGCACTGTTTTTATTCCTATACCTCTGCTATTCTGAACTTTCTCTGAAAGCTGTTAATACCATCAGTAGTAACTAATGCCTTAGCTGGGAAATAGGTAATAGTGAAAAAGCAAGATAGGTCTCAAGTGAAAGGCAGAAAGGGGAAAGACATAGGGGGCAATGTGGGACAGACCTCCCCTCCCCTCCATTTTTTTTTTTTTTTTTTTTTTTTTTGCCAATGCTCAAGTAGCAATCAGGAGACTCAGTCTACACATTGCTGTCACAGTCTAACTGTGTGACTTTAAGTAAATCCCTTCACTTCTCTGAGCCCTTTTCTTTACCACCTTTAACTACTGAGGGTTTAACCATATGCTCATGAAGGTATTTTTTCCACTCTAACTTTGACACTATGATTCTCTTTACCAAAAAAAAAGTTCTTCCTTGAGAACTCTCACAGTACAAGTGAGGGGTGGAGAGGGAAGGGGAAAGGAGGCAAAGGGAGGGGTGGAGAGGGTATTCTGCATTTTAACAGTCACTGAGTTCACATGAGCCTTATAACCTGCCTATGTCACTCCCTGGTGACAAGGACTGGGGGGCTCATTCAAGAATGGCCCAGGGGCAATGAGAATATCCAGAAGCAGAAGCATCTGTGCAGCTTGCTTCATGTTTAATTCCCAAGCAAGTTCACACTGGGCAATTCTACCTCACACTCCCAAAGTGGGGAGGGCCAACCACTGCAGAAACATAGATGCTTTCAGAGGAAGGATAGATCATCAGTGACTCCTGGGAACCAGGCATCTAATCAGATAGTGTAAGATTGCTTTTGAAAATATCCAAAGTTTGGCTTTTGTAAATCAAAAGATTTTAGTAAGTGATTTTTTGAAATAGGTTCTCATTTTGACACATCATCAAAGTTTACGAGGGGGGTCAATATAGGATTTGCTTTGTATTAGTAATTATTGAAACTGAGTGATAGGTACATGGGGATTCACTATTCAGTTTCATGTCTGTTTGAAATTTTGCATATTAAAGTTTTAAAAATAGAATGAATCCTAATCCCTCAGACTGAACCATGACCCCAAATGTATGACAGGTACACAGCAGCTAGTCAGGGCTATCTGACAGAATGTTCTGTGATGAAGATGTCCTATACCTGCATTAACCAATACAGCAGCCACTAACATTGTATTATTATTGAGCATTAAAATATGGCTAGGAGGACTAGGGAACAGAATTCCTTACTTTTAATTAATTTAAATATACATAACCACAGATAGATAGTGACTACCATATTGGACAACAGAGCCAGAATTTTGATGCCAGGCTTTGCCAGCTCCAGCACACCAGTGATGAGCCCCTAGCATTTGGAGCTAAAGCATATGAGGGAGCAAAGAAGCTCAGGTAAGTCAGAGGTTAACAGAGACACAGAATTTGTGGCTCTGAATTAAGGCAGGAAGAATATAGGTGCCAAGAGCAAAATTGCCCAAAACACAGGGAGAATACTAAAAAACAAAGTGGGACCTGAAAAGGCAGTACAGGGTAAAAAATTAAATTACTACAAAATAGCCTCCTTGCAACCCAGCCTCATCTTTTTTGAGGAACACCTGTGTCAAAGCAAGTTCCCTTTCCCTATGTCTGGGACCACTGATGCTCAAGAGGACCAATAACAAACAATGTTAGCAACTTCTCAAATCTAGAATGCTTAAAGATTCAAAAGAAATGTAATGTTGGGGTTCCTGGTTGGCTCAGTAGAGCATGTGACTCAATCTCAGGGTCATGAGTTCAGACCCCACATTGGTTGTGGAGCCTACTTAAAATTAAAATGGGGGGGAAGGGGGGGGAGGGGAGAAGGGGAGAAGGGGAGAAGGGGAGAAGGGGAGAAGGGGAGAAGGGGAGAAGGGGAGAAGGGGAGAAGGGGAGAAGGGGAGAAGGGGAGAAGGGGAGAAGGGGGAAATTTAGTGTTGGGGCTCCTGGTTGGCTCAGTAGAGCATGTGACTCAATCTCAGGGTCATGAGTTCAGACCCCACACTGGTTGTGGAGCCTACTTAAAATTAAAATGGGGGGGAGGGGGGAAGGGGGGAGGGGGGGAGGGGGGAAGGGGGGAAGGGGGGAAGGGGGGAAGGGGGGAAGGGGGGAAGGGGGGAAGGGGGGAAGGGGGGAAGGGGGGAAGGGGGGAAGGGGGAAATTTAGTGTTGGGGCTCCTGGTTGGCTCAGTAGAGCATGTGACTCAATCTCAGGGTCATGAGTTCAGACCCCACATTGGTTGTGGAGCCTACTTAAAATTAAAATGGGGGGGGAGGGGGGAGGGGGAGAAGGGAAAAAAGGAAAGAAAAAAGAAACAAAAAAAGAGGGAAAAGAAAGAAAAGAGAAAAGAGAAAAGAAAAAAGAAAAGAAAAAAAATTTAGTGTTAACAATGAAAATCTTCCCAGCAGCAGTCCTGCTTCAAACTTACTAACATTAAAAGGACCAGACTACAGGGGCGCCTGGGTGGCTCAGTCGGTTAAGCAGTTAAGCATCCTACTTCAGCTCAGGTCACGATCTCAGTCTGTGAGTTCGAGCCCCGCATGGGGCTCTGGGCTGATGGCTCAGAGCCTTGGAGCCTGCTTCCAATTCTGTGTCTCCCTCTCTCTCTGCCCCTCCCCCATTCATGCTCTCTCTCTGTCTCAAAAATGAATAAACGTTAAAGAAAAACATTAAAAAAAAAAAAGGACCAGACTGCAGAGGGACAGTAGCAGAAGTAAAGACATATTTGCAGGCATGCCAACTCCATGTAATTTGTCACCAACTCAAAACAGAAGCAGAGATCTTCTAGGCTGACATGTCAGGACTAGACTTTCATACCTTTTATTTCAAAATCATGGAGAATGGGGACTCTTATTCTTGGGGTGCATTTTCAGAGAAGGAGCCACCCATTCACTATAGGCACTGTTTTAAAAGGAAGAAAGTGTGGGAGAAGAAATTGAGCCATCTGTCATAGGATACAGTAAGACCTGAAGAGCAGGGAGGAGAAAAGAGTAGGATGAGCTTGATCAAAATGCAAAGGGCAAGGAGAGAAAACAGGACTTGGAATATCAAAGAAAGAAGCCAAAACTAAATACAGGCAAATACTGTACTAGATATAAGAGACCCAAGGCACCAGAAAAGGGTGAGAGGGGAGGGAAAAAAAAATCAGCATAGCATTCAAATAAAAATTACTTAACTCCAATCACCAAGCTAGGTATTATGCTGCAGAAACAAAGTAAAAAGTGCCTAAACCCTGAGCCCTGGATGCATACTCACGAGACAGAGAGAGAGAGAGAGAGAGAGAGAGAGAGAGAGAGAGAGAGAGAGAGAGAGAAAACACGAGCTCACTGTAAATAGAACATCACAATATGGTATGATGGTTTTGATGGGGAAGAGGAAGATTTGGAAGCAGGGCATCTTACCCAGTCCTGGACTGTCAGAGAAGTCTTCCTAAAAAATGTCATTACTGAAGACCACAGTCTAAAGAAAGAGTGATCGCTTCTTGGCCTTTTGTCTAACATCAAGTTAGGAGAGAACAGGAACTAACCACAGAAATGTAGGGGAAGAACATTCTACATACCCAGAATGGCATATAAGAGCCCAACAGCCAAAGTATGCCCAGTCCACTGATGCGGGGCCACATATCTCTGTTCAGCTGGGATGATCCTGGTTTGTTCTTGCTATCCAAGTGTAATTATCAATAATTATCATATAATTTAAGTGTCCACATTTTGGGATGCTAAGTTATAGGATATCTCTATCCTCTGGTGGGACTTGAAAGAAAAAGGAACCTGAAGAGACAACAGTGGCCACCTCCCCACCACTTACCACCCACCCACTTTCTCCTGCAAAAGGAATTTATGCTGAATCCCCAGGGCATGGAAATGGTCCAAATATGTTCTGGAAGGTTAAATCAGCAGAAAGAATAGTGGCAATCTGAATTAAGGGCAGATGCTACCAGTACAAGAAACAAACAAGGAAAGTAAGACTGAAGGGAGAGCCTCGTGTTTCTGAAAGCCTGAACCAACTGGAGCAGCTAAACCCCTAATTCTCCCAGAAAGTGCTTTACAAGTGCTTCCAGACAAAACCAGAAAAAAAACCTGACAAGTTAGCAGGAGATTTTGACCCTTTATCTGGAGCAAACTTGCAGGGGAATTTAATTTTAGAAAATGGGCAGAGTCAGATCCTGACTTCCTTCCCAAACACACACCACAGTAAAGAAGTTCTGTTGCTATCACAACGGAAGAGAATATAACCTCTTTATTACTGGGGCAGGCAATTATGTAGTGCACTTGGAAACCTAAGCCCTTTTGGGAGTCGGAGATTATGGAACAATAAATGAAAGGAAGACAATTCTTTTGTCACCAAAAAGTGTTAGTTTTCAAACAACATTTCAAATCTCCATGTCTGGGTGCTACTTTTCAGTGACCACCACAGGTCTTAGAAAAACAAATTGTGATCCTATTCAAGGTGACAGAGATCTGGAATTTTCCCCCAGGTTTCCAGTGTGTAGAGCTGACCTCAAGAGACTGCAATACGACACTTGAGGTACCCAGGATTGTCCTGGACCACTGATTCCAGCTAATCGTGTCCCTCAGCCAGAGAGGGAGTTAAGGAATCTTGCCTATAGCACCTTTGTTTGCATTCTTACTGAACCCTCTATTGCATCTTCTTTCCCATCGAAGGCCTACTTGTTATTTTTGTTCTTTGGAATTCCCAAGTTACCCCCACAATCACCAGGAAAGTGACCAGTGTCATCCTGCACCAGTGGCTGGACCCACCAGTTGGCATCATTCCACTGACTTCTACTGGTCTTGGCCTTCATATGCACCCACATTTCCATTAAGGGCCAGGATACATTTGAGCAGTTGGGGGTCCTTTACAGAAAAGCCATAATTAGCCAAAATATTCATCGAGGGAGAACTGTTCTTTCAGTTAATCTGATTCTAGTCCACAGAAGATTTAAGACCATGCCAGAATTGAAGTGGCTATAATGGGGAGATGTGAGGGAGACCTATCACCTATTGTTTATGCCTGAAATCCACTAAGAGCTCAAAAATAGCTTGGAAGTCTTCCATTCATTTCACAGATTAATAAAATGAGATCTGGGGAGATTATTACCCCAATTCACATACTTTGTTATAGCCAGAGGGTATTTATTGCAGTAGGAATGCCACATGTGATAGGCAGAGATGGTCCCAACTTGAGCTGTTTCTGATGACCCAGCACAGTCTCTTCTTGACTTGGATTCACAGTTATTTGTCAAAAGTAAGAAAGCTAGTCCCCACACCAACAAGTCAAGAAGGGAAGTACTCAGATGGAGAAGTGACCTAAGGATATGGGGTCATTCACTCCTGTATCTCTTGGAAAATTTTCTTCTTGGGTCAAGGTTGTATTTTTTGGAGCCCGGAAGATTTGCCAAGAAAAAATATTGGTCCTGGTCACTTATTCTTGGTTAGTCCAAGAAAAGGACCAATGTGAAATTGGATATCTTCCTAGTGAGATGTAGCCAGTAACATCAGTAATTTGGTGAACTTTAAACAACAGCAAATATTCAGAAATTTGCTGCTGCATGGCATTATCATCTAGGGTCACTGTTAAAATGCAAGGAAATTTGATAATTATTAATGGAATGCTAAAAGGTAAACAATAGATTTTTTTAGGTTTTACTAAGATCCCTAACCTATCACTCTTTGAAGTAGGAACCAAGTTCATTTTCCTGGTTAGAAATACCTATTTATACTAAAGCACATTGTAGAAATGTCATCCCAAGTGCTAAGATGGTCAATAGCAAGCTTGTTGGTATAAAACCTACAAAATCATGACTGATTCAGAGAACTGCTCAGTTAAAGCAACATAGTCTAGTAATTCATGATGTATTTTCAAAATAACTTTGCTTGTGTTTATCAAGTACTGTGAATGGGGACAGATCTCATCAAGTTCCTATTCTCTCCCATCCACTTTCTTCATACCTGCAGTTCAGAGTGTCTCTCTAATCCAAACCTTTCAAAATCACTCTTCTCTCAGCTCCATCCCAAAGCTCTTGTTTCCCTCATCACTTTAGCCTCCACCCAACCATCACAAAAATCACAAAAGTGTACAAAATCAAAAGTGTATCAAATCCACCCAGCAGGGCCAGAAAACACTATAAAAACACTGAGAAGAAATTTGAAGAAGCAAAACCCAACCAACCTCTCCTTCCCCTACCTTTAGCAGTCCAGTCTACTCTAGACTCTCATTTATAAAGAAGTTTGACCCATCATGAGTGAGATGTGGGTATCTTTACTAAACATCTGAAGCTATTTAAGGATTATTTTTTTAGGTAAAAACATGACTCACATAAAAAAAATTTATTTAACTTGCTAATGAGGCAACCAGTAAGATGTTACAAGCACAAAGGAGAATCAAAGATAGACCCATATGGGTCATCAGGAGTGCTCAAACCTTGCGAGTTCAGAGAATGAAAGATACACACCCCCAAATATCAATAATCCAGAAGGGGGCACTATATAACACCTAGAAATCCATTGAATGGACCCCATAATCATATTTTGTCCATTTCGAAGTTGTTTTTTTCTGCCAATGTCCAGCACTTCTACCTTGACAAGGGTCCCATTGTCCTTGCTGGTACCTACTAAAGGCTTCTTTCTACTGGCATTTGCTTGATTTCTGTGCCAACATGGCCAATCCAGATGTGAAAAGAACTATTGCTCAACTTGGCAGAATTCACTAGCACCCCAAATATTCTGTGGTCCCACTTTTCTTTCCAATATGGCATGGAAGAATCCCACCCCTGAATTTTAAGTGTACTTTGCTAACTAAGTCCCCAAAAGAAGAGATCTTTTGCCTCTAATGATATATGGTGGCCTTAGTGACAACTCAGCTAGTCTTTATTTTTAGCCCTGTCTTTATGACATCTTCAGGACTGGACCAGAGGATGGGCTGAGTATCCATGCTAACTAGATTCAAAAAACAGCACTCCATGTCAGCTGGAAGACCAACCTTGGCTTACAAGACATAATTCATTATCTTTTTCAGCCTCCATTCCTCCCCATCCTCCTCCTAAGAAATCTCCCTGGTCCCCCATACAAAGATTATTTCAAAGTACAATCTACCATTACTTGGGACTCATCTGAATCCCAAGGCAAGAATACTTTCACCTCAAGCTAAGAAGTCTTTTACTTAAAAGGATCTTCCTAGAGAGGCAGTGCCATGCTATAGAGAGCTCAGCCTTTGGCCTTAGAAAGACCAGGAATTTAATCCCAGATCTGTCATTATCTACAAAAATCAGATTATTAACACTGACTTTGCAGGGTTGTTTTAAAAATAAAAATTGAACAACATATGCAAGCTACTCAAAGGTATGTTATTTTTATTTTTCGTCATTACTTTAGTCACTCTAGGGGTTAGTAGCTGCCCTAGCTTTGTTTGCCTAAATATCATGTATCGATTGCATTCTGTATCCCATATATATAAAAGGACTTCAGACTCCCTTCCCATGTGTAGGTTTCCTATCGCTCCCTGCTCCAGGCTCAACGTCTCCCATTTTACTTGCTGATAAATACATGTACATAGTGCTGATGATCTGCCCACTATACAGTATCCTGCACGGACACTAGCCCTCAGCACATCAGCACTGATGTGCCCATAAAAGGGAAGTTTGCCCTCATCCCCTCTTACACAAAGCCCATGGCATTCAGTCCGAGCCATAGAAATTGCCTTGGTTCCAAATGGAAGTTTGTCAAAATCCTTATAAAGGGCTCACATGCAATTCCATTATCAAGAGGCTTGTCTAGAAATGACAATGGTAATGAAAAATATTGACTAGAGCAGCAAAGCTCAATTTTCCAGCAGTCAAAATTATACCTTTTCATTAAATTGAGTCCCTAGAGAGGAAAAAAAGATAATTAAACAGACTTATGATGAAAAATTACAGATAACATCTTCCTGTTCAAAGTAATCAGAAGAGCAGACACTCAGAAGGAAATGTAATGTGCAAAAATCTGGGGGAGCTGCCTCCATGGGGCATTTAAATTGCCATTTCTTCCCACAGCAGCCTCCTCCTCACTACTCCTCAAAGGCAGCCTCTGAATCAGTGTCAGAGTAGCATGTAATATCTCTGTCTTCCAGAAGTTGGGTGGGGAGCTTAACAGCAGCAAATGGAGCCCATGGAAGAAGCCACAAAAGGCAATGTCCAGACTTGCACAGCACACTCCTTCCTCTGCTGAGACCCTTGAGAATCTGGATGTCACCTGTTTATCAAGACCTAACTGCTTAGCTTGGCACACAAGCTCTCCAGACCACCATAGGCCTGCTTTCCCCATTTGTGCTCCAACATTCCACAACACCATCCTCTCTGCTCGTTAATGTCCCTTCCTACCACCTCACTTTTGTTCATGATGTGGCCATAACACCTTTTATAACACTCACTGATGCCTTACTTCTCCAAACCTTTACGACACTGAGGTCTTTGTCTGAGATCTGGAACTACACTCTCCTTAATTAGGCTGCGCATTTATCAGAAGCAGGAATGGGAATGTTTACATTTCTGTATGCCCCATACTCCCTACCGCAAGGCTGGATTCATAATAAGTGTTCGTTAAATGTCATCAAGCAGTTAACACTCTTCTGAGTAAACAATTGAAGTAAAGGAATATATTTTAGGGAGAAAGTGAAGGGAAAAGAACATTTGATAAACAACGACTAAAAACTACATTGTGCTTCTCATCTCGAATTTCTTGCAATAATTCTATGAAATTGATCTACATTTTACAAATAAAAAAAAATTCCAGGGAGGATAAACAACTCTTCCAAGGGTAGGACAATTTGTAAATAACAGAAAAGAATTCACACTCAAGTCAATCTGGCTTCAAAGCATGTATTCATTCCAAGAAACTATCATCACTATCTGTCACCATGGTCATTCTCATCCATAGTGGCATGAAGACATTTAGCTTCAGAGACACATTTGGTTGATAATACATCTTTGCAGGTGACAGGCCTGAGGTACATCATAGATACAACATATCCATGACAAGACATAAACCTTTCTCATTTTCCTTAACCCCATTTCATGGATTGGGGTAATAGTCATGACCTGGGTCATCTGAACACACAAATAAAAGGTAGTATAAGGAAATGGAAGAGTCCTTGCTCTGCCATATCTAGGTATGTGCCCCTGGATAAATCTACTTCCCTGAGCTTTAGTTGCTTCATCAGTAACTTACAATCCTTTGAGACTCCGGAAGATGGCATGACATTAAATGCTATATAAAAGTTGAAAATAAAAATCCCAAATTCTCACATTAAAGGGAAGGTCCAATTTCACCTCTTTTGGAGAAGATATGCAACCCAATTATCACTGGTTTGTTTTTGTTTTTGTTTGTTTGTTAAGAAAAATACATTGTTAAAAGATAAAATCATGGCTCTTGTTCACATATTAAGTGGACGTGTGTCAAATACTTTAACTCATGAAGTAATGACACAACTAGTACAATATTGCAATCAATTCAAAGGAGAATTCAAAGAAACACATAGACCATCAGGAATGCTGAAATGAATTTACAGACAGATATGGTCAATATTATACAGCAATAATCACATTCCATGGGACATATTTTGTTTGCATTTCTACAGACAAGAATCATCTGTGTTACACTTAGAGTTCTACAGTTTAGATTTTTAAAAAGAAAGAAAGCAAACAAAAAAACCAGAAGCACCGGGATAGCTCAATATGTTGAACGTACACCTTTGGCTCAGGTCATGAGCTCATGGTTCGTGGGTTCAAGCCCCACATGCTTGCATGCTGAGCATGGATCCTGCTTGGGATTCTCTCCCTCCCTCCCCCTCCTCCACTCCCAATTATGCTAAGTAACTATTTTTTAACAATGCTCAAAGACAATGGTAGGAAAGCCCAAGGAATCAAATAGTCTATTGCTAGTCTTCCACAATTTTTCTTTACATAACTAACAGGTAGCACATCTTTCCAACACCCTGTCCCATGTAAGAAGACAGTGACAGGATCAATGGTGAAGGCAAGAAAAGTGATCTGGTCAGAACCCCCAAAACCTGACCTCACAGGACATCCCCTATTTAGAGAGTCAGGCTTAGCACGGCCCAATGAGAGCTCACCAGGTAGGACGGCTCTTGAGATTCCTTCCTTGCCTTAACCTAGCATCCTCTCTGAAGGAGGTAGTCCGGGATGGTTTAGGATTAGACCCTGCTAACTAACAAGTCAGTGTTGTCCAGGAAACAGGACTGTCAATATATCACCAAAGAACATGTGAAAATGCAGATTCTTAGGCTATGTCTCTGACCTCAATCAGAATATGCATTTTTAACAGAATCCTTCCATGGTCTGTATGATAATACAAGTTTGAGTAGTGGTTTAAGTAATCCGATCACAGCTCTCCTAGTAGTTAACTGTTACCTTGAACAAGCCAATTCACTCCAGGCCTGAGTTTCCTTATCTGTAAAATAAGGAAGCTGGATCACAGGTCTTAGATGCCCCCTCTTGGTGTCTGAATCTATCTTGCCAAATTTTGTTTTGTTTCGTTTTTCCTCTGATGTCAATTTGCAAAGCTACTTGCCTTCCACCAGCTTCTGGAGTTTGGGTTATACAGAAATTTAGGTAAGCCTTGCTTACATTTTCCTCATGTCCTTCCCTTAAGATAAATTGAGACAGTGACCCTAATAACATTATTTCTCTTTCTCGAGTGCCAAAAATGTGCCAGGATTCCCTGAGAATCAAATGAGTAAGAAATTTCACCATCTGCTTTCAAGTCAGGATTTTTCAGTTTTGTTCTCTGAGTGTATTGCTTTTAAAGTCCCAAAATAATCAATTCTGACAAGCTTCAGATATGTTTTTCAAATTATAAAAGCACATACAATACACACAAATTTCCTGACAACCTGATAAAATGAGAAAGTGAATTATCCGCTTGTTATTTTTAACTTATTTGTTTTCTTCAAGCAGGCCTACTGGTTCTATAGGGAAACTCTAACCCCAGTGCAGCACATTCAGGCAGAGAATTTTACAAACCCCTGTCCTCACCATGGCAACATAAATAAAGCCTTCTCTGTAGTCAGTCAGAACTACATTCAGTCCATGTTTGGGGAATATGGAAGGGTGATAAGCAGGAATTATGTAAAGAGCATCCAGGCAGATGCCAACAGTGCTACCCACAAGCAGAAGGGTTTTTCTCCCTGCTTTGTTCTTCATTATGTTTGTATCACTACTATCCCAAAATAAGTTCCCAACTCAATGTCTACTTGAAGTTTATTCAGAGCACAAAGATCCTGGTTCCAATGGGTTCCACAACAATACTCAAACACATCATTGCTCCAATCAATTATTTGAGGTACTACTTGCAGCCATTTCCCACATGTGTCCATTCAGTACCCTTTCAGCACCTTGATACCAGACCATCCTGTTGCTAGGTTGATCTCCTCTTTCACTCTGTGTTATTCAATAGTGTCATGAAAATTTGTGTAACACTTATTCTCTGCCAAGTCTTGTGCTTAAAGCTCAGACTTTAAATAGTGAGCAAGACAGAAAGTCCTAGATCTCTCATGAAACTCAGTTTGTTGTGTTGCTGCCTTGTTTTCTCCTCTAGGACTTTTCCACAGCAACCTCTTACTAGACAGGTCTCTGGAGTCAAGGGAAACAAAAGCAAAAATGAATTATTGGAACCTCATCAGGAAAAAGCTTTTGCACAGTAAAAAACAAATCAACCAAACTAAAAGGCAGCCTACAGAATGGGAGAAGTTATTTTCCAATAGCCAATTGGACAAAGGGTTAGTATCCAATATCTATAAAGAACTAATCAAACTCAACACTAAAAAAATAATAATAATCCAGTGAAGAACTGGGCAAAAGACAGGATTAGACACTTCTCCAAAGACATCCAGATGGCCAAAAAAACATGAAAACATGTTCAACATCACTCATCTTCAGGCAAATACAAATCAAAACCCTAGCAAGATACCACCTCACACCTGTCAGAATGGCTAACATTAACAACTCCAGAAACAACAGATGTTCGCAAGGATACGGAGAAAGGGGAATCCTTTTGCACTGCTGGTGGGAATACAAACTGGTGCAGCTGCTCTGGAAAACAGTATGGAAATTCCTCAAAAAATTAAAAATAGAACTACCCTATGACCTAGCCATTGCACTACCGGGTATTTATACAAAAGATAACAAAAATGCTGATTTGAAAGGGCACATGCCCCCCAATGTTTATAGCAGTACTACTGACAACAGCCAAATTTACACACACACACACACACACACACACACACACACACACACAATGAAATACTTCTCGGGAATCAAAAGAATGAAATCTTGCCATTTGCAACAGTGTGGATGGAACTAGAAGGTATTATGTTAACTTAAAAAAACAAAACAGATAAACATAGGAGAAGGGAAGGAAAAACAAGATAAAAAACACAAAGAGGCAAACCATGAGAGACTCTTAAGGATAGAGAAAAAACTAAGGGTTGCTAGAAGGGAGTTGGGTGGGAGGATGGGCTAAATGGATGATGGGCATTAAGGAGGGCACTTGTTGGGATGAGCACTGGGTTCTAGATGTAAGTGATGAATCACTAAATTCTACTCCTAAAATCACTAAATTCTACTCCTAAAATCCTAAGTTAAGTAACTTAGATTTAAATTTTAAAAGTAAAAATAAACTTAAGAAAATACAAATAATCTCAAGAATATAGATAATAGTAATATTAAGTTTACTTATTTTGAGAAAGAGAACACAAGCTTGAGTGCAGGAGAGGTAGAGAGATGGGAAGATAAAGAATTCTGAGCAGGCTCTGATTTATCCATGTGGAGCCCGATATGGGGTTTAAACTCATGAACCATGAGATCATGCCCGGAGCTGAAATCAAGAGGCAGTTAACCAACTGAACCACCCAGGCACCCCAGTGATGAGTTTTTAATAACTATTACTTTTAGTAGATTTAACTGTAAGTTTGTATATAAAAAGAAAAAAAAAGAGAAACTCAGTTTGGTGGGACACATGGACATTGCTGTAATAGATATACTTATCAATTCAGCATTTAATTTCAGCCTGTAACAGTGGGGTTTGATCTGGTCCTGACACTGAGGAAGGTTTCAAGGTACTTCCCTCTGTACACTTCCTATACAAAGTATTTCCCTCTGTATTCCACCATCTCGTTTTTGACTCTTCCCTGTACACAGACATTCAATCCTTTATAAAAATTCTATTCCTTTTTTAGCAAGAATACCAAGACAAAGACATAATCCATTCTGAGTTTTTAAACTTCAAAATAGACTTTTAAATCTACTGACAGAGCAAACTGACTTAAAAAATAAAACTTTCATTGACAAGTGCTTGAGCTTACTCAGAAAAAAGTCTTTGAGTTCTCAAAGCCCAGACTTTTTTTTTATTGCTGTTTATCTTTTTTTTTCAATAAATGAAATTTATTGTCAAATTGGTTTCCATACAACACCCAGTGCTCATCCCAAAAGGTGCCCTCAATACCCATCACCCACCCTCCCCTCCTTCCCACCCCCCCATCAACCCTCAGTTTGTTCTCAGTTTTTAAGAGTCTCTTACACTTTGGCTCTCTCCCACTCTAACCTCTTTTTTTTTTTTCCTTCCCCTCCCCCATGGGTTTCTGTTAAGTTTCTCAGGATCCACATAAGAGTGAAAACATATGGTATCTGTCTTTCTCTGTATGACTTATTTCAATTAGCATCACACTCTCCAGTTCCATCCACATTGCTACAAAAGGCCGTATTTCATTCTTTCTCATTGCCACGTAGTACTCTATTGTGTATATAAACCACAATTTCTTTATCCATTCATCAGTTGATGGACATTTAGGCTCTTTCTATAATTTGTCAAAGCCCAGACTCAAGTATCAATAGCAAAACCTTGAAAGAATCAGTGTATCAGATCATTCCATGACAATTCTTCAAAATAAGGGTAAATAAAGAGTTTACATATTTACTGGTCTCACAGGTGTTAGCTGTGAAAGACAAAGTCAGCAAGGCTGTGGATATCGCAAGACTATGAAATATCTCGAGTAAGCAGAAGGCAGGTGGTGGACTACGCTGCCATGGATGATACGAGGACATGGTTAGTTCTCTTGATAAGGACCACCCCCCTGGCCAAGCAAGATGGTATACCTTGACAGAAACTAGAGGTATGGGTGCCATAATCAGAGATACGCCAAAAACCTGTCTCACAAACAGGTATCTCATGGTTAGACACCAGTGACTTGATGCTCTCCCAAATGCTGTGACAACTTGCAAGCACCCCTAATTGGATGCAACACCAAAAGTGGGGGAAAATCTCTGAAGTGATTAATTCTAGAATTAAAGAAAATCTTGGAAGTGACTAGGTTAATGGATTACCAAGCTTGTAGCTTTCCCTGCCATTAGACAAAACAAGATCTTAAGATAGAGGAGGTACAGAAACAAACTTACATTTGTGACACACCTGAGTTTTGTGGGATAAAAATACATTTCTCTGAAGTGACAATTTAAGTGGGGGGCAGGGGAGGGAACCTATCTGGCAAGCAGGTATTTGCTAAGTGAGTCAAATATTCAAAGAAGGAATAGCTCATGTGATGCCAAGTCCCTGAATTAATATAGGATTTGATTAGCTTAAGGAATTAAAGATCATTGTGTCTTTAAGGGGGTGGAGACAGGCTAAAACAGGAAGGAGACAAGGCTAAATAGATTAGATTTTATCCTCCTAGTAAGCAGTAGGAGGCACTAAAGGACTGTAAACAATATTATTATCCCATTATATTTAATGTTTTAACAAGGTCTTTTACTAATTTCAAAAATATTCTCTGACCACCAATCCCTCCCAAGCCACATCTTCAAACATAATCATCTCACACAAAGGCTCTCCTAGTCTACTGCTGCATGTTCCACAATAGCTTGTTCTTTCCCAGCTGGTGAGCATTTTTCCCCATCTATTCTGTATTCCCTGGTCTTTACAACATCCCAGTGAGGTGAAAATCAGAGTGCCAGGTGCTATGATGATGTTACAACAGTCAGGGACCAGAGAAGGACCAGCCCTTGCCCTGTTAATTATCCCTATCTTCTCCCAGTAACGTTCTAGGGAGGTATTCACAAAGAACAAATGCAGAATGAAAGAGTACAATTTTATTCCTATCTGTACTAGCACACCTTGCAGTGCATAGCTCAGAATAAAGGCTAAATAGGACCAAGTTTCAAGATGCAAGTAGAGTGTTCTACTTACTTCCTTCTTCCCAATTTTAAACATGGAAGCAAAAATGCTCAGACATGTCAACAAGGCAGAGACTGTGAAAGAGAAGATTAGAACTAAGTTTTGGGGGGGGGGGGGAGTTTGTTTTGTTTTTGTCTTTTTAGGTGCAATGATCACCCTCCCCCATTTTGATTCTTACTCAAAGACCCCAACTCTGCCCAATCACCTTAACAGAAGGAGGTTATATTTAAAAGCTCAGGCCCAAGGGTGCTTAGGTGTCTCAGTTGGTTAAGCATCTGACTCTTGATTTCAACTCAGTTCATGACCTCATGGTGAGATCTAGCCCCGAGTCAGGCTCCACCCTGAGTGTGAAGCCTGCTTGGGATTCTCTCTATGTCCCTCCCCAACACACACACACACACACACACACACACACACACACTCACTCACTCACTCTCAAAATAAATAAACGTTAAAAAAAAAAAAAGTTTCATACCTGACAAAGGAGAGATACCCTTACCCCATTGCCATACTTTAGTTTGTACATTAATACATGGTATTGACTGCAAAAACTACTACCAATCATGAACATGGTTGTCACCCTAGGGGGAAGAGCCAGAAAATTCTCAGGGAATTTTTGTTTAAAAGACTCCTGTGAGAATCAAAGCACCTCAAAACTGGTTCAAACTCATCCTTAGCGCATTGCCTTGCCCATGGAAATCTTGAAGATGACTAAAGGAGCAGTCCTGAAGGGATTCAAAGTCAAACAGGAAGAAAAGTCCCTAGGTGACACATGTTTTGGGCCAAGAGGGCTTCTGAAGGCCTATCAAAAATCACACCTCAATGATTGCAATCTGTTCATCCTTACTCTAAAGCCAGATATAGAATGATTTTTAAAAAGGTAATTTAAGCAGAAAAAAATCTAATAAGTTTTCTATCATATGTTACCTAGTAATCATGACCAAAGTCTAAACTTTATTTTCCAATTTCTCACCAAATACTAACTGAAACACTGATTCATAGTCTGTCCTCTACCATTCACAGTAAAATAAATAAATAAATAAATAAATAAATAAATAAATAAATAAATAAAACTTTTTTCCTAGTGGCTTGTTATATATTTAAGATGTTTTGTTTTGTTTTGTTAATGAAGACTACTAATGCAATAATTTAAACACCAGCTCAAGTAGGAAGCAGAAAAAAGAGTAAGAGAGATTGATTTGGCCACAGGAATGAAGGGCTCCCTTCTTTTGAGTCAGCCATGCTGAGGGACATTCCCTGTCACTGCCAGATGCCATCTTTCCCTGCGTCTCCTAGAAGGAAACTTGAAATAATTATCTGAACATTATGACAAATAATCAACATTTCCCTCTTATTTCCCTAGAAAGGATACAAAATTATCTAAAACTGCCAAGAACTAAGCAAAAAGACAAATTCCATTTTCAGGAAAACTGAAAGACAGTTAAAAACCTCAGATCCCTACCCTCACCACATCCCCTCAAAAACATCCCAGAGCTTCAAACAACAGTTGTGACTGAGAAGGGGCCATGTAGGCAAGAGCAGAGAAGAAGAAAAAGTTCTGAACAGGAAGACTCAGCTACAATTTCCAAAAACTGTGAGACAACATACACTTCTAGGTGAGGAGTACATAGTGAGGGATACACACTGTAATGTAACTACTAGTAGTAATTAACTACAGTAATAGGAAATATTAGTAATAGGAAGGATAGGGATACATTACTGGGGGTGCATCTGTGAGACTCCAGAAACAGGATGCTGTGATAAAAAATAAATAAATAAATATATATATATATATATATATACACACACACACACACACACACACACACACACACACACACATATAACGTTTTTAGTCTATATCCATGGCATCACAAGGGTACAGTCATGCACTAAAAACAATAATCAAAAGCTATAAATTTTTCATTGTCGGTCTTCATCAGATCAAGAGAAGTCTAAATGAGCTCACACACAAAATCCTGGATCATAAAAAAAAAATTTAACTAAATAGCTTTGGCTTCTTCTTTACACATTTAGTTGGTCCACAATAATGTCACTTTTAAAGCTGAGTATTTAAAAAAGCATAGGACCTACACAAACATAAGAGTTTTGTTTTGTTTTTAATGAGGAAATTGTCAATAAAAGGAAATGGCAATGAATACACAACAGTATTTCCATGGAGAAAAGAAACTGATGGAAATTTAAAACACCTAAGAAAGGAATTTCTATTAAACATGAGCTCAGAGCACAAATTCAAGAGATCAGTGAATAAATGGCAGGAGAACAAAATTAACATGGGCTGGCAGCATTCAGGAATGAAATAGAAGAAATAAAAATAAAGCTATCACAGAAATAAAGGCAAAATCAGAAGAAGCAAAAGAGAAAAAAAAAAAAGACACCAGTGAACACAAGGAGATGTGAGGATGAGACACGCAAGAACAAAGTGGAAGTTTAAAAGAACTTGAGAGATGATTGATAGTGAAGTTAAGTAAAAGATAGCCAGAGTAAATGTAACTAGAATGCCAAGGAAAAAAAATGTAATTGGAAAAATAATAATTGACAGGCTGAATATACATATGAACAATTATCCAGACCATACAGGAAAATACACCTGATTCACTTTTTGCATCCCAGAAAACCAAGTAACGACCCCTCTAAGCATTTATTCCCAAATAACCAGGATTTGATCAGTAACTTCTAGCCTCAACCTTTGCCCCATTTAGAAACCATGGGAGAAAGCAAAATATGCTCCCCAAGTCAATCACATAGGATGCCGGCTTCTAGTTAGTCCACCTAGTTTCCCCCTGCCTAAATCCTCCTCTGATCATGAAGCTATCCCCACTCCTCTGTCCAACACTGAGTCTCTATACAACTCAAGTGATTGTTGTGAACTTCCTTGTAGAGCAAGCTCTCAAATAGCTTTTGTTTGTTCTGAGTTTATTTCCACAATATTGGAAGATATACTTGAAAAAACTTGAGTCTATTTATTGAAAGGGTACACTGTGTCCCAGAGTTAAGGGACTCTTAACAGTCAATACCAAGATACATCCTAATAAAAATACCAGACTTCAAAGATGAAGTAACCTACTGGGCAGCTACCCTAAAAGGCAGTCACAAATTCAAAATGAGAAACAGCCTGGCCTCAAACTTCTTCACAGCAGTGTTCAATAGTAGGAAAACAAAAGAGAGGAGAGGGGTACAACACCCCTGAAATGATCAAAAAACAAAGGGGAACTCACAATTTTTATATCCAGCCAAACTGTTATTAAATTTAAATAAAACAAACAGGATCATTTGCATAAGCCCTTAAGGAATTTAGTAGAAGCTTAACTTCATCTAACCAAGAAATTACTGTAAAAATCATTGCAACAAGACTAGTGTAGCACAGCTTCCTCTCCTTAAATGGATTGTAAGACTAAAACAAATGTGGATATAAGGTAACAGAACACAATGTTAGATGTTGTGACCATGTGGAATCATAACAAATATCAACAGAGGAAAGAGGAGAGAAGATGAGCAGTAGGGTAGATGAAATGATTCTGAAGATAAAGGATATCATTTAAGCTTAAAAAAAAAAAATCAAGTCACAAAGACCAAATCATACTTAACAGTACAAAGGCCAACAGTAAAAAATAAACATTCGGATTGAATCACAACATGTAGTTGCAGACTATGATGAATGTAGATTCTCAGAAAAGGTTAAAATAGAATTGACAAATTAGGCAAATGCATACCAAAAAAAAAAAAAAATCACCATCTAACATACAAAATTGGATTCAGACCAAAAAGATTCAGAGAGGGAAGAAAGAATATTTTCCTAATGCCAAAGGGTGCGATCTCAAAAAACATAAGTGTGAACATCTATGAGCTCTAGAGTACATAGAAAACAAAATCTCAGGAGATTCAAAGAGAAATCAAAAAAAGCACATAAGTTTTAGGAGACTAATCCCATTCCGTAACAAACAAAGGAATGAAAAAGTTTATAAAATCTGACCTAACATAATAAAGTAAATCTGACTGATGGCATATTTTATATAAATACCCATATACACAATTTCTATTCACTCAATATAAATAACCTTTTTTTCACGTTCTTAAGTTTCATAAAGCTGATTATCTGTTAGGTTGCAAAGAAAATGCTAATGAATTTCCAAAAGTACAAGTTGTATAAAACAATATATTCTGATTCCAATGCAACAAAAGAGAAAAAAAACAAAAAAACTTACATAATTCTTGCTTCAAAGTGAAAATCCAAACTAAAATTGCTGACTATACAGAAAATTATTAAAATACTATATATCAGAACCAACAAGAAAAGCTAACATAGTGTTCAGAGGAATAATCATTGCCTTAAATACTTTTAATTTAAGAAAAGGACAAAAAAAGTAAAAATAAATGAAATCCATTTTGAGAAATTAATAAAACAAAGTCAACTAAAGATAATGAGAGAGCAAATAAAGATAAAAAGAAAAAAAAGAACAGGAATTAGAAGATAGAAGGCAATAGAGTAGCACAGAGCAGAGAGTTCATTCACATCCAGAAAAAAAATGACATCTACAAATCAATAAATAAGAAACAACCTGATACAAAAAAGAAATGTAAAGAATTCAGTTACTTAAAAGAAAGAATCCAAATGACTGATAAATATATGAGAGTTTACAGCCACTTTGAAAAACTGCAAGTATTTTTCAATAAAACAACCAATAGGAAAAAAAAGAGAAATGAAACACACACACACACACACACACACACACACATACTCCAAAAAGGAATGTATAAGAATGTTCCTATCAGCATTACTCATAATAACCCACATATCCATCAACAAAGGATGGATAATTTTTGGTGTATTCACACAATAGAATATCATAAAGCAATCAAAATTAGTGAATTACTGCTACATGCAACAATATCTGAATCTCCTATTTGAATCCCACAGAGATGCCAGAGACAAAAATACACATACTATAGGATTTGATTTATATGAAGAATATAAACAAGCAAAACTAATATATGGTACTGTAAGTCAGAACAGTGGTTGCTTTGAGTAACTTGGGGTGGAGAGAGGATTAGGGGCTATGAAATGTGTTCCTAGGCTACTAGTTACATAGGAGTTCACTTTACTATAACTTAGTTGAGATACAAGCTTTTGATATATGCATTTGTCAACAGCTTGTTATACTACAATTTTACATTTGTTTTAAAGACAAAACTTCAGGCGCTCCTGGATGGTTGTCGGTTGAGTGTCTGACTTCGATCTCATGGTTCATGAATTTGAGCCCCGTATCCGGCTCTGTGCTGACAGCTCAGAGCCTGGAGCCTGCTTCAGATTCTGTGTCTCCCTCTCTCTCCCCCTCCCCCACTTGCACTCTGTCTCTGTCTCTCTTTCCAAAAAATAAACATTAAAAAAAATTTTAAAGAAAACTTGTCAAAAAAATTTTTTTATCTGCTTAATAATGTTTATTTCTATTGTGTTAGGCTGAATCATGGCGTTTGTTACAGCAGCTAAAACTATCCTAATACAGAACCTTAAAGGTCATTGACATTAATTTTATAGTCATATGAACTGTAGCCTGGAAAACTAAGGGACTTACCTAATGTCCGAGGACTAAACTCTAATAGGAAGTGATACCCACTTACTAAGCAAACAATTTCACATGATAGAAGCTACCCTAAAATTGCTCCTGAAATTACCCACATGTCTTCCTGAAAACCTTGGTCACTGAGTTTGGCATATAACACATTTTGAAAAATACTTACCCCAAGATGAAAACTTCATTAGCTAATCCTAGGTCCTTGGCTACCCCCAAAACCCTGTGTATATTGTGCAACTTTATTCAACTATTAGCATCAAAATGGACTGGACTGTGATTAAGTCAAATTATGCCCTAGGTCTCTATAAAGTAATATGAAAGGAAGGCTACTTTAAAATAAAGATGTCTAGACAAAAAAAAAGTCAAATATATGAACAAAGAAAATCACTTGTTTTACTCACCCATCAAAAACAAACCACATAATCTTAATCCTTGAAGAGAACTTGGTAGCATTTCTGGGTGTTTCTCTCCCAATAAAAATCTCAGCCACACCTCGGCAGCTGTCTTGGGTTTTCAACATAAGTGAGACACCCACTGGAATCAGAGAGTGAGAGAATCCCAACCCCCTGCCATCTTCCCCAGCTAGGGCCAGTGTTTTGGAATATGCGAGTCAAGTGCCAAGTACTCCAGGTAAGAACTGGTCTCAAACAAGGAAAACTCAGCAGACTGGGTCTGTAGCACAGTGATCAAGTGAGACATCCCACACTCCATTTTTCCACCCTCTGTTTCCTTGTACCTTCCTGTTATAAAACTGAACTGTGTCCCTCTAAAATTTATATGTTGAAGCCCGAATCCCCAATGTAATGTATTTGGAGAATAAGGCTTTTTAGAGGTCATTAAAGGTTCAAAAATGATAAGAGTGATTCCTAATCTGATAGCACTAATGCCCTAATAAGAAGAGGAAGAGACACCAGAGATTTCTTTCTCCTTCCTTGTACAGAGGAAAGGCCATGTGAACACACAGGAAGAAGGTGGCTGTCTGCAAGTCAAGAAGGGAGTTCTCACTAGAAATCAGATCAGCCAGTACTTCATCATGGATCATGATCAAAGTTCTCATCTCCAGAACTGTGAGAAAGTAAATGTCTGTTAAATTACCCAGTCTACAATATTTTGTTTTAGCAGCCTGAGCAGACTAACACTCTTGCCAATCTCGACAAGCATGTGGTTTCCAGACTATCTCCAGGCAAATGGTATTTTGTTTTAGCAGCTTGAGCAGACTAACACACTTGCCCATCTCAACAAGTATATTGTTGCTAGATCATATCCAGGAAAAATCCTCATTTGGTTGCATTTGCATTTTCAGAGGGAGCACTAAGAGACCCACAGTTCTTCAGGAACCAAGAAGTTTGATCCCTAATGGTGAAATTCCAGGCACCATGACAGACCCTGCAAGGAATCCTATGTAGGAAATGGACTGGTAATTTGGGATGGGGATAGGTCCTCAAGTGTCCAGCTAAGAAGTGTAGAATTTATTTCAAACAATGATGAGTCACTGAAAGTTTGAGAAGGAGGTATCATGACTAAAGCTTTACTTCAGGGAGATGAAAATCCTTTCCACTGCTGGCAGAGTTATTATTACTATTAATTTTAGTGACTTTTATAATAGCTAGCATTTATTGAACACTTATTCTTTGCCAAGCACTCTATATGCATTATCTCTATTTAATTAAGTATGAGAAAATGTGAGAAAGACATTGAAATGGACCAAAAAGATTGCTGATTTTTTTTCAATAGAAAACTAAGCATACTCTGGCTTATAAGTTTTTTTTAGCTATTCTATTACTCTGTAAAACATATAAAACCGATAACAAAGCAAATAAATTTGTCAATTGAAATGCAAATGAAACGCAGCCAGTCAAATGCAACTGACTATTGCGTTGTGGATCAACTTGGTTTGCACCTATGTTTAAATTCATTTGGGCATTCCTTATTACCTATATGTGTGATTCTTTGAATTCTCCTTTAAGCCAGTTGAATCATCTTAGAGTCTCCCTTGCTAATTAACTAGTTATATAAAATCTTTGACATATATTCATTTTACATTCATATGTCCTAATTTTACCTCCTAATAACTCTCAGAATTCTGTGAAATTGGCACTATTATTATCTCCCAGCTAATGGATAAAAAAAGCAAAGCTTCAAGAAGGAAGGTGACCTGCCAAGGCCACTGAGCAGCCAGAAAACTAGGATTAGGATGGAAGACTACTTGCCTTTTCAGACCACCAGATTGTCACCTTCACATATGACCCCTGCAGCTGATCTCTCAAGACTTCCCTTTCATCTCTCTGCTGAGGGAGAAGTCCCTCTGCTATACCATATTGTTCTACCGCTCACAACATTCCCACCATTGTTTCAACTATCTGATCAAATTATCACTGTAAACCAGTAGTGGAGATGTAATACCAAGAATTGATGCTCTGTGACTAGGTTTGGGAAAACAATCTCCGTCTTTTCTGTGTAACCTGTCAACCACCACCTTTTGGACATATGTAGGTGGGGGTGGCTGTGGACCAGGGGGAATGGACAGCAGATGTGACCATTTACTCTAATAGATTAACACTGGCCACCACCATAAACTGAGACTTTGCTTCTAATAATGGCATTGGAACTATTAAAGACATTGTTCATGATGGTGATTCATAATCACTGACTTTGACATAGCCCCAGTACCACAGATTTATAAAAGTACTGTCAGCCTTCCGTAATGAAATCATGATTACAGTGACAATTCCTGAGAAGTATTTAACACTGTACATTTTAAGCCCTTTCATATCTATTATTATTAAACAGCCTTGGGAAATAGGCCAAATTTGTATTAAGAAGAAATTAATGTTCATACAGGTGAAGTGCCTTGCCCAAAATCAGCCAGTAAGATACTGCAAAAACAGCATTCTCTTAATTCAGATGAAGTCTCTCTTCACTACCCCAAACCACCCCTCTTCCATCCCATCTTTCTTCCCATTCACACACACAAGATCACCCATACATAGTATTAAACTGGGCCTGTCTCAACAGGTCAGAACACATAGCCTCTCAGTGGTTCCTTCTACCTCCCACACTCCCACCCTTAATCCTTAATCCTACTGCTCTAGGTGAATTCCCCCACCTCCTTTAAGGCTTACAGGTCCTGTCTTTCACTATCCTGGACTAGTTAAGTCCTTTCACTTGCTCCCATAGTGCCCTACACTTCCCCCATGAGAGGATTTGTCATAGTAATAAGTTGTAAGTTCTGTAAAGGCAGAAACATGGCACGTGTAAGATGATCAACCCATGCCTACTGAATGTTGAGAGATCCCAGATGTTGCCTCAGAACAGGTTTAATCTCAGGTTACACCCAGGTCTTCTCCTTAGAAACTCATTTGTAAGTCAACAGCTGGGCTTGAACATGGCTTTTTAGTGAAATTGAGCCAGCAAGTCTTCTAAATTCCCAACAAGCTATGTTTTCTCTAAGAAGCCACAAAATCTCCATCTCAGGACCAGCATTTCCCCAGGTTCAAATATATCCCAAAGAGCAAATTAAACTCTTCAGAAAACAGTTTTTCCAGATTGCAGCCACCTAAGGAGCCACTTAAGCCTTCAGGGAAGTCAGAGGATCAACATTTTGCCCTTGGCTGTGTCACTAGTGAAATGGGATGCATCATACCTCCTGCCTTGGCTGGGAGGGACCATAAATTTGACCTAAATTCTCTCTCCTGCCTCTGAGATCTGGCTTCTGACTACCCAAATCATTCCAAGTCTTCAGGAAATATGGCTTTTATTGAATTCTTCCTAGGTGCTAGATCTGTCCTGGGTCCTCAGCACTTGAGGTGTACCAAATCATTTAATCCTTGCAACAATCTTATGAGGTAGGCACTATTATCATCCCACTTTTACAGATGTGAAATGGAGGCAAAGAAAGGCTAAAAACCTACTCAGGTCACACACCTATTAAGAAGTAGGGTGGACATTTGCAGCAACATGGATGGAACTGGAAGGTATTATGCTGAGTGAAATACATCAGAGAAGGACAGATATCCTAATGTTTTCACTCATATGTGTGTCCTGAGAAACTTAACAGAAGAATACGGCAGAAGGGAAGGGGAAAAAATAGTTACAAACAGAGAGGGAGGGAGGCAAACCACAAGAGACTATTAAATACAGAGAACAAATTAAGTGGATGGTGGGGGGAGAGAGGGAAAATGGGTGATGGAGATTGAGGAATGAGCATGAGGAATGAGGGTGATGGAGATTGAGGAATGCTTACTGGGATGAGCACTGGGTGTTATATGTAAATGATGAACCACAGGAATCTACCCCCAAAACCAAGGGCACACTTAACACACTGTAGGTTAGTCAATTTGACAAGAAATTATATTAAAGAAAAAAAGTAGGGCTGAGAACTCTGGCTTTAAGGATCAATACAAGCCCCACCAGTTTAGGGCCATGCCACCCAAGAAGCCTATGGGACCACCCCATCCCAGGTACAAATACTTTCCTCCTCATCCCAGGTACAAATCCTTTATCCTTCGCTTAAGTCCTCTAGCAATTATTATTAACACAGTTCATTTGGTAATTAATTCCCCTTCTAGTGTTCTTGTATGGAAGTCAAGGCCAAAAATGCTGTCACCTCTCCTGCCCTCAGTCCCAAATGGGGTCTTCACCATGCACAGTATTTGATCTTCACAGAGGGAATGTAGTAGGTACAAGTTCAAGGGAAGATGGGCCAGATATTCAATAGGAGAGCTGGATCATTACGGGCTAAGAGAACACTTGCCACTCAGCAGAAGAGGCTTGCTATATTTCCTAAGGAAAATCTCTACAAAATCATCAGCAAGTTAGCTCAGCTCTGAGAAGAAAGAGACCACTCATGGTTTTTAGTGATGAAACCAGAGCGAGCGAGCAAGAGAGCAAGAAAGAGAGCGAGAAACACGAAAGCAAAACAGAAGATAACTTGCCCTCCATTACTAGAACAAGAGTCCTGAAACACCATTAGGAGGCAGTAGAACAAGGTTAAGCTTTGGACTCCAGAGCCTATGCCCTCATCTACATTTGATAAATGCTTCATAATTGATGATGTGGAGATGACAAATCTCTATCCTGTTAGGCTGATTCTTCTGCAGAAATCAATAGTCTGTCAGGGGAAATCCTTTTGGGCAAAAGCTGTTTAATCATCTTCATTACCATCATCATTATTATCATGATAGATTGCATTTATTGAATTCTCATGTGCAAGGCACTGTATATGAATTATCTCATCCTCCTATACTAGAAAAGGTTTATTAAATATTGGGTGGCACAAAACAAATGAATTTTTTTTTTTTGAAATATCAAACCAAGCCAGCACCTGTCCTCAGGTAGTTTTATTTCAGGCAGACCAGCAAAGGACCCACAAAAAGTAGAACAAAACTTCCATTATACATAACATTGAAAACAAGGTTTCTACATAAATGATAGTGATTTATAATGGCCTAGGGAGTAGATTCAAATTGGTTCTCAGCTACTCACTGTGTGAGTACAAGTGTGACTACAAGTGAGTTACCTAATCTCTCTGAGCCTCAGTTTCCCCAAAAATAAAATAGGCAGCTCACCAGAGCTGTGATGATCAATATGAACAACATCTGAAACCACCTCACATGCTCAGCTCCCAGGAAAGGCCTGCTCCTCTTCCCCATGTAGGTATCCAGCATTTACCTCTTTACATGCCAATACATTGTTGACCAATTCTTAGCAAAATCTAAAGTTCTTCCCTGACTTCTTAAACAGGAAAAAAAAAAAGTACGTATTTTAAACATTTCTTGATAACCCTAATCTTGATATTGATTTTATTCATCTTAGCCTATTTTTTTAATGTTTATTTATTTTTGAGAGACAGAGACAGAGCTAGAGTTGGGGAGGGCCAGAGAGAGGGAAACACAGAATCCAAAGCAGACTCTAGGCTCTGAGCTGTCAGCACAGAGCCTGATGCAGGGCTCAAACCCACAAACCAGGAGATAAAGAGCTGAGCCCAAGTCAGATGCTTAACTGACTGAGCCACCCCAGCTCACCCGTCTTCACCTAGTCTTGATATCGATTTTTCTATGGTATCATAATCAAGATGTAAGACTATCCGCTTCTACACCGAGTAGTCTCCAAATGTTGATTCTGCCATCTTTTCAGGAACTTCTCAGACCGTCAACAACAGATTTTTGTGTACTCATTTTGTATCCTGCAAACTTACTCTAGTGGTCTCTTCTAACAGTTTTCTGGGGGACTCTCTAGAGTTATCTATATATAATATCATGTCATCTGCAAATAGGGACCATTTTACATCTTCCTTTCCAATTTGGATACCTTTTATTTCTTTTACTTGCCTAATTGCTGTTACTAGGACTTTCAAGATCATGCAACTTACAATTTTTATTGTCCCTTGGGCCTGCATTAATTACTCAATTCTTAAGCCTTTGGGGGATGGGGAGGTGGAGATCGAGTACAAGAATAAAGAGAGTTTTCTGATAATTCCCCTTTTTTCTTATGCTCCCAAATACATGGCATGGACCCTTGCAGCTGAAAGTGAAGTATAGCTCTAAAGTAACTGTTCTCCCTTTCAATGGCATTCAAGTCCTGGCTGAAATCCAAAGCAAGGAGAGGTTTGGGGTTTTTTTGTTTGTTTTATTTAATTCCTCATTTTTCCTCTTTCCCTATGCAAATAAAACCCATGCTTGTAGGTCCAGTTGAAATCATGCCTTGCCATGGAGCTTTCCCTGACCAGCCCAGTGTATGCTGACTGGTCCTCCTTTGGACACACAACTCTCACTCTTCATGCCATTCAGCTCAGTTACTCATCTAGCTCCTTGAGATTACCTTGGCAAGGTTACCTCCAAATGGTATTTAATTCTTCAAGTGGAACCTTTCCTCATTGTTCCCCACTCCCTTGAACCACATATAGAACTTATGCTGCCTGCAAATTTTACTGTTAATTTTCAGTCATAACTTTGTAGGATTTCTCTAACCACCCCCATCTCCACAATCTATTTTTAAGTAATTAAAACTCAGGGATTTCTGGCTCAGGGTGTACAGAAGGGCACACGTGGGTGGTTACACCCTGGGCAAAGAGGATTCCCCCAACTTCTATCACACACATACACCCCCACGTGGTGACCATAACCAAAGGGGAACTTGCTGGCAGCTGAAAAGCTCTTGCCTCCAACTGGCCTCCTGTCTCCGGGGTACAATTATTCAGCTGGTTTGGGTGCACAACTAACTCTGAATCAAAATAAAACTCCAGGCTTCTAGAGTGTGAAGAGCTAATAAATCCTTAGTGAATAAGACTTTCTAAATTGAGTTTCTTTTTATGAGGCAATCCATGAGCACTTCTGGCTTTTTCTACTGGAGCAGCAAACTGCAACTATAAATATTAACAAGATGGTAGGCAGGGCTGGAGATATAGGGGCAGAAAAATTGGGAATCCAAGATGGCTCCTAAACAGAATGGCCCAGTTTACTGGGGTTCCTTCTCACTGCCCCTTGTTCACTAATCCAGGTTGTTTTTAGGGAAATGTAGTTTCAACAAAGACCGTGCACTCTGCTGGAACAGGACAGCATCTCATTGTGCTAAAACCATGGGAGCATAAATATTATTAATTCCATGGTTGATTGGCAATTCTGTTGTTGAATCTGTCCCTAAGACAGATTCTCCCACTACATGGGCTGCCTGTGGAGTGGTGTGTGTGCGCCCACACATGCGTGTGTGTTGCCAATTTGTGTTTTTATTGGTTTCTGTTGGTTTGTTTTAGTGTATAAACACAGGGCATTTGAACTTTTAAAGAGTTCAAATAATTTAATGATCGCATTTCAAATAACTCATTTGGCAATGGTTTTATATATTCAAGTGAAAAGAGAGGTAAAGAGGAAAAAGGAAGAAAGACCTAAGGCCAGTAACATAGCAAGTTTAGAATCAAGAGCTGAGTGTTTGAGTACCAAGTACTATTTTTCTGGAGGTTTCCACAAAATAATTTCACAAAAGTAATGGCTATAGAAAGATGGTTATGTGCCACATGGTTTACATGAATTATGTCAATTATGTTGATATTACTCCCACATTATAGATGTGACGACTAAGGTCCAGAAGACAAGCTATCTTACTCCAAGTTTTACAACTTGCAATTTAACTGTGGAGATTGAAAGCTAGGTTACCTCATTCCAGGGATGGGGTTAACTCCTGTGTAGTGTTATTTTCCACTGCCAGGAATCAACACACCTAACCACAGAGGTTCTGAAGCAGTTTCTAAGCCTCTTCAGAGTTCTATACTGAGGCCCTCAGAGAGTAGAGCACTCTTCTAGGCAGTGTCTGCAATGCAGGGGGAGATTTTTGGCAATGAGAACATCCCCTGGGATTTGCCTTTCCCAGGAGTCAAGCAACCTGCACTTGTCCTTGGGCCTTGCCCCCCAAGAGTTGCAAAAGCTCAGCCCACCCATAAGATTTTTAAGGTAGATTCCACACCCAGCATGGAACCCAACATGGGGCTTGAACTCATGACCCTGAGAGATCAAGGCTCCCCGAAGATTTAATTTTAAATAATTTCTACACCCAACCTGGGGCTCGAACTCACAACCCCAAGATCAAGGGTTGCACATTCCACAGGTGAGCAGCCAGGTGCCCCACTCAACACATTTTTATACTCAACTTCAACAGGACACAGTGACATAATTCACAAGGGGCTGTGATAAGAACAAGTCAGGGCCATGAAGGAGGATGTGCTCTGGAGGTTCCAAAGTGTGAGTAGAAGTGACAGCATCCCAGGAAACCTCATCCTGCTCTTGGGTTAGCACTCTGCTCTTGCCAAGTGCCTGTGGGTTGTGGATTTGGGCTGAAGCTGATCTAAGGATTATATCCCATCACTAAGGATCATCAAAGCCTCAGCCAAAGGATTCTATTACCACAGGAGACAGTGGGTACCCTTTCCTCCATCCACTTATCCCATCCTGCCCTTCTCACCTTTGCCCTTTTTGACTGTGACACCCCCAAACCCTACTGCTTTGTGATTAGTGTGGTAGGTACCATCATACCAATTGCTGTCGAGTCTCCAGTGTCTCCACTCAGCCAAAGCAGCACACTTGAAGAATGACAGCCAGATTCAGATGGATCATGCATAAGCTATTAGAACAGTGTTTTCTGCTACAGTTTTGATGAAAGTGCCATAGAGATCATAGATATTAGGATATCAAAGGAAGTGGATGGCAGACCTCCCAAGCAAACATACATAGTTTAAGAATTTACAAAGGGAATGAGGAAGAACCTGGCCCATGATGCATGGACCCCTCAAAAAAAAAAAAAAAAAAATCACAGCTACAAAATTGGGTTAGACAAGAATTTTTTTCCCCTGCTTTAAATTTCTTTATTTAATTTTATTTTTTTATTTTATTTTTTTATTTTTTAAAACTTACATCCAAATTAGCCTATAGTGAAACAATGATTTCAGGAGTAGATTCCTTAATGCCCCTTACCCATTTAGCCCATCCACCCTCCCATAACCCCTCCAGCAACCCTCAGTTTGTTCTCCTTATTTATGAGTCTCTTCTGTTTTGTCCCCCTCCCTGTTTTTATATTATTTTTGTTTCCCTTCCCTTATGTTCATCTGTTTTGTCTCTTAAAGTCCTCATAGGAGTCAAGTCCTATCATTTTGGGTAAGACAAGAATTTTTAAAGAGAAGCTGGTTGAGAGATTTCTTTAGAGAGGGGTTGTGGGCTGCAATTCCCCGCCCACTTTCTGTTCAGGGATAGGGATGTGCTACTTCTAACAACTCACTAGAGAAGAGCTCTAAGGCAGCCACTGAGGATACTCCAAAGTGTGATTTCTCCAACTGGGGGATGCTAAAGACAGGTTCCTGACTCACTTCGGGAAAGATTATGATGACTGCAGACTGAGGCAAGATGCCTGCCCAGGAAATTTTGAGGTCAAGAAAAGAGCAACTACTTGTTGAGGGCTGAGAGAGGCTGGTACTTTGGGATAAGCTTGTACTTCCAAGAAATGCAGCTCTCCCATGAGCTACATGTGTCCCACTCAACAAAAAGTGACATAAGGTCATTGTGGGCCCTGAGAGGTATGCTTGTAAGGATGGAGAGACCTCAGCTGAAAGATGCTGAAGGTGTACCCAGTGTCTGGGAGCCAGGAAAGAATCCAAGGGAATACCCTACATAATAGGACAAGGAGAGGGGCCCAGCAGGGAAAACTCAAAGAGTGCACTGAGTCCTCAAAGAAATTTCTCTGACCACTTTCCAGGCCCAGAAAGAATTCAGCCAATGAAAACCAGCTATTACCTCCCTTCTCAAACCAATCCCCAGGGGATCAAAATAGCCAAGAGAGGTTGAGGGAGAGAGAAGAAGCATAAGGAAAGGTCCCCATTCCCACTTGAAGACTTCCAGGGTATGGCAGGTCCAATCATGGGGCTGGGAGCAGGGAAATATTTCATGTTGGTCTAGTTTGGAATTTTAATTCTTATTTTGAACTAGGTATTTGATTCCCTGAATTCAGTTATGTAACTGATAGAGTCCATTGGACAGTATTTCCTAAGGATGAACATAAAAGCCACACAGCCTGCCATAATATTCCTCCAAGGACAGAGAAACATCTTCCCACTGAATTAAGTCTAAATGCAGACGATGTCATGTTCTCTTTCCAACATAAGTCTTGTTTCTTCCACATACTGGTTCTCAATCAAAATGAATACATGCACAATCAGGTTCTCTTGGACAATTAGAACAAAATGATCCAGTGGGTTCTTTCTACATTTCAAACAAGGTCTTTTATCCTTCATTACCCTCCACCCCCCATCTCCTGGTATCCTGACCATCAGCACACCACCTGAGAGCCACCTCCTGAAGATCATTCATAGAGATAGTTCCCACCTGGGAGGTCAAGAGGGACACTGAAGACTCATCTCCCCATTATGCTTTCAAACTCCTTTTGGAATCTGCTGAAATGGTTTCCAGGAACGCTCTGGCTCCTAAAATCTCTCTCCTTCGTTGTAGAAATTTCATCATTCCTTTGTCATCACCACATGTTAAGATTAAAATATTCTGAGAAGGGTCAGGCATTTTATGTTCATCACTCACACCTTACTGTGAAGTTTTAGATTTCTCAGTTTGAACTTACACTCCTTTTTGATAAGCAGACATTTTATGCATGACTATTTAACATTATCACAACTTAACTATCATGACTGAAACCAATCAAAGTAATTATAAAATTAAATACACTTTTGAAAGAAAAAAAACACTCCTCAGAAATTCAGATTCTTCCATCTCCTCCCATTCCTGACAAGTAACATTTCATTGTTCATCTATAAAGGTGTTGCAGAATGCCAGCTGGAGATCAGAGCAGGGAGAAGGGACCTTTGAAACCAAGCAGTCTAGTACCTCTTAACAAGCTGCATAAAACTGAGCAGATCCCTTATCTTCTCTGTGCCTATTTTCTCATCTGTAAAAATGGGATAAAAAATAAAACACCCTGAATGTCTGCTGTGAAGCTTGAACCATCACCAGAAAATGTGTCAAGCACAACAGCACATTGCACGTATGAGGTGTTTCATATCATTTTCAGCAATTTGTATGAGGGACCACATAAGCTTCACCTGTACACTCTTGCATCCCAGGAGAAATAAGAGAGGCATTAAGGACATCAAAAGATATACCATGAGGTGAGCTCAGATTTTCCCCAGGAGCATTCATGATCGTGTAGAACTGCTGCCATCTGCCTGGAGTGGCAGACCTGACAGCATCTGCCAGAGGGCAGTGGCTCCTGAACAGAGCTGCTTCACCTTTACTGTCTTGAGATTTTAGGACACAGTTAGTCGAAAGAACCTGGCGTAACCCAAGCCCCACCTCATCCAGGTTAACCCTCACAACAAGGGATTGGGAGGGAAGCCAAAGGTACTGGGTCACGGAGAGGAGGAAAGAGTCATAGAGAGAGGAAACCAGAAATCTCCCAAAAATGATCTTTGTAGGTTTCACAGTCCTGCCCAGCCTCTCCCCTCCCATTGCCACTGCCCCCTACCCCCATCAACCGGACGCACACAGAATCAATTTGAGTCACACAAAGCCAGTCTTGTCACACTCCAGGTTAGGAACTGACAGGCATGTTATCTGCACCCAGCTATTCGCAAGCACTAACAGGAAGGCTTCCTGCGATCTCAGCCGTCTTCCTCTATCAAACAACCCCAGGCAGCAGCCGCAGCTACCCCACCGGGAGGCATCTGCCAGGCTCTGGATAAGCCTGGTCCTGCTGGAACATTCCTGTGCCTGGATTGGAGTCTGTCACCCAAACTGCTTAGGGTTCCAGAAGTAAGGTCTCCTCCTTACTGGGGAGGGAGAGGTTGGGGCTAGGGAGATGCAGAGCCCAGTAGTGGCAGCTCATCACCTGATACCCCTACACTGAGAAAACAAGCCTGATCCTCAGCTTTCCAGGAGGTGCTGTCTGTTCAGGGAAGCCAGACCCATTACTCCAATACTCTGCTCCAATAGAAAAGGGGGAATCCAGGGGCACTTTCTCAGCCTAGCAGTGAAACCCAGCCTCTCTCCTCACTCCCTTGTTCCCAACCACCGCAGAGAGCCCCTCTCTCCCCACTTCAGTGAAGAGAGAAGATTCCACATTCCACCTCTGCCCCATGCCTACCATACCCAGCACCACAACAGATACTATCTTATTTAAGGCAAGGTAGGCATTTTTTATATTATTATAAAGCCTTTCAACACAGACAGAATTACATATATTTTACTTTGGGGAAAAGTGAAGGTTATCGATGTTAAATAACATGCCTAAAATCCCAAGTTTAGCAAGCAATAAATGAGAATTTTAACCAAATTTGCTTGCTTGCAAAGTCATCACTCTTTATTACAACAACAAAATATCCTTATACCAATATAAAAAAAAAGAATGTGGGTGACCATGGTTCCCAAATACAAAACAAGTGACACCCATTCCTCTCCTCATACCCAGGAAGGCTCTCTGAATTAACAGCACCAAGCTTTGATGCCATATGTAAGGACTGGGGAACTCAAACTGCCAGCCCCAGGGACACAGATAAACAATGAAAATGCTCACCCTTCCCCAGGACACAGCCATTGCTGGGAAATAGCACCTGAGCGCATCTCATAGCCTACCGTGCATCCAGGGTGGCAATACAGCTTTTCTTGCTAATGGAACGTGAGCAGAAGTGATATCCACCAAACAAGAGCGGAGGTTTTTAAGAAGTAAATGCAGCCTCTTTTCTGTTCCTTTCCCCCTTTTTATGGTCAAAAGGAGAGGATGCCAACAGGTGCTGGTGGTTTGCTACCTTAGCTACAAATTAGAATCACCTGAGACTCATTTAAAAAAATCCCACCGTGAAGGCTACACCAGTTAAATCAGAATCTCTAGAGTAGGAACCAAACATGGGTTTTTAAAGCTCCACAGGTGATGCAGATGGTCAGCCAAGTGTGAGAACCAGTCTCTAGGGGGATGTTGAGGCCACAAGATAGAACAAACCTTCATCTCTAAACAGTGCAAGAAAACCCACCCAGTGAAAATAAATACATGCATTTGACTGTTAATGAGTAAGAATAAACTTTTAATATTATAAGCTACTAATACTTTGAGGTTTCATTTCTTACAGTAGCCAGTATTACTATGGTATAGCCCATTAGGAATCCAGACTTAATGGAAGGTTTTACTTTTTATTCCAGAGAAAAACTCAAGACGTTCTTTGCAGTTACTATCTGCTTTGCCATGGGATTGGGCTCAATCCTTGATGTCTGCAAACTAAGAAGCACCTGTGTCTATCCAGAGGCCCATGTGGTCAAGCTACACTATGCTAAAACAGAAACATGCAACAAGCAGTACTCACATCCCTACAGCACAAATTGCTTAGAAAACTTTCTCGTGCATTATTTTGTTTTACACTGATAAGACCTCTAGGAGGAGGAACTCTTCCTAAGTGATATAATGATACCATTTACAGATGGAGAAACTGTGACCCAGAAAGGGAAATTGACTTGCCCTAAACTTACATGGCCGTTGAGTGGAACAGCCAGAACCAGAGCTCAGTTTTGAAATTTATCCACTGTGCCCTAAAATTCTGACCTGTTCTTTGGAATGCCCAAGACAGAAGACAGGAACTAACTTGCTATGCAGAGGGCCAATGTTTGCACTTGCCTGAAAACCCTGTATGGTGTAGATCCTGGAAGGAGGGATTATGTACAAACTTTATACAGACCCCCATGGACAGAAACAGGGCAAGTCTACAAGCTCTAATATAAGGTACAAAGCCAGCAAGACTCAAAGCCCATAACTGAAGCACTGTCCTCCCTGTCAGGTCAAGCATTGCTGTTATCCAAAGTCTTTTGCTAAAATCCTAGGGCCCCCTGGCATCCAAGGGTAATGAGTTTCAGAAGCTTCCTCCCAACCTTCAGTAGAAGAGACTTTGGAAAGCATGTGAAAACTTATTAAAAAAAAAAAAACAGAAACAAAAACAAATGAGGTCTCCATGGGCTGGGATTGCAGCCCATGCTATTAGACCACAATATGGTGCCGAGTGGAGGATATGTGGCAAATAAAAGGGGTCTAAGTTTACATAAGGAGAAAGCTCATGGTCATAGTCATGTCCCTGGTGATATCAATGATGTCAGTGTGGTCCATGCCCCACTAGGCTTAAACAGCAACAGGATCCCAGTGAAATTCATTCCCTTTAGCAATATAATCTGTTCACACTGCTTACTGGACTATGCTCTAGCTCTCTACACAGGTCACTGGGACCAAGAACATGCCTTGGGAGGTGCCCTCAAAGGATTTATGTAAATTATTCCCAGTCTCCCAGGCCCCTAGTAAAATAATTCAGAGGTGACCTTAAAGGCAGCTGTTATAGAGCCACCACTTTACACAACGATGATGACACCATTCCCATCAGACTCTACATTAATGAATGGTATCCCCTAGAGTTTTGTAGTGCATAGTTTGCACAGCAAAATACTTCCAGCCTTACCCTTCCTCCTTATCCTTTCTGCAGGATGTAAGATTATTCTAATAGACAGGAATTTACTCACATATCAGGTGGAAACACTAAATGAAAAATTAGGCAACATCTCAGAAGAAAAGGGAGCTGTCCTCTCCATTCACCCCAGGTAACATTCTTAGATACTCCATATTGAAATTGAGTTACTAGGTCACAAATCTGTTCACCTTGCCAGATTATAAGATCCTCAAGGTCAGATACTCTACCCTACCTCAGCACCTGGCATGGAATCTCATATTTAGTAGATGCTCAAAATACCTTTGCTGACACACAGATGGATGAGTGAGTAGATGCATTTGTTAACAAATATATTGAGTGCCCAATCCATACCAAGCAGTGTTCTAGGCACAGGAGATACAACAGTAAATAAAACTGGGAAAAATTCTATCCCTGCCCATATGGAGCTTACATTCTAAAAACTGAGTGAATGAATATAGGAGTAAAAGCACTGAATAAATGTAGGCCTTAAGGAGATGTCTGTATGAAATGGTTGACAGCTACTGAGTGCTAACCACATGTCAAGGACTGATTCCTCATAATCTAAAAGATAGTTTGATGAACCCTGTTTGAGAGTATGGCTATAGAATTATACTTTCAGAGTCATGGTCAACTCTGCCACTTGCTAACTCTGTGACCTTGGGGAATTACTTAGCCCCTCTGAGCCTCAGATTCCTCAGCTACCAAATGAGAATAACACAGCTGTTGTAAGGATTAAATGATATAATTCCCATAGAGATCACTTAGACTGGTTTCTGGCACACTCTAAGCATCCATAGGTAAATAGCCATTATTATTATTCCATTTAACTCTCCCATCAGCCCTATGAGATAAGTACCATCAGCATTTTGGTAATGCAGAAATAGAGGCTTAGATGAGTAAAAATAAAAGTTACCTAATATCACACAGATGGAAATTGGAAAAGCCAGATTCAAATCAAGCCTATTCAATTCCAAAGTCCATGCTATGAACCATAATGACTTGTACAAAGACCAGCCTTGCCAGAGTAAGCATCACAAAGGGCCTGGAAGGGCTCTGGGAAGAGTCTCTACCCAAAATATTTCCCCATGAGCCAACACAGTGTCTGTGAGCCTTTGGAGGGGCTCTTTCTATAAAGTAAGCTCTGCAAGCCCATTCTATAAAGTAAGCACTCCCCCAACCCCCCCCCCACCCTACAACTAATCAACAGGTAGCCAGCTATAAAAAGATCATCAGATAATGAAATTCTGGGGTTACTGACTTTATCCTAAGTTTTGTTTTGTCTGGGGGGTTTGGACTGGAAACCAAGGCATCATCTGGGAAGATCAGGCTTAGGCAGGAGCTAGATTGAGCTGGGAGCAGGAGGGCTCAAGAGAAACGGTTACAGAAGGAAAAATTACCACAAGGGTACTACAGGTTGTGGGGTGTCATACTTTTATATAATCTGGAGCAGAAGGAAAAGGAGGTAGATATGGTGAGGTGTTGGCGCTACTGGGTCTCATATGGGGCAGACTCAATGCAAATGTGGCCCTTACAAAATTGCCCCTCAGCTCCCTCCTCATAAAGAGAGAAGAGGTGAGTCTTCTACCCTGC
The DNA here is from genome assembly GCF_024362965.1 of Panthera pardus. Lineage (NCBI taxonomy): Eukaryota > Metazoa > Chordata > Mammalia > Carnivora > Felidae > Panthera > Panthera pardus. The sequence goes on along the minus strand of NW_026526821.1, from coordinate 67,551,549 downwards.
TGTATTCACAAAGCATCCTGACCTTCCATTTCTGGTGTAGCAGGACAGGAACCAATGGCACAAGTGAGATGGAGAATGAGCTGGCCCAACCCTCATCCCCACCAAAGAGAGGACAATGTAGGCCCCAAAATCCCAAGAAGTCTGAGCTACAGTGGACCACTGATTTAACTCCACAGAGAGAAGGAGAAGAGAAAAGGTGAAAAGATAGAGGAGAAAAGAGGAAAGAAGAAAGGAATAGAGAAGGACCTCCTGCCCTCCCAGACCTAAGTAACAGGTCAGGCAGAATTTTATCCTTCTGTTCCTTTGGATGACTTCACTCCTGCACATTTTCCCTATTATCCCTTTCAGGATCTGGAATGAAAACTATCCACAAAGCAGCTCATTCCCTACATTCCCCAAACTAGACTCTCACTGTTCATAGATCATCCACCCATATTAAGGGTATCAATCACTGTATTTTCTATGGACAAGGAAATGATCAAGTTGTAGACTCAGGGGACAAAAAAGTAAGGATGGAATTGCTGAGGGAGAGAAAAAAGGTGGGAATGCCTAAATCTCACTGCTAAGGCTTATAAAACATTTTGAGTGCTGACATCTGATTTCTGAAGGCTCTTCAGCATCATTTCCCCAGGGGCTGCAGACGTAAGGGGAAAAGGTCTAAAGATCAGTTTCAGGGTGTAATGATGCTTGCCAATTTTGTTCCAAATAAAATCTTCTTTAATATTAACTGGGTGTTACGATTATCAGCAGTGCTAAAAAGTCTCTGTTCTTTAGCCCATCCTAAAAAAGCCATTCAATAAATATTGAAGAGGTTATGGGTGGGTGGGCAGACAGATGATGATGGATGGATGCATGGATGCATGGATGCATGGAGAGGCAGATGTGTATGAATGGATCAGTGGATGGATGAGTAGGTAAAAGAATAAGTGGATCGCTATACCACATATAAAGATTCATCCTTTGCTTTCAGACAGAGGTACTTTTAAATAGTGGTTGTTAGGAATTAGTGTATAACATTGGAAATGATACAATAACTAATGTAGCTTTTATGTCACTGGAGCATATTTAGACTAACCCAGCAGCTGCATGTAAGGACTCAATAGTTTCTCATTGAGACACATTTTTCAGATATTCTTTTACCCTCTCTATATCCCTTCCATTGGATATCTAATTTTCTCCCACAGAAAACACCACCTGCTGGAAGAGAACTCCAACACCCCCACCCCCAAATCTAACTTCTGTCCTGATCTCCCATTCTTTCTCCAGCCGCCTGCTCTGTATGTTCATCTGGATATTTGAATCTTAACATGCCCACGTGAATGTTGATACCTCCGCTCCCCACCTCAATCCAGCTCCCTTATCTAACTCCTCTATTTCTAAAGACTTAGTGTCTCCATTCTCCAAATTTTTAATAATAAACTTAAAATCAGTTTTTATTATTTCCATCCCTCCATATCTGATCAATCACTCTGTCATTTTATCTCACTATTATAAAAGGCCTTTTGAAAATGCTTCCAGCCTGATTTCTCCTCTCTACAATCAGTGCTGTGCACATATTTTTTCATTCATTTATTCATTAATGCTACTCAAAGTATTCATGCCTCTATTTTGTCAGTGCTGAGCTCTGCATTGGGGATTCAAAGATGAATAAAACACAGTCACTGACCTGAAGTATCTCAAACTCTCAGTAAATACTTCATAAAGTAATACATTGACTATATCCCTTCCTCAAAAATTTTGGCAGCTCCTTATTGTCTGGGATCCATAATCATTGCCCAAAATCTGTCTTGTCCTTAGCCTTGGAGGCTAGTTTTTAGTGCAAATTCAATTCAGTGCTTACAGAATAATTACTGTGAGTTGTAACCAGCCATATTGGAGCCTGGGCTCCTGCCCTATCCCTTCTCTTCTCAGAATTATGATGCTGAGACCTAGGATGCTGACTTGGGGCTCAAGGAAATAGCAGAACTGGCTAAAATTAAAATATTGGTGGTAAATCAGACAGTTACCTGGAGCCAGGAATGCTGATGCTGAGAGAGCAGAAAAAAAAGAAGACTGATAATAATAGTAAAAATATGCTCCTGGAATATAAGAAATCAAGAAGTTCAACCCCAAGTTAGCAGTTCTGGCACTGGTGAACCACTCTGGGCACAGACCCTAAAAATGCTAAATGGCTCCTAGGATGACCTCCATGATCAATCCTGCCTAACATTCCCACTGATAGGAGCCACAAAGGAAAATTCTCAATTTAAAAAAACATGCATGAATGGAAAGAAGAAGAAGAAGAAGAAAAAGAAGGAGGAGGAGGAGGAAGAGGAGGAAGAGGAAGATGAGGGGGAGGAGGAGGAGAAAGGATAGCAGGAAGGAAAAGAAAGGGAAGAAAAGGAAAAGAAGGAAGAAAGGGGGAAAAGCTGACACCATATGAAGCCTTAGTTAAGTAGAGAGGTAAACTGGATCTTTTCAGAGGGAGAATTTCCTGTCTCTACAAAAAGCACTCTCTCTCTACCAGTCTGAAACTCAAACCCTACAAATCTTAAGACTGAGGGATACAGAGGGAGGGAAAAACAAAAAAGAGACATAGTAGAAAATATGAACCATGACAGGCTGAAGCCCTATTCTCCTCCACACTCTGGATTTTCGAAGGACTTTGGGGCAGGAGATTCTCCAAGGGCTGTGACTGAGGCAATCCACAGGAAGGAGGAGGGACCAACTTCAACACATAGAAAATTTAGAGATGGGCAGCAGAGGCTTGGTGCATGCCCTTCCTGAATGGAGCACAAGGGCCAGGCCCAGGTAGAGACCAACTTATGTGATTTCAGTCATAGGAACGTAGAATGTAGAACTAGAAAAGATCTTTGCATTGTATCTGAGGAACCAGAAGCTGATGAGTTCTGACGGGTGAGGAATGGAACCCCAGCCTGATTGCCTGAGGCTTTCGAAATAGTCATTTCATTATTTTCCTCCATTCTGGATTGTCTTCCATAAAGAGATTAATCTAAGAGAGTAATTTACTTAATCTTCTTTAAAATCTAAATATTACCAACAGGCTTGGGTTTGTTGGCCCTTTATCTCTTTAAGATATTTTTACTCCAATCAGATGCTGTTAAATTGTTATTCCCTGGTTCCGGGAGAGATTGAGGATTCTCACTATAGATTTAGTCTCCTGAGTACCTGAAGAAGAGAAAGGACAGAAATAAAGGGGCCCAAAGATCATGGGCTTGAGAGAAAGATTGCTGCTGGATCCCAAAGATGTCTCTGACTCTCTCTGAACTCCAGATTTCTCTTTTATAAGTTAGAACTCACCTACCTTGCCAGATTGTTAAAAAATTTAATTAACACAATGTACCTTACTACTTCTCTTCCATTCTTTTCTCTACTTGGTTTGAGAGTTTCCCTCAAGCCAGTCCCAGAGGATTTTTGACCATCTTGTTGTCCATCAAATATTGACTAGACTACCCAATGACAGTGAAGGAGATAGATTTAAATTTGTTTTTCCTTCCTAGCTGTAATTTCTCTCTTGGGAAATATGAAGAAAGAAAAAGAGGAGGCTAAAGATCTATATTATCTGTTAAGTTGGTAATGGAACAGTGATGGAGTATTCCACAGCCAATAGGCTACTACTTTCATGATCGGTCCTTATTGCTGGAAGATGCCTTCTGCCTCAACCCAGCCTTCTCTCCTAGGAGGTTCTTTGACCTCCAGGCTCTGTCACTGACTTGCTAGACAGTCTTCAGCAACTTATTTATCCTCTTGGAACTCCTCTTCCCAATGTGTAAAATGAAGACAGTAATACATCCCCATTCTCCATGGAGCCCACCACACACAGTGGTCACAAAGATCACACCAGACAATATATTTTAAAGCTAAAAATGCTTTACAAGCATAAAACCTGATAAATATAATTTTTATTTGGATGGCTTTAGAGAAGTAATGAAAACAATTTGTGGGGAGGATACTGACTTCAAGAGGAGCCTGCCCTTTATGAGCTGAGCTTTATGAGAAAAGGGTGACCAGGGGCAAATCCCACCCCATGTCCTGAGAAACTGCTCTGTTTCTCCCTGTGCCTGGAAGAATCAGGAGGATAAGAGGAAATATGTATATTTACAACCTAAGCAAAGAGAAAAATGCCACCCTAAAACTGAGGGGGGGGGATAATATAAAAAAACAATACAGAATGTCCTATAACCACAGAAACAATAACAACGCTAAAACAGAAATAGCTTATTAAGTTAAAACAACAGTAAATCTGTCAGCACAGGCCATACAAACTCTCATCTTATGATAGTAAAAAGCTTCTTCCAGGCCTATTGTCTTATACTTTCATTAAACTACAGTTTTATAAGCTAAATTATTGCCGATTCTCGTTCAATTCCCAAAATGAAATCTAGTTAAACTCTTAATTTGGGAGATACATGTTTTGCAAGGGACAGATCCTTAATGGACACTCCCCAAAGCCTGACAAGTTGGGAATTCAGGGAACCAAGGCATAGATGGGCTGAGCTCAAGAGTTTGGACTTGGAACCCAATCCAGATGTGGCCACTTGTGACCTAACAGAGGGGACTGTCCCCATGCACCTTCTGACCAAGGAATAATGGAACAAGGAAACTGATATTTCCCTGCTCCAGCTAAGAGGGTTCATATCTCAGGGGAAGTTTAAGTTCAAATGAGCCAACTCTATTCCCTTAATAGCAAGTTAGGTCTATAGTCTCCACAAGTCCCCATGCCCACCCAGCACTATATACATTAGCAGCACATAACTGAAGGATTTTAGTATGCCCCTGCTGTTTAAACCTAGGTTCTGAGCCACTTACCTCACCCCATTCCTAGACTGACATGCTCTCAAATCTTCTTGTCTCTAAGTGGACTGCTTACTTGTTTTGTTGTTTGTTCCCAACTTGATACTGACTATAATTAATGTTTTTCCATTATCATATTTTGGGGTTTTCCTTCCAGCAATTCCACCTCCGTGGCCAGTGCAACTCCAGGAGCCTCTGTTGGACTCTGCTCCCTGACAAATGGGTCCTCCTGCTCCCAGGATTATCTAGGTCTTATCGGGGGAGGGGGTACTTTAGTGCCTACGCAACAGAGGAGGTGGTAAAAGGGGGGAGTTGGCAGAGATTAGAGTATTGTGAGGGATCTCAGTGATGCATGTTGCCCCAGGCCCTTAGTACGATGGAGAATTGTGTATTCAGAAAGTTAATATAAAGGAGCACACTTTGGATAAAGTTATCTAAATCCTGTTTGGCTATGACAGTCTGGACTTTTACTGATACCTGGTGGACAAGCATTTTTGTGGCAGTGTCTCAGGAAAACATTCTTGTTTTCACTGCTACCCACATATCCAGTTTTATAAGTTAACTTGTTTCCACTACTTGAGAATGGCCAAGGATGAGCTTAAGTACTTGATATTGCCATGTTATTTTCCACACCACTTAGCATCCCATACAACCACCACCAACCCCTCTTCCACATATCCAAACCCCAGCCCTAGACTCACTTCCTCCTCCCCAGTTTCCCACTTCACCCACACATAAGCCAAATGTTCTCACTCTGGCCCCATCCCCCTTTCCTCCACCTCCGACTCCCCTGCCCCCTCCACTGTAGGCTTGGCTCTATCTTTCCCTTCTGAATTGACTTTGCCTGCAGAGCAAACTTCTCCCATCCTTCACAGCTCTAATTAAATCTCACCTCTTCCTTGGAGCCTTTCTTGGTTCCCCCACGTTGAAAGTAATCTCTCCAACTTTGCTTCTAGTCCCATTGTAGTATTTATCCTTGTCTACCTAGTATAACTGGGTGAATTACTGAGGAAGAAAGTAACTGGTGTAAACATGGTTTTCCCCATATCCACCTAAGGATAAAAGGAGCCAACACTGCTTTTTTTTCCAAGATCCAGGTTAGTCTTTGCACACACATGCATGTGCACACACACAGAATTTGTATTTCAGGCCCACTGAAGAAGACTGAGCTGGGGTTGCTGAAGAGGAGGCATGGCTATGAGTGCTGAGAGGGGAGAAGGAGAAGCCACTGGCTTGAGGAGACAAGTTTCCTTTGAGACAGGGGCTAAGGAGAGACGCCAGTGGCCTCACAGACAGGCAGAGCCTTGGATGGGTGGGGATAGGAGGTTGGAGGCTGTTGGATGGCAGGCTGCAGTATAAGAGGAGCATCTCAGTGACTTCCCCCAGAGCATGAGGACTGGGAGACAGAGGGACAGGATCACTCCCTACAGGGCCACTGTGAAGGCAAATGGGTAGTGAGAAGATGGAAACACCATGGCCTGAAGACCTGGCCCCTCCTCAGCGTGTAGTACCAGGATTCATCTGCATATAAAGTATACCCCAATAATGATTGAGACTTAATTTCCCACCAAATAGGCAGATGGAGACTCATAGCAGATAAAATTTAATCTGGAAAAGTAAATGATTATGGCGTGGATTAGATTAAAAATTCATACCTGCTACATTTGTGTTAAATCACTCATGGGCATGCTTGCCTTCCCAACTGCACTGAGAACCCCTGGAATTGCGGTCTTTTCCTTCCTCATCCTACCCTTCCTCACCTCACCTCAAGCTTTCCTGGTCTAAATTACTGAAAGCAGTCCCCGAGGTGGCAAAATAAAAACTAAAGGAAATGATGCCATTTCACTGGCAGTTTGCAATCCACAACCGTAAAAAGCGAGTGACTAGGTCATCTTTCCATAAATCCCCAATTCTGCTGGAAAAGCAGACAAAGGCAGCTGGGGAGCCAGACTACAGCTTTGTTTTTGCAACTCTTTCCATTGCAGTGCCCTTTATATATGCAGCCCGGGTGGAATGCATCATAAAAGGTGACATTTTATCACAGCAGTTTGTAAATTTTACAGAAGCAGTCTCCCTGTAAATCATCCAGCTTATTCCCTCGCTGACTTTATTACAGCAAATCCAGTCATGGATAAACTGTATGCCAGTTTACTTGAAATTTATCTTTTTTATTCAAGCTGAACTGAGTCCTTTTAATATTCTTCTCTCTCCTAATGATAAGGCATAATGATAACCTTATTTTCTATTCAGACAGCTTTAAGGACGCTCATTTCTCTGGAAATGCAGTTCCTATTCAGGGCCTCTTTTCCAAAGCCATTTCAAATTTGTGTGTTGTGGCAGAAAAAGTGGGTACCTCCCTGCACCAGGTTTTTTAAGTCCCTGGAACCTACGTGTATTTTTATTCTTCATTTTCCCACAGCGTGTCTGCTTTCCTCAGGCCCAGGGCTGCACCGAGACCTCCTTCTACCCACCTAGCCCACCTACCTGGAGTCCTGTCCTCCAGTTCATATATTAGGGATAACACAACTAGAAGCTCATCCACCCATCCCCCTGTGCTGTCCATTACATGTGGCTACTGAGTACTTGCAATGTGGCTAGTCCAAACCAAAATGTATGTGTAAAATACACGTCTAAATACACCAAAGATTTAGCACACATACAAAAAATAAAATAAAGTATTCATTAATAATTTTTGTATTCATAATCTGTTGAAATAATACTACTTTGGATGTATTAGGTTAATAACAAATATTAAAATTAATTTTACCTGTTTCCTTTGACTTTCTTAATGTGGCTACTAGAAAACTTAAATGACATTTGTGGTTTGTACCATATTACTATCAGACTGTGCTGTTGTTGGCACATCCTCTCTCCTTGCTAGACTGAAGTCTCACCGTCTCCAGGGAGGCTTCTCTGCCCTCCCTCATCACAATATTCTCTTCCTCCTTTGGCTTCTACTTCACTTAAAGTGGAGATGCCATCATTTAGCAGGTGATTGCTAATTTTGCAATCCCAACTCCAGGTTTCTCCAGATAGACCCTGAGGCTCATGAGCATAGGAAGAGTACTTTTGAGTGACTTGAATTCCCTTGATAGTTGATAGTTCTTAGTGCACAGTAGGGTGCTCAAAGAATACATAAGTGAAAAGATGGAGAACAGACAGTTCTTAAACCTCATGGATCTAGTAGTCAGGAACATAGCTACTTACTAGATTACAATCTTCTTGATATGAGGGTTCCTGCCCTGATTATCTTCATACAGAGCCTAACTGAATGCTGCAAACAAACAAACAAAAAAATGATAAAAAGGGACTAAATTGGCTCAGATCATATTGTAGCAGCAGAGGAACCCAACCCAAGGTGAAGGGTTTTCATCAAGCCAAGGAACCAAAGGCAGACCCAGAATTGGGCTCCCAGGATAGTGGTCACAGCCACAGATTGTCTCCCTGACTAACAGGACACCTGCTTTCTCTCTTCTACAGACCATTATGCACACCTCTACCCAGCACGTGAGGCTATTTCCTGGGATTTGCCATCTACCTGTATATGCCATTTGGCTGAAAGCTAAACACCCCAGTCAGGAGAGCAATGAATAAATATTAGAAAAAGGCTTTCACCGCTATTGGGTTCTGAAACAGAGAATTACACAGTCTGAATAATTCAGAGAAAATGACAGAGCAGGCCAGGAACCTTGTGAACTTGCCAACATGCTTCCATATACAAGTGTCTTGTCTTCCAAACAGCTCTCATCAACTAGAACCAAGCTGACCACATGCCCCTGGCTGTCTTTTCTACTGCACACCTTGGTTGAAAGCACTGTGTGGTCATTCAGGGTCTGTGGCCTGCCTTAGGTGTGATGTTCACTTCCTAGCCAGTAGACCTCAGATACCTTGATCTTAGTGTGGTGGACAGAATGAGGGGATAGGAGGGTGAATTCCAGCTCTTCTGCTTATTATCAGAAAGATTCATTCCTCTATAATCTCAGTTTTCTCAGCTATAAAACGGAAAAGAAAAAAAATCCTGCATCTGAGTAATATGCTCAGAAAATCAGTTCCTTTTCTGGATTTCTGGATTCTTTTTCTAGGTAAACAGCATTTGTAGAGACTTACAGGTATGCACACACATACCTGATGTCCAAAAGTTATCTCAACCCTTCCTTCTTAAAGTGTGAGCCATGGGCCAGCAGTATTGGTATAACTTGGGAGTTTGTCTGTCAGAAATACAATTTCTCGGGTCCTTCCCCAGACCCACTGAATTGGGTTCATCAGGTATGTCTTGTATGTATTAAACTTTGTGAGGCCCTTCTTGAGAAAGCAGACTGGAATTGGAAGGGGGACATAGTGAAGAGGCTTGGGGGCATGTGTTAATCCTGAATTTATGGTATCAGAATAAAACCCACAACCATGGCTTTCTTGGCAACCTGCTTAAATCTAAGAGGCCCTTAAGAACTAAGGCACTAGGCTAACCAAGCCACAGACCAGGGTGATCCACTGTGTCCAACTGCAATCTGACCTTAAAATAGGTGAGCCCTGGGCCTCAAGGGGTGATAGTCTCCTGGCCAGTAAATCAGGTCATACTCTTCATTCTGCATAGAATGGATGTCAGGTTTCAGAATTTGCTCAGATAAGAAGAGGTGCTTACCCTACAACTAGAAAGAATGGGAGCCTGGTTGATGAACTAGCTCTTAAAGTGTGGGAAGGAATTCATAAAGGTAGAAAGGAAAGGAGGAGGGGGTGCCTGGGTGGCTCAGTCATTTGAGCATCTGACTTCAGCTCAGGTCATGATCTCACAGTTCATCGGTTTGAGCCCCACGTCGGGCTCTGTGCTGAGAACTCAGAGCCTGGTGCTTGCTTCTGATTCTGTCTCCATCTCTCTCTGCCCCTTCCTCTCTAGCACACTGCCTCTCTCTCTCTCTCTCTCTCTCTCTCTCTCTCAAATATAAAAAATAAACATTAAAAAAAAAAAGAAAGGAAAGGAAGGAGGTCACGCCAAGAACAGGAGAATATATGAATAAAGGCCATAAAGAGAGAGACAATGTGGAGGGAAAAAGCCAATGACGAGAAGACCAGTTATGTCCAAGCAGAGGATTAAAGATGGAGAATTTTTTTTTAATTTTTTTTCAACGTTTTTTATTTATATTTGGGACAGAGAGAGACAGAGCATGAACGGGGGAGGGGCAGAGAGAGAGGGAGACACAGAATCGGAAACAGGCTCCAGGCTCCGAGCCATCAGCCCAGAGCCTGACGCGGGGCTCGAACTCACGGACCGCGAGATCGTGACCTGGCTGAAGTCGGACGCTTAACCGACTGCGCCACCCAGGCGCCCCAAAGATGGAGAATTTTAAAAGGGGGCAGGTAGTGAAGAACCTTAAATGACAAGCCAAGAGGTTTAGATTTTACACTGTAGTTCATGAGAGGCCACAGATGTTTATGTGTTTTTGGTTTTTGATTATTTATTTGTTTATGGGAAAGATGTTGCCTACATATATGCTGAAAGATAATTCTCCATGAATCTGGAGTTTATATATACCTTAAACTATCTCTTCACGAAATTGTTTGAATAGCAAACATCCTCAGAAACTAGAAATAGTGTATCTCTTCATATTAGAGGAAAGATTTGTTTCCTGGCCAATATAGTAAAGCTTAAAGATCCTTCCCCAGAGACATTCCGGGGTAGTAAAGATTAAGATGTCTTCTTCTCAGCCTAGAGAAGATTGGCTTACTTTCCAGAGAAAAAGTAAGGTCTCTCTTTTTGGCAGTGAGGCACTGGCAGGTTGCCAAGACCCTATATAAGATTAGAACCTCCCTATTGTGGGGCCCCTCTCCTATGATGCACCCTACCACATGTGCAGTTACCATCTGACCCTCACCATATCACCATGCAAAGACTGGGACTTGAAGAATTGGTGCTAAGTAGCTGTAGCCTTTGCTGTATATAATGAACTATGTTCATCTCTGACTCTGAGGCCTCCTGTTTTCTGTTAGTATAGATACACACACACACACTCACTCACACATACACACACATACCACACCACACCATGGCAGGATAACTTGTTAGCTGGCATGTAGAATAAAATCTCAGACCCTTCACAATTTCTGATTTAACAATATAGTGGGCTTAAAATAATCAAATTAAAAACACAAAACTGTTGATCCAGTGTAGACAAAGTATATGATGTCCCTGTTCACCAAAACCAGATGATAACAGAATTAATTTGATGTTCTTCTACAGGCAATGGCTAAACTTTCTGACCATGGTTCTCATATGGTCAACAAAATTCAGGGTTAGGAAACCTCTTGTTGCCACAGCATGAGTCTGAGCAATTCAGCACTGTGCAGAGATGCAAAACTGAACAGGCTTTCCCAATACCAGGAAAGTAAGAGGATTTTTTTTTTAATTATAAATGAGAAATTTTAGCATGACATGGAACAGTAGGAATGGGAATTAAGATAGTTGGGGCTTCAGAGATGCAGTCCATTTAGAAATGACATCTAACCTTAAATAACTGCATGTGAAGACACTGAAAAATCTCCTTAATTGATATTAGAATGTATTATTCAATTTTTAAAAATCCTAAGGCAGTTTAGTATGGGATGCAAATTGCAATGAACATATACAAGAAACAAAAAAATAGAGTATTAAAAGAAGAGAAGCTGAATAGAAACTAAAAATGTCTAGAATTTATTTTTCATTTCTTAACAAGGAGAGATAAGGTAATAAAAAGAAATCACACTGTATCATGATTATAGTTGGCCTATAAGTTATACTTAAGTTAATTCCTCTGGAAATTATAAATCCATCCCACAGAGTGGATTCAGTCATCCAAAATAAATCCTTTTATCATCCTTATCAAATCCCAAGGAAAAGCACTCTTTCAACCAATTGTAAGACAAAGTTCCTGAAGCAGATTAACAAACCCAACCATTTCAGTTAAGAGTTACCGAATGGTAACCACTAAAAGCTGAAGACATAAAAAAAGCATATTTGCAAGCACATGATACCTAAGTACTTATAGACCATGGTTCTGGCTTTACCACCCAGCCTGCTCTAACCAAAGCCACCAAACCATCTCCCTTCATAGGGTAAAAAAATTACTTGACACTAATGTCTCTCTCTCACCAACAACCACCAATGATTCCACCCTAATAACCTCCCCACTTTATTTCATCTCAAGTCCAAGACCACCACGCCACACACTGCATAAGGCAAAGACAATTCACCCTATGTTTTTAATCTCCATCCCAAATTTTCATAATTCATCCAAGAAAGCTTTGTTTTAGTTCACCAAGTGCAGTGCTTGCCTCCTCCTATCTTTCCTCAAGGAAAAGGAGCTACTGAGAAGCATCAACATCCAGATCTCCTCCAGGAAAAGTGTCATTGTGAAAAAGGGGCTGCTCTCCTCTGAGAGATATATCAATAAGGGTAGATGGTGTCCCCAACTCCGTTAGGTCCTCAAGGACCACGCTAGTGTGATTAGAAAGGGCACTCAATTGGAAGTCAAGAAATTTGCATTCTAAAAATAGCCCTGTTGCTAGCTAACCTTGAACCTTAGGCAAACTGCTTGACCTTTCTGGGCTTCAGTTTCATCTGTAAAATGAGGTGTTTCATCAAATACCAGTTTTCAAAAGCTACACCTGCATGAGTAAAAGGAGTAGTGACCTAGATAGAGAAAATTAAAGGAAAAAAATCTCCCAAACACCCAAATAATAATAGAGAATAAAACCTAACACAAAGATATGCTTTATATTTTTCTTTGCCCTTTTCCATACACTCTGTCCATTTGACCTTACTAAATATACAAACGGTACCACTTTTTAAATACATATCCTAGGTGAGGAAACAGAAAAATCACTGGCCAATGATAGAATTGGCACCAGAATTAAGTATGCTAACTCCCAGCCTAGGACATTTCATCTACCTTTTAGGTGATGCCCTCAGGTTGTAAGGAAGGGGGTCATTAGAAGCCATATGGCTTCAATAAATCTTAAATGGTTTTCTCTTCCACCAAGATGGCAGCTACACCCAAATCATAGAACATGCTGTTCTTTAGAATGGAAAAGGGGCAAGAGATTACCGTTGAAGTTTTCTTGGTGCTCTCTGGAGGACAGTTGTTGCAAACCCATTTGAAAAAACCTAGGGATCTCGCAAATCTGGAGCATTTCCATCATCATGGAACTCTCATTTTACTTTGTCAAAAGATAAAAATATAATGTATCAAATATTTGGATGCAAATGAAATGCATACAAAAAACCTGGAAAATTCATCAAACTCTAATTCGAAAGACTGATAATGTGACTATAATGTTATTCATGTATTGCTATTCTGGAGTTCCCTTTCCAGAATTCAAATCATTCTTTCTAAGACAACTTCTATTTTGTGTAATCTGAGATTGATTCTGGGGTCATAGTTACTTTAAAAAAATATTTGATTTGAAAATAAAATACAAGGTTATTACTACCTAAAGGGGGGGGGATGTGTTGTTAATAATTTACAGGAATAAAAAACATCCATTCAACCATGGGGTAAGACAAACGTCTGAAACGATCTGTGTGTAGATTTGGCATAACTTTTGTACAAAGTAGAATAAGGACTCTAAAGTGGCACTGCATATTCAAGTCTCTAATTAGAAGATGTAGTTACTTAATTACATATTGTTAGTACCTGATTACATAGATTTGTACTAATTTTGTAATTGTGTTTAATTACATTAATTAAGCCAGTAATCAACCCACAAAAATACAAAGAATTTTTTATGAAGAAAATCCTTAGCCAACCGGATTATACTTAGCAAGAAATAACCTTAAAAGCAAAGCTGTTTCTCATACTTGTCCCACCCACAACCTCCTGACCTGTAACTACTGCCCTAAAGTGGGTCTCTACACAGATGCACTCCCACTGTACACTCAGTCAAGGGAGAGAAACTGTGACTTAAGCTATGAAAGAAAACTTTGAGATGTACTCAAACTCTTTGTCTTTACAATAAGGGAAACTGAGCCCCAAATAGATTATCCAACTTGTCTGAAATTACACAAATAGTGAATGTCAGAAATAGACTTGAAACCCACTTCTCCAAATTCCCAGTTCAGTGTCCTTTCCCTTCACCAGGCCTTCATACAGGAAGCCATGGGATGCCTCGGGTATGGAATTTGGGATTCTCTGAGGCCAGGGCAATTGAAGATACTAATCTGAACACATGAGGTCCAAGATCTTCTTTTCTCTCAACTCAGCATTATCCACCTGGGATTGGGTTTGGCAACCCAAATTCCAAGGAGTTGTGCCTTAATTAGGCAGGAATTTTTATTTCCCCTATATAACATAAAACTCAGAGAAGATAGAGGAGAGCTCCACATAGATTATCTGGACCCAGGCACCTCTAGCTTTGTGCTCTGCCATTCTTAGTCTGAGAACCTTGTTCTCATTCTCTCCCAATGGCCGCATTATCTCCATTCACGATTTCTGCATTCTAAGCAACAGGAGGAAGTAAAAGAGGAGAAAAGAAGGAGTGGTGCTTATATTAAGGAAGTAGAGCTTACCCAGAAACCTTCAGTTTACTTCTCATGAGCCAGAACTTTGTCACATCGATGGTACTAGCTGCAACCTAGGTTGGGAAATGAGGTTCTTTAGCTGAGCACATGCCCCTGAGCACAAACCAAGGTTCTGTTAGTAGAAAAGAGAGTATGAATATTGCTAGGAGACCAGCAGTGTCTGCCACATTTGATCAGTCTGTCCTTGGGAGTGTTAGATATACAGAAAGGAAACAAAGATATAGAGATGCTAAATTTGGTTAAAAATTTTAAAAGATACTATGTTAGGACTCAGAGAAGCTGGGCTGGGCTTCAATTTCCTCATCTGAAAAATGAGAGGGTTGGACAGGGCAGTGATTGATGGGGTTTGGGGGTATTTGTGGGGGTTCAGAGCCAACAGCCAAGAAAGAATCCTTGAAGATGTCTTGGTGCAAAAAGATGATTTTATTAAAGCACAGGGACAGGACCCATAGGCAGGAAGAGTTGCACTGGGCTTGTGCAAAGTGACTGCTTATATAGTGTGGAATTGGGGGAGGTAAAGTCAAGAGGAAGTTTCTTAAAGGGATTTCCATACACGCTAAAGATGATTTACAGATTACTGGATGCCTACCAACTGTCAAGCTAAGATTGTTTTTCCCTCTAGCAAAGCATTATCATGAAGATAGTAGGGAGTTCCTGGAGATTAGGCTATTGATGAGATATTTGTAAACTGATGGAGACTATCAGTTGAACCACTTGTTTTCTGCCTTTCCTTTGTTCTTGGGCAGCCAGGAGTACCTGAAGAATACCACACATGCCCCACCTGGAGAGGAGGGTTTGTGCTAGCTTGTGCTTGGTCCTCAGCTTGCCTTATAGTCTCTAATCAGTGATATCCAAACTTTTTTTAGCACAGAACCCATCTTGCAAAGAGACTCTTGTGCAGAACCCTAATTATGAAACAGATCACAGGAGAGCTGCTTCTCTCTTGGCAACAGTAGGTGGGGAAACAGGAGGGAGGCTGTGGTGGGCACCGCCATTTGTTACCCAGATTCCCCTTTAAGGAAGGACTTGTTGCCACAGCTGCTGGGTATGAGGGCAACAGACTGCATTTAGCTCTCAGACTTTTGGGCACTGCCTCAGTTGGAAAGAGTCCTCTCGAGCAAGATTAAATTCCTTCTGGGGGAAGGAATTTCCCACACCCTCCCACAAGTACTGATCCAAGGGTGCTCCTTAATAAACATCCTCCCTTTTACACTCTATCTCTATATTGGCTTCTGGGGAAACTCACCTTGCTATAATGAGATCCCAGTGTGAAAACCATTTAGTTGATTCCTTCCAAAGTTTAAATGCAACAGTGCTGGGAATCAAACCAGGGAGGACTGAAGTGTGGAAGTACAGGGAGTTCAGGGACAACTGGAAGTTGAGTTGCTTCATCTGGGGAACACATCGTGGGGAAGATGAATGAGAGCAAAGAAATGGAGGAGCAAGAAATATCAGGATACACCTGCAAGAAAAAAACAAGTGGAACAAACATCATTTTGATTGTAGGTTCTATTGTCAGATTTAAACAACTGCTATCCTACTCTATTAAAAATGGATATTGGCAGGAATATATATAATCTAACTTCTTCACTAAATAGCAGTCCATTTCCTCTTAGATACTTATCAAGTCTCCAGGGAGGGTTTCTCCAAGAAGTAGTGTCTTTGGGAGGCCTTTGATGAACTTACATTGCATTGTACATATATATTTATGGCCTGCTTCCTTCTTTGGAGAGGACAATCAAGAGTACTGGTGGAAATCTCACCTCTGATCAGCCAGAGAAAGTCACTTCCTGAGACTCCTAACCTTTGTTGTATGTAATGAGTTGGATGCTGAAATTGGTCCTTCTAAGAAATAGGCCCCCCTGTCCTCATCCCTGGCCAGGAAGAAATTGCAGGATAGTGTGCAACCTGAGGCTGGGAGGGTACAGATGGTTCTTCTAATGGATGCCTTCCAAAAAGTGCTACTTTGAATCAGTGTTATGGAACCTGGTCTGGATCACCTGGTGGAAGAACCAAGTGGCACTCAGAGATCTTGGAAAGCAGGAGGTTTATCTCATACCTGCGGGCTCAGAGGAGATCACTCTCCAGGGATCTGAGCTCCGAGCCCTAGCAGAGAGAACAATTTATAGTCTGTTACTTCCACATTCCACATTAGCACAGGCTAATGTGGGGTAGGAAAAAGAACCCAGAAGGGGAGTCTTCAGTCAGGGACTGAAATGTCCCTATCAGTCCTGTCGGCCATCTTATAACAGATTTTTCCCTATCAATAGAATCTCAAGGATGGGAAGGACTTTAACAATCACCTGGAGAATCACAACCATCCTTCCCTGACCTGACTCCATCTCTGCTAACAGCTTTCCCAGCTGGATATTAGCAGCACTGGAAATGCACCAAGGCAACCCTATCTCACCTTTGCAAAGGTCGGTTTATCAGAATGTCCTTGCTTATAATAATCCCAAATCTGTATTCTCATAGTTCCCACACATTGGGGCTAAAATAATTCAATTACATTATTCACATGAAAATCAAATGTCATTCCACATTCCACGCCTCTTTGAATATTAGTGTAATCCCTTCCTTCTTCCACCTGAAGACTTGCAGTTTGTGCTTAAAACCCAGCTCACAGCCTTCTAGGAATCCAATGATCCTATCACCACCAACATCAGCACCTTGAGGTGTTCCCTGTGCTCTGAGTTCATCCAGTCATCATGGTGCATCAGGCTGCAGTCCCTTCTAGACTATGAGCTCCTTGAAGGCAAGGTCTGTTTCTTTCCTATCAGTATTCCCAGCATACAGCCATATAAGTAAATAAATGTCAAATAAGTAATTTAAAAAAAAAAAGAATGATAAATGTCACCTCTGAGACTTCTTCAGACTCAGCATATTGTAGTCTCCTTTCCCATATTTGGTTGAATTTTCTCACTGCCCCAGAAATTCTCTACAGGCTGCCATGTGAGCCTCCCAGACCCCCAGGTACAGGGACTTTTATCAGTCAAGGGCCCCAACTGCTGCCGCAGAAATTCACTGTCATGTTTGCACTAAGGCCACACTGCCCCCAGGCTGCTCCCAGCCAATGACTTGGGGCCCTTATGGATATTAAATCCTGGAAAACTCAGCATGCTCAGACAGCTAACTTTGGCTAGAGGACTCCCCAAATGCCTCGCCAATCGTTCCTTAGTCAGCATGACAATCTAGAATGCTTCCACTCAACCTGTCTTCCCTCTTTCCTGCAATTGGGTAAGACTTATATTGCACTCTGATGGCTTTCTCAGCCTTTCCTGGCTCTCTCCCTATTATTCTCTCAAGGCATATCCCTTAATAAAATCATTACACATTTAATCCCATATTGGAATCTGCTTTTTAGAAGTCCCAGACTAATATATCCATCCAATTCAACATTTACATCCCTCTTCAAGAGGGTTACCCTCACCTATACCTAACAACTCTGTAGTCAGAAGAACACCACCCAGTCATCTCCTCCTTTATTTTCAGAACTAAGCTTTCATTAATACAACCTACTCACTTCCTTAGCACCTACCTCACACTGTTGACTCATATTAAGTATAGCATCCAGCAGCCTCCTTTTGAATAGGACTAAAATGCTTAGCCCCCAGCCCATTCCAACTCTTGGTTAAGATCCAACACAAATTTCACTTCCTCTAAGAGCTGTCCTGACACATGACTTCCTTCCTTCCTTAACACTCAGCATGTACCTCTATTATGTAACACTACACAAATTTTTCTTTAAACATTTGTCTCCCCAGAACATGACCACTCCAGGGCAAAAAACACATCTTAGTCGTCCTCTAAATCCACACCTACATGGCAGAGGATGATTGTGATTAATGAACAAATGTCATTTCTCTTAATGTAATTTTAAAGCTCCTTGAGGGCAGAGATGAGATTTGTGTTTCTTAATCCCCTACTGTGCCTTGCTCAGATGTTCAATAAGTATGTATTGTATGCAACTGAACTAAAAAGCAATTGGGACACCTCAGTCATGTTAAAATCCCAGGTAAGAAAGGATGCTCAGAGCTAAGGAGCCAGAAGGGAAAGAGAATGAATACGTTGGGCTTTCTTCTACGGGTGGGAGGATCTTATCCCCAGGCTGCCATTCCAGAACCTTCTCCCCAACTCTGATCTGGGTTCCACAGAATAGCCATAATAACCTTTCAAAATAATTTTTCACAATAATCCTTTCAAAAATCAGATAGTATCACTCTTTTGTTCAAACTGCTTTGAAGACTTCACACTGCACTGAGAATAAAACTCCAAACTCAGTTTTAGGGTCACAAGGCCTAAATGATTTGCCTCTGGTCACCTTCCTGACCTTGTCTCATGCCACTGCCTTCCTCAAGTGCCACCATCAAGTGCTCTAACTTCCTTTCAGGTCCTCAAATCCAACCTGTTCTCTCTATTCCCAGAGCCTTCCAACACTACCATCTCTGCCTAGAACCCTTCCTCCTGCATTACTGTCTCCTTTTCCTCTTGCCTCTAACTTAATTGTGCCAATGCATCCCATCACACCTGCAATCTTCCATCACTATGCTTGATTCACTTCCTTCATGGCACCCATCACAATTGACCCATCAATGAATGGTCCATGTTCACTTTTCTCAAGAATAACTTCCTTCTTTCCCCTCAGGACAAGCAGCACCCAGGAGGGCTCTAGAAAAGAGTCTTTCTCCCATCTGAGCCAACACTTTGGCTTTCTCTGGCTCTGCTGACCCTCTCAAACCTGGCCACTCCTCCCTTGATTTATGCTCAAACTTGAAATGTCCATCCAACAGCATCCTCTTTGGGCTCCCTAAACCATCCCAGTATGAATCCCTGTCAACCCCATAAGGCTCTAAAGTATTCATTACCTAAGAAACTTCAGGTCTTCTCCATGCCTTACAGGAGCCAAAGGAGAACTTGTATGGAAAGGGAGGGGGAATATTTGGCAAGGCCTCCTTTCTGCCTAATATTACTGTGCTGTCATTTCTATGCTTCCAAAGCCAACATGTTGGGGCAGGGCACTTTGCTAAACTTCTTCTTCCCAAAGTCCCCTCAGGAAGTGAGGTGTGTGTGGCCCCTCTGGCCTCAGACCCCAAACCTATCCAAGAGCCTCTACATCCACCCTCCAAACCCAAGGTTTGAGCAGAGTTCAGTATTAGCTCTAAACTCATGTGTTCTCTTCTCTAATTCCTCTCCCCAAACACCTCACCAATAGTCCAGAAAGGATTCTTGCCTCCAAAGCTACTCAATCATCATCATGCATTCTCTCCTGTTCTGTGTTTTATGATCAAACACACACACACACACACACACACACACAAATAAAACTCTGTATCACTCATGTATTTTCCTTAATAGTCAAAACTTTTGGAATTTAGAAACAATAGTAACTTTCTCCTCAAGCACCTGACTCTATAAAAACTCAAGATAAGGAGAAACTATATTAGAAAAAAGAAGGTGGGGTGGGAAGTTCACCAAAAAGTTAAGATTAGAGGCAAACTTTGCAGACTGGATGAGACTTTACTAGATAGGCTGATGCAGGCAGACAAATAATCCCATGCAAAGAACAGCTGTGGAGAGGACATGACTAAAATGAACACTGCCACTTGGGGGAGAAGTGGGGAAAGGGATTGGAGAAGCATGGGATGGGTAGATCATAGGAGGCATTAAGAAACTGGCAGAAGATTGTGGAGTTTATGCATAGTCCTGAGTGGACCATGGTAGGTTCTGGAGCAAGGAGGGACATAAGGATAGCACGATCTTAGAAACGTTAATTAGGTGACTCTCTGGAGTGGCCTGAATGAGTCAACCACTCAACTCTTTCAAAAGTGATTGTGGGGGCGCCTGGGTGGCTCAGTCAGTTAAGCATCTGACTTCAGCTCAGGTCATGATCTCGCGGTCCGTGAGTTCAAGCCCCACATCGGGCTCTGGGCTGATGGCTCAGAGCTTGGAGCCTATTTCCGATTCTGTGTCTCCCTCTCTCTCTGCCCCTCCCCCGTTCATGCTCTGTCTCTCTCTGTCTCAAAAATAAATAAATGTTAAAAAAATTTTTTTAAAAAGTGATTGTGAACAAATAGACCATTACACATGTTGGCCCTTGCAAAGAGACCCCTTTGCAAGATACTTTATGCTGAATTTGGTCACTGAACCAGGCAAAAGTTATGTGGGTATGGCTGGTCTATGAAAGAGGGTTTGAACAAGTATGGTATGAAGTAGGAAAAAGAAGAGATGTGGATAAAACTTTGGTATAGATTACACAGATTTTTTTTGAAAATTGAAGAATATTGCTAGTCATAGGTTATTGCTCGCTGTTGGAAGAGTCCTTGCTCCCTTCAGAGTCTAGATTTCAAATTCTCTTTGCCCTGTTGCTAGATTCTCCTTGGCCCACATTTAAAATCACAGGGCTTCCTCACTAAGCCAGCTTCCTCAGCTCATATTTAATGAACTCTAACAACCATCCTCACGATTACTAAGGAAAATGCTTGCCAAGTAGCCCATCCTTACTCTCCCTTAACAAAGGTCCAGCTGTAGAGCTAGCATAAGAAGGCTTTCCCACTGAATTTCCTGAGGTTTGCATAGAAAAACACAGGCTTGCCCACTGGCTTCAAAATGACAGGCCGACTCTGCTATCCACATCCACTGGCTTGCAGGAGCCATCATTTATATGGTTGTCTGATTGCTTGTGAGCACCCAGTCCCACTGCAGACTTTCAGCAGACAGGCTCAGTAAAGGAACATTCATCTCTTATAACAACAGCACCCCCACATGGCTTCATATATTTAAAAGCACTTGCTAATGCAGGTGGTAAAGACTGACCATTTCTTTCCTCCCTGTCTCCTGACATCCTTCATGCTACTGAGAATAGAATCCTCCAGAGCTCTGGGCAACTGAAGGACACTGAGGTGGGTAATCCTCCTGACACATGCCTCCAAGGAGACAGTCATGTGGTACCCAGAGCTGCTTCTAGCATAGATAAATTTGGAAACCAAGGTGTTAATCTGGCTATTTCTTCAGAGCGAGAATGGAGGGAAGCAGAGATGGAAAAAGAGGGCACTAGGGCCCCATGCCTGGAAACAAGGAGCTGGAGGGTTTGTGAGCTGGAGCTAAGACTGCTCAGTTCAGTCCCCTGTCATCCAAAGCTCTGTAACAGGACAGGAGGGGCTTCCTCTTTCTGACACACAAATGGTATTTCATGGACCAAAGGCTACTGAGGTACTTCTCTGCCTAAAGCAAAGCAGATATTCAAGGTATCTCTCACTCTCCACAGCTTCTAGTTAGTTGTCTCTAGTCTTTTGCATTTCCTCAATGTCAAAGCTGGATTTCTTCCTTAGAAAAATAATAAAGAAGCACATCCCTCCACATTAACTTTGTGAATTCTTCCAGGTGGTCAGTCTCCTGGAATGATGCCAGGAGGAACACCCTCTCTCCAGCTTACCCTCTTTTCCTTTTCCCCTGGGTACTGCTAAAATACTGGACAAGGCTTCATTTCACAAAGGTATACTAAAACAATTAGTAGAAAATGTGACATTACACATATTTCTAACATGGAAGATTATGCTGCAAAGACATATGGGAATTCCTAGGATACATCAGCCTTGAAAAGCCATTCCCCTCACTCATATCTGAAACAGGCAGGAGCATACTGTTCCGTGAGTCAGGGCTTTCTTTTAGAAGTGACATCTACCAAGGCTAACTCACCTCTCATAACAGGTTCCTCTCTGCTGTAGCTAGCACCTTCTGATAACTCTATGAGCCATGCCTCCATAAGTGATCTGTTTAGCTGTTTATCTTGGTTCATGATTTTTCATCATTGAACAAGTCCTCTTTCTACAGAATGAGTGGGAGAAATTTAATCCCCTTCACAGGAGTGCTTTCCCTTTTCTCTATCCTTTTCTTCTTCAGTCAGAGTCCCATTATCCACAAGAACCACTAAGATACTTCTCCACAGTCTCCTACTACACCATAAAGCTGTCAATTCCTAGGCATTCTGTAGTCTCTGCTCAAGGCAAAGACATAGGTAGCCATGCTTACCCCACTAGTGCCTTCCCACCCACCCCCTGGCCAAAGTTTATGGGGCCAGAGACGAAATCCTGAACCAGACAACCAAATAGAAGGCTTGCCAGCAACCTATACAAAACATTTCTTATCTCTGAAATTTGAACTAAGAAACATAGAAAAGTCTGCTTGATCATTAGGAGAAGCAAAAGCTAAAAGGATGCCTTAATGTAGAGGTGGGGCCAAGGCACACTGAGGCCAAGTACAAGCCACATAGCTATGAGGCAGAAAAAACTATGAGTAAGAAATAGAGGACCTAGTGACCAAGGGTGGGACAAAGCAGTCATGTAGAGAAAGGCAAAGATGTCCTACAGTGGGAAGGAAACTGACCTTTTGATCACCCTGGGGGGATTTCCATTCCAAATGTAGTCTTATCCTTTTTCTTCTTCATTGGGGCTCTGCTCCTTGTAGCCAGAAGAGCCTTATTACACAGACACAGACACACACACACACACACACACACATACATACATCACTAATATATAACTCCTATATTTTGGTCTTCTAATATCCATATGCTCACACATGTAAATACATTGAAATACACATACAGACTCCTGATTGGACAGATGTATGCATGGAGCTGGTCCCTGTCCCAATAATACTTCACATCCGCTCTAGTTCTTATTTGAATCCAATCTTAACACATAACCCATTGCAACAACACCTTCCCCATCAAGCACATAAGGCACAGGAGACTTCTTAAAGAATTTTAAATTTTTAGTAAGATTTTTGAAATTAATGAGCTCAGGGGGGCCTGGGTATCTCAGTCAGTTAAGTGTCATATTCTTGGTTTCAGCTCAGGTCATGATCTCACGGTTCATGAGTTCAAGCCCCACATTGGGCTCCACGCTGACAGTGCAGTGCCTGCTTGAGATTCTCTCTCTCTCCCTCTCTCTCTGCCCCTCCCCTGCTTATGCTCTCTCTCTCAAAATAAATAAATAAGCTTTAAGAACAAATTAATGAACTCACACACAAGATGTATGCTGCTTATGAGATGCATGTTATATCTCAATAAACAACTTTTTTAAAAAAGAATGAACTCAAAGAGGCCTACAACTCTCAGAAATATCAAAATAGGGGTGCCTGGGTGGCTCAGTCAGTTAAGCTTCTGATTTTGGCTCAGGTCATGATCTCACAGTTCAGTTGTCAAGGTGTGCTGACAGCTCAGAGCCTGGAGACTGCTTATGATTCTGTGTATCCCTCTCTCTCTGCCCACCTTCCCCACTTATGCTCTCTCTTTCAAAAACAAACATTTTTCTTAAATATGTAAAAAAAAAAGAAATATCAAAATAATACCTTATATTCATCTCACATTTTAAACTTTCTTAGGCCACTTCATATTCAGTATGCTAGCAATTCTTGAGATGGGTCAAGTCACCAACATGAGTAAGCCTTGTTTTTAGAACAAAAAAAATCAACTCGCTTGGTATGCTGGTGGCAAATTCCCTTTGCCTCCATCAATCCTAATCTACCAGAAGCATTTTAATTATTTTTCCCTAGATGATCCTAATATTAACACAATTCAACAATGCAGATAGCAACAAATACATTAAATCACCTATTCTTGAGACAGTCGCTTCCTAGTGATGGGACAGATGTCCTGACATCCAGCTCACTGATTTATGCTTAGTATATGTTGAATTGCATGCTTTCTCAGCTGTCTAGGGGGTATATGCAGAACCACCTCTCACCTAGCTGATTCATGGCTTTATGGCTCCTGCTGTAAATATCCCCTGGTATTGGACACCTCAGATGACCAATGACAACTCTGGCAGCTCCACAACCAGTTCCTAAATTCTGCTGTCACCATTGGAACCACTATTCTTGCCAGATCTATGATTCTGCAACATGATACTGATTGAGTATCGGCAGTATGGATAAAGGGGTCATGCATACATTAACTTCCATACATGGAAGATCCTGGTCATCACATAATTTTGAAAACTAAGAAAGAAATCACTGTCAAGAAAAATAGAGAAAACTCCAAATGCTGCTGGGTTTTATTTTTTTAACTTTATAAAAATAGTATGGATTTTTAACTGATTTTCTGGAAGTTGGGCATCAATATAAAGAATGTGACACAGGGGGAGGGACCAAGATGATGGAACAGCATGGAAGTTTTTGTGGCGTCTATCATCCCTGAAATGCAGCCAGATCAACACTGAACCATCCTGCACACCTAGAAAACTGACCTGAGGATTAACACAACAATCTGCAAAACCTGAACCACAGAATTCAGCAAATACACAGTGTGAGGTGTGTACCAGGGGTGACAGAGAAGCTGCGAGGGCAGGGAGTTGTATTTGCTTGTGGAGAGAGGACAGAGATGGAGGGGAGTGAGTATGGAAAAAGCACTCCACCAAAAGCACCTGGAAAGAAAGTAGAAAAGTGGAAACAGCCACAGGGACTGAAAAAAAAAAAAAAAAAAAAAAAAAAAAATATATATATATATATATATATGGGATAAAGGAGAAAAGAGAGGGTTTAAATTCCATTAAGACTCTACAAACAGAGGGAGCACAGAATCTGAAACTCTGCAGCTCGATACCTGGCGGTGCTCTGGTGGGAAGGGCAAATCCCCAGCAGTGGAGAGCGAGGTCCAAAGGGTCCATGGGCCACATGGGGAAAGGCGATTCCCCTGCAGGGAGAACATTTGGTAGAGGCTGTGTGGCTACCCCACAGGCAAAAGCCCCAGAGAACGACTACATTCACTGGTGATGGAACAAGGATGGATTGGGGGAAGGCTGGCACTAGATGTATGTTATGATTTTCCATAAACCCTGAAATACTGCTGCTACATGATCAGGTGAACTTTTTCTGGGGTGGGCTGGCACCCAGCTGCAGTCTCTGGGCACTAGCAGCAGCAGGGTCTCACAAACATTCCTGGGGTCAGGCTGACACTTGGCCATTGCTCAGTGAGACCCTCCCCCAGAGGATCTGAGTGGGTCAAAGCTGCAGTTCCTCAGAAGGGAGGGGTGGGAGGGAGGGGCCGACATGGCAGAGAGGTAGGGGAATCCAAAGTTCCCTCATCTCTCAAACAAAGCCATGTTGAGGCCAAAGGACTTTGAACCCTAAGAGTCTGGGAGAAAAAGAAGCAGAGTTGCTTCCAGGGACCCACCAGGACAACCTGATGGCCATTAGTAGGGCAGCTTCAGAGAATAGACAGCCGCTCACAGTTGAGGTGGAACCCGCCTACACCAAACTACACTCCTCTGCGCCTGGTACTTGTGTATCTACTGGAGCAGGATTGACACCAACAACCAGACAGCCCCTCCTCCAGACCTGTGCTGTTGCATTGCCTGTTTAATTCTCAGACAATTCTTATTATATAGATATATTCCTCCTTCCTTTTCTCCTTCTTAGCTCTTCCCTCCTCTAGTCTGGTTACTCTGGTTGTTGGTTTGTTTAAGCATACACATTTAATCCATTCTTGATACATGTTCTATACCTCCTTCTTTATTTTCCTTACTGTCTCTCTGGAGTAAGCTGTATAGTTTCTTTGGTCAATTTTATTTTCTTTTCTTTTTCCCCACCTCCTTCTTTATTTTCCTTTCTCTCTCTCTGGATTAGCCGTGTAGTTTCTCTGCCTGGTCAATTTTTATTTCTTCTTTTTCCCCACCCCCTGGAAATTCTCTCTTTGTGTGGGATAAGGCCTCTTCTATCAGCACTGGCTCCACTCTGTTGTTTACTTGCAGCTGGTGTTTCTGGTTTTTTGTTTTTTGTTTTTTTGTTTATGTGTCTGCCTGTTTTTTTTTCTGTTTGTTTTTTGTTTGTTTGCTTGTCTGTTTGTTTTCCTTTCCAGGGCTACTTCAATGAACAAATCAAAGCACACCTGGTGGGGAGTCCAAAACATCACTAGAGTAGGGAGATAAAGTAACCAAAGTCACAACAACAGAGAGCAAGTAACACTCTCCAAAAAAAACATCCTGAAGGGCCAGGCCCTGGACAGTATATGACCCCTCTTTAATATAGTAGAGCTCGCAGGTGCAGGGCACATAACAAGCTTTTAAACACATAAGGGACAGAAAACTAGCCAAAATGACAAAACGGAAGAAATCTCAAAAGAAATTCCATAAAGAAATGACAGCCAAAGAATTGCTCAAAACAGATATAGACAATACAACTGAACAGGAATTTAGAATAATAGTCATAAGATTAATCACTGGGCTTGAAAAAAGCATAGAAGACAGCAGAGAATCTACTGGTGCAGAGATCAAGGAACTAAAAAATAGTCATAATGAATTAAAAAATGCTGTAAATGAGATGAAAAATAAACTAGAGGCAGTGACAATGAGAATTGAAGAGGCAGAGGGTAGAATAGGTGAAACAGAATATAAAATTATGGAAAAAGATGAAGTTGAGAAACAGAGATAAGAAATTCTGGATCACAAGGGGAGAATTAGAGAACTAAGTGATTCAATGAAATGGAACAATATCCATATCATAGGAGTTACAGAAGAAGAAGAGAGAAAGAGGCTGAAGGTGTGCTTGAACAAATCATAGCTGAGAACTTCTCCAATCTGGGTAAGGAAACAGACATTGAAATCCAGGAGGCACAGAGAAGTCCCTTCAGATATAATTGAATTGATCTTCTGCACAACATATCATAGTGAAACTGGCAAAATACAAAGATAAAGAGAGAATTCTGAAAGCAGCTAGGGATAAATGGGCCTTAACCTACAAGGGTAGACACATAAGAGTAGTAGCAGACCTATCTACTGAAACTTGGCAGGCCAGAAAGGAGTGGCAGGAAATTTTCAATGTGATGAACAGGAAAAATATGCAAGAATCCTTTATCCAGCAAGCTTGTCATTCAGAATAGAAGGAGAGATAAAGGTTTTCCCAAAGAACAAAAACTGAAGGAATTCATCACCACTAAACCAGCCCTACAAGAGATCCTAAGGGGGATTCTGTGAGTGAAATGTTGCAAGGACCACAAAGGACCAGAGACATCACAAGCATGAAATCTACAGATAACACAATGACTCTAAACCCATATCTTTCAATAATAACACTGAATGTAAATGGACTAAATGCTCCAATCAAAAGACATAGGGTATCAGAATGAATTAAAAAAAAAAAAAAAAAAAAAAAAACAAGACCCATCTATTTTCTGTCTACAAGAGACCCATTTTAGACCTTTGGATTGGAAGTGAGGGGATGGAGAACCATCTATCATGCTACTGGGGGTCAAAAGAAAGCTGGAGTAGACATACTTATATCAGACAAATTAGATTTTAAACTAAAGGCTGTAACAAGAGATGAAGAAGGGCATTATATTGTAATTACAGGGTCTATCCATCAGGAAGAGCTAACAACTATAAATGTCTATGCATTGAATTTGGAACACCCAAATATATTAAACAATCACAAGCATAAGCAATCTTATTGGCAAGAATGTGATAATTACAGGGCACTTTAATACTCCACTTATAGCAAAGGACAGATTATCTAGACAGAAAATCAATAAAGAAACAATGGCCCTGAATGATACACTGGACCAGATGGACTAGACAGATATATTTAGAACTTTTCATCCTAAAGCAGCAGAATACACATTCTTCTTGAGTGCACATGGGACATTCTCCAAGATAGATCACATACTGGGTCACAAAACAGCTCTCAATAAAAATGAAACAACTGAGATCATACCATGCACACTTTCAGATCACAATGACATGAAAATTGAAATCAATCACAGGAAAAAGTTTGGAAAACCTCTAAATGCATGGAGGTTAAAGAAAATCCTACTAAAGAATGAATGGGTCAACCAGGCAATTAAAGAAGAAATTTAAAAGTACATTGAAACAAATGAAAAGGAAAAAACAATAATCCAAACCCTTTGGGATGCAGCAAAGGCAGTCCTGAGAGGAAAATACATTGCAATCCAGGCCTATCTCAAGAAACAAGAAAAATCCCAAATACAAAATCTAACAGCACATCTAAAGGAACTAGAAGCAGAACAAACAAAGAAACCCCAAACCCAGCAGAAGAAGAGAAATGATAAAGATCAGAACAGAAGTAAACAATATAGAATCCAAAAATACAGTATAACAGATCAGTGAAATGAAGAGTTGATTTTTTGAAAAAATAAACAAAATTGATAAACCCCTAGCCAGACTATTCAAGAAGAAAAGAGAGAGGACCCAAATAGGTAAAATTACAAATGAAAATGGATTAATCACAAACAATACCTCAGATATACAAGCAATTATCAGAGAATACTATGAAAAATTATATGCCAACAAACTGGACAACCTGGAAGAAATGGACAAATTCCTAGACACCCACATACTACCAAAACTCAAATGGGAAGAAATAGAATATTTGAACAGACCCATAACTAGTGAAGAAATTGAATTAGTTATCAAAAAATCTCCCAAGAAATAAGAGTCCTGGACCAGATGGCTCCCCTGGAGAATTCTACCAGACATTTAAAGCAGAGTTAATACCTATCCTTCTCAAGCTATTCCAAAAAATAGAAAGGGAAGGAAAACTTCTGGACTCATTCTATGAAGCCAGCATTACCTTGATTCCCAAACCAGACAGAGACTCCACAAAAAAAAAAAAAAAAAAGGAGAATTACAGGCTAATAGCCCTGATTAACATGGATGCAAAAATTCTCAACAAGACACTAGCAAATTGAATTCAACAGCATATAAAAAGAATTATTCACCATGATCAGCCCTGCACTGCAGGGCTGGTTCAATATTCGCAAATCAATCAATATGATACATCACATTAATAAAAGAAAGGATAAGAACCATATGATCCTGTGAATAGATGCAGAAAAAGCATTTGACAAAATACAGCATCCTTTCTTCATAAAAACCCTCAAGAAAGTAGGGATAGAAGGAACATACTTAAAGTTCATAAAAGCCATAAATGAAAAGCCCACAGCTATTATCATCCTCAATGGGGAAAAACAGAGACTTGCCCCTGAGATCAGGAACACAACAGGGATGTCCACTCTTATCATTGTTGTCTAACATAGTGTTGGAAATCCTCGCATCAGCAACCAGACAACAAAATGAAATCAAAGGCATCAAAATTGGCAAAGAAGAAGTCAAATTTTCACTTTTTGCAGATGACATGATATTACACATGGAAAAACCCAAAAGACTGCTAGAACTGATACATGAATTCAGCAAAGTTCAGGGTACAATATCAATTTACAGAAATCAAATGCATTTTTATGCAACAGAAAGACAATTAAAGAAACTTATCCCATTTACAATTGCACCAAGAACCATAAAATACCTAGGAATAAACCTAACCAAAGATTCAAAACATCTGTATGCTGAAAATTATAGAAAGTTTATGGAGGAAATTGAAGAAGACACAAAGAAATGGAAAAACATTCCATGCTCCTGGATTGGAAGAATAAATATTGTTAAAATGTCAATACTACCCAAAGCAATCTACACATTCAATGCAATCCCAATCAAAATTGCACCAGCATTCTTCTCAAAACTAGAACAAACAATCCTAAAACTTGTATGAAACCACTAAAGGCCCCCAATAGCCAAAGTAATATTGAAGAAGAAAACCAAAGCAGGAGGCATCACAATCCCAGACTTCAAGCTATAGTACAAAGCTGTAATCATCAAGACAGTATGGTACTGGCACAAAAACAGACACATAGACCAATGGAATAGAATAGAGAACCCAGAATTGGACCCACAAATGCACGGCCAACTAATCTTTGACAAAGCAGGAAAGAACATCCAATGGAAAAAAGATAGTCTCTTTAGCAAATGGTGCCAGGAGAACTGGACAGCAATGTGCAGAAGAATGAAACTAGACCACTTTCTTATACCATACACAAAAATAAACTCAAAATGGATGAAAGACCTAAATGTGAGACAGGAAACCATCAAAATCCTGAGAAGAAAGCAGGAAACAACTTCTTTGACCTCAGCCACAGCAATTTCTTACTCGACACATCTACAAAGGCAAGGGAACTAAAAGCAAAAATGAACTATGGGACCTCATCAAGATTAAAAGCTTCTGCACTGCAAAGGAAACCATCAACAGAACTAAAAGACAACCAGCGGAATGGGAAAAGATATTTGCAAATGACATATCAGATAAAGGGTTAGTATCCAAAATCTATGAAGAACTTATGAAACTCAACACCCAAAAAACAAATAATCCAGTGAAGAAATGGGCAGAAAACATGAATAGACACTTATCCAAAGAAGACATCCAGATGGCCAACAGACACATGAAAAGATGCTCGATGTCAATCCTCATCAGGGAAATACAAATCAAAATACCACTGAGATACCACCTCATGTCTGCCAGAGTGGCTAAAATGAACAAATCAGGAAACTACAGACACTCATGAGGATGTGGAGAAACGGGAATCCTCTTGCACTGTTGGTGGGATGCAAACTGGTGTAGCTGCTCTGGAAAACAGTGTGGGGTTCCTCAAAAATTTAAAAATAGAACTACCCTACAACCCAGCAATAGCACTACTAGGAATTTACCCAAGGGATACAGGAGTGCTGATGCATAAGGGCACTTGTACCCCAGTGTTTATCACAGCACTTTCAACAATAGCCAAATTATGGAAAGAACCCAAATGTCCATCAACTGATGAATGGTTTATATATACAATGTAATACTATTTGGCAATAAGAAAGAATGAAATCATGCCATTTGCAGCAACATGGATGGAACTGGAAGGTATTATGCTGAGTGAAATAAGTCAGTCTCAGAAAGACAGCTATCATATGTTTTCACTCATACGTGGATCTTGAGAAACTTAACAGAAGACCATGAGGGAAGGGAGGGGGAAAAGTAGTTACAAACAGAGAGGAAGGGAGGCAAACCACAAGAGACTTTTAAATGCAAAGAACAAACTTGAGGGTGGGCGGGGACAGAGGGAAAACGGGTGATGGGCATTGAGGAAGGCACTTGCTGGGAGGAGCACTGGGGGTTTTATGTAAGCCAATCTGACAATAAATTATATTAAAAACATAAAAAAAATTTTTTAAAAATTTAAAAAATAAAGAATGTGACACCCTTTTCAACTATAACATTGTATTAAAATCACAGCTTAAAATAATAGTACTGTTTGGATTTGGATCAAGTGTATGTTTCCCACCAAAGTCCCCCACCCATTTTGATTTGACCCTCTTGAAGGCTTTGAAGGTAAGACAAGTTCACAGATGAGAAAACGAAGGACCAAGATATTCAGTGTTTGTCCAGAGTCACTCAGCAGGCTAGTTACAGATGGGAATAAGATCCCAGACATCAGGACCCATTGAATAAGTAAGTGGTGTTGGCCTTCTCCAATTACACAACAAATTATCTCTAAACCTAATGACAGACCTTAAAACTATTAGTACTGAATTAAAGCCTGAGGCTAACACAGGATCAGCACCACCAGCCAGCAGCACCACCATCTCTAGCTGCTGCAACAATGTAACCTTCCATCAGAACAGCCTTGACCTTCCTGAACTATCTTCAGCAGGTGTCAACAAGGAAGGAAACCAGATGCTGCTCACCATGTACTTGGAGAGAGTAGCTGAGCCTCCTTTAAACTTTTCTGCTTCATGCATAGAGAAGAAATGGTTAAACTTTGAGTCCCCGTGGAGACATTATCTGAATACCTTGGAACCATTTGCCATTCACATCCTCATTAGATAGAAACATTGCAAACACTTTTAGGGTTTGGTGGGAGGAAACATCCTAGTGCAACAGTCTCATCACAAAGGAACATTAGCGTTTCTGGTTGTCCAAAGTCAGGAACAGCTGTAGCCAGTATCAAATTACAGGAATGGGTTTTAATTCCTAAATGGCAAGCGTGTTACTTAGAATAAAGATAAACAAACTCTGTGTGTGCACACAGATAAACATAGAGCTGTGGACTATACACCTCTACATACATGCATCTGGTGAAGTTAAATCACAGTTTTTCCTTACATTAGTTTTGTCTCCTGGCTAATGCCCATGATATAATCAGAAAATCAGCAACAAGTTCAAGCTTAACCAACAGTTCTTAATTACATGAGGACTTTCTTCAGAACATATTGTTTTAATACCACTCCAGATAAAGGATAAATAATATCAAGTTCTCGGTTTTATATAGGAATCGAAGGTAACATTTGTCAAGTGGGGTCCATAGACCCCTGCTTCATAATCAGTCAGTGTGGCTATTAAAATTGCAGGTAATTGGGCTCCAGCCCAGTCTATTGAATCAGAATAACTAGGGTTGAGTCCCAGAAAACAAAATTTTAACAGGCATCTGGGGGATTCTCCTGGATCTAAGGAAGAGCTGGGAAAAGACAGAAAAGGTCAAGGTTCAAGGTCAGCCCTGCCAAGGCCTGTGCCTCTAAGAGCCAGTCTTGTTGATCCTATAGAAGCCCTTTCCCCATCATCAAGTGGAGCCCAGGCATGGTCTGGCTCCCCTGCAGCTGGCCTCTAACTTGGGGGTGACAATTTTTAGCCCCTACATACCTCCATGCACATCAGACTACAAATGTCCCAACCTGCTCTGTTAGGGTGTCTGTCAAGCCACCAGTCCAGGCTGTCCTTAGACCTCAACTTTCCCACAGGAAAGCTCTTGACCTTCTACCATAACCTCTGCCAGCCTGTCCTCTGACTGGACTCCACATTTGGTTTCCCCCGTATCACCCTTTGTCAGCTGATGGGAGATCATGGGAGAGACATCAGTTGCTGTGTGTGGGTATTGTCATTATGAGGATGCCATGACCAATATCTGGACAGATCTTATAAAGGCTTCTTCCTATGTGAAAGAGGTGGGAGTTCACCTATAGGCTAAGTCACTGTTGGCTTTAATTAGTTGGGGATGTGATGAACTGGCTCTTAAACTGGAAGACTGAACCCTCAGGAAAATGGCAAAAAGGTGATAAGGTGGCTGTGGAGGAAGGTAATGAATTGGTATTTCCAAGTGAAGAGAAACAAGGATCTGGGCATGGGGAACTCATGCCTGCAAGATTGTGCCAATCCTCTCCCTCCTTATTATTCCCTAGACCCTGTACCTGTGCCCCCTACACACACACACACACACACACACACACACACAGCTCAAATGTACATTAAAATTATCAGGAAGGATCACAAGATGGACCTGAAAATCTTGAGTACAAACTATTTAGGGCAGGATCATAAATCTGAAGTACGTCAACTATTCCTATGTGTTGTCTCCTAATATTTAGTAGTGCTTAAAAATGCCATCTGCTTCAGCTGTTCTAAGAGAATCAAGATACAGGATTGTTATTCTCTTGGGAAATATGTCCTTTCAGGCCATGTATAAGTCAAACTTCAAACCTGAATTATGAGTGTATCCATTCTTGGGTAGGTAATTTAAGTCAGGGATGGAGGAGAGGAAGATACACTCCTGAGGCTAGCAAGGTGCTGCCAGCAATAACTGAATTACAAGAACCCAAAAGGAAATGTGAAATACACCAGGCAGGATTCAGGCTTCCAAAAAAAAATTTTTTTTTTCTGCTTAATAAAAAGGAACAAGGAATGAAGCAGCAGGTTGGAGGAGAAGTGTGTGTCATGGTAAGTCTACTAGTTTTTGTTTATTTGTTTGTTTATATATAAATAATGTATTTATTTGAGAGAGAAAGAGAGAGTGGGGGGAGGGGCAGAGAGAGGGGGAAAGAAAGAATCCCAGGCAGGCTTCACACTGTCAGTGCAGAACCTCATGAGGGGCTCGATCTCATGAACCGTGTAATCATGACCTGAGCTGAAATCAAGAGTTGGACACTTAACTGACTGAGCCACCCAGGTGTCCCTGGTTTTGTTCAATAAAAGAGGCAAATTCACTTCTACTCTGATTTTTAAAAAGAGCCAGTTTATTGAGAGCTAATAAGGTGTCGTATTTTTCTAAACCTTTTCATATATCATCTCTTGTAATACATGCAAAAAACTCTGGGAAGTAGGTGTTATTATATTGATTCACAGATAAGAATATTGAGCCTCACAGAGATTTAAGGAAAATAAGCCTAACATCAAACATGTAGTAAGTGGCAAAATCAAAATTCAATCCAAGGTCTGATTCTCAAATGTGTTCACCTTCAACAATGTTATACGGCTCTACCAGGCACATACTTAACCGAGAGAACCAACCAGAATCACTGCTTCCCAGAAGTACTGATGCCACCCTTGGGCCTGTAAATCAGGCTGTTTGGACACTGACAGCAGCCAAGCTGGATAGGTGATGGTCTAAAGGCCTTGGACCTCCTAGCCTGCACCGCTGACTCTTGCTGACTCGGTCAATATTCCTGGTACCACCCTGTGTTTGCTGGCACTTGATACCAATCTACCTGTCAACCCCACAGAACATCCTATCATGCTAAGAGGCCAGGATGGGCTGTTTATGACACATAAGGTGGTTTTGCCTAAAACAAAGCTTGAAATTCTTCCATGAATTCAAACCTACATATATGATCACATTCTCCAACTTCTCTAAAATCACAACTAACAGAAAATTTGCTATTGCAAAGCTTGAATGCTGGGTTGGTTGATTTTGTTTAAAAAGAGAGCCAATGGTGTGCAGCTGGGCTGTCTATGGCAGCATGTCTTTCTAGAAAGTCAGCCAAGACTACGTGGAAGTGAAGAAGCAAACATGCATTGACCCATCTGAATTCCTAACCGCATGTTCCAAAGTGAAGCACTATTCTACCAGAGAATCTGCATTAAAATTCACCTTTCTTTGCCTCAAAACTACAGTGATTTCTTGCTTTGGCTGAGAAAGGTTGTGTTTGACCAAAACAATTTGCTGCACATTTGCAGGAACCACCTAAATAGCCACTAATCCATATGCCAGGTATCAATGCACTCACTATGTAGGAGACAAGAGATGTATTTCTACACTGAGACCATACTGCACACTCATCCCATATTGAGATCCTTTACCTTCAGCAAACCACCAAAAGACTGTGGACCTGATGATCACATGGGGCTCCATAGCAGAGCCCCTCTGTGTGCTACTTACCATGACTCACTCTGTTTCCCATGTTCAGGTGAGTGCGATTTGCAGTTATAAGCTTCATAGTTAGATCGCATTAGGTGTAGTAGCCTTGGAAATGAATACACAGGAAAGCAGAGGAGTATGCATGGCCTCAGGAGGTGAACTATCCTGGATATGTCACTCATGAGACCACCTCTCCTAGCTTCCCCTCCAGCTAAAGCTGCCTGAGCCCCTGCTCTAGGCAAGTGGTGCTAAGGCTGACTTTGCACAAAGGCAACCACTGATTGTGCTAGAGACCAAAGGGCAGCACATTAGCATTCTTTTTAGTGGCCTTTAGCATGGGCTGACACAAGACTCTGCCCAACCAGAGACAGTAGTGATTAGCTGATTCACACGATGAAATTTCTCATCAATTCAACTTGGAAATACATAGAAAACTGGTCATGGTGGTAGCACACACATATACTCCAGCAAGTATGTGGGTCCCGTTTACAAGATGACACCAGAGTATATGACTCTAGATATGAGCAACTTGGAGCCTCACTAGAGCCTTCCAGCTCTTGAACACATCTCAATCTTCATAAGACCTAGCAAGGTGACTGCCCTAGTTTTTATATTCTTATTGTCCTTCTCTATAACCTTACATTAAATACCCCCATTATGAGAGGTAATTTGGAAAGGAACTTTGGAAAAAGCTGTACACTATGTCTTCCTATTGACAGATTCACAAAGTTCAACAGTATATTAAATCCTTCCAAAAAAACAAAATAAAACAAAACAAAAAAAGTCTTTTACCTTTAACTAACATTCCCCCCCACCAAAAAAAAAATTGTTCATACTCCCCATCCCCTTTTCTTTCTCAGAATAACTATCAGTATCTTGGGAAACTGATAGAAATCCTTCCTAAAATAATTGGCACTTTTACAGATAATACCAGCCTGTCAGTTGAAGGGAGACATCAGTTCTAAAGAAAACTTCTAGAGAAAGGTGGGAATGAAAAGAACTCTTTGGACTGGAGAGCTATGGATGGGCCAAGCATGGCAGAAAAAGGAAAGCACATGAGCAGGGGCGCAAACACAAAGACAAGCACCACTAAGGGGCAGAAGCAAGGGAAGAGGGAGAGTCAACTTCTGGGGCAAGTGGAATGAAAGAGGGTGTATTCAAGCCTTGCCATTAGTGCTACCATTATGTCCCCAATTCATCAAACAATAGTCTTTTGATACAGCTATGACAGCCCTTAATTTGTTTTAGTCTGTATTCATGTCCCTGTTATTGTTTTAAATTTGCTGGGGATAATTTTAAACTAATCTTCTAATCTTTTTCCAAGAGCTCTCATCAATAACAACTGAAAGGATGATGAAAATAACTCTCTGTGTAGAACAAACTAAGTCAAATTACTGTGGGGAGTAAATTACTCTAACAGAGATATAATGTCAATGCCGTCATTTATAAAAGATTTGTTGCCAAATGCTATCTCAATTCAAAATATGCTGGGGTTGTAGCCTGGTCTTTTGCCAGAGTATCTGGGGAGAAGAAAAATCTGTGAGGCCTGGAATTGGGTCTCCACTGGCCCAGCCTGTGTTGTAGGAAACACATGGAAGAATGAAGGAAGTGAGGTCCTGCACAGGCGAGGGAAGCCCTAGCTCTCCTCCAATCGCATCTCTGTTCTATAAACCCAGTCACCCTCCAGCTCAGTTCAGCCCCTGCCCCTGAAATGATCCCCTTCCGAGCCCATTCAGCCCTTGGAGAAGGGAGCTAATGCTGAGAGGTGAGGACCACGCAGCAAATAGATTCCACGGCCATCGGTGGACAGAGACTGTACTCAGGCTGGGAATGGCTTCCCACAGGCACTGCAAGCGTTTTCCCCACCACAGCCTCCTGGGCCCCAGACACAGCAGTTGGTGGAGAGCCACCAGCAAGGCAACATCTGCCTGAGAGGTACAGCAGATATAGAGGTACAGCAGAGCAGTATAGAGAGTAAATACTAGGAGACACCTTAGAAATCATGCATTTCATTCCCCTAAATTTGCAGATGGGAAACTGAGGAGACCCAGAGATGATCAGCAATTTGCCCAAGGTCACACAAGCTAATTAAGGCTAGGAACAGAGTTTTGCCTAGAGCTGAGAAGATTTCCCACCCATACTGCTCAAAAATCCCAGCTTGATTGCCAGGCTTGCTTTCACTTCCTATTTTGGTCCCAAATTGTCATTTTAAATCAAAGCACTCCCCTGCCCTAGTGAAGGCCCACTGGACAGTCAGTTTAACATCTCTCAATGAGACTGAGGGCCTCAACCTGGCAGGACTTGACAAGCTGGTCACAGTGACCGACTGTGGCAGCAGTGACACAGGCTGTTAACAGGAGCAGACAGGAGCAGGTAACAAGGAGTTACAATGGAGAAAGCTCCTGGCAGGTGGGGTGGGGAGGGGGATGCTGAGCTCCTGCTGAGAACCTGTATGCTTGTGATGAAGAGCCCTGCACAACAGGGCAGTGACTCACAGGAGTCCAGTTCCCTGAAAGCCCCCAGCAAGGAGGGTTAGGATTTCATTCATTCATTCATTCATTCAATCATCCATTCATTCATTCTTTCATTTGCTCACTCATTCACGTTAAGCACCAGAGATCATCTTGGGGTTGATAAATCCAAAGAGGGAGCTGGGGTGGGGGAGTGGGGAAAGGAGGTGTTACTCCAGCTACAAAGCCAAAAATCAGTTCAAATCAAGATGTAACCTAGAGGTGAGAGTGCCAATGCAAAGACCACCAGCCAAGGCAGCCTCTGTGCTTGGAAAGACCCACCAAGCAGACGAGGATCCTCCTCCCCATCATCCCTGACTAGTTTTGCTTGTCCCAGAGGCCCAAGAAGACACTGGAGGGTGACAGGAAAGACCCCTCAAAGGTATGAGTTTTTCCCTTAGTACTTGCAAAGCATCCGACCTTGACTAGAATTAATAAGTTCCTAAAACAAGACTTACTTCCTCCCAGGAATGGGACAGAAACAGAAAACTTGAAGTGCAAACATATTTCAGAGCCCCAATCAGAAGAAATATTACTTAACAATATAAGGTAGTCACTGCCCTCTAGAAGATTAAAGTCCATTGGGCAGGTAGGTGGGGAGACTATAAGATGGGGACCTGAACAAAGCCAGCAAGAGGGCACTGGCCAGCCAGGGAGCAGGGGAGGCAGGGGCTAAAGGAATTCAGGGAAGGAGATAGCCCCTTGTGCTGCTTCAGTTCCTACCCAATTCAACTCTTCCCAGCCCTCAGAACACTTTCCACTTATATGCAGGACTGTCCACATTTCGATGTCACTTTATAGTTTAGCAAGTACTGCACAAGCAGCATCTCATCCGATCCTCACAAAAGCCTGGTATGTTGGCTAGAGAGCTCACTCTAACCCATTTCATCTCAAGAAATGGAGGCACAGGAAGGCCAAGGATACACCAGTGGTGTGCTGGCTAGTGAAGGGTAAAAGTAATGTTCAGAGGGCAATGTTCAGTTGCCCAGAATCCTACTCTTCCTCCCCTGAAAGCATTTCCCCCAAACAGTCCACAGAGCAGTGTCACTCAGAATTATGGGCCCCCACACCTTGCCATATTCTCAGTCAACAAAACCGAGGCTTTAAGATTTCCAGTAATCAAGATTTTTAAGATTGCCTAACATATATTGAGTTTCTATTATATGCCAGGTACAATGCTAGCTATATTTGTCTGCAATTCTGTGAGACCAGGTTTTGCTGCTGTTCTTTTTTTTTTTAAGTTTATTTATTTTGAGAGGGAGAGAGAGAGCATGATCAGGGAAGGGGCAGAGACAGAGAGAGGGGAAAGAGAATCCAAGTAGGTTCCGTGTTCAGTGCAGAGCCCAGTGCAGGACTCAAACCCACAAACCATGAGACTGTGACCTGAGCTGAAATCAAGAGTTGGACGCTTAACTGACTGAGCCACCGAGGCACCCCTGTTCTTTGTTTTTAAATCACTGTTATACATATTAGATAGCTGAGACTTGGACAATGAAAGGTGGGTTTATGGTCATGCCATTGTATCAGAGCAAGAATTCTAACCCATGTGTTCCAATCTTTAATTCTCTGTTTCCTAAAAAAAAAAAAAAAAAAAAAAAAAAAAAAAATGCTATTAGCCAGACATCTATTTATAGAATATTTCAAGTGAACTGAGTTGTTCTTGGTAGTATGATGGGATGTATGGGTTTGGAGGTTGCCTCATTTCTGCCCTCTGCTACTCGTCATCTGAAGCACCACAAAGACTTCCCCCACTCCCCTTCACAAAGGACACCAGTTCATACACAGGCATCTGTGCACACGAGCATGCACACACACACACACACACACACACACACACACACAAGCATGTGAGAAGGGAACAGTTTCTGAAATCAAAACCTTCCTGAGTCCCTTTGGGACTTCCTGCCTACGTCAGAATGAAGGAGGGCATCTCACAACATGTTTTTCAGTGCTTCATTTTCAAGCATACACACTACACGGTGTGTAAGTGCCATGTGATCAAAGGAAAGGCCTTTGATCAAATCTCAACTGGAAGAAAAAAAACATCATGGCTTATTTTAAATGAAGTCGGATTATGTCAAAATTATGAGCCTATCACAGGAGAATCTTGAGTAAACAATTAATTTTTTTCTGGCCTTCTGGTTTACCAAAATTTTTTTTAAAAATAGGAAAAAGCAAATGCTGAGACACCTAACTTGCCTACAAAGAATGAATTAACTAAATGAACTTTAGATATCCAGAGGAGGAAGTATGTAGCCATGGAGTCAGAAAAATATAGGTTCTGATCCCAGCTCTGCCATTTACCAGATACCAGATACCATTTATTTCGGAGTGTGACCCTGGGGGTATTGACTTCTGAGCCTGTTTCCTCATCTTCATTGTGGGAATGTCAATGCCATGAGATTGTTAAGGGAATTAAAGGACAAAACTATGTATAATATGTGATACATTGCAGGTATCTAATGTTGGTCTCTCCCCATTGAGGAGTCCTGAAATGCTTACGCCTAACATCTTCACTCCCAAACTCAGAAAGTTTGTCCCAACCAGTGTTTCTTCATTCTGACTGCAATTGGAATGACTTGGAAAGTGCTGAAAAATTCAGTCACCCAGACCCTACTCCAAATGAATTAAAACAAAATCTTCAGAGGGGAGACCCAGGCATAAGAATTTTTTTAATAGCTCCCAAGATGATTCCAATGCACAGCCAACGTTAACCACCATTCCCTGGATTCCTATTCCTGTACAGTAAAGACTTTGTCAGAAAGTTACACTGTCTTCCTAAATGAGCCTAAAATAAGCTTTCCTCAAAGATTTTACTTCCATAGAAATGCCTAGAGAAGCTGCCCATCACCTCTGTGATCCCCCATCCCTCTGAACACTCAACCCTCTCCTCAAGGCTCCCATCATAGCCCCTCCCTTCAGCTCAGGAAAAGCTAGGTTGCAGATCATTTGCACAATAGTGGTAATTAGCAGCTGGGTTATTTCCCAAACCATTGGTCATTTTAGTCCCGAGGTCTCACAATGCAATCTATAAAAGGGTTTTTGACATGTCAAGGTTGATGAAGTCATCATAACTGAAGTTCTCTCTATTTTGCCTCAGAAATCACACCCAGGAAGTAAGCACCTAGAAGTCATTCTCTGTTTCTGGAAGTTTCTATCCTGGGTAGATAAGACAAGGGCTTTGAACTGTCAGTTTCACCCAATAGTAGGGGTTCCCAGGGAGGGAAAGCCTGCAACCTTTTTAGCTTAAAGCAGAATGCTAAGGCAGCTAAAACAATGGCTTGATCTTATAGAAACTAATTGCTCATGGCAAAGAGCAACATTTTTTTTACCACGTTCCCATACTTCAATAATATGCGTGTGCTAAGCACTTTTCATCATCTCATTTATTCTCAACACAACCCTATCGGGTGAATACTCACATCACGCATACATTAAAAAAAAAGAAATGAATACCCAGAGAGATAATTTATATTACCCAGATGGAAGTAAATCATAGGTAGAAATGAAACTTGAACCTAGGTCACAGAGATACCAACACCTAATCTTTAACTGAATACTACCCCACAGTGCCAGCCACTGACTGACCCATAGTCCCAATCAGCCTTCATGCTAACTGATTGGAGGGGTGGGTCCTAGGTCCTAACAGAATCCAAGCTAGGTAAAGTGACCAGATCACTGTAACCATTCCTACTGTTGGGAAAACAATCCAAAAAAATAATCTTGCTTCTGCTATTAGTCAAGGTCCTAGCATGAAACAATTCTACCCAGATGTTTAAAATGAGGAGAACTTAATGAAAGGACTGCCCTCAGAGGAATGAGCAGAGTTAGAGAACCAAAGGGATGTCAAGCTCCCAGGAATGAATAACAGGAGGAAGCCATTCCTACCCCAAATCCTGAAGGGACAAAGGGAGAGGTAAGACTTACTGTAGCCTGATGGAAGGATAGCCACCAGCAACAGCTGTGGTCACCAGGGACACAGCCATGCCCAGACCTTTGGTACCCAGCAGAGAGGGAGCTGGTAAGAAAGCCCAACTTTTCCCTCTCTCATACTCCCAGCTGGTGCCTCCCTCTGGTCAAACCCAACCAAAGCCAACCAGGAAGAAAGCCTGGATCAGGCAGCCCAAAAAGGTCAGGTTCCTGGGGCAGAGAATATAGCAGGGAAGGGAGTGCATGGTCTGAACTAGGGGTGGGGACAAGAAGAGAATAATCCAAGTGAAGATAAATATGTAGGTTTACTGGGATAATTATACACACTGTAAAATAATTCCTCATTTTTCAAAAAGGACTTCTTGGGGTACCTGGGTGGCTCAGTCGGTTAAGCCTCTGACTCTTGATCTCAGCTCAGGTCTTGATCTCATGGGAGTGAATTCAAACCTTGAGTTGGGCTCCATGCCACACATGGAACCTACTTAAGAAAAAAAAGGGATTTATTTAAAACGTCTTTCCTAAGAACAGTAACTGTGGCTTAAGTTTTCACTGCTAAGTTCTTTACAGAGGTATTAGTATGAGTCTCAGTTCAGGTCAAGGGTGCAAGATATACTATACCTTTTTATTTTCTATGAACTAATTTAAACTTTTATTTTGGATGGCAGGATGGCAGGAAACTTCACCTCAGTTGTCTTTTGGGCTTTGCCAACCCAAGAGACCACAGTACTAGGTGCCAAGGTATTAGGGCCTTCTGGCCTAGGTACCTGTACACACAGGCTCCCTCAAGAACATCCACTGTCCTAGTTAATGTAGCCTTACAGAACCATCAGTGCTTCACTCCATCTTCAGAGGCACCATGGATAGGCCTGGACCCCTCCGCCAAAACAGGGGAACCCAACTACAGCCTCCCATACCTGTAGCCATTATTCTCAAGGGCTTTGTCAGGAAGTAGAATGTGGGTCTCTACAAAACCTCTCAATAAATTTGGAAAATCTCCTTTTAGTCAGAGGAAAGCCTCCCTTCCTCTTGCTTTCTCCAACCTCTTTGTTTTTTCCACCATTCCTCTTCTCTCTTCTACCTTCTCTCTAACCTCTATGTTCTCTGATGAGCTTCGGTTTTTAAAAACAAAATTTGGAGAGTCCCTGCAGGCTACTTCTCCTTCCCTTCTCACCACCTAGCTCCTCTAGGACACTGCACTGTGCTTCAATGGGTTAGAGACAGAAGGTAGAAATCTATACAGGAAAAGACATAAATTAATACCTCACAATGTGATCCAGCTACACATAGATTTCTCCAAACTTGAAGACAACATATGCCCTGTTTTTACTAATGAGGCTCAGAGCAATTATTTGCCCAAGGCTCCACAGCAGACAAGGATGCGCTAAATCCTCATCCACCTCCAAAGCCTACCTCCTAAACAGTTTGCCAGAGATGGCAAACAGATTTTACTTCTAGACCCACTCCTCTTGGCTGATATGACAACCTAGAAGCTGTGTTGAGAAGGATTGGGATTCCATAACTAGCTCATTGGGAAACAGTGCCATTATTGATTGCCAAAGACAATCTGTGAGTACAGCAGGTATATGTATTTTGTATCCATTTACTAGAAATCAAGCCATTTCTTATATACAATAAAATGAAATTTAAAATTGCTTTGAATTTTTTTTAAAAAAATCACTTTATACAAAATTAAAGGGACACATCTATCCTGTGCAATGTATCACCAGGGCCAGGAAGAGAGCCCATCAGGAGGATCTCCTAAAAATCAAGAATCAATACTTCTTTTAATATTTAATTGCATCCTTCTTTTATTTAAAAGGTAGAAGAAGGCTGCCATTACTCCTGCCTGATATAATTTCCACTAGGATAACCCTAGAAATTAACTTGTAGAGCCTGTTATCTCTCTTCCTTCTTACTTCCCCTCCTCATCTCCAACCAATCACCTACCCCAAGGAAAGCAAATCAGCAAAGCATGGATTATTTCATTACATTTTTTCTTTCATTCTCCTTTCCACAACTCTTTAATGTTCCTCCTTTGAGCACTGTAGGTGTGTTGCTTTTCCTTGATTTATGTGGAACTGGGATCTTTGTCAGTTTAATTAAGAAAAAATTACACTGCTGTATAGGCTTGTCAACTTAATTTTCAGGATTTGTCTTGTTTTACATTGTAAACCTTGGGGACAATTTGTCCTGTCTTTAATCAACACTTGAAGGTTTGTTTTCTTTTTTTTTTTTCTTTCTAAAAAATTGTTTGTTTGTTTGTTTGTTTTCAAGCCCAATGTGGCAAAAATGTTTCACATTTTCCCTTGTTTCATAACCTGTACTATCATGTTTATAATCACTTTGCTTTGAAGAAAAAGATAAAGTGTTTGTGTTTTTATTAGAGGAAGCAGATTAAGCATAATATAGTCGAGTTCAAAGAGTACTAAACAAAGAGTCAAATGATCTGGTTCCAGCATAGTCTCCCCCAATTTTCCGGATTGGGTTAGATATTCACATGTCTTCTTTTTTCTGTAAAATGAGTGTAACTTCACAGGTAAGTATGAAGCCCATGCTCACTTTGGAATTTATGGATCCTGTGTTAATGCTCTTTGGTTGCAAGCAAAATTACTCTGGCTAATGTATATAAAAAATTGAATGGAGCCTGAGATCACTTACAAAATTGCAGAAGGAAGTGAACTGTCAGGCCTAGGGAAGACACAAACCAAAGAAGTGCTGGAAATCTCAACCACAGAATTTGCAGATCTTCACTCAAGGGCATTACCATGCATGAGGTGATTGCACTCTGACAGC
This sequence comes from Panthera pardus, assembly GCF_024362965.1. NCBI lineage: Eukaryota > Metazoa > Chordata > Mammalia > Carnivora > Felidae > Panthera > Panthera pardus. The sequence goes on along the minus strand of NW_026526821.1, from coordinate 67,506,965 downwards.
CTTCCATCCTCCTGTACCTTGGCTCAAATTTAGAAGCTCCAGGAGACAGAATTCAATCGGCCCAATTTATTCCTGGAGTGAGGGTGTAGGATACTATTTGGAAGACCAGCCTGGAACAGTGTCAGGGACACAACAGTTATTACCATAAGAGGGACGAGAAGGAGGTCAGGAAAGCATAATATGCAGGTAAAAATAAACTGCTACCTTGGTCCACTGCTTGGTAGTTCCCCAGGACACAAACACATACACACATACACATGCACACACACTATTCTCTAGGTCCAGAACTCCCGGAAAAATCCATCATGACCATATCTCTGTGGTCTGCACTAAGAGATTAAGTGATAAACAATCCCAAATAACCTGAGAGGAAGATAGAACATTAAAGAAAAACTTTTTAAATAGATTTTACAGTAAGTAAGGAGATGCACGGAAAGGCATCCCCCCAGCTGGCCATAAAACTACAGCTGGTGTTTATGGCTCACCGCCACCTGTAATACCCACATCATGTTCCTCTGACCTTTGACAAGAAGCTCTGACAGAACCAGCTGAGGTTCTGCTATCACAGGAGGAGTGAGTCTTCTAGGGGATCTGAGCCTTCAATGGTCTTTCCCGTAGAGGAATACAACAATTACGCATTAACATAGACCACTTGTCATGCCATAGTAAGGCTTCCTTAGAGTAAAATCATTTTCTTTATGCAGTAGCCACCTGACTTCTCTTTGATAATCAAGGTGAGTCACTCCAGTCAATTCTATCACCACCTTTTCCTGTCCCCAAATAGTGTGAGGAGCCTAACATGCTCTGGTGGCAGTCTCAACTTCCAATTCTGTGAACCCATTCCTGCCCCTGGTGAAAGAATCTTGTATTTGGTTACCAAGACCTGTAAACCAGCGGAAGCCAGATTCCCAGAAATAGAGACCAAAATTCAGAAAGCACTATATAAAATCATTAAATCCTTCTCCCTCACTGGGTGAATAATAATGAAGGATGAGAATTAGGCAGATAAGAGTAACAAAACCTCGAATAACAATGGCTTAAGCAAGACAGGAGTACATTTTCCTCAGGTAAAGGCCCAGGTGGGTGGCCCAAGGTTATTAAGGCATTCCATAGCTACTCTGATGGATATCATCATCCTCTATCATGTCTAATAGGCTCTGATGGTCTAGTAGATTGATCTGGTCCAAGCCAAGTCAATATATCTCAATTCTAACCAGTAAACAAGAGAAAGAAGGAGAAGAGAAAATCCCCTCCTGGAAGTTACACTAATTACTCATGTCATATTTGCTAGATTTTACTCACATGATCCCACTGAGCTACAAGGGAGCTAGAAAATGAAATCTTTATTCTGAAGAGCCATGGGATTTGCAAAAAATCAGGAGTGCTATTTCTCTAGAAGAAAGGAAGAAAAGATATTAGAGGATAACCAATGGTCTCTGCCATAGAAAATGAATGGGAATTACCAATTTTCTCCCCTAGGAAACAGGTGGCAGTGTATGTTCTAGAGCAGTGTGGAGATCCTCGTTCTCCAAATGCCCAATATCCTCTTGGGGATCCTCATCTTAGCTATCTAGATACTATGCCTTCCCAAACAATGTTCTAACTTGCCAGAGCCCTGGAAAAGACATAAATCCACCAGTACTGTAATCCAACAACCGTAAAATCTATCTCTGTGTTTCATTTTCAACATTCCCATCCCTGTTGAGTTAACAAACAACAAAAGATTCTTTCATCATAATCGCCTAAAAGCTACAGATTTAATTTCCTGTTTCGTGGTAAGAATTGTGAGATAGGAGCTTGTCAGAAGAGTTATCAGAAGAAACCACCTTGGATGCAGACTGACATTCACCATTCCCTTGGATGAGTCCATGACAGCAGCTATCTTACCCACTCCCCCAGAGCTTCATCCTCAAAGAGCATGCAGTCCCAAGAAAACAGTGTTGGTAATCTGAGTAGCTCTCTTATCATTTAATACCATGAGTTATAGTTACCATCCTAAAGTAAAGAGGAGGAAGAAGTTGAATTCCCTTTTGCTCCACCTTGACCCAATAACCAAGTTCAAGTGCCCCATATGTCTTTTGCTTGCAACCCTCTTGCTGGTAGTAATTTTGACATCAGTTTAAGTGTTATAAAGGAGTGTTGGTTGGGAGATAATATCCTTTAAGGCTCATGCCATCAACCTCCATATCTCTCTATCCTCTTTATACCACCATTTTCTGACCTCCAAATCATCTCCTCATTCACTGAAGATTTAGACAACTGCAGGCCTCCTGAAATGGATGCAAAATTGTGTGTGTGTGGTTTATTATATTTTTTTCCTTAAGAGAGGGTCTATACTTTTTTATGTTATTTTCAAGGGACCCCATAACCTCCCCCAAAGATAGTTAAGAATAACTTTTTCAGATATTAAAATTGCCCCTAGTGTTTGTCACATGTGGAATCATACTCTAGGGTCTTACTCTCAGTTCACAGCCTCCCATCTTTCCATCTACTTTCCTTAGTTACTCCTCTGATGGTTGAGTCTATCACCTCTTTAAAGTTTCACTTTAATCCCTTTCACCATAAATTCCATGATCCATTCTTTCAACAACTTTTCATTCATTTGTCAATTCTTTCAATCAGTGTTTACTGAGCAAGTACTATTTGTTGGGCACACAAAGGTAAACAACACAGATAGTTCCTGCCCTAATAGAGAATACTTTCTGATGAGAGAAAGGAAAAGAAAAAAAGCAAAGAAATAAGTAACTCCAAATTTGTGATTAGTGGAATGAAAGCAAACAAGAGCTAAGCAAAAGAAAATCAGGAGAACCTACTTTAAATAGTGTGGTAGACAAAATTATCGTTCCCCCAAAATGTCTACATCTTAATCTCTGGACCCTATGAATGTGTTAAGTTACATCTCTAAAGGGAATTAAGATTACAGATGGAATTAATATTGCTAATCAGATGACCTTAAAATGTGGAGATTATCCTAACATAATTACAAGAGTTTTTAAAGGTGGAAGAGAGAATTAGGATAACCAAAGAATGGCAGCATGAGAAGGACTTGACCCACTGCTTCTTGTCTTAAAGATGGAGGAAGGGGTCATGAGCCAAGGAAACTTAGGTGGCCTATAGAAGTTGAAGAAGGAAAACAAATGCATTCTCCAGAAGAAACTCAGCCCTGCCAAACCCTGACCTTGAGGACTGCAAGATAATAAATCTGCATTGTTTAAACTTCTAATTTTGTGGTGATTTGTTATGGCACCAATAGAAAAGTAGTATAGGTGGAGTGGACAGAAAAAGTCTTTCTAAGGAAATGGTATTTAAAGTAGAACCAAAAAATGTGTAAATGCCATGAGATGGAGAAAAAGTGTACCAGGAAGAGGGAAGGATATGTGAAAAAGCCTTGAAGTTGGAAAGAGCTTAGTGTGTTTGCCAACCCAAAAGTAGAACTATGTTGCTAAAGTTCAAAGACTGAGGGGGAAAGTTCCATACACTAAGTCTTAGAAAATCAGGGCAAGATCCTACAGCTGGATCATGTAGGGCAGAGTGATTTTTCCAAAACACATATCAGATCATGTCACTCCTCTGTCTAAAAAATCTCCTGGGACACCCGGGTGGCTCAGTCAGTTAAGTGTCTGACTTCAGCTCAGGTCATGATCTCACATCTTATGAATTCAAGTCCTGCATTGGGCTCTGTGCTCACAGCTCAGAGCCTGGAGCCTGCTTCAGATTGTGTGTTTCCCTGTCTCTCTGCCCCTCCTCTCCCTCACACTCTGTCTCTCTCTCTCTATCAAAAATAAGTAAACATTTAAAAAAATTTTTTAATAAAATAATAAAAAAATTAAAAGTCTCCCAGGGGGGTTACCAGAGTCCTTCAGGTTGATCCAAATTTCTCAACACATTTACCACCATCTGGATTCCTGACCTGGCTTCTGTACCACCACATTTCTTGTGTTCCAGTCACTTTTCAGTTTTAAGTATTTTGTTTTCTTTCGCAGCTTGTTCACTGCTCTATCTACCTGAAATACTCCTTCTCCACCTCATAGACTGCTCCCTCCCTTAGGTCCCACCTTTGATGTCTTTTCCAGTAGGTCTGGTTCTGCCACCCCTCCAATGGGCTTCCTTAGCATCCAGTCCTTGTTCCCATCCAAGCATATCGTGGTGCTTGGAACCACTGATATCACCTTGAATAAGTACCATCTGATAAATGAATCACCTTTACTCTTTATTTCCCACTGCTCCTGAGAAGTTTATCATAGGAAGTTTTTCCCCTTCCACACTGAAAACCCATAATGATGGGCCCTCTGATTTTTTTCATCACTCTTAGAAAACGAGATGTAACTTGATCACTTGAAGTGGTAAAATAAAATCTTAATTGATAAAGTGGAATTTACACTCTAATATATTAATCCATGACTATCTTCATCCATAGTTAAGACTCCCTTCCATTTCTTCACCTGTTAGAAACCTATGGTAGGCAGGCCTCCTGCCTTAGAGAAAGGGCATATGGTTGGTTTCATCACCCTTTCCTTCTCTGCATAGGAACATCAAGGAGAGAGAATGGGAATGGATTCAGAAGGTTCTTACTTGACTAGTACAGTCTTATTGATGTTTTGGTCTTGCTGAGATAATGTTTAAATCTGATTCTATGTGACTTCAGGGTTCTTTGGAGGTTCCCCAGCTGGGATTTCCTGACTTGCAACTTCAAAGATGGGGACAGTGTCACCAGTTCTTCTGCCACTTCTTCTCCCTCTACCTCGGGCTTTCTGGCTGTCCCCCTCCCGCCCCTCCCCCACCTCCAACACACCCAGACACTCTCTCCATCATCAATGTCTTCTTGCCTGGTAGTATACCTGAACAAGAGTTTAAATAACTCCAGGTAGTTTTTCTCTACTGCATGACTAATACCTGGTCCACATTCCTTTTGATGTGACAAATTCTGGGAGTGCAGTTCAATCTCAACCCATCCTTCCCTGTTCTGCTGCCAAAAATTCTTATCCTCTAGATTTTTAGGATGGGGATCAAAAACCCAAGTCCATGTGCCAACCAACTGCAGGGAGCATATATGAATCACTTCAGGTAATCTTACTGAAGTCCCTCTCTCTAGATTTGAGGTGATAAGATATAATTAGTTAAGACAATATTAGTAACCTTAACAAAAAAAATCCACAAATCTCAGTGGCTTACCACAATACAATTTATAATCAAAGTGGGAGGAATAACTGTTCCATGATGTCATTAAAGGTTCCAGGGTAATGAGGACTATGCCATCTTCAACACATTGCTTTTGAAGTTGCCCTGGGTATCAATATCTTGTTAGCAAGTGAGGGAAAAAGTCAAGGCTTGTGCAGGGAGGTTTTTAATGAGCCAGGCCTGAGAGTAAGCATTCATACTTCTACCCACATTCCACTAGTCAGAACTCAATCCATGGCCACACCCAACTGCAAGAAAAACTGGGAAACATAGACCAAATTGAACAAGAAGAAAGGAGGCCAGTTTCTGCCCCAAGGGAAAAGCACACATTGGCTGATCTAGGCTGATCAAGTGGTGATCTAGGAAGACCAATGGACTCAGAGTCAGGACACCCAACTTTCGTCCCATTCCTGACTACCTCTCAGGATGTGGGCAAATCAGTTCACCTCTCCCCGAGCCTTGGTTTTCACATCTGTAAGGTGAGGGATTGGACTAGAGGATGGGCAGGCCGCACTTCTCTTGTTCTGTGGGTCTATGACCCTATGTATCACACCTGCAAATGGAGCAGAGCCATACTTCAAAAGGCATCGTGCCATGGCTGAGGTGAGGGGGAACATTCTGATCACACACTGAGAACTACTTCTTCAGAAGCATCTTTTTTCAAAACTGAAGAACAGGAGTCCTCTAGGAGGAAGCACATATGGAGAATGAGATCAGAAAGTCTAAAATATATCTAGAATCCCACCCTTTCTCACTATCTTTGTCACTATCACCTTATCCCCTTCTCTCTCATCTGGATTATTGCACCAGCTTCCTAACTGGCCTCCCTCTATGCAGCCTCTTTAAAAATTTCAAGCTGTTGGATTACTATTGCATTACTCCAAAGGCTATTTATTTCAATTCAATCCAAAAAGTAATTACAGAGCACACCATTCTTATTTCTCCCACCATTCAACTTGAGGTACTCACCTACCCCCCCCCATTTCTATCTCTGTGTACCCCGTTCCTTCAACTCACCACCCAAACTTTTCTACTCACTCCATGAAATCATTCCTGGCAAAAGTTATCTTCCCCTGCTCTCAAACCCTACTATTCATCATCCACTTATATGCCCCTATGCTAGAGGCTAGTTATTTGTGTACATCTTCCTTCTCCACTAAATTGTAAGTTCCCTGAGGGAAGAGATCATAGATTATACTATTTGCATTTGCTCCATGCTAGGTGCTTAATTATTTATTGAATGAATGAATGACTAATGACTGTGGAGAATTGTTAAAATCGTTAAAAGGCAGGAGCAAGGCAGCCCAATTGGACACAGCAGTGAGCCTGGCTTCAGCTTGGCAAGTGCATTGTTTTCTGATTGTTTTTCTCAGAGTCCACTGTGGGTTGCACTGAACAATCTGTAGGAAGAACTGTAGGTGTGAATCTTCAGCCAAGATAATGATTGCACCGGGGTGTGATTCAATTCAGTCTTGCTCAGGGGCAGTATTAGGAAGTGAGTTAAATGAGAGATCACATTCTGTCAAATCCTGAGAAAATGGCTGGGCGCCTGCCAAATGAGAAATTGCAGCTGGACAGTAATTTTTTTTTCTCTTTTCTCTCTTTTAAATGGGAAGCTGTGTGCTCTGAAACAAAACAGAGCATGGAGATGAGAAGTTATTTGAAGAATTCAATCAATGTAGACAAGTGTTCTGCTAAATTCATATAAAATAAGCCTTTTCTCCCTTAGTAGCATAAAATTATGAGCTAGTTATATGAATCCATGTTTCAGCCTCCTTTTCTCTTTGGCCTATCTGAATAAATGACTGTAAGCCAGGCTGCAGCCAGTTAGCTTAGTTGGACAGAGCCATAGAGTATATATCATGTTGGCCATGAGCCCGATGCTCCTGGGGGCCCATTAGCCACACTTATTCACGTGTCCTGATCATGCCCCTAACCACCGATGTACAGCATGCCATGAGCACAAACTTATCCAAGAAAGGTAAAAGATTGGCACAAACCCATCCTCCCTATTAAAAAGCAGCTCAGATTCAAATGGTGCATCCTACCAGCATCGGCAGCAATGCCTTAACAGCACTAGGCATACTAACTTGCTCACAGGAGGACTGTCATAACTATCCATCTGATCATGTGTCCACCATGATAACTCTCAAAAAATAACAGCTGTCAGCTATTGGGCTTCTCCTCTGAATAATTCACAGGGCTACACATTTCATATACCTTGTCTACACATCAATCCTGAGAAGTAAAAATTAACCAATTTTGCTGTTGGGAAAATTGAGACTCTGAGAGGTCCAGCACCTAGTACAAGGTTACATGGCCAGTGTATGGTGAAGCTAAGATTCCAACTGAGGTCCAACTCTGAAGCCATGCATCCTTCCACTTGAGTATGCTGCCCACTCCTTTTGCCAAATCCATCCATCCCATTCTTGGGTCAAAGGCAATAATGGACACTCTGAAGACTGTGCTTTTTCATATATGTTATCTCATTTATTCCTCCTCAGAGACTGGTGAGGTAAACAAAGCCCACTTCACTTCACTTTCTCTAAATCCTGAGAATTCTCATTATTAGATCACATGGAAACTGAGGCATTAGAGTGAAAATTATTTTCATCTTCACAGTGAAAGTCACATGTCCCTATTTGAAAACCTGCCATGACTTTCCATGACTATCCAACCACATTATTGCATCACATAAGGCCCTTCTGGGCTGGTATCCCCCCCATCATCAGTTTCCTCTCAGCTCCTTCCTGCCTCTCTGCTCTTGCACTATCATCTGCAGCCAAAGCAAATTGTTCTCCTTTCTCTGAAGATGTCATGATGTCACACACACAGTAGCCCTGACCCATGCTAGACCCTCTTTCTGGAAAACCTCTCACACTTGCAGACTCAGCTGTTCCCCAACTCCCTCAGGCAGAGTTGGCTATTACCTGTCAGTCTTGCCATCACCTCCAAATGAGATGGTCCACATGCAGCATGCTGAGTGGGTGTCCACCTCTATTCATGCGACTTCCCCACTAGTGATAGTAGTGACTATCTCCTCAGGGGATAGGCAGTGAGAGCCGAAGCCCTCACAAAGGACCACACAGTGCTACATACTCTGGATGTGTTTACAGAGCTGAGTTTATGGACCTCTACTCTCTCTTCCCCTCTCATCCCCACCCCCCGGTCCTTCTTGCTTTCCTCCAACATTCCAGGCAAGCTCTTACCTCATAGCCTTTGTCATGGCTCTTTCCTTTGTCTAGAGTCTCCCTCCCAAGCAATTCACTGGTGAACAAGGCCTTCTCTGAACTCCCTATTAAATTGCTATCCCTACTCCTACCCCAATACCCTTTATTCTCCTTCAGTATGCTTTCTTTAAAGAGGTTCTCAACATCTGATAGCCCATATGTTTTTTAATTTTCTTTCTCATGAAGGAATGAGTGGATCTTCATAGCCCTAGCTCTTCCCACCTACAACCCGGTTCCTAGCACAATGTGCTTGGCCATGGTGTTATCTGGTCCCCTCCACTGCCTAGAAAATTCTAAAAGGTTAGCCAAGCCCATTTCATTTCTAGGGCCAAGACAAAGCCAGAAAACCAAAAGCAAATCACAATCCAGGAAGAACTGTGGGTCAGGGCAGGCTAATTATGTCTAGGCAGTCTCTCAAAGCAAGTAAGTCCTAGAACAATCACTATCTGGAACAAAGGTGCAGGCCCAAGGGAACAGAGAGCCAGGGAAAATGAAAGAAAGCCAGGACAACAAGTCAAAGCAGGCCAGGGAGAGGGCAGTGTGAGAAAATCACAGAAATGGTAGGCTTTGATATGTGTCTGGTGATGAATTGTATAGGTAGAACAGAGTGAGAAAACTAATGTTTGCTGGACAAATGAATAATCAATGGAAAAACTAGGTGACAGTCCCAAGTACCTCGTGGCTGGTGCCTTTCTGGATCCTCCATTGAACAGCCTTCCTGTGTAGGAGTTGTGATTTGCATCCCAAGAGATACAGGTGCTATGGCAGCGCCACCTCTTATTGCCATGAGCCAACAGAGACTGCCACAAGTGCTCAAAGCAAACTATTCATCTTTTTTCCTGGGAAGTAAGGCCAACATCCCCAACAGATTCTGTTGGCAGAACTGTTCCATTTGATAAACAAAGTACAGGCTTTGAGTTCATGTTCTGCAGTTCTGTCCCCAGCATGAGGCCAGGTCTCCTGTGTGGTTCCACTAAGCAAGTACAAAGCAGAGCCTAAGACAAACTGCTATTCCACCTGGAAAGAGCAAGCAAGCACACTGGGCAGTGCTGGGGTTGTCAGCCAAGCAGAGAACACTAGACATTGGGGAAAACATTTCAAATTGGCATCATCTACTTTAAAGAGTTACAATCTCAGGTGTATTTTCACCCTAGAAGTCAGGAAAAGGTTCGATAAGCACACATAAGTGCAGCAGGACGCTCTCTACCTCCACATGTTCTATTGGAAAGATGGGCAAGGAGGAAAGGGACCAGGGCCAAGAAGTGGCCATTTGTTCCTTTCAAGTCTTTTCATGCCATTCCTTTTATTATACAATGAGTGATTATTTTCTTAGAGTGGAACCAGGACTAGGCTGGAGTGCCAGGGCCTTAAAAATTCTTTATTAAAAATAACAGATAATTTTTATGGGATTAATACTATATGAGCTCAATACAGACTCTTATATCACATCAACATAGACATCAATGAGTACACAGATACAGATACAGTTATAAGTATAGATATAGATATATAGTGCAACGTGGAACATAGTCCCTTATCCACCTCCCTATTTCCAAACACATTCTTCTTTCCAAAGATGTAGATAGCAGGGTGTTTAATGACATATTATTTTATGCTACTGACAAATTGACATTACACAAAGATTTCTTAAAAATGAGATTAAATGCAATATGGTGCATCTACACTGTGGGATACCATGTGGCAATTAAAAATTAAAAGTTAAAAAATATCTTCAAGGATAAGATATCCTATCCAAATGGGCAGATCACTGAGGCATTTTGTTAAGTGGCAAAATGCATGAAAAATCTGTCTAATCATCCCATCAGTGCAAAAAACCAAATGTGTATATGTTTATATATGATTATAAGTGCATAAATAAATAACCTGAAGGAAACCCTTAATTGTCATCAGTGTCGATCATACCTGCCTTGAGCCTCAAATTCTGTGTTTTAGCACCACAGCTAAACTCTACATAATTACTCACAAATTACTCTTATGACCCCTAATAAATTTGAGAGAAACTTGAGAGCAGTAACTTTCAAACCATATAGCATCATCATAAGAAGAGATTTTTTTTTTCATGGTTTTTGTTCATGGACATGAAACTCCACTTCAACTATTGTTTCAGGTACAATATATATACCTTTTATAAATCTATAAAATAATTAACATTCTTTCAAATATGAAGGAATCAATGGTTCTCAAAATATACAATTTAGTTACACAAATAATAAATGCCTATAACTTAACAAATCAGATTTTCCTAAACATTCAAATATTGAATACACACTTTTTTTGCTCAAACTCTCCTCGACATTGAATTACAATCACAAATCTAAAATGTCATATTCTCATAAATGTTTTAAACATTCGAGAAGTAGGCAAAACCCTGACAAAATAGCACCAGTGTTACAGAACTTGTTATTAAACTTAAACTACTTTTAGTGCTAATACATTAATTTAAATTCTATATCTTCTTAGCCTTGCAGTAAGTAATGATACCAAATCCATTCTCTCTCTCTCTCAAAAAAAAAAAATCTCAGACTAGTCAGTTACATTTGCAAGTCCTGCATTATTGATATTTTGGGTACTTGTGTGTTAGGATGGGGGGGTGGTTGATGTGCTTGTGTTTTGTTTGCTTTCTGTTTCCTGTCTGACATGGAATCTGGTTAAGCTATTTTAGGAATTCACTTCCTTTATTATGTCACTAAAACTCTAAGATCACACTTTTCACACAGGTTTTGGTATCTCCCCTTGAAATAATGTATTGAGATATTTGAGTTTCACTTGCTCAGCATGAACCTTTGTCCTCTCATTACACTATGGTGACCTGGCTGGTTAGCATTATTAGAAAAGCTTATATTCCTAATTACTATTTTATTATGATTAGTAAGGCCATCTAAGGGTTCTGTTTCTTAGGAGATGAAACTGTGCAATTACCTCTCCTCCTTAGGACATCTGGACGTTGAAAATCTTGCCTACACACTGTTAACTCCTCTCTCAACTTAGTTACTGTGTGTTACCATTGTGCCAATTAAATCTTGGACCTCTATGCCATTTTTGTATGAGACAGTGAATACTATCCAATTATTCCTGTTTTTAGTAGTTTCTACTATTTTTCTCTGGACTTTGAAAATGAATTTTTTTTTATTTTTAATGTTTATTTATTTTCTGAGAGAGACAGAGTGTGAGCAGAGGAAAGACAGAGAGAGAGAGGGAAACACAGAATCTGAAGCCTGCTCCAGGCTCCCAGCTATCAGCACAGAGCCCAACACAGGGCTCGAACTCATTAACTATAAGATCATGATATGAGCTGAAGCCGGACATTTAACCAACTAAGCCATCCAGGTGCCCCTGAAAATGCATTTTTAAAAACACTTCTAAGATGCTATAAGAACAGATATATACTTAATATAAGAAACAAGCAAACAAACAAAAACAGCATATAGTAACATCCCCCTGATTTCTTAATGTTCAAATTATTACAATGTGGTTCTATAACCTGGTTTCTTTGTCTTTTCCCTGCCACCTGACATCTTTGAAAGTATTTTTTTTTCCCAGCAACCATAGAATATTCTCAAGTTTTCCTATACTGAGAAATGTAATCACTTCCCCTACAGGAAGCTTGGGCTCCTGCTAAGGGCCAATACTTAGAAAGCCAAGAGTATACAAAAGGGCTGCTTCTGCTGTTTGGCCACTTTGGGAAATAACAGAACTGGAAAAAATATTTCTTTGTGAGGGGGGTCATGAGTTCAAAATGATTTTTGTAACTTAACACATTATGCTGACATACCCTACTTTTCTTAGCAATGACTTTCTACTACCTTGACAATAAATGCCCATTCAAGGCATAGTAAAATTTTTATCAGACAAATGCTTTGATCCATGTTGAATTGAAAGATATTTTGCATGGACATGTAGCTTCCCATCATCCTGTTACCTCTGATGTAAGGCTGGTGACTAGTCTGAGCTTCCTTCATTACATGCATTCCCACCCCAGCTTCATACCAACTATTCCTCACAGTTCACAAACAAAAGAGAATCACCTGACCAAATAACTAATATTCTTCTCAAATATAGTAAAAGCATCAGAAGTAGTTCTAATCCTTGAGTGAGCCAAATAAGCTTCAAAGCAGGCCAAGTCAGAAGTATGAGAGTTGTGGGCAGAAATGGACCCCAGATAACAAGGCAAGAAATTACTGTGTGGACAAGTGGTAAGAATATTCTCCTCTGTAAAGGAAATATAACTCCGTATATTCTTTTTTAATTCATGAATTTGCCGATACTCTAACTCATCCTTACTGAGTTTGAAGTAGCATACAAAATATAAAACAACTTGGTAAAGAAAGTAGATAAATGGGAATGCAAGCTGGTGCAGCCACTCTGGAAAACAGTATGGAGGTTCCTCAAAAAATTAAAAATAGAACTACCCTATGACCCAGCAATTGCACTACTAGGTATTTATCCAAGGGATACAGGTGTGCTGTTTCGAAGGGACACATGCATCCCAATGTTTATAGCAGCACTATTGACAATAGCCGAAGTATGGAGAGAGCCCAAATGTCCATCAATGGATGAATGGATAAAGAAGATGTGGTATATATATACAATGGAGTATTGCTCGGCAATCAAAAAGAATGAAATCTTGCCATTTGCAACTGGGTGGATGGAACTAGAGGGTATTATGCTAAGTGAAATTAGTCAGTCAGAGAAAGACAAATATCATATGACTTCACTCATATGAGGACTTTAAGAGACAAAACAGATGAACATAAGAGAAGGGAAACAAAAATAATATAAAAACAGGGAGGGGGACAAAACAGAAGAGACTCATAAATATGGAGAACAAACTGAGGGTTACTGGAGGGGGTGTGGGAGGGGGGATGGGCTAAATGGGTAAGGGGAACTAAGGAATCTACTCCTGAAATCATTGTTGCACTATATGCTAACTAATTTGGATGTAAATTTAAAAAAATTAAATTAAAAAATTTTTAAAAAGAAAAGAAAGTAGATAAAGATCAGAGCAAAGAAGAAAACAAGGGTAGAATAGTATTTGAAACTATAAGCAAATTAAATATACCCAAAAAAGGTATGTCAGAATGTCATATACAAAAATTACATGTCCCAACTTCACTTCTAAGTGTCATGGCAGCCAAACCTAAAAGGGAAACATTATCAATTACAAAAATTACAATGAACATAAATTTCTTCAAAGTCATTTTGTTTAAGAGACAGATAGATTTACTTAGTATTTATATCTGAAAAAAAAAATTCTCCTATGGGTCCTCACAAAGGGCAGTGATATAATATAGTTGACAACAGCCTCACTGATCCTCCTTCAAGAAGTACAACAGGCAGCTTTCAGGCTTCCTCTTATGCATCATTGATTCTCCCCAAAGTCCAGTTCAGTAAAAGTAGTTTACAAGAGATCAAAACAATGTGTTCCAAGTACATGGTTCTTTGATGATCTGGCTTGATTTGGGGGATAAACTTTGGCCTGCTGGAGGAATTGACAGGCTTCCAACAATCCTCTTAGAGTTTTATGTCTTGGAATTGAGCTTTCACTAAGAACTGAATAACAGAGTCCGAGGTATTGTCTCTGGCAGGAACCTGGACTACTGTGTCATATACTACATCCCCTATACCCTTTAACAGTCTACCAAGGGGAAGAATTCTCTTCTTATGTCTTTTTCATAAGAGACATTCTCTTATGAAAACTAAAAAGCCTGAGAAGGACTATACCCTTTCCCTGCTGCCTCCATGCCAAAGGAGCATCAGAGGGGCACAACCAGGGTCCTTCCTCAGCAAGTGCAGAATGTCCTATTACACAAAGTAAATGGCTGATACAATCTCAGTTTTCAGATGGGCCATGTTTCACTGTAGTCAATAATTCTAGTTAACATTACATTCAGGGTAGATACTTGTTTTTGTGCCCTTGGGACCCTAAATATGGAGGAACAGCAAGGAAGATTGAGGCTAAACAGAAGTAGGAAGAAACTGTCTAGGAAGTAAACAGGTCAATTTAATATTGAAAATATGATTGAAAGGGAGGAAAAGGAATTATTTATTTGCCAATGAAAAGTATAGAACAGAAAACCATAACATAATTCAGTTCAGTATACATTGACTATGTTCCCCTTTGTCTCTGCAGCCTACACACACATTCTGATCTCCTCCAAGAGGAAGCTTAAGCACAGCAGGTGCTGCCCCTTGTTAGCAGGGGCCTGAAGCCAGATGGGGACCAGAAATGAAGCTTTGGAAAGCCTACTGGGCAGTAGTCTAAGCTGTATACCTTCGATAGGGCTTTAGCAATAAAGCTGGCATGTGATCTTCATCTTTCTGACTCCTCAGAACTGGGTGAGAATAGAAGAGTATTATTTACTGGCCCCTAAAAACCTGAGTGTAGGATGAGGATAAGAAAGGTAAGGAGTGAAATGCTGGACTGCAAGTTCATTCCTAGTATGCTCTGACAGACAACAAGAAATGGTCATAGTAGCCGAAGCCCTAGACCAGGAAGAGAGTGACTTAAGTTGACTAATGAGCCGCTGGCCATTCTGGCACAAGTTAGGAAGCAGGGACATATGTGTATGGCATTTCCAATCCTTATTACAATCTTGGTAATGAGGGCAAGGTGTCTGGTGTCTTCATTCCTCAAACTGAAATTCAAGGCAACTGAGCTATAAGCTCTGTTACTGCTTAGCAATGTTCTTACTCACCAGAATCTTTTCTGACTGCTTTTAGCTTCTATTCTCAATTTTGGACAGGCAATTCTAGAGCCCCTCAGAAAACTCCATGCACTGATGGGTAGGGTCAAAGGAAGCAAAGTACAAAAGCTTCCTGGCATTTCTAACTATAAATAGGTTCAAGAGGCCTGCCTCATTAAGAGCCTTGCTGCTTTCTTTGAAGTACAAGTCACAGCTCAGTTAGCGGGTAAATAATGTAAGTCCCTCACCAGCACCAGGAACCTACACCCAACCCCATGCCCAAGCCTTCCTTCGGAAAAGTATTCTTGTGCCTTTCCCTTTACTTATAGTGAATAGTTATCAATTCGTCAACAAGCCGTTGAGGACTTGAATCCTACAAGTCTCTAGTCAGAAGGAACTTGGAGAACTAGATTAGTCTCTGCTTGCAAGCAAGAGACATTGATTTGGGGTAACTTAAATAAAAAGAGAATATTCTAGAACCCTATGGGGCTGCTCACAAGATTGAAGGGAAGACTAGAGAACAAAGCTTGGAACAGACAGGTATAAGGAGGCCCCAAAAGGTTTTGCTGCCAGTTGAGTGCTTCCCCCACAGCTGGAATGATGAATTTCAATGGTTCTTCTCCCCTAGCTTCATGCTACAAGACTCAAAGTCCTAGAAGAGAGAGAAACCAGTAGGTCAAGTCCACTGGTCTTGAGTCCCATCATGACTTTTGCTATGCCTGGACTATAAGAGGAAGGTCAGGGAACTGAGCCTGGAGGGCCTCTACTGGATGTCATAATGGGACAGCAAGTCTTGGGACTTACCTACACAACCGCATACAAAGACGAAAAGTAAATTCGCCAGAAGGAAATCAAACTGCTGATAGGGGCAATGCATGATGGGCAGAAACCATAAAAAATGTCCATCTCAAAAATGTTAAAACCAATTCCCTTCTTTTACAGTTAAGGAAGCTAAGATCTAGACAAGCTAAATAACTTTTAAAGCCTAAATAACTTCCAAAGAGCAAGTTTGAGGAAGAGATGGAACATAAATTAAGACAAATTCTACTCACAGTATGGTCTATGAACCCACAGCACCTCATCACCTCGGAAATGCAGGTTCTCAGGCACCATCCCAGACCTACTGAGTCAGAATTAGCATTTTAACAAGTTCTCGGGCGGGGGGTGGGGGTGGTGATTCACATGCACACTAAAGTTTGAGAAGTACTGCTCTACCTTTGTAGGTCTCGACCTTGGTGTCAGGAGTCAAGTCCAGGTATTCCTCACCTGAATTTGATCTGTGATAGCCTTCCTTCAATTCATAGAAAAAACTGACATAAGTGTTTCTTCATCATTTTCTAGCCTCTGGGGCCTATTCCTATGAGCTAGTTAGCACACCCAGACAGAGGGTGGTTTATGCGGTCACCAGAAGCTTAACAATAGGGTATACACTTAAGCCAGATTCCAACACAGTGATGGAAGGAATTCTTAAACTCAAGGCTTGATGAAGGCATTGTTGAGAATGAGTAGTCCCAACAGTGAAATAAGAACCAAAACCTATAATGATATGAATTACTCCATGGCAATTGAGTACAAGAAACATCAATTTTTAATGGTTCTATATCAAATTAAATCTTGATCAGATTCTCCTGCTGAACAGAAAATCTAACTGCAGTTCTTTAGAAGCACCCCCTCCTTTCCTTGGTTGAATCAAAATGGAGAGGCTTATGGAGTTTTACAAAAATCAAGAAAGGGCCCTTATTCCTCAGTTGACATGGTCACTGACTTTACCATCAGCCTTTCTACCCAGGGTCACCACTCTGGGAGGGTTGTAGGCATGCCTGCTGTCTACAGACACTCTCTCTGAGTGTCAGTAAGCCAGAAAAGTCATCTTCCCTCTCTCCTCCCCACTGAGGTCTGTGCTTCATTTTGTATTGGTGGAAGTGTGTTTATGATAGTACAATTTTATTGCATACATATAATATAGGCCTGGTTTCTGCCAGCAACCTGCTCCTCGTTTGCCTGCTGGGGTAAAATATGTCAACATTTTATGGTGTTCCATAAAGAGTATGATATAAGTAAAGAGCACCAGTTTGTCCAGGGGCTCTGTCACCTAGACTAGTTTGAGAGGCACTGCTCTTAGCTGCCTGTAATAGATAGATAGCTTTTACTGCTATTGGGGTTTATAACTCAAACACTTCTACACCTGTTAGTCCTAGACCAACTCTTAATCTTGAACCTATAACATGTTGCCCATTTGACTTCTTGTTACCTCTTCCCTACCATCCCATATTCCTTTTCTACTGGAGAACATACTAAGTGGTAAAGCCTTTGTGGCTCAGATTATTTTGGGAACTTGGAAAATGAAGGCTTTCTCAATTAATGATTAGTGCTATTAAGACTGTATATATCCATTATACAGAAGCCACTTCCAGCCGTGTGTGTGTGTGTGTGTGTGTGTGTGCGTGTGTGTGTTAGGGGAGTGAAAAGGATGGTATAGATGTTAAATTACATGATGTTATTTTAGGTTTGAGCCATTGCCCCCTAAAATTCCTTTCATATTATCAGATGTATGGACTACCTTTACTAAAAAAACAAGTTTTTCATGCCATAATTAAAATTTTTTTTCAATGTTTATTTATTTTTGAGAGACAGAGTGTGAGTTGGGGAGGGGCAGAGAGTGAGGGAGACACAGAATCTGAAGCAGGCTCCAGGCTCTGAGCTGTCAGCACAGAGCCCGATGCAGGGCTTGAACCCATGAACCATGAGATCATGACCTGAGCAGAAGTAGCACGCTTAACTGACCGAGCCACTCAGGAGCCCCTTTCATGCCATAATTAAAAATAAGACTATAACTATAAATAATTCTGGAATAAAGAATAAAGATGCTGCCATTCAGACAGAGGTCTAAATAATTCATAGTACAGCATTTCCTGTGTACAGATTCAGGTTAGGAGAGGGACACCTGAGGTACATAATGTCAAGGAGGAAGGAACCTAGAAAGTAAACCAGAGTACACCCAGGATGCACTCATCATCTTTACAATTTGTCAAGATCTTGCACTAAATGCCAATTCCTTATTCATCCCAAAATGCACTTAAACATGAAACATGGCTACTTTTTTTCCCTCCTTCTAGATCAGGAATTTCAGAGGCAGTGGCCATTCTGAAAATCATTCCAGTAACTTACTCACAGATCAGGAGGCCAACCAGAGTGATCAGGTTGACTCACTGGATCTCAGAAGTCTCTCCAGAACATGTTCCACAACAACAAGAGTAGAAGAAGAAAAAAACTGCCCTTTTTTTATGCTCCTTTATTTAATGTTTGTTTGTTTGTTTGTTTGTTTGTTTGTTTTTGAGAGACAGGGCGCACACAAGCAGGGAAGAGGCAGAGAGAGAGGGAGGCAGAGAATCCCATGCAGGCTCCACAGTGTTGGCACAGAGTCCCACAGGGGGCCTGAACTCACAAACTGTGAGATCATGACCTGAGCTGAAACCAAGAGTAGGACATTCAACCGACTGAGCCACCCAGGTACCCCAAGAGTGTTTATCTATTTTTGAGAACGAAAGAGAGAGAATGAGCAGGGGAGGGGCAGAGACAGAGGGAGAGAGAGAATCCCTAGCAAGCTCTGCAATGACAGCCCAATGCAGGGCTCAAACTCACAAACCATGGGATCATGGCCTGAGATAAAATCAAGAGTCAGACACTTAATGGACTGAGTCACCCAGGCACCCCAAAACTGTCTTTTTGACTCCTATATGTGCCTGATTGTATTCTTTGCCCAATCAAAACAATATACACTGAGTTCTATACAATTCTAAGAGGTATTTGGCAGGGTCATACCTTCAAGGAGCTTTAGTTTATGTGGGGAAACAAAGCATATGCATAGAAAGAAAACAAACAGTACACAATGGTCTTTAGTCAGTGGAAGACACACCAACTTCAGAGGCGTTCAGGTGAGAAAAGAAGGGGTAGAGGAGTTCTCATCATTAGCCAGAGTAATTTATTTAGTAAAGACTATATGGAGGACTAGGGATTTCAACTTGACCTTAAGCAGTGATTCTTCATTTAGGATCAATGTTCTTTTAAGGGGTACATGAATGGAGCTTCAGAGGCCAATGAACTCTTTGGATATGCACTTTTCCAGGATGAAGGATGGCCTTCAACAGATTCTCCAAGAGGTGACTAAAAAAGTTACAAGCTGTTACCTTGCAAGAAATTGCATAAGTAGTGAGGAAGAAAAGCATCATCCTAAATGTGGGAACAAGTAAACAAAGGCATGGTGAGGGAATGAACAAGCCACATTCAAGTGGAATATGAGCAAGGCCAGTCAAGTGGTTGCACTGGTCCTATGTCCATCTAAGGCAATATCAAGAAATGGAGCTAGGAAACCAGATTAGAACTGGATGGTAAGTGGCCTTTGACTATCAGGATTATTCTGTGGGCGGTAGTCAGGTGAATGACACAGTGACATTGGATTTAGGATGATTAATTGACCACTTGGGGCAGGATGAGGTAGAGGTTGGTGAGCCTACAGTCACAGAGATGAGGAATGAAGGTCAAGAAAATGAACAGAACTGGTGGCTGTAGCCATGGAATGGATGACAGAGATTTTGGAGGCACTGAGAGAGGAACTGATAAAATTTAGCAATTTAGGGATATGGAAAGAGAGAGGAAGGAACCAAAGGTAACAGTGGAGAGAACGCTGATTATGGAGAACATGATAAAGACTTTGATTTCCAACAGATGGAGTTGGAGGTGTTGTCCCAGTTATAGTCGTGAGACCCTTTATCAATGACACATATATTCACATATCCAAAAGTAAGATCGGGGCAATCTTCTAGCCCAGTGCCCTCGATCCTAAACAATTGATTTAGTCTGACTTCTTGGGGGATTCTGCATTGTTAACCCGAGGCTGTATCATTCTTGTTTTTTACTTGCAATCTTTCTGTAAGCATTTTCTCAGGATGACGTTACCACTGTGTGATTAGGAGACAGGCAAGGACGTAAACATTCCAATAAGATAAAAGCAGGCCTGCTTTCCCAGTACTCACACAGCACTCCAACTTCATTAGGCTCATGTTGTTTCATTAGACTCAATGCCATTTAAATTTTTATGTTCATTTCAAGGCTATTTGTTTTGACAAAGGATTTTAAGAAAACGCAGGAGGAACTTTCTGGGTTTTATTTAACTTTATAACCATCTAATTTACTCCCCAATAAAGGGATAACTAAGCATTCCTGTTATGTTGCTAAAAACCTCTTTGCATAATTTTGAAATACAATGCAAGACTCTGCAAGGACGAAATTCACGCCAAGGAAATGCTGACACAAGCTGTCCAATATGGGGGGGAGGGGTGGTGGGCGGGGCAGAGAGTTTAGGAATTCAACACTTCTTCTTTTCATCAGCGCGCGCGCACGCGCGCGCACGCACACACACACACACACACACACACACACGTACACACGCTCGCTATAGGACCCAAGACACCTCTTCTACTTTTATAGTGTTACTTTTCTAAACAAGTGTGTCTCTCACCCTGCCACACACAGGATAGTTGAAGCCCAGCAGGGAGTTTCCCACAGCCCAGAGGAGCCAAGAGACAGGGGACAACAATGACTAACAAGGGACAAGGGGATTTATAGGGACAGAAGAGGAATGTATGGATCTCATGGAATCATTCTTCATTTCTCCCCAAGATGACACTCTAGTTGACTCAGATTTTCTCACTTGTCCCCTTAGGAATCAAGCCTCTGCTCACCTCTTCATTTTGTAAAATGCAACCCCCCCCTCCCCGCCCCCTACCGTGGTAGGCAGGACTTCCCTCTTATCTATCTAAATGCATTTGGATATGTGAATATTTGGCAACTTAAATCCTACCGCCTCCCTGAAACTTTTTCTATTTCAGGCCCCTGGAACATCGTCTTCACTCACTTAGTCAACCAACAAACACTTCTGAGCACCTGCTAATTGCAAGCACGAGTGTCCATTGTACATGTTCCTTGTTTTCCCCTCTGACTGTTGGACTATACCCACCTCGTCACTCTAATACAGGTGATCATTTCACTTCTTTACTATTTCTCACAGTGCCAAACCAGTTTCTAGGCACAGTATCAATTAGTGCCCATATGTTAAAACATGCCCAGCATGTTCTTAAAAAATAAGAAACAAAACCACTTAGGAAAATCCAAAAGTAGCTGTCGTTTTAGCACAATTAGAAAGAAAACTTAGAATGATGAAAATAATATATGCTTTGTTTTTGCTTTGTTTTTGCAAAAGAGAGCGTGAGCAAAAAAGTGAGCGTGAGGTGCAGAGAGAGAGATAAAGACAGAATCAGAAGCAGGTTCCAGGCTCTGAGCTGTCAGCACAGAGCCCAACACAGGCTCGAACTCACAAACCATGAGACAGACACTTAACTGACTCAGTCACCCAGATGCCCCTATATGTTTTTTTAAGCAGAAGGAAGGAAGGAAGGAAGAGAAAGAGAGAAAAAAAAGAGCCCAAACAAGGAAAAGAGCCATCAGAAAATGTTTTGAATATGATAAACTGAGGAATGTGTTGGGAAGGCTTTGTGAAAAATGAGAAGGGAGCAAAACTAATTTCCTTTTGGATCTCACAGAAAGTTACTAGACTTGAGGCAGCTGTGTGGCTCAGGCCGAACTTGGATGTGGGCAGCAACTTGTTCACCTCATCTATAACAGCCAATATGTGCTTCCAGAAATGGGCCTGGAATTCACATGCTCCAAAGCTCCAGTAAATGTCCAGTAAATGTCCCCTGAGGTCACCCTATAAACACAAAGTTTGAACTCCCTAGGAAAAAAAAATAGCAACATAAGCAAAAGAAAAAAAAAGTCATTATCCTTAGAATAAAAAGATATTTCGAAACAGCAGAGCCGCGGGTTGGTGTATCCTCCCATTTAGTTTTTTCTCTAATTATGAAGTCAGTACCACTATGCTCTTTCCCCAGTACAGACAAGGGTCTCCTTTTTTACTTCATGGCTCCCCAGCAGCTCATATTATCCTACAGGAAGCAATAAATACTTACCCACCTGAAGTGCCAGCTTCTCACACAAACATCTGGCAAGTTTTGTGGGCCTCTTAACTATTGAATTTCCACATCAAGCACATTTTCTATTTAAATCTTTTATTTATAACACTTTTGTGTAAATCCAAGCCAACAGAATACACTCTGAGGCAGAGATTTTAGCAAATAATAAAATTTTTAACATTTGTAACTTTAACAGCACGGCTTTTATAACTCAGGGGGAAAAAAAGCAGGGCAATTAAAAGTATTGTCTATGGGGGAGCCTGGGTGGCTCAGTCGGTTAAGCATCTGACTTTGGCTCAGGTCACGATCTCGCAGTTTATGAGTTTAAGCCCTGAGTCGGGCTCTGTGCTGACAGCTCAGACCCTGGAGCCTGCTTTGGATTCTGTGTCTCCCTCTCTCTCTACCCTTCTCATGCTCTGTCTCTCTGTATCTTTCAAAAATAAATAAACATCAAAAAAAATTTTTTTTAATACTGTCTATGGACTCAGAAACAAGGTTTTTTTTTTTAAAAAAAAAGCTTTTATAAAGGAGCCACTAAAGAAATATGTCCTCAAACACATAATTTATCTTTCTCCCAAAACAGAAAAATACATGAGTCTGATCTTTAAATTAGAGTAATCTCTGTGAAGTGACTGCAGAGACACTTACATTTGGTTTCCACTCTAAGTGACAGAAATTTCAATGATCAGTTGCAGACACTGGGGAAAAGGTTAACAACACATACTCATGTGGGCTCTAAAACTGTGCAGTCCTGGGGTCGAATATCAACTTTGTCAGGTGTTATAGGACATAGCCCCATTTAATCACAGCTGGATGGTCTGTGTGACAACTGGAAAGTTTTATAGCTTCTCTGAGCTTCATCTGGACAATGAAGATAAAAATAACAAGCTCACAATACTGACTGAAGAATGAGACAACATCTTGTTGTAACCCCAAGTACAACATATATAACCCCAAGTACAGTCTCTGGCTGTCTGACCACAGAGTAGAAGCACAATTAAGGATGGGTTTTCCTCACTATGGCTTTATACCCTTCCTCCCAACCTATAGGCCCAGACTGCTCAGAAATTACGGTTTCCATTCACATCCATCCTAAAATAGCATTTATTAAATGTATCCTTGAATGTAGCTCTTCACATCAGTTTTTCCATCCATAAAATAGAAATATTAGCTACCCTACCTCCCTAACAAGAGCGTTGTGACATCTTGAAAAAACACACAGGATTGTAAAGAGTATCAGTGAGAAAGGGGAAAGATGTGGGCTGACCATCAGAAGACCAAAGTAGCACAGAAATTAAATAAGATACCAAATGCATGTAAAGAAGAAGACATTTTGTATTTTCAGATTCTGCGCAAGGAGGGGGCAGAAGCAGAGAAGCACTACTTGAAAGATAAAAACAAAGTGGAAATTTGGGCAACCAGAGAGCTCTAAGAAAGTCCAAAGTGGCTGAGTCCAAAGTGGCTGAGCGAGAGTTTAAAAGGTGCTGTGGAAGGGAGCAAAGTTAAATCTCACACTTGGCCTGTGTTTGACCCTGCTCCCAGGGTTTCTGGTTTAAAGAGATGAGCTGAAGGGCCAGGTTAAGAATAGGAAGGAAATATTCCATTGAGGTAAAATATACTGCAAAACTTGCAGGTCTGCCTTCCTCCTATTCCCTGCCCTTCTCCCCACCCTCCCAATTCCTCACACTCACCATGCCAGACCCATTTATTTCCTTAGCTAACACACTTACTCTCATTTTAACCAACACACACAGACATACACATAATCTCATACATAGCCTTGCACATACACAAAAGACACAAACATGCGCACATATATATACATCCTTTACTTCTGACCCTTAGCTCCCAAACGGTTCAAGGAGCCCACATCTGAGTAGTAAGAATTGATGATATTAAGCTGGTAAAAAAAAAAAAAAAACCGAACAAACAAACAAACAAACAAAACCTGATAGGGCTTCTGGTTAAACATGACAGATTGTACACGTGCTTTTTTTCTTCACTTTCCAATCCCATTAAGATGATGACAGTATCTAAACTGTGGATACTGGAAAGTAGATGGGCAATGGTAAATGACTTAGCAGACCAGAAAAGCTGAAACCTAAACTGAAAGGCAAGCTGGATCGTGCTGCAGACCCCAGAAAAACAGTTGGAGTCACCAGGCACCTCCTAAGACTCCTCCTCCAAGGAAGAAGTAAAGAGAAACTTGCACAGCAGAGGAGGGGTCAGTGCTTGCACTAAATGCAAGAGGCTCTGTCCACTACACCTCAGTAAATCTGTTAATTGAGAAAAGGAAAAAAAAAACCCTACCAAAAAAACAGGGGTTTAAGTGGTTAAGATACCACCCTACCCCCAGTTCCTAGAACTCTGACAGCCAACTGTCTACCTCCAGGCAGAAAACACAGAGGATTACTCTGCAGAAATGGACCAGCCCAAGAACAAAGAACTGCAGATGATGAGACTTAGGGGCCCTCCAGTAAAATACCTAAGTTCCCATCTGATCACCCATCACTGGTACAAACCCCCTCACCTCATGCATACCTTCCAGTCATCTTTTTAGCACTTTCACCTTAAATAAAATGGAAAGCCATTGTACAGACACCTCCAACATAAAGGAAAGATCAAAACAAACAAAAGAAACGGGACTTAAAGAAAAGAAACAATGCAGGGAGCAGAAGAAAATTTCAAACATTCAAAAAAACACTATCACAAAAACATTGACATAGTGTTCTTACAGTGCCCAGAAAAAGCATGGACAGGAATCAAAAATAGAGATATCTGGGGCACCTGGGTGGGTCAGTTGGTTAAGCGTCCAACTTCAGCTCAGGTCATGATCTCGCGGTTCGTGGGTTCGAGCCCCATGTCGGCTCTGTGCTGACAGCTCAGAGCCTGGAGCCTGCTTCACATTCTGTGTCTCCCTCTCTCCCTGCCCCTCCCCAGCTCGTGCTTTGTCTCTCTCGCTCTCAAAAATAAATAAACATTAAAAAAAAAAAGTAGGGATATTTATCTTTCATTTCCTTCATGTTTGTGTGTATGTGTGTTTATGCCTGCATGTGTTAAGATTTTGTGTAGTGTATTGTTTTCTTGTATGATTATTCTTTACCCTGTACTTAAATGACGGTCAACTTAATAAAAAAAATTAAAGCTAATAAAATCCAAATAAGGTATCCATGAATAAAGAATGAAATGCCATAGAGCGTAAAGACAGAATTTTACAAACTCAATAGATTAGAAGACAAAGGTGAGGAAATATTTCTGAAATTAGAACAAAAAGACGAAGAGATGGAAGATAGGAGAGAAAAGAGAAAATAGTGAACCCATCCAGAGTATCTAACATCAGATTTACACAAGTTCCAAAATTCAACCCCAGGAAGTTTAGAGAAAGAAAATGATCAAAGACATAATACTTAAGTCTCCAGATTAAAAGAATTTAATAAATATCCCAAGCAATAAACAAACAAACAAGACACAAACCGTTCTCATGAAATTTCAGAACATTGGGGTTTAGGGAAGATTCTAAAGCTTTCAAGAAGAAAAACAAAAACAAAAACAAAACAGGTAAAAATAATATCTGATTTCTCAAAAGCAGCAGAAGTTAGAACATAATATAGCAATGTCTACAAAATTGTAAGGGAAAACAATCACTAGCCAAGAACTCTATGCCAGCCAAACTATGCATCAAGTGGGGAGGTCAGATAAAGGCATTTCCAGACAACATGTTATCTTTAAAAAAAAATGTATTCTTTCTTAGAAAAATTCAGGAAGATGTGTTGCCGCCAAACAACTGAGAAAACCAGGAAATAAAAAGACATGGGATCTAGGAGCAGGGATTCCAGCATAGAAAGGAGGCAAAAAGAATCCCAGGATAGCACCTGAGATGGCAAACTGGCCAGCAAAGAGAGAGAGCAGCCAGTCCACTCAGGGCAGTTAGATGGAAGGCTCCAGGGGAGACAGCTCCCAGAGGGAAAAGGAGCATCCGATGATTTTGTGTGTTTAAATGGAACAAAAAGAGTTTTACAGCTCAGTGGAATATATGGAAGTGAGTTACTGATACCTAGTAAACTAAGCAAATAAAAAGCAAGTCAATTAACAATGCCAAGAAAAAAGAAGCAAAGAGAAGACATGAAATTTGAGAACACTACATGACTCAGCTGTGAGTGATATTGACAAAGTCATGATGAACAAAAGTAGTGGGATAGCTATATTGAGAGCAGAAGAAGAGACATTAGGGAGGTGGGTAAAAAGAGTAATTTAGGACAGTAAAATCCTCTCTTTTAAATTGCAGGTATTTAGTTAAATGTCAACAAGGAAAAGAGCCAAAAGTTGAAAGTGGTTCCCTGTAAGAGGCAGAATAAAGTTGAACAGGCATGAAGCAAGGGGACTACTGCTTTAGCTTAAGCTAAATTAATAAAAACTAAAACTGAAGTAAAACTTCAGGGAAGCCACTAAAACTGAAATGGCTTATCACATTAGGACATTTGTTGTTTACCTAAAAGTAACTTGCATAAGAAAATGGCCCCAGGAACCATCTGGAAGCTCAGGGATATCACTGAGTGCTCATTTCTTTCCAACCTATACCTCCACCATCCTCAGTGTGTTGTTTTTCATCTTTGTTTACTCAGGGTTACAAGATGGCTGCCACAAGCTCTAAACATCTAGTTTTCACAGACCAGACATGGAGAATGGAACAGCCAATGACAGAAAGAGAGAGAGAGAAAGAGAGTGAGTGAGTTGTCCTCATGCAACTCTCTCCTCTCATTAGTGTATCAGTTAGGATTAACTTGGTAATGAAAAACAGAAACTCAAAACAAGAGTGGCTAGAACAAGGCAGAACATTGTTTCACATAAGAGTCTAAAGGTAGGTGGTCCAGGGCTGCTTTGGAGATTCTGTTCATTATCTCCTCCGAGTACAAAGCTCCTTCTCTCTTGTTGCTACTCTAGATACAGCCTCCATTCCCAAGATCACCTCATGGTTCCAGCTGTTACTCCAGTTCCATCCATCATATCAACATTCCAACCAGCAGGAAGGAGTAAGTATGAATAAAAATTTGTCACAGGAGACTTTTCCTTTAGGGAGATTTCCTGAAAGCTGCCACAAAACACTTCTGCTATAGCCTTTGGCCAGAATTTAGTCACAAAGCCATAAGAGAGGCTGGAGAATGTAGTGTTTATTCCTGACAGTCACATGCATGGCAAAAAAAAAAAAAAAAAAATTAGAGGTTCTAAAAAGGGAAGAACAGGGGCGCCTGGGTGGCGCAGTCGGTTAAGCGTCCGACTTCAGCCAGGTCACGATCTCGTGGTCCGTGAGTTCGAGCCCCGCGATGATCTCGCGGTCCGTGAGTTCGAGCCCCGCGTCAGGCTCTGGGCTGATGGCTCGGAGCCTGGAGCCTGTTTCCGATTCTGTGTCTCCCTCTCTCTCTGACCCTCCCCCGTTCATGCTCTGTCTCTCTCTGTCCCAAAAAAATAAATAAAAAACGTTGAAAAAAAATTTAAAAAAAAAAAAAAAGGGAAGAACAAATGGACAATACCTGGCTGTCTCCACCACAATTAGAAATGGAAAATCTTGGGGCACCTGGGTGGCTCAGTTGTTTGAGCTCAACTATGGCTCAGGTCATGATCTCACAGCTTGTGGGTTTGAGCCCCACGTCGGCCTCTGTGCTAACAGCTCAAAGCCTGGAGCCTGCTTCTGTGTCTCCCTCTCTGTCTGCCCCTCCCCTGCTCACACTCTGTCTCTGTCTCTCAAAAATAACAAATAAAAGGTTTAAAAAAAAAAGTAAGAATGAAATGGAAAATCTTTCCTGGGAGATCTGCAGCAAAGTCCTCCTTACATGTCATTGGCCAGAACTGGGTCACATGGCCACCTTAAGCCAAGAGAGTCCTGGTAAAGGGAAGGTCTGGATTTTTATCCTCAATCATAGGAAGTGAACAAAGGGGAAAAGGGTTGAGAATGACTGTGAATAGCCAACCAACAGAGTCTGACTCAAAAATTTTGTAGTAGAATTTGACCTTAAAAGCTATATACATGTATAACTTTTTTCTAATGTATATGAATAATAAGTTCATGTTTCTATGAGAAAATTATAGTAAAACTTGTCAGGAACAGCTGCTACACTTCCCTCCATCTTCTTAGTGAAGAAATACAAAGAAGGAAAAAGTTATAAGGTCAAAATACATACACATAAATAATAGCAAAGCCTACTCAAATGGTCTCTGTAGTTCATGCTTTGCCAGATTGATTTTGTCATTCATTCAACAAACAATTGATGAACACCTGCTATGAACAAAGGACCATGGACGTGACTGAGTCCCAGTCCATGCCTTCAAAAGGTCACAGCTTAGAAGGAGAGAGAGGGACGAAGGCCATTTTTTACAATACAACATAATAAACACTATGATGGGAGAATGCACTAGGGGATCCCTCAGCAACCCAGAGCAGGGCTGTTTCAGTTAGCTGGCAGACAGGAAGTCTTCCCTAAGGAGGTGATTTATGAGATGTGGTTTGAAAGACAGGCAGAAATTTGCCCGGTTATGAAAGAGGCATGGAAAATAATCTAGACCACAGAAGAGTCAGTACAAAGGCATGGATCATATTACAGCTTGAAAAAATAAGCCACATTGTTATCTTGTCTATCACAGATATAAAAGGTTGGCACTCAATAAACATTTGATGGATCAAATCATGATGAGCAGGAACTCTCTTAATCTACCTAAATTTACCCATGTTCTAGATCTGGGGTTGGCAAACAACCACCTTCAGGCTAAATCCCACCCACTGCCCTTTTTTGGTAAATAAAGTTTTATTGAAACATTACCAAACCCATTCATTTACACATTGTCTGTGGCTGCTTTTGTGCTACAACGGCAGAGTTGAGTAGTTGGAGATAGAAACTATATGGCCTGCAAAGTCAAAAACATTTATTCTGTGGCCCTTTGCAGAAAAAAAGTATGTTGATCCCTGTTCTAGATTAACTGACACTCTCTATTCCCTTTAAAACATACAGCATTCTGAGCTCAAAGCTAGTAAACAGTAAGTGATACACTCTTTCCTTCCACCAATTGAGTTCTATACTTTCCAAGAGTAAACTGTTCCCAAATGTGGTTTGCCATTTATTGTGTTAACGTATTTAACATGTAACATTTGAATGTGACATTTATATGTTTTTCTTAATGTTTATTTATTTTCGAGAGAGAGAGAGAGAGAGAGAGAGAGAGCAAGCGGGGGAGGGTTGGAGAGACAGGGAGACACAGAATCTAAAGCAGGATCCAGGCTCCAAGCTTTCAGCACAGAGCCCAATGTGGGGCTCAAACTCAAGAACTGCGAGATCATGACCTGAACCGAAGCTGGATGCTCAACGGACTGAGTCACACAGGCGCCCCCACATTTATATGTTAATATAAATATCTAATTCAACAAAATATTGTATATACTGATAAAATATGAGTGTGAAAAAGAAGAGTTACTTCTATAAGAGCTAAATTGGAATGCTTTGAAAAATGCTAATAAAAACTTACTGAGTTAGATATGAGTGATACAATCGCAAAAGATTGGGAAGGAAATGTAAAACTTTAAGATTCTACTTTGTAAGTGAACACAACTTTCACTCCACTTTAAAAAAAAAAACTAAAATTAGATATCAGAGATGATGCATTGTAGAAAATGTTATGTACAAGAAAGACAACACAGAATTCTGATCAGCAATATGTCCTCAAAGAGGAGTTTTGACCCTACACCAACAATCTGGTGTTCAGCTCTAAATTAGGTTAAAATAAAAATAATTACTTCAAGTAAATGAGTGAGTGAGTAAGTAAGTAGGCAGATAAATATTAACATATATTTGCATCTACTTTTTTATATTCCCTAATTTAACTAGCTTTCTACTGTCAGGGAAGGAAAGAACAAAGTAACTTCAAGGTTTGTTTGGGCAAAGACACAAGATTACAACTTCCTAAATATAATGAGGCCAACTCAGCTCTGCTAAGCTCACCCCTCACCCAACCACTGCCTTGGTTGTCCAGCCTATGGGGATCTACTTCAAAGCCCCAGTCCACAGGAAGGTTAGACAGTCAGGACTCAGACCTCACACTACTAACTCTGGGTCAGGAAGGAAGGATGAGCCCACCCTTACCCTGATAAGAGCAAAGATTAATTAAAAAGTGAGCCTGAAAATGCCAACTCATTTAACCCCCAAATTGTGACATGTAAGCTCTGACAAGCTATTCTTGGGACAAAAATGAATGAAATTAGACAATCTCCCCCACTTCCCTTATAAATTACACAAATTCAGAGTTCAGAAAACTATTAATTTGATGGTTCTCTTTACTCATCACCTCACAGAACCTGGATCTACCTTCATTATGAAGTTTCAAATAAATCTCTGCTTCCTTGGGATCCTAAAAATAATGGTGTTCCTTGTGGTGCATTAACTCTTTATAACAGATAACCAATTACATTTAATTAGTTCAAAACAGCTGGTTAGTTATTTCCTTGAAATCCTTGATTAAACTTGGTTTCTTTAAGATGAAGCTATTGGGCTTTTTCCTAACCAATTAGCCCTTTCCCCTCAAAGACCATCCCTTCCAGGAAAAGAAAAGGGCTTACTTGCTCAGAGTGGGTACCCCAGGCATCCCAGGCTCCACAAGAAACTTTCTGAAGGATGGCTGTGCTTTCCAAGGTCACCAGAGGCTCTTCCACCCATGACAGAGCTATGCAGGTGGAAGATACCCCAAAGAGACACACCAAGAATGAGGGGCAAGACAATGACAAAAAAGCCAGGACCCAAATTCCATATACGCCTGCTCTCCCACCAAGTCTGTTCCTAAATATAGCCTTCTCCTCCACCCTTCAAAGCCCCTACCCATTTTGTCTACTCCACCTCCACCTCCGTGGTTTGGGGAGAAGCTCAGTTCTCTCCTCTTCTTTAGTATCTTCCCCAACACTAAGATAGACCCACTGACATTCTGCCTTGCCCCATCCCTACATCTACCACCAACAGCATTTGGTATAAAGAGCATGTGTTGTGAACACTGCCTTAAATGCAGTCTGTTTTCTGTTCTGTCTCCTAGTGTTGCTCCAACTTAACCATGTCACATCCATGAGCAAGACCACACTCTATTCTTCCCTTATCCCTTCCACAGTGTTCAGCAAAATGTTTTCTTTTCCTTCTCACCTACCTACAGTGTTTTCATGGTCCCTCAGATGGTATCCAGGGACCAGCAAGCAGAAGTCCAACTTAGGGCAACTCCTTAAACATAGGAGCCAAATGAATACAAAGCTTCCCAAATGGTTTCCACTAAAAGTCCCTGAATGAACAATCTCAGAATTGCATGTTCTATGCCATAGCATAATTATGTTTGGTTATGTGTATACAAAATAAAATGGCATTCTCAAATGCAGGTGTGGTAGGCAGCCTCAAAGATGGCTCTCAGTGATCCCACTTCACTATTCATGCCTCTCTAATTCTCTCTCCTTGTATAGGAACTCCCTTCTAACAGAATTTGACAAAGCCATGGAATGTCACTTCTGAGATTAGGTTATGAAAAACTATGCTTCTGTCAGAGGCTCTCTTTCTTTCTATCCCCCCACCTGTCTCATCCTTTATTTTTCCCTCTCTCTCTTTCATTCACTCATTTTCTCTCTCTTCCTTTGCTCTGAAGGAATCAGTTGTTATGTTATGAGTAGCAACCCTATGGAAGGGTCCACAGGGCAAGGAAATGATGTCTCCAGCCAAAACCCAGAGAAGACCTGACTCCTTCCAACAGCCATGTGAATGCACTTGGAAGCAGACCTTGTCCCTGTTGAGCCCTGAAAGGATTCTGACCCCAGCTGACACCTTGACTGCAGCCTTGAGAAAGACACTGAGCCAGAAGCACCCAGCTATGCACCAAGTTTTGTGTTTTAAGATGTTAAATTTGGGAGGTACTTTGTTACACAGCAATAGATAACTAATACAACAATTTTTCAATAAAAATCAGAATTTTACTCTGTGAAACAAATTAAATCTAATGTAGACCTCCTTCTCCCCCTGCCAAATGAACAGAAAATTATCATTTTCAGTCCTATAACTGTAGATTCACATCTATTCCTCTAGGGTGTTGTCAAAGTCACAGGGTATTCAAAACAGAATATTTGGGGAAGGGCCTCTGGTTCACAGTTTGCACCAGTCAGCCCCAAGGGGCTCACTGCCCAACTGTGCATGGCCCTTGGAGTAAGGGGGTGAGAAATATCCATACCTTTACCGCCAAGCCTCAGCTTGGCTTGTGGGATTTTTGCTGAGGCTAGAGCCCAACACCCAGCACCCAAAATCCAGTCTGCCTTCTGCAGTCCTGTTAGCTCCCAAACAGGCCCCTCCCAGACCTCCATCCCTTCGCAGGCTTCTGGGAATCTCCCTTCTCTTGCCACTTCCACTCTCTTCTCCATAGCCCTCCACTCCCACATATACACACATATACTCTTAGAATAATTCCAGAGTTTAGGGATTTTTTTAAAGCCTGGAAAATAGATTATCTTCAAGCTGCTACTGTAATAGGGGAACACAATGGCCATCTCTGAATTCAGAAAAATATACAAAGACTTCTCATTCCTTCTGATGCTTCAACTGCCTCAAAAACAAAATACAAATTACTATCTCAATAAATAACTCCACTACCATTATTTTCCCCCAAATATTCAAGAACATATTTATGCCCCAAGAAGAACTGTCATGCTTACCCTCCCAGGACTCTGAATACCTTCTGCCCCACCATACACTATAAGAAGCTCAATAATGGGGAAACATGAGGCTTCAAAGTAGGAACCTGCTTCTTCTAACTCTCCTCTCACTCTATTACAGAACAGCCCAAGCAACCAGCCATGAGACAGGTATCATGATGGCATAACTGAAATAAGCTGCTACTTCTGTATGTGATTAAAGTCGAACAGGGAGGTCTTCCTTGACCCAAAATATCTTCTCAGGGCTCTGTAACAATGACTGAAGTCCACCTCAAGAGCTCAGCTCATTTGGGTTGAAAGCACTGTTACTCCTAAGTTGAATCACCCACTGAGCTGTTTTTAGCCAGGAGCACCTTCTGACAATTTAGCTTATCAGTGCTTTTCTAATAGGCAGCTTATTGAAAAAAATGTTTTTGGTTCATATATGAGTGGAGAAGAGGAAGCAAGAGATTTTTAACAGCAGCAGTGCAGGCATCTTGAATGTAAAACTCAAGGCAGGCATGGGATAAAGATGAATGAGAAAAAAAAAAGCTTCTTTCTACTATAAATGTGATATGACTACTGGGGTTCTAACAATATGTTCTCTTATGGTTATTCTGTGAAGACCAGCAAGGAAGAAGGCCACCCCGGAACTGGACATGGTCTCATAAAGGGTCATTGTCGGTGTCCAGTACTAGAGGTACGGGTTAATCTTCAAAGAAGAAAAAATAAGAGCTAAAAAGGTTAGACATCAGGGTCTTGATGCCTGGATGGGCATCACTGGGTAATACTTATAATGATAGTTTCCTCCCTGTGAAGGGACACCAAGAGCTGGGAATGAAAGATGCCAGGCTGGGTCTTTTCCCAAGGGTCCCCAAGATGGGGGAATGGGATAGGAACAGCCTGAGCTCAAGAGAGGTACATTATCTAGTTTCACACTCAAGTGGTAGTTCTTGGACCCTTGGTGTGTGGTAGAGATCAAGTCAGTTGAGCAACTGTCTAGAGTGCCCCTCTAGAAGGAGCTAAAACACCATTGGAAATGCAGCAAAGAAGAGACTGTATTTTCTGAAGTTCCTCTCAAAAAGAAAGCATATTGATTGATAAATTGCTTGGGTAGGAAGGATAGGGAGAGATTGCTGAGGGTCAGATCTTCCAAGGATGGTGAAACCAGTTAATTATCAAACTTTTGATCTGTTGAATGAAAATGTGGGTTAGTGGTTAAATTACTCAGGGATCATCAAAGAAAGGCTAAGCTTTACTATCAGAAGTTTTTCTGCTTGCCAAACACACACTTGAAAAGGGTATCAGATTGAAGGAGTGCTGTGCTACTATTGTGCCTGTAGGGCTAGGTGTATTCAGTTCTGTTCACGATAAGATCTACCTGAATGTCTAGTCTTGTCTTGCCTATAC
Source organism: Panthera pardus (assembly GCF_024362965.1). Taxonomy (NCBI): domain Eukaryota; kingdom Metazoa; phylum Chordata; class Mammalia; order Carnivora; family Felidae; genus Panthera; species Panthera pardus. Next base: position 67,472,728 of record NW_026526821.1, on the reverse strand, counting down.
TACTGAAATGCCAGGGAATGGACATTTGTATCTCATTTGAGTCAGAGTGCTACGTGGAAGCAGTATTCCTGAGGCCAGTAATGTTGGTCTCATTCAAGGAATCTCAAATGAAAGTGAATCTAAGAACAAGCCAACCCTTCCTGCCCCTTTGTTCCTCCCTCCCCCAGAAGACTCTCCTCTACTCAGGGCCAACCTCAGAAGAGCTGGAGTTTGTGTGTTTGCTATTAATTGGAAGGTATTATTTGCTTCCAGGGAGCACTAGTCATCCATGATGAGAGAGGCCACAAGAGGAGATAAGAGAACTCCGAATATAGATAAAGATCATCTTGTTCCCAGATTTTCAGAGGACCCACCTGGACATGGACTTACTGGTTAGGAAGTGCTGTCATAACGAGCACTCTTAAAAATAGTAAAGGACAGGCATGCCTGGCTGGCTCAGTCAGTTCAACATCCAACTCTTGATCTTGGCTCAGGTAATGATGTCACAGTTCGTGAGATTAAGCCTGCATGGGGCTCCATGCTGACAATGCTCCCTTTCTCTGTCTCCCCCACCCCCACTTATGCTCACGTGCACACAAGCTCTCTCTCAAAATAAATAAATAAAATTTGAAAATTAAGAATAAAGGACAAATATTCCAGATAGTCTTCTCACCTCTTAACAGGTGAGGTTATCTACATAGTGGCAATAGAATGAAGAGGGAAATGGAGGACTGGCTCAAGGTGTATTTTTGCCTCAACAATTACATTATGCTTCCTCCATGGGCCTCATCATCAAAGGGCACCAGATCTGAGATTCCTGAATTGACCCTCTCCTTCTGTCCCCAAAGCAGACAGTCTCCAAATAAAATACCCAGGACATGATAGCGTATTTGGGCTTCTGAAATAGCCTGAGCCCATGCAAATTTTTCATTCTTTGGTGGCCATCTCTCCTATTCCTAACCTCATCCCTAGGCTAAAATTTATAATATGGTTACAGTGTAAAGGGTCTTTAAAGAACATCTAACTCACTATCCTCTTTTTATCCATAAAGTCAGGTCTAGAGAAAAGGAGTAATTTTCTTAAGATTCCACAGTTGTATGCAGCAAAACACAGACTTTTCAGTGTATTCACACAAAAGGAGCTGCTGCCTCAAAACCTGGTTTCCATCTGTCCTATTCTGATTTCACTCAGTCTTAATTTAGTTAGCTGTGGCCCCCAGACACCTTTTTCTGAAGAACCTACTCAAGGTCATACTCTCTAGGACCACCACAAAATTCTGCTACTGAGAACCAAGGTGATTTGTCAACCACTTACTAACTTCCTAAATTTAAGGCTCCTGAGTTCTCATCCTCTTATACAAATAGCAAATGTAGCTTTCCTTTGAAAGTTCAGCTCCTCCCTCAGCCTGAGGTTATCACTGAAACACAGCATCAGAATGACTGGACCAGATGTCACCTTGGGTAGACTTCTTATGGAGGAAGGCCCTTGAATATATAACTTGACCTCAACTAAGGAATGAAATTCCACCCTCCAGCTTGATTGATCTCTAGGTTTAAGACTTGTCCCTGTGAAAATGCAAATATCCCTGTCAACAGTTCTACCATGACAGAGTATCAACAAATGAAGAATCACGAGTGCTTGGATGGTGAGACAGGAAGGAAGAACAAAGACCTAAGAAGCCTGTCTCAAGGAAGGCAAGGACAAGAAGAATAGAAGGAGGGAAGAATTCCTCCAAAAGCTGACAGGACAGAGACAAAGCAGGCAACCCCAAGAAAGAGGTTTGTGCTACTCATCCCTCGCCACCTCCACTTCTCTTTTAATGATCAGTTTGCCCTCTCTCCTTGGGTATTCACAGTTCCCTTAAAGAGGTCGATCCTATGATGCCCACGGCATCTCCACTTGCAAAAAAGAGGAGACCAATTAGCACCACTGTGAGAAGAAATGTGGAGTTATTTCACAATCACCCCACTTTCACCCACTGAAGGACTCCCATGTCTCTGACCCTAAATACCTACAGGGTGTGGGCTACTTCCCTCCACTAGAAAAATAAGGACACTCTTTCAAAAATTCTAGTTAAGAAACAACAGAGAAACCACAAGAAAAATACCTTCCTGTCTTCCCCCAACTTTGTTTTAGAAGAAACAGGGTGCAAAAAAACCTTGTTTTCAGTCACCTGGGTTTAATAGTTTGACACAAATATTTTTGTTTTCTTTTCTCCTTCCTGTTACCCTATTATTTTCTGTTTCTTGATAGACTACTGTAATGAGTGAAACAAACTACACAGTCTGAGGATATAATCCTCACAAGACTACTCTCACTTCAGACTCCAGTCACCAGTTTGGAGGTCCCCAAGGCCACCTTCAGTTCACACCAGCTGACTACAGATTCAAGGGATTCCCACAACCACTCTCAGGTTTGATAATTTGCTAGAATGACTCATAGAATTCAGGAAAGTGCTGTACCTATGACTGCAGTTTTATTACAGCAAAAAGATGCAAATTAGAACCCACTAAAGGAAGGAAAGCAGGGAATAAGCTCTGGGAAAGTTCCTGTTTTCCTCAGAGCTGGCACTAATATGTGGCAATTCACATAGAGTATTGCTAACCAGGGAAGTTCACCCAAGCTTTGGCATCCAGAGGTGTTTGTTTGTTTGTTTGTTTGTTTGGGGTGGGGGGGGTTGTTGTTTTTAAGCTTTAATTATGTAGGCATGATTGATTAAATCATTATCCTCTTGACTGAACTCAATTTCTAGCCTCACTCCCCTCCCTGGAGGTCAGGCTGACATTACCTACCTCAAAACCCCAACCCTAATCACATGTTTGGTCTTTCTGGTGTGGCCAAAAGCCTCTATCCTGAGTCATCATTAGCACAAACTATTAGGGGCCCAACATGAATAGCAGACTCCCCTATCATTCTGGAAATTCCAAGGATTTAGAGGTCACCTCGCAGGAGTAAGGACAAAGGCCATATCTCTCTTTGGGTAAATTTAATTCTTCACTGCGAAATTACCTTTTCCCCCAAAATGGGTCTGAAATGCATTAAAAAGGTACAAGTCACCAAGAGCAGATGCAAAGCACAACTGCATAACGCAGTTTAGGATTGTGATACATGTCAAACATCCATTGAAAAAGTATACGGCTCCAGTGCTTAAGAAGGATTCCAGGAGAGGAAAGTGACCTGCTTTGATTAACTGTATATTTGGCTTTTCAAAAAGAGAGACTTCAGCACTGACCTCCCAGATTAGTTGGGAAGGATGAGGGTAGTAAAGGAAAGAAACACGTGTTGTTACCTTGAAACCAAATGGTCTTAACTAAAAACTGATAAATGTCTCCTAAAATATTCAAGGATTTTCTCCTTTTTCTCTGGCAAAAAAAGTAGTAAATATGAAAAATCAAATTATGTGCTCCTTGCGATGGCAATAAAAAGAGATTCCAGATGTGTGCTGCTAGGTCTTGGAAACTACTGGTTTATAGCTCTGTCCTGTGCCTGAGCCACCCATCACAGCCTCATCTCCCCAGTTCTTTCCCTGTATGATGATCCCACAGAAGGATGTGAAAGTTCTTGCCATGACAGATACCCAAATTAGACTCTTGTGAGAAATCCAGCAGCACTGAGGAATGCTGTTTCAATGATTTTGAAAGCATAGTCTTTCTGGTTTGTTTTTAAAGAAAAGTAATGATTCCCCCAACCCTGCTTTCCTAGACATATTCCTTGAGTTTCCCAAAATTCCAATTCAACTAAGTTTATATTATGCTCCTAGCATTCTTTAAAAAATAGTAGGGAATCACATAGGAAAGAAGATATGGTCACCACCACAGGAATTTCCTAATCCAGCTCAAGAAATAATACTAACGTATATAAATCCTGTATCAAAAAGGTAGATAACATAATGAGTAGTACCTTAGGAATTCCAGGTGCAAAAAAATTGATGTTCAACTGATTCTGGAGAAAGGCTTCTCAAAGGATGTGAAATTCAAATTAAGCTTTGAGAAATAACAGGACTCTCAGCCTGTGGGATATGGGAGGAGAGGCATTCTAGAAAGATGAGCTAGTACAAGGGAGGGTGTAGACACAAGAAAGAGAAAAATTGTTGATTATTTGGGAAGGTTTTTGGGGTGTAGCCCGAAAGAAAAGTATAAAGGATTGTCCCTGTCCCTGAGGACACTGAAGTCTATAGTGTTTTTTTTTAATATTCAGATTGATATAGAGAAAAAGGATTTTTAACTAGTTTTCTTATTACTAAAATGCACCTGCAAATGCTTATGTGATAGAAAAACAATGAGCAAATATTTGAATAGGTATTTGAATAGGACTATATCTGGCCATTCTATTATGGAGGAAAATTATTTCTTAGAGTAAGTATATTCCTTAATTATGTGTTAGCTCAGAATATACTTTTCTGACCCCAAGTTCCTGCTGTGAAATACAATACTGGGTGAAATTCAAACACAAAACCAGGTATTCACAAGGCAAATGGCATTACAGGAAAAACAACTCACAAGGAGAATTTTAATGCAACAAATGTCCTTCAAAGTTCCTGTTACATTGAGTATAGGCCAACAACTCAAACTAACATTGTTCTGATGTAACAAGTCAGAGATGGCCAGAGAATACACTGGGTGGCAGAATTGGAATTCAAAGTAAATTATAAGATTGTATGATAAGATCATAAGATTGTAGGATGGCCTCAACATAGCCATATATATTTCAACAGAAATAAACCCAACTTTCAAGTGTAAGATGTAAAGGATATGGCTTGATAACTAACAGCATAAATTAGGAGTCGCAAATATAATGTGGCTACCTCTAAAGAAAGCAAAAGAAACTTAGGCTGTAGTAACAGCAAGTCAGTGCCTAGAGCAGGTATGGGATGGTCTGATCCATTCTGCACAGGTAGCACTACCTAGTGTCACCACATACTTTAAATAGGGGTATGGAGATCCAAAGGTGAGTACAAGAACAATCCATGAGAGTTAACCTGAAAAGTATCAGCCTAGGGAAAAGAGAGACATAATGGTTGACTTCAAATAACTGAAGGGCTGTTCCAAGCAGAGGCATTAGATTGGTTTCATGCTGTGCAGTTCCCAAACTTTCCAAACCAAAAATCAGGACATATGACAAGATGAAGAATACCCGTGCCACTTCCAAATATGAGAGACATTCTAGGGCACGTGGTTTGAATACTAGAAATTGAAAACTTCCAAGACTTTGTGATGTTTTATAAAAGCAATACATGTTTGAAATCAGATATTATGTTCTAGAAAATCTCAGGCTTATAGTTGCAGAATATAATTACAATGAATGAGTATAAATTCTAGGATGATAAATTCCAGCTCAGTACGAAGGAAAAAAATTTAACAGAATGAGTTAACCAAAGACTAAATATTCTACCTCAGGAGGCAGAGATTTTTGCAATAAATATTTGTGGTGAACTTTTTGTGTAACAACCACTACCCTGCCTTTAAGTCATTCAAGGTCTAGGGTGGAAGCCAAGCAAGAGAATAGGCAACTATATACTCAGGGTGAAAAATTGTTTAATACAGATAAGAAATATGTAGGACAGAAGTCTGGGGAATGGAAGGTAGAGGGAGCCACATCTGAGTTTAATCTCAAGTGTTAGTTGCAGAATGAAGAATCAATTAGATTGTGATCACCCAGAAATCAGAGCTACACGTGGAGCACAATGCAAGAAAGAAAGCAATGACCAGAACTAGGGAAGAAGTAGTGGGAATAAGTAATAGTGGATAGATTTAAGAATCATTAAGGAAGTAGAATAAATAGGCCTTAGGTTGCTAAATAATCAGGAAGGGTGTCATGGATAGCTGGGTTTCCTTGCAAGATGGTAGTACCAATCCCTAAGACAGAGAAAAACAATAATAAGTTTTACTGAAGATAAATTCAATCCTGAAATGGTTGAATTTGAGAATAGATATAAAAAACAACCATATGCAGATGTCAAGCAGGCAGCTGAATATGTGGTCTAGACTTCAAGAAAGGAACTAGAATACTGCACATCCCTCCCATCTTGGCTAAAATGAGTGACTATTACTTCTTTATCAATGACAGATTCATTATCTCTCCAATCAGTCATCCCTATAAATGAGATTTTATTGAAATATTCTACCAGAATACTTCAGGGGTGGCCAAGATGGCAGAGCAGCACAGAAGTTTTCTGCTTCTCTTCTCCCTGAAATGCAGCTAGATCAGCACCAAACCATTTTTGCACACCTAGAAAATTGATCTGAGGATTAACACAATAATCTGAATAACTTAAGTCACAGAACTTGGCAGGTACACTGTGCAGAGAAGTGAACTGGGGGAGACAGAAGTTACAGAGGGTAGAGAGTTGTTTTTGCTTCTGGAGACACGATGGAGACAGCAGGGAGAGTACAGGAAAAACACTCCCCCAAAAGAAGCTGGAATGAAACAGAAAGAGTGGTAATACCCATAAGGGACCAAACAAGAAAGAGAGAAAGGAGAAAGGAGAGGGTTTAAATACGATTAGGACTCTATAAATGGGGGAGTGCAGAGTCTGAAACTCCACAGTTTGATACCTAGTGGAGCTCTGGTGGCAGGGTGAATCCCCAGAGCAGTGAGGTCCAAGGGATCCTTGGGCCACACAGGGAGAGGCAGTTCACCTGCTGAGAGGACATTTGGTATAGGCCATGCGGCCTCTCCACAGGCAAAGGTCCCAGCAGACCCTGGAGAACAGCCACATTTGCTGATGTTGAAACAAGGACGTTAGGTGACGGTGAAGACTGGTGCCAGATGTGTGTTGTGATTTACCATAATCCCTGAAACACCACTGCTACATGATCACGTGAACTTTTTCTGGGGGAGGCCAGCACCTAGCCATTGTTCAGTGAGAACCTCCCCCAGAGGTTCAGAGCGGGTCCAAGTCGCAGGACCCTCAGAGGTGAGGAGTTTGGAAACACAGCCCCACCTGAGATAAAATTCGGGAGGAAAATGACACCTGGCAGGCTAACAGCTTGGATGCAGACAGGGAGTGGAGCGAGGCAGGAGACAAAGGAGGGGTGCTTGATTGCCAGTAGGTGAGAGCACAGAGTTCTGATGCTAGAGACTGGGAAGGTGAATGACACCATTTTCACCTCTCCCATGCATGAGCATACACACCTACACATGCCACAATGATCCACTCCAGTAAGCTAAGCAGCACCATCTAGTGGAGAACGGAGCCATTACACCAAGCCCATCCAACTGCACCCACCAAGCTCTAGAGGACTACCACAAGGCTCTCCACCTGCTTAATTTTTGGACTATAAAGTGCTTCATAATTTAACTTCTAAGGGAAACTGGATGTAATTTCATTCATATTTCATTCTGTTCGTTGGTCCACCTATTCAATTTTTTTTCTTTTTCTTTTCTTATTCTTTGAATACAGAAAGAGAAAAAAAATTATTTTCTGTTTTTGTAAAAAATATTTTTGATTATTTTTTCTACTATATTTTTTATTTTCATAATTTTTTATTCTATTTTACTTTCTTCATTTCATTTTATTCTATTATATTCATTTTTAAATTTTGAAACATTTTCCTCCCTTTTTCCCTTTTCTTTTTTTGTCTTTTATTTCTTTCCCTTCCTCTCTATTCTATCAAGCTTCCTTCAACAACCAGACCAAAACACACCTAGGATATAGCTTCCTTTATTTGATTTTTTGTGTCGTTTTAATTTTTAATTTTTAATTTTTATTTTTTATTTTATTAATTCATTTTCTTCTTCCAAAATGATGAAATGAAGGAACTCACCCCAAAAGAAAGAACAGGAAGAAATGATAGCCAGGGAATTATCAACACAGATATAAGCAAGATGTCTGAATCAGAATTTAGAATCACGATAATAAAAATACTAGCTGGGGTTGAAAATAAACATAGAATCCATTTCTACGAGACAAAAGAAGTAAAATCTAGTTAGGACGAAATTAAAAATGCTATAACTGAGATGCAGTCTCAAATGGTTATCATGGTGGCAAGGATGGATGAGGCAGAGCAGCAAATCAGTGATATAGAAGACAAACTTGAAGAGAATACTGAAGCAAAAGAAAAAGAGGGAAACTAAGGCAAACGAGCATGATATAAGAATTGGAGAACTCAGCGACTCATTAAAAAGTATAACATCCAAGGGGCACCTGGGGAACTCAGTCAGTTAAGCATATGACTTCAGCTCAGGTCATGATCTCACAGTTTGTGGGTTCAAGCCCCACGTACGGCTCTTTGCTGACAGCTTAAGAGCCTGGAGTCTGCTTTGGATTCTGTGTCTCCCTCTCTTTCTGCTCCTTCTCCCTCACATGCTCGCTCTCTCTCTCTCTCTCTTTCTCTCTCTCTAATAAATAAACATTAAAAATAAAAATTAAAAAAAAGGAATAACATCTAAATCATAAGAGTCCCAGAAGATGGAGAGAGAAAAAAGGGGTAGAAGGTTTATGTGAGCAAATCATAGTGGAAAACTTTCCTAGCCTAGGGAAAGACACAGACATCAAAATCTAGGAAGCACAGAGAACTCCCATTAGATTCAACAAAAAACTGACCACCAACAAAGGATATCACAGTCAAATTCACAAAATACACAGATAAGGAAAGAATAATAAAGCAGCAACGGAAAAAGAGTCCTTAACCTACAAGGGAAGACAGATCAGGTTTGTGGCAGACCTATCCACAGAAACTTGGCAGGCCAGAAAGGAGTGGCAGGATATAGTCAATGTGCTGAATCGGAAAAATATGCAGTCAAGAATTCTTTATCCATCAAGGTTCTCACTCAGAATAGAAGGAGAGATACAGAGTTTCCCAGACAAAGAAAAACTAAAGGAGTTAATGACCACTAAACCAGCCCTGTAAGAAATTTGAAGGGGGACTCTCTGAGGGGAGAAAAGATAAAATAAAGCAAAAAAGACCAAAAGCAAAAAAGACTAGAAAGGACCAGAGAACACTACCAGAAACCACCTCTACAACACAAGGGCAATACAACACAAGGGCAATAAATTCATATCTTTCAATACTCACTCTAAATGTCAATGGACTACACACTCCAATCAAAAGACATGGGTAACAGAATGAATAAGAAAACAAGATCCATCTATATGCTGTTTACAAGAGACCCATTTTAGACCTAAAGACACCTTCAGATTGAAAATAAGGTGATCGTTGGGGCTCCTGGGCTGGTTAAGTGTCTGAATTCAGCTCAGGTCATGATCTCATGATTTGTGGGTTCAAGCCCCACATCAGGCTCTGTGCTGACACCTCAGAGCCTGGAGTCTTCATTGGATTCTGTGTCTCCCTCTCTCTCTGATCTTTCCCTGCTTATGTTCTGTCTCTTTCTCAAAAATAGATAAACATTAAAAATTTTTTTTAAAGAAAGTAAGGGGATGGAGACCATCTATCATGCTAATGGTCACCAAAAGAAAGCTGAAGTAGCCATACTTGCATCAGATAATCTACATTTTAAAATAAAGACTGTAACAAGAGATGAAGAAGGGCATTATATCATAATTAAGGCATCTATCCACGAAGAAGGCCTAACAAATGTAAACATTTATACCCCCAATGTGAAAGCACAAAATATATAAATCAATTAATCACAAACAGAAATAAACTCACTGACAATAGTACCATAATAGTAGAGGACATCAACATCCCACTCACAGCAATGGACAGATCATCTAAATAGAAAATTAACAAGGAAATAATGGCTCTGAATGATACACTGGACTGAATGGACTTAACAGATATATTAGAACATTTCATCCTAAAGCAGCAGAATACACATTCTTCCCCAGTGAGCATGGAACATTCTCCAGAATAGATCACATACTGGGACACAAATCAGCTCTCAACAAGTACAAGAAGATCGAGATCACATTGTGCATATTTACAGATCACAACGGTATGAAACTCGAAATCAACCACAAGAAAAAATTTGGAAAGACAACAAATACTTGTAGACTAAAGAACACCTCACTACAGAATGAATGGGTTAACCAAGAAGTCAAGGAGGAAATTAAAGAGTATATGGAAACCAATGAAAATTATAACACCACAGCCCAAAACCTCTAGGATACACCAAAGGTGGTCCTAAGAGGGAAGTGTATAGCAATCCAGGCCTTCCTAAAGAAGGAAGAAAGGTCTCAGATAAATAACCGAACAATACATCTTAAAGAGCTGGAAAAAGAACAGCAAATAAAGCCCAAAACTAGCAGAAGATGGGAAATAATAAAGATCAGAGCAGAAATCAATGCTATTGAAATAAAAAAAAACAACAGTAGAACAGATCAATGAAACCAGGAGCTGATTCTTTGAAAGAATTAAGAAAACTTATAAACCCTAGCCAGTTTGATAAAAAAGAAAAAGGAAAGGAAAAAGACCCAAATAAATAAAATCAAGAATGAAAGAGGAGAGATCACAACCAACACTACAGAAATACAAACAATAATAAGAGAATGTTATGAACAATTATATGCCAATAAATTGGGCAATCTGGAAGAAATGGGACAATTCCTAGAAACATATAAACTACCAAAACTGAAACCGGAAGAAATAGAAAATTTGAACAGACTCATAACCAGCAAGGAAATTGAATTAGTAATCAAAAATCTCCCAAAAAACAAGAGTCCAGGCCAGATAGATTCCCAAGGGAAAACTTTTTTTTTTTTTAGTTTATTTTTTGAGAGAGAGAGGGAGAGAGAGTGGGAGTGGGGGAGGTAAAAAGGGACAGCAAGAATCCCAAGCAGGCTTCACACTGTCAGTGCAGAGCTTGATGTGGAGCTCGAATTCATGAACCATGAGATCATGACCTGAGCCAAAATGAAAAGTCAGACGCTTAACCAACTGAGCCACTCAGGTGTATCATACCACACATTTAAAAAAGAGTCAACGCCTATTATTTTGAAGCTGTTCCAAAATATAGAAATGGAAGGAAAGGAAGGAAAACTTCCAAACTCACTCTATGAGGCCAGCATACCTTGATTCCAAAACCAGACAAAGACCCCACTAAAAAATAGAACTACAGACCAATTTCCCTAATGAATATGGATGCAAAAATTCTCAACAAGATACTAGCCAACCGGATCCAATGATACATTAAAAGAATTATTCACTATGACCAAGTGGGATTTATACGTGGGATGCAGGGCTGGTTCAATATCCACAAATCAATGTGGTATATCAAATTAATAAGAAAAAGCACAAGAACCACAGGATCCTCTCAACAGATGCAGAGAAAGCATTTGACAAAATATAGCATCTTTTCTTATTAAAAGCCCTCAAGAAAGTAGGGATAGAAGGATCATACCTCGAGACCAAAAAACCACATAGAAAGACCCACTGCTAATATCATTCTCAATGGGGAAAAACTGAGAACTTTTGCCCTAAGGTCAGAAACACAACAGGGATGTCCACTCTCACCACTGTTATTCAACACAGTATTGAAAGACCTAGCCTCAGCAATCAGACAACACAAAGTCATATAAGGAACTTTAATTGGCAAGGAGGAAATCAAACTTTCACTCTTCGCAGATGACATGATACTCTATAAGGAAAACCCAAAATATTCCACCAAAAATCTGCTAGAACTGATCCATGAATTCAGCAAAGTCACAAGATATAAAATCAATGCACAAAAATCAGTTTCATTTCTATACCCCAATTATGAAGCAACAGAAAGAGAATCAAGGAATCAATCCCATTTATAATTGGACAAAAACCCTAAAATACCTAGGAATAAACCCAACCAAAGAGGTGAAAAATCTATACACTGAACACTACAGAAAGTTTATGAAAGAAATTGGAGAAGACAAAAAAAAATTGAAAAACATTCTATGCTCCTGGATTGGAAGAACAAATATTGTTAATATGTCAATACTACCCAAAGCACTCTACATATGCAATGCACTCCCTATCAGAATAACTCCACATTCTTCACAGAGCTGGAACAAACAATCCTAAAATTTGTATGGAACCAGAAAAGACCCCGAATAGCCAAAACAATCTTGAAAAAGAAAACCGAAGCTGGAGGCATCACAATCCAGGACTTCAAGATGAATTAAAAGTTGTAATCATCAAGACAGTATGGTACGGGCACAAAAACAGACACTCAATGGAACAAAATAGAGAACTCAGAAATTGACCCACAAACGTATGGCCAACTAATCTTTGACAAAGCAGGAAAGAATATCCAATGGAATAAAGACAGTCTCTTCAGCAAATAGTGCTGGGAAAACTGGCCAGTGACATGCAGAAAAATGAACCTGGACCACTTTTTTACACCATACACAAAAATAAACTCAAAATGGATGAAAGACCTAAATGTAAGACAGGAAGCCATCAAAATCCTAGAGGAGAAAGTAGGTAAAAACCTCCGTGACCTCGGCCGCAGCAACTTCTTACTGAACATGTCTCTGGAAGCAAGAAAAACAAAAGCAGAAATGAACTATTGTGACCTCATCAAGATAAAAAGGTTCTGCACAGAGAAGGAAACAATCAGAAAAACTAAACAGCAACAAATGGAATGGGAGAAGATATTTGCAAATGACATATCAGATAAAAGTTTAGTATCCAAAATCTATACAGAACTTCTCAAACTGAACACCCAAAAAACAAATAATCCAATGAAGAAATGGGCAAAAGACATGACTAGACACTTCTCCAAAGACATCCAGGTGGCTAACAGACACATGAAAAAAATGCTCGACATCCCTCATTATCAGGGAAATACAAATCAAAACCACAATAAGATACCACCTCACACCAGGCAGAATGGCTAACATTAACAACTCAGGTAACAACAGATGTTGGTGAGGATGTGGAGAAAGAGGAACACTTTTGCACTGCTGGTGGGAATGCAAACTGGTGCAGCCACTCTGGAAAACAGTGCGAAGTTTCCTCAAAAAATTAAAAATAGAACTACCCTATGACCCAGCAATTGCACTACTAGGTATTTATCCAAGGGATACAGGTGTGCTGTTTCAAAGGGGCACATGCACCCCAATGTTTATAAAAGCACTATCCACAATAGCCAAAGTATGGAAAGAGCCCAAATGTCCATTGACAGATGAATGGATAAAGAAGATGTGGTATATATATACAATGGAGTATTACTCGCCAATCAAAAAGAATGAAATCTTGTCATTTGCAACAACATGGATGGAACTAGAGGGTATTATGCTAAGCAAAATTAGTCAGAGAAAGACAAATATCATATGACTTCACTCATATATGAAATTTAAGATACAAAACAGATGAACCATAAGGGAAGGGAAGCAAGAATAATATAAAACAGGGAGGGGGACAAAACATTAGATACTTAAATATAAAGAACAAACTGAGGGTGCTGTAGGAGTTGTGGATAGGGACATGGGCTAAATGGGCAGGGGGCATTAAGAAAGACACTCGTTGGGATGAGCCCTGGGTGTTATTCATAGGGGATGAATCACTGGATTCTACACCTGAAATCATTATTGCATTACATGCTAACTAACTTGGATGTAAAATTAAAAAAGAAATGAATAAATCAATCAATCAATAAATAATAAATAAATAAAATGAATACTTCAATTTGTCATAAAACTTTAAATATAATCTCACAATTTTTCTCATTCCAGGAACATGTAATTTCTTAAGTGAAATTACTAACATACTTGTCATGCTTAATTCCAGAATTGTGTATAGCTACACTAATACAGTAGCCACTAGGTGTATGTCTATCAAGCACCTGAAATGTGATATAAGTGTAAAATATACCATAGACTTCAAAGACTTAGTACAAAACAAGGTATGTATAATATCTCATTAATAATTTTTATAGGTGGTAATGACAGTATTTTGGATATACTTGGTTAGAACATATTATTAAAATAATTTCACATTTTTTAATGTGGCTAATAGAAAATTTTGAATTACATGTGTGGTTCACAATTATATTTCTATTGGACAGTGCTGATCTATGTAATGCAATTAAATAAGTGGATAAAGATTGTCTTGGGGCAGCTGGGTGACTCAGTTGGTTGGGCGACCGACTTTGGCTCAGGTCATGATCTCACAGTTTGTGAGTTCGAGCCCTGCATCGGGCTCTGTGCTGACAGCTCAGAGCCTGGAGCCTACTTCAGATTCTATGTCTCCCCCTCTCTCTACCCCTCCCCTGCTCACACTCTGTGTCTCTCTGTCTCTCAATAATAAATAAACATTAAAAAAAAATTTTTTTTTAAAGATTGTCTTAACACTTCATACATACATTACTGAAAGTTTTTTGGGTTGTTTTTTTTTTTTTTTACAAAGATCATGCTGTAGGCCACTTTGTGCCTTCCATACTGGCAAACTATTGCTGGCACATCTTTGATATTTAAAAAGTACTTCTTAACTGTTAAAAAAAAATTAAAAAGAAAGAAATGGTCTATCATACAATTACCATCCCTTTCTGATAGCATCCTATCTAGAGCAAACTCCACTTCCTTAGACCCTCCCTCAAATTACCCAGCTGAAGTGTATATCTTATAATAGATACATTCTAACGCTCCCTTACAGGGGCAGTCAGTGGTTTCCCCAAGGTATGTGTTCACCTTTACTGCAACTTATTCAACTACAGGGGTGTTCCTAGTGGTCTAGGCTGGACAATATTGACATTTCCATGAAGAGACATAAATACATAGCCTTTCAACAAAACGCTTTGTGCCTCTGACTAAATCTGAGGTCTGGAAATGTATACTGTGTTTCCTTTATTAAATGTTTCCTTTTATTTCGAAAAAGTGGGAAAATATTATCATTTATAATGGTTACATTGTGCCTTGGTGCAAAACATGTCAAATGGTTGGCAAAATGAATTTTTGAAATGAGTCTTATTTACTCATGACTCATTGGTGGATTAAATCCATATATGTGACTGATTAATCTCCTTCCTGAATGAAAATTTTAACTAATAGTTTATTATATGCTTAGAAATTGACTTAGTGATTAATCTGTGAATCTTCTTGAGGTACATGACATTGATAAATAAAGTTAGTGAACACTGAAAAAAAAAGAAAGGAGCTACAAAGGAAAGTTAAGAATATCTTGTCTTAGTTCTGGTGGGTGGTTTAAACAACAAATACTTATTTCTCACAGTTCTGGATCTCCAAGACCGAAGTGCCTTCAGATTCAGTGTCTGACAGAAGCCTGCTTATTGGTTTGTGGACAGCCATATTCTTTTTATGTCCTCACATGGCTTTTCCTTGGTATGTGCATGTGGAGAAAGAGAGCTCTCTCTTGTATCTTCCTCTTTTTATAAGGGCATTAGGCCCATCATGAGGGACTACTCTTAGAACTAATCTAACCCTACTTAGCTCCTAAAGGCCCCACCTCCAAATGTCATCATGTTAGGGATTAGGATTTCAACCTATGATTTGGGAGAGACATAAACATTCAGGCCATACCATAGCTCATAAAACATAAACAAAAAGACAAATCAATAAAAACTAAGAGATTTAAGACGTCCAGCATCCCAAACTAGGAATTGTGAATAAAGCAATAGAGAAAATACTGGGAGGGAAATTATCAAAGAAAAAAATACAAGAATTTATAATATGTATTATAGAAGGAAAGGAGTCTCCACATTAAAAAGTATAAAGGCCCAATATAATGACAAAAAATATTCACACCAAGGACATTACTGTGAAACTTCAGAATCCAGAGGATAAAGAAAAGATCCCAGGAAGAAAGAACAAATGACGTGTGAAGAATTGAGAATAAGAATGGCATCAGACTTCTCAACAGCAATACTATCAACAAGAAGATAGTGAAGTAAGTCTTCAAAATAATCAAAGAAAATAATGTCCAATTTATAATTCTATACCCAGCCAAACTTTGATCAAGAGTAAAGGTAGAAACGTTTCCTTACATTCAAGGTCTCAAAAAATAGACCTCCTAAGCACACCTCTCAAAAAACCACTAGAGTATAAGTTCCTGAAAAACAGAAAAGTTACTATAAAAAAAAAAAAGGAGAATATGTGGAAGCCATAGACTGGGGACTCAGGGCAAGAGAGGTAGATAGAATCCACAATATGATAGGAGAGTAAGTCCCAAGACAGGAGTTGAGCAGCCATTTTAGATGGCAACAAGTCCAGTTAAAGCAGAAGCATAAAAGGCTCTGAGAGGGAGGTTTCCAAAAGAAAATAAAACTTCTAGATCTTCTGTCAGGTTTATGGTGTGAAAAACTGGATTGAGAGTCACTTTACAGAGCTATTGAAGGATATGAGAAGACTTAGCAAAAGATACCAGAAAGCTAAGGAAAATTAAAAAAAAAAAAAAAAACTATAGGAAAACCAAAAGTTGGACAAGAAAGGAAAGGCATTCATAACAATGCTTGGCTGAAAAACTGAACAATGTCACATAGTTATCAATTATGAAAATAATGAATATGAATGGTATCAAATTATGGTAAAATTATATTGGAAACATACAGGGAGATGAAATA
Source organism: Panthera pardus (assembly GCF_024362965.1). Taxonomy (NCBI): domain Eukaryota; kingdom Metazoa; phylum Chordata; class Mammalia; order Carnivora; family Felidae; genus Panthera; species Panthera pardus. The sequence goes on along the minus strand of NW_026526821.1, from coordinate 67,456,297 downwards.
GGTATGAGTGATGGATGATTATATCAGACATCCTCTCCTGTGTAGCAAACAACCCCAACACTTAGTGAGTTAAAGTAACTACAATTTTATTTGATTATGAGTGTGTAGATTAACAATTTGGACCTGGCACAAATAAGCAGTTCTTCACTCATATAACTGCTGTTATCTGGGAACTCAACTAGCATAGAATATCCAGGATTGCCTCACACTCCTGTTTGAGGACTGATGCTGGCTGCCTGCTGCCGAAAGGCCTAGGGACCTCCACTGGGACACCTCATCTGTGTTTCAGGTGGCCTATCACCCTCCAGGAGGTTAGATCCTGCTAGTTTGCCTGAGAACTTCAGGGCAGTTTTCTAAGAGGGTGAGAGCAAAGGTGCAAAGCTTCTTGAAGTCTAGGCCTATAAATCCCACAGCATCACTGCCAGGATGTCTGTTGGTCAAAATAAATCATATGGCCAGCCCAGATTCAAATGGTAGGGAAACAGACCCTACCTCTTGATAGAAGGAGCTACAAAGACACAATGTTAAGGGGTGTATTCTTCTACAGACTATATGGTCAAAATACTGGTGATCTGTTTTAACTGCAAACCTGACTGCATTTTTTTGTTGCTGTTTTTCTAAAGGGTGGAGTACAAACTTCCCTCATCTTCTAGGATGGTTTGAAGGGCAAGCTCTCTTGCTACCAGGAAAAAAATACCAGTTTCGAATGATTTGGGCTTTGGGCTTCTGGGGTCTATTGTGAATGAACAGCAGGATAACTGGTTTTGGGGTCAAGGAGGTAGAACAAGAAAAGGAGAGAGGAGTATCTCTGAGAAAAATCAAAAGAGAGGTGATTTTCCCCAAACTAAATAAAGGTGAGGAGTTAGTGAATTTTGCTCCCTCCTTATCTAATTAGCCCATTACCTCTGCCCCCATCCACGGTGGTGCATAACCTCCAAGACAGGTGTGCCCCTCAATGCTGTATGGGGAAGTGGAGAGAAAGCCTGCATCCTTGTGTTCAGATTCAAGAGAGGAAAACTGAGCTTTCTGGAAACCTGTTCTGGGACACAGATGACACCTCTGTTACCTAGGTTGAAATACTGGGCCATAATAAAATAATCTCAGCAAAATTTGATGTGTTTTGTAAAATGTGATGCTATTGACTTGGGAAAACAAAGGCAACTTTGGCATCTATAAAACTGAACTTTTTTATTCTACCAAAATACCCATTCTTTGTTGATAGCTGGCAAAAAAAATTTCTTCTAACTGTGACCCTTCCTCAGAGACATGAACCATATCATTTTATAAATAGAGAAGAGTAAGAAAACAGCAGAAAAACACAGTAATTATTCTTATTTTTCAACCCCTTACACTCACAGCTGCATTCATCTATATTACTAACAGCAAGCAAATGTAATTGTGGATAGTGTGAGACAGAAGAAATAACTATTTAGATGCCATCTTTCTAGCCTTTCTCTGTGGACACTGACCTACCCCTCAAATGACCTTATATCTCCTGGTTCCCCTTACCCAGAAGTCTCAGGGGCAGCCTTGGCCTCTGACCCAAGCAGGCTCTGACCCCAGATCACTCTGAGGTCTTGGAAACTGTGTGTTTCCATGGCAACCAGCCACCATTAGAGAGCCTGCCTCTTTGGAAAGCATTTTATAGCTCCTTTCTGGAGGAATAGGAAAGAAAGAAAGGAAAGGAGAGGAGAAAGAGAAGCACGAGAGAGATGACAGGGAAGAAGAGAGGAGGGGTATAGCACCAGAATGGCACTGGGGAGGAGGTGAAAACCCATTAAATAGGAACTAACACATCAAACAGCCTAAGTATGTAAACGTTTTTCACATTCAGAAAGACTTTGAGGGACCTTTCTGTTATGATTATTTTCTTTTTCTTTCTTTATTTCTCTCTCTTTTTCACCCTGAATTTCCCAGCACCCTGGCTTTTCTCGGTATGTTTTATCTACACAAAAGTTTCCCTTGGAATGTCAATCAACCAGCACTCTCAACATTTTTAACATTTAATATATAAAAATGAGCAGGGGGTCAACCACAACTGGATGAAATCACTAATCATTACAGTGCTCAAATTGCAGCCCCCTGGTGTATGGAAAATTACTTTTTGCTGTGGCTGAACGTGTGAAGGGTGCATCCAGAGCGTTCCTATGAAAAGGAGGTACAGATATTCATACCACAATCTCACCATCAATTTTAGAAAACTGGAATGGATCTTCAAAATTTTGCAGAAATAATATACACATACACACACACACCACAAACACCACAAATACACACACATACACACACTGTGCACGCACACACATGCCCACACACACACACACACGCGCACGCAGAATTTGTCCTCCAAGCAGTTTTCCCTCTGTCTCTTAATAACACTCACTCTCCCTCTTTTTTGATTTATTGAAAGTGACACATCTTTGCTCCAAAGTTCTTTAGTTCTTTGTTTCCACTTACAAGCAATTACTTCAAAAACTGTATAAAAATTGCAATAAAATATTCTCAATTCTTGAGAATCTGTTACATCTCTTCTGAGGGAAGTTCAGAGAATAGGGGAGTAGAAAACCATACTGGCATTCTCTTCACAAAAATCTGTGCTAAACAGCATGAGGTGAGAAATAGGCACCTTGCATGTTGTAACAGTTAATATTCGTTTCACTTGTGTCCCTTGCAATTTCCAAAGAAACAGTGAGATATTTCTCAGCTATCTTATGCTTGGTTTTAACACAGAAATCTGAAGACATCTGGTTTAATGATAAAAGCAAACAATTTTGGACCAAATTAACTGGTCAGGTTATGCTCTACCTCCACACCTCTCAAAAAAAGTGTTGAAAGAAATGTAAAAGAGAAAGAGAGAGCCAGTCCTGTGTGCATCTGCCCCCACCCCCAGCCTGCACACAGCCCACCAGGGAAATCGGAAATCAGTGAATCCCACAGGGAGAGCATGTAGGGCAGTGGGAGATAAGGATGAGAAAGAGGAGGAAGGCAAGTCCTCCCAGAGTCTGAGGAGGGCAGAAATAAGAAGGAAGGGAGAGAAGGTGGGAAAGAGCTGGTAAAGACAGAGGTGAGTGAAGAAAGAAAAAGAATGGAGTTTTTGAAAGGGAGGGAAGGGGGACAGGAGAGAGGAGAAAGGGAAGGAACAAAGGGTGAAAGAGCAAGAAAGCAAATATTAGTACATGGAAACAGAAATAATCAGAAGAGAAATGATAGATGAAATTGGTAGATAACATCAAATTTCTGACACATCCACACATGCCAATAAGACCTTGCTCTCATGGAAAATGGTGGGTGTAGGAGCCTTCCTTCTGTCGGTCCCTTTGAATACTTGAGCCATGACCCCTGAGGATGATCTGATTAATGAGTGTGGCAGGACCTCATTGCATCTTAATGATTTAGGATTTTCCTTTCACTTCCTGTATGTGGTTATGGATCTTTTATCTGCTTTATCTCTGGAGCCTAATGAATTCCTGCTAAGTCTTTATAGCAGCTGTCCCTTCCACTTAAATCTTCCCCCAATCCTATTTACCAGAGTTTATAGTTCAGAGTGTCCTGTGCTAAATTGTTTGTGTTTTTACAACCATCACTAAATGCTGACTCTGGAAAGTGGTTAAGTTGCTAGAAGAAGAATCTTTGGGTAAGGAGTAAATGAAGCCTGATGGATAGGTAGTGCTCCCTTTCCTCTTCCACCTGCTCCATCTGCTGGTCTGGATGTAGAGATTCAGCATGCACTGAGGGGGCTTCCTAGAATTCACATTTCCCTAAGGTTTTGAGGTTAGGGACATCAGGAAATGGACTGGCAGTCCGGAAGCCTAAATTTGTCCCAGCCATGCCATGACTAAGCAGGTGAGCTTCAGCAAATCATTTGAGTCCTGAGCCATGGTTTTCTCATCTGTGTATTGGGATTAGTCTACCTCCCTCCTCCACACAGAGTTGGGAAGGGATCCTAGTATAATTGCGGAATGATAAAAAAGGGGGGTATGGTTGCTGCCGAGGTGATACTAAAATATTGAAGATAAAGAGGAACAGGTAAGCTGGAGCCAGGTAAGAGAGGCCTTGAATCTGTGCTTCCCAATTCCTCGCCTATAAAGGGGGTAGCAATTATGCCAGTTCTCTTCATAAGCAGGCTGAGAGGCTCTTTAGCTCTTTGGATTAAAAAGTGCTAAGAAATCCAGGATTGTGCCCCTGCTCTAATCATCCATACCCTTCCTGCAAACCCAGTCCTTCAATATGTTATCTCCTATGGTCCTATCTCTGTTATGGCTTAGTTCTGCATATGGTCCTATCTCTGTTATGGCTAAGTAGCCCCAAGGAAATCTCTGACTCCTCCTTGTGCTTCTCATCAGAAGATATTCTGAATCGTTTTATCTTGAAGTTCAGGATCCTTAGAGAATGATGTCGAACACACCTCTGTCAGACAGGTTTGCTACAAAAACACAGACCTATTAAGACAAAACAGCAACATTTGGGGAGACTGCTCTGCTTGGTGAGCTGCCTTTCCTGAGTCTGTTTCTTTCCATCGTTGCCTTCAGAGATGGTAAAGTTCTCAACTCTGGTGACTGTTTTTAGGCATTCCACCAAACAGTGCAATTTTCAGACAGGAAAGATAGCCTGATAATGTGAGTTGTAACATACTACCAAGATAATTCAAGTATCTTACCAGGTCTGTGTGTTTAGGTTCAAACTCGCTAGGTAAAATTTCAGGAACACTGGACCCCTAATATTTTGTTGCTCAATTTTTAAGTGCTAAAGTTAATACAGTTTCTGGAATACAGGGGCCCACAAAAAATATCCACTGATATGGAATGAGGTATGATTGATTGAACTAATTACATAGAATAACATGCAAATACCACAAAGAATAGTAACTCATTAAACATTCTTACTGGTCCTTAATGCCTTATTTGTGAAAGCAATTTTTAATGGGGGAAAAATGGAAAGGAAATAAACAACAATTATGGAGTGTGTACTATATGTTTAGTGCTGCGCTAGGCTTGTTACACATATATTTATGTAGGATTAATATGTTTAATCCTCACAATTACCCAGAAGATCATCAATACAATGCCTACTTTACATTTGAAATGAGACTGAGAGAGTTCACATGACTTGTCTACAAAGTTGGTAGAAATGGGAAAAGTTGAGTAGAGGGTAGCCAGGAAACACTGAAAAGGGCGATGAGCTGGAGCCCTATCTTATACCACTTACAAAAATAAATTAAAGACTTAAATATAAAACATGAAACTGTAAAACTACTGGAAAAAAATTAAAAAGCTCCTTAATTCATTCTCAGCAATGATTTTTTGGATATGACACCAAAAACACAAGCAACAAAAGCAAAAAATAAATAAATGGGACCACACCAAATTGAAAGCTTCTGTAAGGCAAGAGAAACAATCAGCAAAATGAAAAGGCAATCTACTGGATGGGAGAAAAAAATTGCAAATGATGTATCTCAGAAGGGGTTAATATTCATAATATATAAGGAACTCATATAACTCATAACAAATAATAACAATTTGATTTAAAACTGGGCAAGGAACTGAATAGACATTTTTCCAAAGAAGACATACAAATGGTCAACATGTACATAAAAGGGTGCTCAACGTCGCTAATCATTAGGAAATGCAAATTAAAGCTGGGAGTTATCACCTCACACCTGATAAAAAGGCTATTTTTATTTATTTTTTTAAATGAAGGGGATAGACAAGTTCTTTTGTTTTTTTTTTTTTAAGTTTATTTATTTATTTTGAGGGGGTGGCAGAGAGAGAGGGAGAGAGAGAATTCCAAGCAGGCTCTGTGCTGTCAGCACACAGCCCATATCAGGGCTTAAACTCACAAATTGTGAGATCATGACCTGAGCTGAAATCAAGAGTTGGCTGCTTAGCTGACTGAGCCACCAAGACACCCCTAAAATGGCTATTTTTAAAAAGATACGAGAAACAAAAACACTAATTCAAAAAGATAGCTACATTCCCTTGTTAATAGCAGCTTTATAATAACTCAGACATGGAAACAATCTAAGTGTCCATCAATAAATGAATGGATAAAGAAATTGTAGTATATATATATACATATATATGTATATATATATGTATATATATGTATATACATATACATATATATACATATATATATACACACACATATATATACATATATATATACACACACATATATACACACATATATATATATACACACACACACACACATATATATATATATATATATACACACACATAGGAATATTATTCAGCCATAAAGAATAAGGAAATCCTGCCATTTGTAACAGAATGAATGGACATTGAAGGTATTGTGCTAAGTGAAGTAAGTCATACAGAGAAAGACAAATACTATCTGAACTCACTTACACATGGAATCCAAGAAAAACTGAATTCACAGAAACAGAGAGTTGAATGGTAGTGGTCAGGGACTGAGGAATGGATGCTGGAGTCACCAGAGCACCTTCCCAGGAATTAAAAAAGAGGGCAGTAGAAAGGGAACAATTGAAGGTAAGAAACAGAGGACACTTGGCAGCTCTTTCTAAAAGATCTACCAGATAATTTAAGGGGAAAGCTACCTTACAACACTTAAAATAGAATTTAACTTGCAATCATTTCATTTTCTACAAAACACATATTTCTAAAACTAAAGTATTCCAGCACTGAACAGTTTGATATCTTAGCTGGTGACAGAAGAGAAGCATGGCCAAAAATTCGGAAATATTCTTCTGTCAAGAGTCTTACTGTCCTGCTAGGATCTGCTATTTAATGTGTGAGTTAGTTCTGAGTATTTTATCTCATGTAAAAGTGCAGACCAGTAAGTAATGACTGATGGTGACCTGATTCAGAGGAGTCTTCAGTGAGGCATTTCTATCAAGTCTTATCAGAATTTTTAAAAGTCATGTGACTATCAGAGAGAGAATAAAAGTTGAATGAAACAGCTAATATCTGAGTGAGAAAAATGAAAAGTTTTTATTGAAGCATGAGGCTTGGAAATCTCCACTCCCCATCCTTATTTAGAGAGACAAAGACAAAATATACACATGTTCCTGTTCAAATATGGCCAATAATTTAATCGCTTTAATCTTACTGTGGAACCACAGATTACTATCTTAAATATTTGGGCTCCAACTTTTATTAATTTAAGCCCCGTGTTTTCATTTGGACATTTACTTTTAATCAGTCTCTGCAATTGAGGCTGATTACCTTGAGTATTAGTAATAAGAATCAACTTGCTAATGACTTCTTTTCCCTCTTAAATTGCAGGATTAAGCACAGCCATTTAATCATATTCATTAGCATTTTTTTCACTGGAGAAACTAAATCAAATGCAAATACAAGAGCTCATTTTTCCATGCATATCCACACAAGCTTGTCAATAAATTTTTCTATTCTTTTCGGTCTTCCACTTTTATCTCCAGGGTCGAAAGCCACTTACTTGCTCTCCAAAATGTACTCGAAGCATCAAGTCAGATAATCATCAGGGAGAGTGAAGGCTGGAGCATTTATACCATCATAATCATCATTAATTATAGCAACAGCTGCTGTTGAACACTCATGAGCCAGGCACTGTTTACAAACTCCATATACATCTCAGATCAAATCTAAGAGGTAGGTACGCAAAGTATTTCCATTTGGCAGATAAGGAAATTGAGACTTAGAGAGGTTGAATAAGTAGCAAATATCAGAGCTCTTGTCTCTCTGACTGCAAAGATGGTGCTCTTAATCACTGGACTGCCCCCACTCACTCATAAAACACTCACATTAAGTCACAGGATCCCTAGCTGTAAGCCCTTCAGAAAGGAAACGCCCCAGGCCAAGAAGTGTCTTGGACTAAATTAAGAAAGTGGATGCCATTCTAAATCCATCCATAGTCAGTTGGGCAGCAGGTGGGAATAAGGGCACCTGAGACATGATTCACATAGCATACAATTCACCCTTTTAAACTGTATAATTTTATGGGTTTTAGTATATTCAAAAAGTAATCATCACCACAATCTAATTTTAGAACATTTTCATCACCCCCAACCAAAGAAAACCCTGTACACATTAGCAGTCACTCCCTATTCCTCCCTCTATCAGCCCCCAGCAATTACTAACCTACTTTGTGTCTTTATGGATTTGCCTACTCCGATCATTTCATATAAATAGAATAAATCCACACAGGGTCTTCCGTGACTGGCTTCTCTCACTTTGCAGAGCGTTTCCAAGTTTTATCTGTTCTGTCGCATGATTCCATACCTCATTACTTTGTATTGCTACATGATATTCCATTAAATGGATATACCACATTCTGTTTATCCCCTCAACAGTTCATAGAAAGTTGAGTTATTTCCACTTCTTAGCTAGTATGAATAATGCTACTACGAACACTCATGTACAAGTTGGTGCCCAACTCTTTGGGCATTTGCATCTTTGTCCTGGCTCCACTCCTGGCCAGATAAATGGGCCTGCAATAACAGGTCTCAGGCTCCCCTAGCACTGCCTTTTTCACGCTGTACTTTTTCAAGGAAACAAGTTCACCCTCCTTGCAGATCTTTCTGCCCCCAAGCTCTTTCCAACTCTATCTAATTCTCCAAATATTTTGACACTAACTTCTACTTTTCTGGGCATTGATATTCATGGTGTTGATTCCATGCTCAAAAGCCTTGGCTAAGGCCTTGCCACTGAAGGGGTGACATCCTCATCCTGCCTCACCAGCTACACTCACTCCCTTCTATCTTTTGTCCTGGCATCTGCACCAGAAGCCCCTGCCTCTTCACACCACTCATTTCTACCTTCATCCAGTCTCTGCCCACCAGGAGTCTCCTAACACATCTCTCTACCATCACATGCCCAGCTCTTCATTCATCCAGCAAACACTGCTGGATTTCTGTTAAGTACCTAGGCATTGGAGACATCAGAAGATGAACTGGAAAAGATCCCTGGTCTTGCAGAGTCCATATCCAGATCTGAGTGCAGCAGGGAAGGAGGGGGTTGGTTGGAGAGGATGAATAGACATGTTAACAGACAATAAAGAAACAATGTAGTTATGCAGAAATGACCTATTTGTCCAGTTCTACCAGTGACTCATTCAGTCTTTACAGAGTTTTTTTTTTCTCACTCTAAATGAAATATTTGATTTTTTTGTGTGTGTACAGAGAATGCAAAAAAAAAAATGGTTATTAAGCCCCACTTGCCCCAAGCAGTGGCTGAGGCTGGAGGGTAGGATGCATTCTCGGATTGCCCTGGACAGCCACATCTGCACCCTGTCAGTATTATCAAAATTGCCATGACAATGACCCAAGGGTTCTTCCTTGGATAAACCCTGTAAACATTCAGCTGATTTCAGCCAGACCCAACTGCATGCCCTTGAGGTTTGCATGTTGTAAAAAGAAGGGGGCAGGGAGACCTGAAGCAAGAGAGAAGAGGCCAGTGGAGGCTGCTCAACCTTGTAATAATATTCAGCTTAAACATGCAGGAAACTCACTGCTTACCTCCCTTTAAACATGTTGCAGTAGAACTGTAGGAAGTTCAGACCACACTGCAAGTGTCTCAAAGTCTCATAACTTTTCCTCACTATTGACCACAGGAGGGTACACCTGTGCAGAACAAATGAATGCATATTTAATTCCCTAAGAGTTCTTATTCGGAGAGCTTGGCCTTTGCTAGATTGTGATGTCATTTAGTTTTCAGAATCCTGGCTTCTACTCACTCAAACCTCCCCTTCCCACCTTGCTCTCTGATTCAAATTGAAGATCAACTTCCCTTGTCCTACAGACGGGCCCACTGAGGCCCAGAAAATAAAGAGACTAGATACTCATCAGTTAAGATATTGTAGATGAAATGCCTTTGTCAGAAGAAGGCTGCACTAGATGACCTCTAATTCTGTCCCAACACAAAGGCTCTACAATTCTAAGACTTGTCACAAAGGAACCCCACTATTTAGAGATAAGGCCTGGACCAGAACCCAGACCTATTCCCTGCCAGTCTAGAAGCCACTGGAGGATGAACCCCTGTTCGTCTTTGCTGATGAATACACCACCAGTTTGGATTTTTCAGCTCAGATCTTAAACATCTGTTAAGCACCATGTAAACATTATCCTCATAATTTTCACAGGAAGAGGAGGAGATGGGTGGAAGAGTGAAGGAATAGAGCAAAACATGTGAAACTCTCTTCTTGCAACTGAGATTTCCCTTCAAAGCTGAAAATACAAACACATTTTGCAAATCATGTTCCACTTTTTAATAAAAGGCAAGTGTCCTGTAAAAGGATTTTACTTTGAATTCTTATAAAGGGAACAATCTTTGTTGTAAAGTGAATGGCCACTCCTTAATATGTTAATGTAGGATATTTCAATTTTGATTAAAGTTCTATCTGTATTCTGGTGGTCATTTTACAGATACTAACACCAAGCTCCAAAATGGAGTTATGTCTAATCCAAGAATATCCTGGAACAAACTCTGCACTGACATGACTCTCAAATCCCTTCCTCAACCACCCAACCTCACAGGGAACTTCATCTGATCTCTTCACCTTGCCTACGTCAAAGCCCAGAGCTCCAAGTTGGCCATAACTTGAGGTTTTTTAAGCAAGGCTTTCAAACAACCTTGTGCTGGATACTGGCATGGAAGAATAGGCCCATGTCCCTGACATACAAAGCCAATCTGAGTTCCCCTAATCCCGAAGCAATCCCCTGCCTGCTGGGTCTTATTGCTTAAAAGGAACATAAGCTCCTGTGACACTGACCTGGACAAGTGCTGTGTATTTGAGAAGACAGGGAAAAAGGACAAACAGAAAACATCTTTAAGCGCATTATCAGCCTGCTTGATTTCTGCAAACTGCTCCAGTCAGCCTGACCCCCATCTCTGCAAGAGGGACCCTTGAGACCACGGGCTGGCAAAGCATGGCTCCCTGGGAAGTGGTGAGATGCAGGAACAAACTGTTCCTTTTCTCAGAACAAGCAACCGAGCACACTCACCCTTACTGGAACAAAAAGCATTAAATTATTTTTTTCCTCCCACTTTCCTTTAATGTTACAACCACTGAATTCATGCTGTTATTGACCAGGCCACTCATTTGCCAATTAAGCACATGTGGCAGCTCTTAAAATGTTGTTAGATGCTGATGACTATCTCTTATAAAGGTATCTTATTTCCTCCAAGCTATTGGAGTCTTCTCTCTCCAAGTTGGCTGTATTCTCTTGGAAGACTCAGGCAAAGTTCCTATGTCTTTGCTTTACCCACAGAGTCTTGCTAATGTTTGGGATAGAATTGGCACTCAATACACTTGTTAATCTCTGGGTGAGAATTTTTTAAGGGCTTATAGCCATTATGAATCTCAAGTCTACAAACTAAGGGATACCAAAAAAACCTACTTCTTTATTTTTATTAAATCAAATTAATTTCCATTTTGACTTCTCATCCTCCTAGACTTGCAAGAATTTTGATCTCCGGCATTACCAGGGTCTCCTTCCTCCTCAGCGTCTCTCCAGAATCTAGTATCCTTCCATGGTGCTCAGAAAATCAGGGTAAGGGCCTCTGGACCTCTATCATCATGTTCACTGCTGAACTCCACAGTGAACTATGAAGTCTGGTATCTCTGCTTCAATGACCAACCAAACGTAAAGGAATTTTTGCCTTTGAGAGCTAAGGGATCTAAAGCTAGGCTCTGAAGGTTGATCATTCACCCTCCCTTGAAATCTTGCCACTGCTTTGGGCAAGGTGCTCTCATGCTGCTGAGCCCGAGTCCTCACAGGGCTTTCTCACTGTCTTCCCCCAGTCCTGGTGTCTTGTTGGAGTTCCAGAGAAATCACCTTTCCATTCCTCTTGCTCTTGAGGGCATTCCTCAGTCTCTTCAGTGGGGTCACCAAGGTCAGTCGGGGCAGTCTCTTATTCAGTGCACAATTAGGAAGTCAATCTGCTTACTAAAAGGAGGAAGCAGACCGTTCTACTTTGGGGCAATGGAACAAAGGACAGAAAAGACCATGTATGGAAAGAAAAATAGAGATATTTTGCATATGATTGGGTTCTTTAATTGTAAGCAATTGAAACTGACTCTAAAAAATACAGACAGAATAATAATAATAATTTGTTGGGACAACAGACATTGGGTGATGTCCTAGAACTGAAGAAAGATCTGAACGAGCAGTCCTCAAGAAGGACAGAAAAGGAACAGTTCCAAGAATTTCAGTCAGTATCTCACAGATGAAAGAAGAATGACTCAGCTCCAGCCACCACTCGCCACTGAAGACTAAACTCCCAGGGAAGAGTCTGATGGAGCTAACCCAGGTCATGTGCTTGCCACCTCTTGGATAAGAGAGTTGAAGGCCAAAGAGTACTTAGACCAATAGGTTAACCAAACACATTAAAGAGGGGACAGAGGGTTCGCCTAAAAGAAAGCAGATTGCTGCTACCAAATGGAATGAACACTAAGTTTGCAAGATGACCAGTGACCACCATAGACAGAAGAAAGCCTTTCCAAGTAACAAGCTGCCAAGGGCAGGGCATCGTGTGTGGAGGAGAGCAAAACATCCACGCCATAATAATGACATCTGATACTTAAAATGAACCTGGAGAACCATTGCAGATGCAAAAACCAAGAGCTGGATGAAGAAAAATAGTACAAATATTAATATGAGGAAATAATCACGCCACACCATACTGTGTGGGAAGAGATAAGAATAGGCCACATGCTATAGGATCAGGCTATTTGGAAACAGTTGGAAAAGAAAATTACAGAACAGACCAAAAAGAGGACTATTTTCTTAAGAATAAATATTTTATCATTTATCTTGAAAGAAGCAACTTGAAATTTATTCAAGAATATCACCCCAAAAACATATGTCATTGCTATATAAAAGTATGTCTAGGCTACCCATGTAGAAAAATACACATAATTCTCAATTATATGTGAGTTCATCTATTGTCAACTAATTTCTTTATGGTCTTCACAATGTCCCCAGTTAAAGAATCCATCCTGCTATTACTAAATATTGATACCTAGACTGGATATCATTCCAGGAAAGATTCCGAGCACCAATATGGGGAAACCAGCTAAGCATGGACACTTAGAGATGGTGTGTCAAGACTTATTTCTCTGTATGTGCACTGCATGTGCATAAAAACTGAAATGTAGAAATTTAAAAACAAAAAAAAAGCTATGTCAGGGCAGTATTTCTCAAACTAGTATCCTACATATTAGCTCTCTGGGATTTTCTTGAGGGAAGGGGAAAGAATGGGGTTTCATGAATTAAAGGAAACAGAGCCTAGAAATCAGAAGTCTCCCATTAGAAGACCACTGGCCAGGTGGTCTCACTGGCCAGGTCTTGAGGACCAGGATAAGAAAAGTGACTGAAAACAAAACAGAAACAAAAAGCTATACAACAGCTGAGTGAGGTATCCCATATAGGAAGCAAATCATCAAAGGAGTGGGTAGTAGTGACCTAGGGCCTACAGGTCATATCCCTTTGTTCAACCATAAGCTTATCTTTCCTTTTCAAGAGTAACTCATTCAGCAATGATACGGATAAATCTCAGAATAATTACACTGAGTGAAAGAAGCCAGACAAAAACAAGTATATGATTCCATTTAAATAAAGTTCTAGAATATGCAAACTAATTAAGAGTGACAGAAGGCAAGCCAGTGGTTCACTGGGTAGGAGAGGGTGGGGTGGGTGGAAAGCAGAGGGCTAACTTACAAAACTACAGGGAAAACTTTTGGTGGTGATGGATATGTTTGTTTTCTTCACTGTGGCGATGGTTTCACATGTGGTGATGTCAAACACATCAAACTGTACACTTTAAATATATCTATGTTCCTGTATATCAATTAGACCTTGATAAGGCTCTTTTAAAAAAAGAATATGTGAGCTTTAATATATAACAGAATTTCTCAGCCTCAACTATTTGGGGCCAGACAATTCTTGGGGGTGGGGGGCTGTCTTATATCATTGGGTATTTGGCAGCATCCTTGGCCTCTACCCACTACTATGATAACCAAAAATTACTCCAGAAATTGCCCAGTGTCCTCTGCTGGGAAGGGAGGAAGGGGGAGAAACACCCCCAGTTGAGAACCACATGTCTGTAAGGATTCAGCAGTTTACAAAGGAGGTAAAGGAAGAGACCAACCCCAAGGAATCCATTCAGACCGAGCCATCGGTGCTGTGGGTTGCACAGAGCTGCAAGTCAGAGGGCAGAGCAGGGGTGACTGGAAGACCGTGAGGCTCCTACTAGCAATGCTATGAGATGCCAAAGCCAGTGCTAGAGGAGCAGAGAAGCCTTGGATGATAGCAAAGACTCAAGGGAAAAGTGAAAAGGATGTTAATATTAACTTGAGCTTGTTCATATTTCCCCGAGTTATTTTATTCATATTATCTTATGGGTCTTTACAAGGTGCATGCAAGGAGAAGAGAGGCGAATATTACTCTCCTCATTTTCCAGACCTAGAAAGAGTGTCCATCAGTCTCTGAGCTCCTAGGTCGCTGAGCACAGTGTTAGCAAAGGAGGATTAGATGACCCCTCACCTAGTTAGAGTTGCCAGATAAAAATTCTGAAGGGCTATGATTAAGGATTCTTAATCTCTGATGGCAATCCAACAAGTAAAAAGCTGTGAAATTGCAGGTGAGGAATTTAGTTTAGGAAGTTTAGCTTAAGGAAGCATTTCTGGGGTGAGTCTTACCAGACAAGGAATGTATGATTGAGAGATGTTGAAGAACATCCTCTTCTGGTTCTTTTTTTTTTTTTTAATTTTTTTTTTAATGTTTATTTATTTTTGGGACAGAGAGAGACAGAGCATGAACTGGGGAGGGGCAGAGAGAGAGGGAGACACAGAATCTGAAACAGGCTCCAGGCTCTGAGCCATCAGCCCAGAGCCTGACGCGGGGCTCGAACTCACGGACCGCGAGATCATGACCTGAGCCGAAGTCGGACGCTTAACCGACTGAGCCACCCAGGCGCCCCATCTTCTGGTTCTTAAAAATAGGAGGAACTTACTTCACTGGGATGACTTAAAGTTACTGACAGAGGCAGAACGATAAATCAGAGGGCCCTGCCCAGCCCTTCCAGCCCTGTGCATCTTTGTACAATGTAAGAGGAGGGGAGAGAATTCAGGAATGAGGGACTGGAGGTCGTTTGAATTGAGATGCTAGATTCATCCTCAGCATGTTTAGGAAGACGTTAGATTTCAGTGCATCCAGAACCAACCCTGTTTTCTGCACTCTTTCTTCACAGATATTGAAATCTTTCCTTTGGAAAAACATAATCATTTATATGTAGTGGAAGGTCACAGTGCCCCCCCTTGAACAGAAGAAAGTATTGCTCCCCAGAAGAACTGCAGACCTGTGCAGGAGGTAGAGAGAGATTTGGGGAAGAGGCCTTCATGAACCACCCAGGTGATACCACGTATTCCACGCCTCCCACAGCTCCAAAAACCCTGTTCATCCTCATCGCAGGCTGACCATTGCAAGCAGTACAGTGCTGATCACAGCAAGAGGATTCACTTCACCACACCAACATTCTGGCTGGAACCTAGTTATCAGAATTTAATGATGCTCCTTGGGTGTGTTTATGATGGGCGAATATGTTGATGACCATGCTTTCATTTTTGGAGTGCCTTTCTTCTCAAATAGTTCAAGGAATGTTCCATGTGGGCTTTTTAATATTTTAATTACATAGTAACAACTTTATGGTGAAATATAAGCAGAATCATCAAAAAGGAAAAATCCCAGCCCTTTTCACCATAAAACCTAAACGAATGTCAAGATACAATGGTCTCTCCTTCCTTTAAAACTGTACAGATATAATTTTTTGCAAATGCAGTCAATGCACCCATATTATTTTAAGATTTTACAGGGTTTCGTATGTAGCAAAGCCATTCCCTCACTGTGATCTATTGAAAGACAGCCCTCAACATGAGGGTGAAAAACAAAAAAAGACAAACAACAAAAAAATTTTATTTTAGTTAACATTACAGAATCTAGATTTTTTTTTTTTTTGCCTCCCTATCTCATTTACGTATTTTAAAAGCCATGTGGTATTCAGTTTGTTAATACACCAGATCATTTAAACAAAGTGCCATGGTTTGGTCATTCACATTGTTTTCCATAAAAGAAAGAAAAGTCCTAATGAGAATATTATAGTTATCTCCCAACACTTTGACCATTCATTCATTCATGGAGCAAGATGGCACAGAAAGATGGAAAAACCTTGAGTCTTTGGCAGCATCTTATTGCTGTCATACTGGCTCTGGGCTGCCTACCACCTAAATCCCTACTTCTTGAAGCCACAGTATGAAGTTTTTAGTTGCAACTAAAAGCAATCGTAACTGATATATCCCTTAACCATTTCTTTATGTCCACCCCTCCCTCCTTCCTTTGCTCAAGTCTCTGAGGGGGAGGCACTGCTCTTGCTATTGGAACTAGCCCTCTATGTGCATTCTTGGTCCCCATCCCCTCCCCTGCCTCCACTTAGACCATGTTCATGATGTCCTTTCTTACTTGCATCCTCTATCTCTCCCTCCACTCTGGCTCCTTTTTATGTCTACTAAGGAACCTGTTAGGATCTCCCTTCCCTTTACCCAGCTCACTCCTAGAGTAATGCTCTCTTCCTCTTCTTCCTTTTGCCACCTAACTTCTTGACCAACTTGTCTGTGCACACCCATCCTCATAGTCTCTTCCATGCTGTCACCCCCAAAACTGTGGAACCAGCAGTAAGTTCACCAATGACTTTCTAGTTAGCAAGTCCCACAGCCTTTTCAGTCTCTATCCTCTCCAGCTTTCTGCATATGGCCCTTCAGATCACCTTTTCCTTCTTCTTTAAACTTTCTTTGAAATATAAATACATTATGTAGATTTTGAAGAGAGTTATTTTAAATGATTGAAAAAAAATGAACACAGAACTGCACCCATCTATTTCCTTTCCTTTCCTAGAAGCCACTACAATGTAGCAAGGTCTTTTTTTAAATACACTCTCTCCACCTTCCTCCCAAAAAAGGAATCATCCAAAGGATAAAGACAATGAGAGAGGAAATAGTTTCTGGCAGCCATGAGACAGCTCAGGCCTCCATCTATAGGAGTGTAATTGACCAAGGGCCCCCTGCTGTGTTTTGAAACCCACCTCCACAACTGAGTTGCCCAGGCCGTGCTTCCCCAGGGCAGCTGTCAACTTACGAATGAGCATGGCATTCCCAGGAGACATAGGACCTCTACAACAGTCACCTTTGGCTCACGTGTTTCTACCAGTCTAGCTGACCAGCCTTACACTACACTATGGTCTAGGGTGCTTCCACCCAGCCTCCTTTCCTTCTCTCCCTCATTGCCATCTCTCTGCGATGCTCTCTCAGCCTTTTGTGGCTCCCTCCTCACTTTCTCTCACTCAGATGATTTCCTAACAAAATCCCTGAGCATCAGGGATCATCTTGGAATCTGCCTCTTGGAAGACCCATACTAATTCATAACTGCAGGTGAAAGATTTCAACAAATATTTGGAAGATAACAAGCAAACGGAAGAGCAGTAGCTGATGTAAGCAGTGTGACCCAAAAGCCCAGCAGGAAGGAATGCTGATAAGCATTAAGCCAATTCCACTTGTAGATCCACAGAGTCTCAGGACTTGAAAATGTAACTTATTGCAGAAGCTGAGGGGTGGCTGTGGCAGGGGGGTGGGGGGGGGTGGGGGGAAGTGGGGCTGAAACCAGCTCTATTTGTAGAAAATCTATATCCAGAGAGATTAGGCCATTAGATCCTCTCCCCAACCTTGCCCACCCTCTACCGGCTAACCCATGCCCAAACTCCTGACCCATAGAAACTTATAATAACAACTATGTGTTGTTTTTAGGCTGCTTAATTTGTGGTAATTTATTATACATCAATAGAAAATTAAAACAGATAGCAAAAAAACATGTATTATTTAGAAATGAAGCCAATGCCAGGGTTTTAGGTGAAGGAAAGATGATGAGAAAGTATTCTACTTTTCAATATTAGGTATGGCTTTATATTTGGATAGTTCTAGCAGGGATATTACTTTGATGGGAAAAAATTGTTTATTTTTGAGAGAAAGAGGGGATTGGGGGGAAGGGGCAGAGAAAGAGTGGGACAGAGGATCCAAAGCAGGCTCCACATGGGGCTCAAACCCAGAACCCGAGATCATGACCTGAGCCGAAGTTGAACGCTCAACCACCTGAGCCACTCAGGTGCCCCAATGCAAAAAAAAAAAAAAAAATTGTTTAAGTAAAATCTTAAACATACTATTAAGTGACTGTTAAGGTGGGTGCTACTACCTGAGATTGCCTAAAACTGCAAAAGTCAGTCCCAGCAGAGTCTGAGGGGAAGGTGAAAGCCCAGACCAAGACGCGGATATAAAGTGCAAAGGGTCAGAGGTGGTCTCCTAAGCTCCATAAAGAGGCAAGGGGTAGAAGGAAGATTTGGAAATCAAACCAGCGAGGAGGGCAGTTAGGATGTTTACAGAGCTACCCTGGCCACCTGAGATTCACATAACTGCTCAAAACACCAACTGGTATCTGCGACTTGCCTTATACATCGCCAGGCACACAGAGCATGGTGCTGATTTAGACGTGTGGGACTAAGACAGAAAATGACTCCATTCTTCTCTCCTCAAAGGAACATGTCTACATTATTGGACATACAATGTAAATATTGGTTTAGATCCTTTCTTATTTGACATATCCAACTCTCCTATGTTTCTAAATAAGTCAAATTATTACAAATTACTTTTTAATATTTCAGTGATTGTTTCTTTGATTAAGTGAATCATAATTTTTTTAAATCACTATAATACTGCTTAATATTCAGGTCATCTCCTATAAATACTCCCATACTGAACATCTTCATTCTCATGGCATTTTTATTCTGTTCAATCATTCACTTTGGAAAAGTCTCAGGTTTAGAATCCCAGGGTTGAGGGGCATATACATATGCCTGGATCTAGATGAGAATTACCATATTGCTTCCCAAAAGGCTTAAATCACTTCAAACGAGTGAGTGTATTTGTTTTACAATTATTACTCACTTGGTGTTTCCTTTAAGTGGCCCTTCTCTTGGCTAATTTAGTGTAAGTCAGGTCATCTGTAGGGTTTTAAGTTTTGTATCTTTAATTTCAAGGTAGAATAAACTTTTCTTTTGTGTTGGCCTATCATTTGTCTTACTGCTTGCATGGATGGTCTATTCCCTCTAGTCTACCTTCTGCCTGACTGTCCTTGAACCCATCTGATGGCTCCCCTGATTCTTCCTCCCTCTGGTAGATATGCCAGGCTGCCCCACTTCTCATCCACCACTCTCTCCCTGGATTTCATCTGCTATTCTGGAGCAGAGTTTCTCAGAGAGGGGACTGGGGTCCCTTCTCCAAAAAAAAAAAAAAAAAAAAGTCACTTAAGACACTTTGAAAATGTATATTTCCTGTCATGATGCCAAAGGTACAGAAGCAGACTCTCCCAAAGTACACCCCCCTAAGTCTCCTTCTCAAGCAAATTCTCTAAAGTTTGAGAATCACTGATGTAAGATCCCCAGTGTGATTCTGCCATTTCAGTTTCCCTTGCCTGGCACCAGGGCAAGTCAGCTGCCTCCTGGATCCCTCCAGTCAGACACCCTTCAAGCTCTATATATCATCTCCAGCGCTGCCCACCCCTCATGGGCACCCTCCAAGCCTGCTGATCCCCTTTTGCTGAAATCTGTCCTTCCAGTATGTCAGCCCCACATGCACAATTCAGTACGGATGGCTACTTCCAAACTAGTCTCTGAAGGAGAATCCCCTTTTGATACAGGCCTTGCAGACCCTAGGGTAATAACTGACCTCTCTGTTTGTCCACATGCCACATGATGTCCATAAAGCATAATTCAATGTGACAGAAATTATCAGACAGATATTAGCAGCTTCAGGTTGAAAGGCGGACATCTCTAATGGAGTCCTACCAAGTCTCAGCCGCCCCAGCCCCACACCGAGCCCCCTAGGGCAGGATGAACGCAGGAAGGGAAGAGAAGAGGGCTGCTGCCTCCACACAAACAAGCCTGGAGGTTTCCTTCACTCCCCAGCCTCCAGGCTCTGTTCTGGATGCATGTGAGAGCAAATCCAAGGTCCTGATCCTGGCATAGGTCTGATGGGAGGAAGCTTCCTGCAGACACTCCCTGCCCTCAATGAGGTGCACCTAAGCTCTACACACCCAGCGTCTTCACACCACCTCAGGCCTTCAGAAACTATTCTGCAAGTATATAATCGAATGAAGATATAATGAATCAGATGAAGATATAATCAAATCAATGTGCTCCCACCCTGTGCTTTATTTTCATTTTTAAAAACAGGGTAATATTTAACCTACAGAGATGTACTGATAACATTGGGATTTATAAACCCTGAATATCCACATTGAAAGATGGAGGGAGAGGGGCACCTGGGCGGCTCAGTCGGTTAAGTATCTGACTTCCACTCAGGTCATGATCTCATGGGTTCGTGGGTTTGAGCTTCGCATGGGGCTCTGTGCTGACAGCTCAGAGCCTGGAGCCTGCTTCGGATTCTGTGTCTCCTTCTCTTTCTCTCTCTCTCTCTCTCTCTCTCTCTCTCTCTCACACACACACACACACACACACACACACACACACGCTCTGTCTCTCTCTCCCAAAACTGGATAAGCATTAAAAAAAAAAAAAAAAAAAAGATGGAGGGAGAAGAAGATGGATCCAGGCAATCTCTCCTCTCACTACTAAATCCACACATTATATCCATCCAGTTCAGTGAAGCGGTTCTTTGCCATAAAGTCAGACACCTGAAAATTTGTGAATAAATCCTTTTTCTCAACGTGGATTCCCAAGTCAGTATTCTCAAAGTGTGTCCTGAAGAAACATCTGTCCCCGTCTATACTACAGCCTCTTAGAGCTTCAGAATACATGTTAAAAGTTCTCAGAAACTGTCTAGTAAAAAGCTTTAACTTTTTTAACCCAATTTTTCCCAAATTTCTTCAGTTTGGACACTTTTTCCCTAAATACTGCCAATGAGCATGGCAGGCAACCAGTATCCTGTGGTGTATACATTTTGATAAATTCTACATCCATT